>NW_027507748.1:516601046-517801046 GCF_037356315.1 Lithobates pipiens | reverse complement strand
AGGGGCAGGAGGGATGGACGCTCTGCAGTTCTGTGATTTCTGGAGGACCTCCCAGATTTTTGCAGTAAATTAGATATTCCCCTGCCAGACTTGCCAGGATGGCGGGAGAGGGAGGCAGAGGAGGGGGGTCTAGAGGGCATGGGGGGGTTGTGGATCCGGAGGAGGGAGAGAAAGGATAGACGTTAAACATTGATACCCCTTTTGCTGTCTGTTGGGGGAGGGGAAGGCCTGGGTAGAGGTGGGAGGGATGGGGGGAGGGGCGCGGCCTGCTGCTCTGGGAGAGGCTATCCCAAGGAAGTGGGGATCTGACCTATGTCTTCTGAAGGAGTGGGCGGGTCCACACAAGGAACAAAAAGGAAATTTGTTCAGGGGGGGTGGGGGGATGGGAAGGGGGCGGGGGAGTGCAGGTGGGGTGGGGGGTGGTTTAAATGGGTTATTGTGGGGTACATCTCTCTCTCTCTCCTCCCTCCCCCTCCTCCTCCCTATGTTTATAATCTCTCCCCAGGAGGAGAACCCGTATTGGTGCCCTCAGAGGGGTGAGAAGGATGGAGGAGGGGGATAGTGGCTCTCGGGTATTAAATGACTATGCTAAACCTAATATCATACAATGTAAGGGGAATAAACAATGTTAAGAAAATATTTATGGTCAGCAGAGAGCTACGGGACTATGGGGCAAACGTGATATGTTTGCAGGAGACACATATAGTACATGGAATAGGAGGGAGACTCACCGCTTGGCAATTCCCTAATTGGTTTTATGGGGACTCCACTTCAAGCTATGCTAGGGGCGTAGCAATAGGGTTTGACAGAAGAGTAACTTTTGAGCTGGAGGAGCAAATAGCAGATCTAGAGGGAAGGTATCTTTTTATAAGAGGGAAATTATTCAACTCGGAATATACCATAGCAAATATCTATGCACCGAATAGAAACACAGAAAGGTTCTTGAGGAAAACTCTGAGTAAGCTAGCAGGATTTAAAAGGGGGAAATTAGTAGTGGTTGGAGACTTTAATCTGAGTGTCGAGCCTTGGAGGGACTCTATACGGGCGTTTACCCATGACTCAGCGGCAAAACAAAACGGATTGAAGCATCTGCTAATCAAGCATCAATTGATAGATGCTTGGAGGGTTAGACACCCGGGTATTAGAGATTATACGTTCTATTCGGCAGTACATGGGACATATTCCAGAATTGATTATGTGTTATTAGAACATCAAATGCTCCCTCAGTTAAAAGATGTGGGAATAAAGCAGATGACCCTCTCAGATCATGCTCCTGTTATAATGCAGATAGAAATAACTACAGAGTGCTTTAAAGGTGGGATGTGGAAGATTAATGACTCCCTGATCCAAGATTCAGAGGTAGAAAAGAAAATAGAGAAGGAATTAGAGGAATTTTTTTGTAGGAATGAGACGCCAGGTATCCCCAGAGGTGTTATATGGGAGGCCCATAAAGCCTATATAAGAGGTATTTTGATAAGTATTGGGATTGGGAAAAAAAAAGAAAAAGGAAAGAAAATGGGGGATCTACGGAAGGAAATACAAGAATTAGAGCAACAAACAAGACCTAAGGGGATCCCAGAGAGGTTGGAGCTGAGAAATAAAAGAGAAGAACTGAGAGAATTGATGGAGCAGGAAAGGATTTTCACATAGTAGACAAAAAGAGATACCAAGAGGGAAATAAATCTGGGAAATGGATGGCGAGGGTAGTAAAGGAAAAAAAAAGAGGCCGCCTTCATAGCTAAAATCAGAAACGAGGGTGGGGAAATTAGACACTCAACCCCGGAAATAGCCAAGGTCTTTCATAGTTTCTATAGTCGGCTTTACAATGTGGGTCAAGAAGAAAAGGGAAGAAATCACGACGATGTTAGGGGTTACCTCGAGGAACTTGACCTTGCAGGCCCTCCTGGGGAGGAACTGGATCTTCTAGAGGCACCAATAACACAAGAAGTTTTGAGAGCAGTCAGGGAGATGCCAACTGGGAAAAGTCCGGGCCCGGATGGATATTCTATCACGTACTACAGGAAGTTTGCAGAGATCTTGGTGCCGCGGTTATGTGACTATATGAACGCACTGGCAGAGGGAGAAAATTTAAGGGAAGAGGCCTTGATGGCATTTGTCACCTTGATACTGAAGGAAAGTAAAGATCCTTTGGCCCCAGAGAGTTACAGGCCAATATCTCTGCTGAACACCGACATCAAGATCTTTGCAAAAGTCATAGCTATTAGTTATAGTTATTGCCGTACTGGATCTCTAGCGATCAGGTGGGCTTTGTTACAGGGAGGGAAGGTAAGGACAACTGCCTCAAATCTCTGTTACTGATACATGAAGCTGGAGGGAGGGGAGCCTCAGTCGTCCTGCTGTCAATAGATGCTGAGAAGGCCTTTGACAGGGTCGACTGGGGCTTCATGAGGGACACCCTGAGACATCTGGAAATAAAGGATAGAATGATGAGGTGGATCATGGCTTTTTACCATCATCCAACAGCGAAAATAAAAATAAACGGAAGTTTGTCTCCGGCCCTAGAGCTGCATAACGGAACGAGACAGGGCTGCCCCCTGTCCCCGGTGCTCCTTGTATTAGCTCTGGTGCCCCTAATGGCTGCAATTAGGAAAACCGGGAATATAAGAGGGATTAGGGTGGGAAAAGAGGAATATAAGGTGGCCGCATATGCGGACGATTTGTTGTTTTATGTGTCAGATCCTAGGATTACAATACCTAATATAATGAAGGAACTGAATAGATATGGAAAGCTAACAAACTTCAAGATTAACGTATCTAAAACTGAAATTTTGAATATTACAGTAACGGAAAAGGAGCGACAGGTACTCCAGGCGTCACTGCCTTTTCCTTGGTGTGGGGGGGAGTTAGGGTACCTGGGAGTGAGGCTGACAGCATCACTTGTGTCTGCATATGCGGCCAACTATGTCCTGACCCTTAATAAGATCAGAGATTTTTTAAGACATATGAAATATAAGCCATTATCAATGATTGGTAGGATAAATGCGCTAAAAATGTTTATATTGCCTAAGCTAACGTACGTCTTCCAGATGGTCCCAATAAAAATCCCACAAGAATTTTTTGCGAAATTAAGATCTTCGATAATCAAATTTATATGGGGACGTAGGAATCCTAGAATTTCATATGCTATATTGGAAAGGGCCAAAGAAAAGGGGGGATTGGCTGCGCCAAATTTTAAAAGATAAAAATCAGAGTTGTGCAAGGTATAAATTAAGATCCGCTTAATAGTAGCCAACATCCCAACATGAAATACTATAGAAGTTTTCCCCTTAAAAAGGGCGGGACTTTTTAAAAGATAAGATAAAAGATACTATCAGGCAATTATTATATCACGAATCACGGGTTGGCTACACAATAAGGGGAATAAGGGATGGGTGGATATCGAAGAAGCACAAAGCATGGCCAATTTAGGGAAAGACATATGGGTCCCAAGGGAGCACAGGGAACTTGCAAGAAGCACAAACCCACTAACACTAAATGTTTTCAAAATATGGGATGAGCTGGGAAAACTATATCATTGGGAATTCTATTCACCGTTAATTTCTCTATTAGAGACAAACTACTTTAAACCTGGGAAGGAAGAACACATATATTTCACGAAGTGGGCAAAGAAAGATGATATAAAGTTAAAAGATGCGTGGAAACAGATTATGCACTTTGAGTGAATTAAGACAACAATGGGGAACCAGACCGTTAGATAACTGGAGATTTGTACAAATACAGCACTTTGCACGGGCGCTGCCTCAGCCACTACGGGGGGAGGGACAGTTGAGACCTATGGAGAGATTTCTCTCCTCCCCCGGGTGTCGGAGGCAGACCATATCTAAAATATATGGAATTCTGGGAGAAGAAGGGGAAGTGGGGGACCCACCCTACCTGAACAAGGGGGAGGAAGAATTCGGAGCCTTGAGGGATGAGGATCATAGAGGCAGGATTTTAAGAGCTGTATGTACTACCTCTGGAGATACTAGGACAGCTGAAATGGCATATAAATTGATGGCAAGGTGGTATATAGTCCCGCAAAGAGCACAGAAAATTAGAGCATAGACCTCAGCACTGTGCTGGAGGGGGTGTAGCACCCCCAGGACTTATGCACATATTTGGTGGGACTGTCCAAAGATTCAACTGTACTGGGAAAATATCATAGACAACATACAACAGATAACAGAAGAACAAGTTAGGAAGGAACCGTGGGTGTGCTTGTTCCACGATACGGACAAAACTATAGCGCACTATAAAAAAACATTGATACCCCATATGTTGAATGCAGCTAAGAGCTTAATTCCAAAAGCCTGGGGAGCCCTTAACCCCCCATCAATTAAGGAGTGGATAGAGAGGATTGATTGGATAAGATCGATCGAGGAAACCATACTTAGAGAGGAGGATAAGGTAGAAGTATTCTACGAGATATGGGGAAGATGGTTGGAGTTTAAAAAGACAGTAAAACATCTGAAAATAACGGAGGGCTAGAGAGAAGGGAGGAGTAGGAGAGAGCTCGGGAGAGAGAGGAAGGAGGAAAGAGGACGAGGGAAGTTCGGGGTGGGGGTTGAGGGGCGAGAGAGAGAGAGGGGAAGGGTGGGGGGGTGGTTATGAATAAGGATAGTAAGGGCTCCTTTTTTTGTATGGTTGCTACATTGTTATTAAATATATTAAAGGATAAGAATAAAGGTAAATTGCGGATTAAAAACATATTAAAAAATACGAAAGAATATATGCAGATGATGGTTGGCAGTCTTGGTAAATTTCACGCGGGTGAGATAATGAACAAGCGGATAAATCGAGGCGAGCATATCTCAACGATTGAAATCAGCATAATAGACCCGCTGCCTACTGATGCATAAAAAAAAAAAAAGTAGCAACCATAGCACATAGGAATGGATGACAATCGATATTTGGCCCAGCCAGATGGCCACCCCCCCCCATTGCTCTCCTCCTCCCCCCCTTTTTCACCCTTGCGTTTTTTCTTTTCTTTTCGCTGATTCTCTTTCCTACGTATCCTTTTTCTTATTATTTCCTCTAAGCCCTTGTACACACGGTCGGAGAATCTGTCGGAATGAGTCTTATCGGACCGTGTCGTCAGATAATCCAACTGTGTGTGGTATGCATCGGACTGATTCCGTCCGAATCTCCGTCCGACCCAATTTTCCAACATGTTGGAAATATTTCCCGACCAACTGGGCCGGACGGACCTAATCTGATCATGTGTAGAGCATTTTCATCGGACCAAGTGGCACGCATGCTCAGATCAAATTCCTACATCAAAGCTAGTGGCTATTAGCCTGAACGTAGTCCTATTGTAACGAAATTACGTCATCACGTTCTGAAAGATTGGATTTTTTGCCAACTTGGCCCGACCGTGTGTATGCAACAGTTTCGGACACAATCCATCGGACTAAATCCGACGGGCAAAATCTGACGGATTTGGTTGGCAAAATCTCCGACCGTGTGTACGTGGGCTTAGACAGGCTCACTCTGCAACTGTTTATAAAAGGCTATAGTGGATTTGTAAGACGGCTCCGGAGACCAGGGAAGAAGGAAATCAGGAGGGAGAGTCCACTGTCCTGTCATATCGAGCTTGTCTAATAAGCCATGAGAAAGATAGAGGGTTGGTAACCCAAGCGTTTATCTTGGGGAACAACTGTTTGCATCACTTTGAAACTATTCAGTCTTTGATGACTCTGAACCTTCACTATATCCTAACCACTGTAATTCATTCATGTGTAATATGCAGATGAGGACCTGTTCTCCTTTTGAATGTGTATGCCTTTGTGTACTTTGTGTATTGTTTTTGAAAAATTTAATAAAATAATATTTGAAAAAAAAAATAGATATAGGGTTACTTATGTTCCCTGTACTAATTTCCCTAGGTGTGTGGAGATATCAGTGCCCCCTTATTCTAAAAGGGCCTTTCAGATTCTGGAAAGTCTTCCCTGCAAATCTCCACATTATTTGTGGACTTTAGGATGTGCAGGAAGTCAGGATATGGTTCTTTTTTCTTCAACATGAGCACGTGTTTATTTGTAAGAGGTGCGGGGGTCTTAACTTTAAAGTCAAAAGTTTTAGGGTATAGGGCCTAGACTGGTACTCACAGCTTGATATGACAAGAAAGGATTTTAGGTTGAGAATAACTTGCTGGGTGGGAAAAAAACAGTGCATGGTTGTCTTTTCAGTGAGCAATATTTTAAATATAATATAAAAAAAACACATGAATGATTTTATTACAAAAAACAAAAGGAAAAAATGTTTTGAACTTTAGAGACCAATAAAACAATTAGTTTGGCTCCCAAGAGCTTCCTACAAAAAAACAAAAACAATAGGAGCAAAGTATTGTCTCCAGTCTTTCCAGGGTTTTAAAGTAAATCAAAAACAAAAATATAAAAAAAGTTCACACTCTGACTTCTTTCTGTACTTACAGTAAAGACAAAGAAAAATACATTTAGGCATGATGTTTTCATTTAAAAAAAAAAAAATCGAGAGTGCACCGGAAGCAAGGATGTCAATTTATGCATACATAGCTTTTCTATTATCAGATTGTTGTTTCCAATAAGGAATTGCAAGAAGCAAAGAGCATCCTCTATCACAAAAAAGTAATTAAGCTAAACAAACAAAATATGCCAGCAAAACTTTAAGAAATATTATGTTTCATCAGGGAGAGAGATCAACATTAAAAAGGTGTAATAATGGGGGGCGTGGCTTGGCGCGCAACGGAGATGGCAGCCTAGAAGGAGAGCTCCGTCGGAAAGCGGCTCCAGCACGTCTGTTACAGCGGCAAACGGCACAATAATGAGCAAACAGGCCAGGCTCCAGCATCAGACCCGTCCTCGCCGCTCAACAGCAGTTAATCCCGGCCGGGATATCTCCGATATCTTTAAAAATCAGGCCTCAGCATTACAGGCCCCGGGGGAGGACAAGATGGCGCCGGTCCATGCGGCCGAGGAATACAGCGAGGACTCGCAATCGGCTACCGAGGACAATGGCAGGCATGGCTACCGTTCCACACACCCACTTACCTACGAGGACATGTCCGGCTTCGCAGCAGATATTAAGGCCTCGTTCTCCGCAGCAATCACGGACTTAAAGACCAGTTTCCTGGTCATGCAGGAAAAAATGGCGGCTGCAGAGACGGCGGGTAAGATGAGAGACAGATCCATACATAGACTTGACGAGGTTGTCACGGCCCACTCCCTACATTTCATAGAAATGAACAGACATTTGGAGGATCTGGATAACAGGGGGAGACGAAATAATATCAGGGTACGCGGCATACCGGAGTCCGTTGCGCCCGACCAAATCACCTCAGTCTTACAAAGGGTTTTCAATACTCTACTCGAACGTCCGGAGGACTCGGTTATTGACTTCGTTAGAGCGCACAGAGCACTCAGAGCGAGGGGCCCTGATACCCTACCCCCACGCGATATCATTTGTTGCTTACAGAGCTTTACACTTAAGGAGGATGTAATGACCAAGGCCCATAGGAACGACCAAATAGTGTTCAATTGAAGTGGGGAAGATAAGTGGATGTGTATATGAGATAGGGATAGGGTGGGTGGGGAACGTAAGTTAAGGAATGAATGAGAGATAGGGGGTTTGTAATATCTAATATCTGTGTCGAAATAGACAGAGGTAATTCTAAGTGAGATTATTGTTTGTTGGAAATTTATTTATTTATTTATTTATTTATTTTATTTTATTTTATTTTTTTTTTTTTTTTTTTTTTTTTTTTTTTTTTATGGGTAGTGTCAAGCTTTGTTCTTTTAATGTAAGAGGTATTAATTCCCCTGCTAAAAGAAATCAAATTCTAAATTTCCTACATAAGCAGAAAATAGACATTGTGCTATTTCAGGAAACACATTTCCGCTCAGATCATATACCTAAAATCAACAATAGAAATTATAGTACATGGTTACATGACACATTTCCATATTCCAAATCAAAAGGGGTATCAATTGCGTTCCATAGGGACTTGCCGGTCCAAATACTACAAAAATACGAAGGCAAAGACGGGAGATCTTTAATAATAAAGTTTATGTTATATGGAAAGAAATTCACTATAGTTAATTTGTATCTTCCTAATTATGGACAAATAGAGAATGGTACGAAAGCCCTATCGGACGCAATGAAGAAGGCGGAAGGAGTGGTAATAGTGGGTGGTGATATAAATTTTGTAATGGATGTAAAGAAAGACACTACAAATACTCAATTACAAAAAAAAAAAAATAACAATAACAATAGAATAAAGGAATTTAAGAATACATTGAAAAAATATCAATTAATAGATATATGGAGGGCTCAACATCAAAACGAAAAAAACTACACATACTATTCAAATATACATAACTCATATCATAGATTGGATTATTTCTTTATAAATAAAGAGGGTTTAATGATGAAACCAGTAACAGAAATAGGAGGATTCCTTTGGTCAGACCATGCCCCAATATATATGGAAATTTCAGTGATTGAAACGAAGAAAAGGAATGGGACATGGAGATTGAATGATAATTTAATTAAAGATAGAAAATGTGAGGCAGAAATACTACAAGTTATAAAAGAATTTTTGATAATTCATGAAAGGGATGAAACCTCACCTCCAACGCAATGGGAAACATTAAAATGTGTTATGAGGGGAATATTCATCAAGCACGGAGCAAGAATAAAAAAAGAAAAAACACAAAAAATATGTCAATTGGAAAGTGAGATCAAAGAATTAGAAGAACTGCATAAAGTAAGTAGGAAACCGTGTGATGGAGCTAGACTAAAGGAAAAACAATTGGAATTACAATCAGTGCTTGATGAAGATTCCCTTCGAATAAGAGATAAGGATAGAACGCAGTGGTACAAATTTGGTAATAAACCTGGGAAAATATTAGCCAGAACACTAAAAAAGCAACAACCCCCAAGTTATATAGAGAAAATTGTAAAACCAAATGGGGAACTTACATATGACCCAGAGGAAATATCTGAAACCTTCCATACATATTATTCTAAATTATACAATATAAAAGATGGTCAGGAACATCAGGAAGGAGAAGATAAAAGGGAGAATATACAAAAATATGTAAAGGAAATGGCTATATTTAACTGTTTAAAAGAAAAGATGGAGGGGTTGGAGGGAGAAATTACAACAGAGGAAATTGAACAGACTATTAAAGAACTTGTTCTGGGAAAAAGTCCAGGCCCAGATGGGTATACAGCTAGATTCTATAAGTCATTCAAGGATCAAATAATACCCATACTTAAGGAAACATTTAACTCTATATCTTTAGATCAGCCATTTGCGATACAAGGTACAGAAGCTCATATAGTGTTAATATTAAAACCGGAAAAAGATCAATCACTATGTAAAAATTATAGACCTATATCGTTGACTAACTTAGATATAAGAATATTCTCAAAAATATTATCCAAAAGAATAACGACCATTATCTCAAATAATATAAGCTTGGAACAAACGGGGTTTATGGAAGGGAGGGAGACAAGAGATAACATCATTAAAACATGCACGCTTATTGAATACACTCAGAGAACTGCCATCCCTACCTGCCTACTGGCTATAGACGCTGAAAAAGCATTCGATAGGGTGGGATGGCAGTTCTTAGAGGAAGTATTGAAGCAAACAGCGATGGGACCCAAGATGTTAGGAAGGATCATGGCCCTATATAAGAACTCAAGGGCTAAAGTGAGAGCAAATGGGATATTATCAAAGTATATAAATATATCAAATGGAACCCGACAAGGGTGTCCTTTATCACCACTTTTATATATTATGATGATGGAACATCTTATGGAGGCTATAAGAATAAACAAAGATATTACGGGGATAAAGGTTAAAGGCAAAGAATATAAGATGGCTGCTTATGCAGATGATCTTCTATTATATATAACCAACCCTATAATTACTATACCAAATTTAATAAAAGAACTTGAGAGATTTGGTGAAATTAGTAATTTCAAAGTAAATTATGACAAATCTGAATTAATGAATATTACATTAGAAGAGAAAGATCAAACTATTGTACAAAAGAATTTTCCATTTAAATGGAAGCAAGATGCGATAAAATACTTGGGAGTATATATTCCAAGAGATTTAAAACTTTTGCAAGATGTGAATTACAACTTGGCAGTTCAGAAGGTAAAGAAACTTCTGGGCAAATATGATAAAATAACCCATTCATGGTTTGGGAGAATAAACATTGTAAAGATGGAGATTTTGCCAATAATGCTGTATATCTTTCAAACGGTACCCATTATACCATCAAAAAAAATTATGAAAGATCTGAAAGAAATGGTAGAAGGCTTTGTATGGGCACATAAGACCCCTAGAGTAGGTAGGGAGGTATTAATTAGAACGAAAAATAATGGTGGATTAGCATTGCCTGACTTTTTAAAATATTCACAAGCTGCCTCTTTAATGAGAATAATCGATTGGCAGCATAATGAAAAAGACAAGCAATGGATAAAATTGGAGGAAGACATATTAGGGGCTAAAATAAAACACCAGCCATGGATAAAACCTAAGTCAAGACCAGAGAGGAAGGAAATGCCTATCTTTGTAAAAACAACTTTAAAAATCTGGGATGATATGATAAAGAAAAAACAACTATCATCTTTAATAGGCCCTATGACCCCTTTATTTGGTAATCCCGAATTTAGGCCAGCTATAAAGGATAATACATTTTTGAAATGGAATATAGAGGAACATGAGCGGATAATACAAATCCTAAATGATGGAAATATTCCAACGTTTCAGGAATTGGGGCAAGAGTATAAAAACAAATGGTTTCAGTACTTACAGCTGAGGGCATTTATTGACCCAATAAAGATAATGATTAATAGACCACCAACCATATTTGAACAAATAGCAATGAATAAGGATAAAGCAAATAAGAAATTAGCTAAGATATATAACCTATTACTTCCTGGTGGGGATATTAAAAAAATAGCAGGAATTAAAAAATGGGAGGAAGAAATAGGGCAGGAGTTGACAGAGAAAGAGTGGGGAGAGGTATTTGAAGGAATATATAAAACATCCTTAGCTATTAAATATCAAGAAAAAAATTATAAAATTCTATTAAGATGGTATAGAAGCTCAGTGATTATGAACAAAATAAATAAACGGAACTCTGAATTATGTTGGAGATGTAAGAATGAGAAGGGTACTCTAGAACATATCTGGTACAGTTGCTGGAAGATAAAAATATTTTGGGTTAAGATAATAAAAATATATCAGGAACTGACAGATATAAGAATAAATCTTGATATAAAGACAATATTATTCTCCCATACATCTGGAAAACTAAAACGAAAAGAGATGGAATTTTTGTATCAAATAACTACAATAGCTAAAACCGTAATAGCACAGAAATGGAAAAAGGAAGTAGCCCCAACAATAGTAGAGTGGAATTATGAGATGAGCGAGGTGTGTTTCATGGAGAAACAGATTAGACAAGAGGGATATGTAGAAAAACCGATGTCGGACTATTGGAAGAAATGGGAGGAATTGAGTACCTCAGGAAAATTGTGGGAATTTATGTAAGGGAGGGGGATTGAATGGATTAGTACTGACAATTATTTTTTTTTTTTTTTTTTTTTTTTTTTTTCTTTTTTCTTTTTTTTCTTTTTTTTTTTTGTATGGGGAATGTTTTATAATGATGTGAAAATTGAATGGAAAATTTTTGAATGTATGTTTTATAAAAATAAATAAAGAGAAATTTGAAACAAATAGTGTTCAATGGGGAGAATATAAAACTTTTCCAGGACTTATCCCAAATAACTTTGAAAAACCGAAGGGCTCTACGTCCTCTGCTTGAAAAGTTGAGGGAGAAAGATATGCGTTACTCGTGGCGCTTTCCCTTCGCTCTGCTGGTTACACACGGAGGCAAGCAACATATCCTACGAACGCCTGCGGACCTCCCGGAATTTTGCGCAGCTCTCCAGCTTGATCCGATCGTTCTGCCCGACTGGTATCAGGAGTTCTCCATGCCAACTAAGGACAGAAGTCCACCAGCTTCACCGTTCGCCTCACCGGAAAAACACCTCTCCAAACGACAGAGGCCAGGACGAGGAGATTTCTCACCAAGGGGTACCCCACGAAGTCGCCCACACTCCTCCAGGAATCTGATGGAAGCTTAAGATTTATGAAGCGTTCGTACCTACCTACCTTCCAGACGCTACAACGTCGCTCTTTTACCACCTGACCACCGCCTAGCCATCGGGGATTCCATGCTCCGCCAGCGCCAACAGTAGATCATTTCTAATTACATGCTTCCATATCGTAGAAACGACTCCCTGTGAAACCACGATCCGTTCGATTCCACCCTGTTTCTTAGGTGTTTCTTCGGAAATACCACGTCAGTATTACACATTTGCATTTATAGGGTATAAAGGCTGCAGGACAACGGCTGACTTTCTGAATAACGCAGCCCTGGCAGGGCGATAGTGATGGAGGATCCGTGTTCAAGGGGCGAAGATGCCTATCCAGGGCAATAATAGCCCCCCCCCAGATTGTAATGAGCGGGTGGCGGGAGGGGTACGGTTCATTGGAGGGTAGGAGGTACCTTAATTTCTCATTAATTGCCATTTGCTAGGCCTGCTTGTTCTATTCTTGTTCTATTCTCGCTTTTGTTTTATTTTGATTCTGGTTTATGTTTATTGCTTTTCCGTTTTATTAATCAGATACCAGTTTGCATTATATGTATGTTTGCTGCTGTGACAGACCAATTAGCACCTTTCATACGCTTTATGGGGCCGCTCACGACGGTTCCTTGCACTTATAGTTGAATTACCACCGTGATAGACAACGGTCCGGTGCCTTCAAATACATACCTTCTCAGGGCGGACACTGGGCTAATTGGCCTGAGGTGCCCTGCACGGTGAAGGTTGTTATCTCCGGGGAGGGCCTTCCCGAACCCCACAATAGTGCATCAGGCAGGTCACTTTGGGGCCTGTCTCACGTACTAATTTTGACCTCCTTGAGACGGTTATTTACTCTTAAGGAGGTGTGACCTACGACTCCGTCCTCATCTCACTTCATCTTCTCCTTTCTCTTCACTGCTTTCTTTCTCTTTATTTCGCCTTGCCACGACACAAACGACAGTGTTTATATATACTGTATATTACTGACTATTGTATACATCATAACTTTTTGCTATCTTGTTGAGATTGTTCCTACAGGTGTCGGATCCCGCACCTCCCTGAGCCCGAACCATGGCGTATTCTGATTTGGGACGTAACCCAACGGTAGTCTCTCATAATGTCAAAGGGCTTAACATCCCCGAAAAACGAACCACTTTACTAAGAGAACTCAAAAAAGGTAGGCCCCACTTTGTATTTTTACAGGAGACTCACTTTAAGACCGGACATACACCAAGACTGACTGACTCATACTTTGTAGAAGCTTACCATGCCACCAGTCCTGGGACGAAATCAAAAGGGGTCTCGATACTGGTGAGTAGGGATGCTGACTTAGAGGTTACAGGCAAGCTGGTCGACCCTGAAGGGAGGTTCCTTTTACTCAAGGGGACCTGCAGAGGGACTCCCCTGACTCTGGCAAACGTATACTTCCCCAACTCGGCTCAACTCACTTTTTGTCGGAAACTGATTGATGAACTGAAATGCTTCAGTTCGGGCAGACTTATTTTGGGTGGAGACTTCAACGTACCCCTTATACCGACTGAAGACACTTCCAATGGCAAAACCGCCATCCCTTATAGGGCTCTTAAGAACATTAAGAAGCTCCTGCATTCTCTGAATCTGGTAGACTCATGGCGTCACCTGAACCCTGAGGGCAGGGACTTCTCCTTTTTCTCTATCCCTCATAACCACCACTCACGAATAGACTATATCTTCGTTTCTCAGAGAGATTTGTCGCAGCTGAGTGCTGCCCACATTGGGATACAATCAATCTCCGACCATGCTCCCATATCCGTGACATTAGATTGGACAAATACCCGGGCCAGACCCACTACATGGAGACTGAACTCGTCATTACTAACTGACCCAGCACTACTACCAGACTTGACTTCCTCTTTGACTGAATTTTTCAAGCTAAATGACACCCCCGGGATGAACCCCCTGGCGATCTGGGAAGCCCACAAATGTTTTATTAGGGGCGAGCTGATACGCATGGGTACACGTAAAAAACGGGAGCGAGATAAAATGATCAATGAGTTGACCGCGAAAATAAGATCCCTTGAATCACAGCATAAACGCTCCCTCACAGTACACTCAGCAGAATCTCTACTTGAGACACGGAAAGCTCTTAAACAGCTCTTAGACAACACTACCAGGAGGTTCTTATTTTTTAGACGGAAAGTTTACTATGAACATGGGGACAAAACAGGTAAGGTCCTGGCGAGGGCCCTGAACACCCGTATAACACACAACCACATCAGGGGTATCAATGGCAAGGATGGGAAGACAGATTTAGAAACTGAGAAGATTGCCCAACACTTTCAAAACTACTACACAAATTTATACAACCTCCCGAATCAGCAGAGACCGCCGGATCTGGGGGGTGACAGGACCCAGGCGATACAGCATTACTTAGACGCAGTTAATCTACCCAGACTTAATGAAGAGGACAGTAACCAGTTGGACAGACCCTTTGACGATTCCGAAATTAAGACAGCCATAAGAGATTTGAAGACGGGCAAGAGTCCGGGGCCAGATGGGTTTGGTGCCATTTATTATAAGACATTTACAGAGGTTATACTCAACCCTTTTAGAAAAGCAATGAATTCCTTGACAAGCCAGAGACCAAACTCAAATGACTTCCTATCAGCCTTTATCACTGTTCTCCCCAAGGAAGGGAAGGATCCACTTAACTGTTCCAGCTACAGGCCCATATCTCTTCTAAATACAGACGTGAAACTGGTAGCAAAGATCTTAGCCAACAGGCTGAAACCCCTACTCCATGAATTGATTGGACCCGAACAGGCCGGATTCATGCCAGGCAGGGAGGCAAAAGACAATGTGATGAAGTCCCTGAACCTGATTCATGTGGCACACCAGCGAAAGATCGAGGGCTTTCTCCTGTCAACTGACGCGGAGAAGGCCTCCGATCGAGTAGCTTGGGATTATATGTTCGAGGCGTGCAGGCGTGCTGGCTTGGGCCCCGGCATGATGGCCTGGATTTCGGCACTATATTGGAACCCTTCAGCTAGGCTTAAAGTGAATGGTTCCCTCTCAGAGACAGTGCTTATCAAGAATGGCACAAGGCAGGGGTGCCCTTTGTCACCCCTGCTTTTCATTATTGCTCTAGAGCCATTCATAAGACACACCATCATGAACCCATCGATTAGGGGATTCCAACTTAAAGAGAGAACTTTTAAAATTGCGGCTTACGCCGATGATTTGCTGTTCTATTTAACAGAACCACACACTTCTATTCCTTCGCTTTTGAAGGAATTCACAAAATTTGGATATATCTCCAATTTCAAAATAAACTATTCTAAATCGATGGCCATGAATGTGTCTCTTCCCGAGGCCCGATTGTCGGTGGCCAGAGTCGGTACCCCCTTCACATGGACAGCCTCAGCTATTAAATACTTAGGAGTTTGGCTGACCCCCAGACTTGCACTGACGTACGCGCGGAATTTTCCCCCCCTACTTAAAAGCATTACACAAGACCTTATGAGATGGGGATCGGGCTATTTCTCATGGTTTGGCAGGGCGGCCATCTGTAAGATGACTGTACTGCCAAAGGTACTTTACTTGCTCCGAACCTTGCCCATCAAGATACCCATGAGCTTTTTTAAAGCGCTACACTCCCTTCAGACAAGTTTTATTTGGGCCCGCAGGCCCCCTAGGTTGAAAAAGTCTCTCTTAACCAAACCCAAAGAAAGGGGTGGCTTGAGTATACCCGACTACAAACTTTACTATTATGCTGCGCATGTTGCACGTATCATAGATTGGCACTGTCACTCCCAGATTAAAGATTGGGTCTTGTTGGAGGAGGAAGCAAGTGTGATTAACCTCCAGTTCTCTCCCTGGATCCCAAGGCTTAGATACCCCAGATCCATGCTTTCGCACCCCACTATAGGCACTACTCTTCACATTTTTCATACACTGACCAAACAATCTGAGTTCTCCACCTCTCTGAGCCCTTTAACCCCTATTCGAGATAACCCAGACTTTGTGCCGGGCTTACAGAACCCACTACTTAAAATACAGAGACCGAAAAGACCGCTCTTAGCACTAGACTGTTTTAACGGTAGCTTGATGAAAGACTTCACTGACTTTAAAGTAGACAATGATTTACCAAGACTACCACTCTGGACATATTTTCAACTGAGGAGCTACTGTAATGATGTAACACGTAGACCACACTTGACGCGAGCAGTGACGGATCTAGAATCAGTTTGCTTGAAAGGTGAACCCACCCCAAAAACTACTTCGCTTACATATGCATGGTTGAGATCACTAGGTCCACGAGAGGATCACGGGCTCAGGGAGAAGTGGGTTCGGGCTTTGGGTTCCCCGATCTCTGACGATCAGTGGGATAGGGCATGTATTCTATCACACAAATGCTCCCTAAGCACGAAAATGCAAGAAACGTCCTACAAACTGTTGACCCATTGGTATGCTACCCCAGAAAGAATTCACAAATGGTATCCTCACTCTTCGGATAGATGCTGGAGGTGTGAACGGGAGGAGGGCACTCTATTCCACATTTGGTGGCAATGCGACCAATTACAGCGTTATTGGTCGGGGGTGAAGGAGCTGATTGGGCAGATCACGGAGACCAGTCTGAGGTTGGACGCGGCAAGTTGTTTGCTCCACATTGCCAACACCTCATTCAAAAGATATAAAAAGTCGCTCACCAGACATATGATAAATGCAGCCAACTCTCTAATTCCACTATACTGGAAATCCAAAACTACACCTACCATAAGAGAATGGCTGCTTAAAATTGCTTCTATCTGTGAGATGGAAGACACGGCAGCCCAATCGAATGAGCGTGTAGAGGGTTATCACCGAACATGGTCTCCGTGGTTTGCCTTTAAATACTCCAAATCCTTTGGGGACATCATGGGCAGCGGCCTGATGGCCTGAAGAGTGGTGGGGTCCAGACAACTAGTCAATCACTAATTTATACCATACAAACACAGCTCTTGACCATGAGCTAGAGCATCCGGAACAAGGCGAATTTCTCCTCCCTTTCTCCCCGTTTGTCTTTACTCTCTATTTCTAACCTTATATATTTCTATACTTGACTTCTTTACTAAATTACTAGTTCTTTTGATATGTTTTCTAGATGTACATTGAGCTTGATGGGTTCCTGAGGGAATCTGGGGTTGGATAATGAATCACCCTTCTAAGTCCGGTAGGGCTCGCAATGGAAGGATCTGATGTTTTGATGATACCCCTATTATAGCCAACTAGAAATGTTATTGACACAAATTCAATCTTGTTAAGCATAATTGTTTTTTGCAGTGTCTTTTTGCATACTCTTGTAATATGTGCTTTTATTTGCTAATAAAACTTTCTTGAATGGAAAAAAAAAAAAGGTGTAATAATTATGTGGTCAAAAAGTAAACAAACTTCAAAGATGCAAAGAGTACATACTATTCAAATGAAAAGTTTGGGAACAAGGAAAATAAATGACGGATGTAAAATTCAAAGCAGTTTAGGGTGATGTTCAACTAACAGTTAGTTTTGTGAAGTGATCCAGGGAAAATCCGATCGCCTCTTGGGGGATCAGGAAGGAATTTTTTTCCCCTGCTGTAGCAAATTGGAGCATGCTCTGCTGGGGTTTTTTTTTGCCTTCCTCTGGATCAATTGTGGGCATAAAATTGGGTATTTGGATTGTACGATTATTTTTTATTTTATTTATTTGTTTTTAAGGTTGAACTGGATGGACTTGTGTCTTTTTTCAACCTGACTAACTATGTAACTATGTAACTATGTAACACAAATCTGCAAATCATACAGATAGCAAAACCAAAAAAAAGATGTATTGTATTCAAACCATGGTATAGGAAAAAGCATACTAGTTTAAAATTGAAAATGTACTTATCACTTCACTGTACATACATATTGTATTAGCAAATATACCTGTATGTGAGGTCTCTGCAGTTATGTTAAATAAACATTATAAATATTTTGTTGTAAATTTGAAGTAATAGTAGTTATTGTTCAAAAAACAGTTTTGTTTAAAATCAATAAAACATGCATTCTCTCTAATTTTGTCTAATGATGCTGTGCAAAGTAGGATAACCTATAAAAAGAATAAAATTCCTGAAAAGTAAGAACAATGAAAGATTAGTTTTGAATTTTTACAATGGGTTTCAATACTTTGAACATTGTTCTCTTCCTTATTAAATGGCATACGATGAGATATAATGCAATGCAAGCAGTAAGTCACATCAAAATTCTTTATTAAAAGTACTCTACAATCTGGAGTGTATACCCAAGGACATGTAATGTGGCAGTAATGTAATTTGTTGAATGGACTATAATTTGAAGAAGGACTTGTTGGATAATACGATATTTGTATTACAGAACCTCTTTGTTTTATTTCCATTTTATCAGAGCTAGAATCAATTATGAATCAATTAAAATATAAAAACAATTAATAATAGAGTGAGTCTAAGTGCTCGGGCAGAATAATTTACTGTTGCTGTAATTAGCTACACCTTTCTTATTTGACTGAGAGACTTTCTATCAAGACTTGAACATTACTGATCATTTTGTTGTAAATGTGGAATTTGTATCTTGGGAAGCATATCAATGAGCAGAATAGGAGAGCACAGTGTAATGCATACAAGCATGTCAGAGTAAATTGCTCATAAATAGATAACAAAGATAAATGAACAGACTGAGGAAGTAGGGTCTGTACAAAAAAAAGGCTTATTGAAAAGAAAAGGGAAAAATCAGATTCCCAATCTATATGAAAATCAAATGAAAAGTACTATTTTCGAAAATGTTGACCAAAAATGATTTGTAGTATGTTATATTGCAAGCACTTCTTTACATTATAATAAGCCTGATTTTTAGCGAGGTTGGGCAAAAGGTAACCAAAAAGCACTAATTTACAATGAATTATTATATTAACCTTCCTAAACCAGCATACATGAATATGTCATCACTTCCATCCTGAGCCCACAAAACAAGGATTTAATTCCTCCTTTGACACAGAAGATAAAGGCATGCTAAACAGTTATCTATGACACTATGGCACACTGTACACCAATAAACTCGAGCTTTAAGGCATCCATACAATCTGAAATATAGAGCTATTTTATTGAACTTGCATACAGCCATATCAAAATTGTTAGCAGCTATCAATGCTGGATATAGACACCATTGGCTTGATTTACTAAAGACAAATAGGCTATTCATTTTGAAAGGGAATTTACCCTTACCTTAGGTAATGTGGTGAGAATTCACTTTACAAAGAATACCAAATCACATGATTGGGTATTTAAAGTGAACAGGCATTTGCTTTTCACATGATGGTATAATTCAGAAGACTATCTGGCCCCCACCTAACAACTGTACATTTATTTCCTCCATCAACCCATCCCCCACAGTTATTACCTTTTTTTTCTCTTGACTCTCCCTCTTAGATTGTATGCTCTAATGAGCAGGGCTCTCTGATTCCTACCGTATTAAATTGTATTGTAATTGTACAGTCTACCCTTATGGTGTAAAGTGCTGCATAAGCTGTCATCGCTATATACATCCTGTATAATAATAATAATAATAATAATAATAATAATAACTAAAGAAAGTATTCACACAGATAAGTGTTAAGATGAGTAAATTAGCCCAAGCATGTTATCTCCAGTCAGAGTAAAGAAAAGTAGGTAAATAGAGTCAAATTCTTTGACTAAAATGCATATCATTAAAATAAAATATTATTTTGTCCTTTTAGAACAAAATGAGAACCTTATAAAGGGAACCTGTTAAAAAACGTGGACAATTCAAAGTAAGAAAATTGCATGAACAAAAGTGATACTAAAATCTTGTTTTTTCCGTTAAAATTAACAAACATTTCATACTTACCGGTTCTGTGCAGTTGTTTTGTACAGCACAGCCTGGATCCTCCTCTTCTCAGATCCCTCTTCAGCGCTCCTGGCCCTTCCCTCCTGTTGAGTGCCCCTACAACAAGCAGCTTGCTACGGTGGTACCCTAGCCAAGCTGCAATTCCCTGTGTCCATTCAGACATGGAGCCTGACCCTGCCCCCCCTTTCCTCATTGGCTCACTGACTTTGATTGACAGTAGCAGAAGCCAATGTGGTTGCTCTGCCATCTCAGCAATGGGGATGGGAGTCCCAGACAGCCAAGTCTCTTGTGCAACATCACTGGATCTAGATGGACCACAGGTAAGGGGGGCTTACCGGGGATGCTACACACAGAAGGCTTTTTATCTTAATGCATTGAGATAAATAACCTTCTGTCTTTACAACCACTTTAATTTACTAAAACTGAGAGTGCAAAATCTGTTACTGCTGGGTATTGTAGCCAATCATCTTCTAACTTCAGCTTGTTCAATTAAGCTTTGATGAGAAAAAAAAATTGGAATCGGATTGGTTTCTATGCAGAGTTGCATCAGATTTTGCACTCTTCCATTTCAGTAAGTCAACCCTATAGTCTCTCTTTCTTCCCTTATCTGGATTACCCTTTTTTCTGCCCAAGCCCCTTAATTTTGTTTTAACATAGATCCTGTTTATCTGGGATACAATAAAATATTCTCTGGGTATTACCAGTATTTTGCCTTACCTTCCCTTGTTCCACTACTTTAACTGCTGTTTATTACCTCCTGGAATGGATGATCCTTAACATTTTTTCTGGTGGAGAACTCAAACCTTTATTACAGCCTATTTCTTTTGATTGTGCAAATGATTCTCACTTTTCCTTCGAAAATCCCATCAAATCCCTAATGGAAACTTTTCTGCTGTTTACAGTTATTGCATTTTGTTGATCCTTTACTTGAGATTCACCCAGATAGTGTTTCATTCTATTGGCAGATTAAAGCCTACAATGAAATTAAATGATAGCCTTATTTGATTTCAATATCTTAAGTAACTCTTCTTGCCCAACTAAATTTTATTGTCACCCTGGGAACACAAGCTAAAAAAAAAAACTCTTTCCTGGGACTGGGACAATATCTGTCTCTCTCTCTCTCTCTCTCTCCAAATGCTCCTGTAACACACAACTGCTGTAAAAACCTATGCAGTAATGTCTCACTGGTATTTGTGCAAAGTGAGATAACCTATAAAAATAATAAAATCCCTGAAAAGTAAGAACAGTCAAAGATAATTTTTGATTATTTACAATGGGTTTCCATACTTTGGACATTGGTATCTCCCTTATTAAATTGCACATGATGACATATAATGCAATGCAACCAGTAAGACACAATATTCTTTATTAAAAGTAATCTACAATCTGGAACGCCTGACTGGTATTTTACTCCAGCAAGCATTACAAAATATTTTCACTAAAATTCCACTTCTTGTTTCAGAGAGTGCAAGAAATACATAATATGGTAAATATTTGGTGGCCCTTCCCTTGGGAGGCCCTCTTCCACCCTTTTAATTATAGCATTCCTTTTCACAGCAGAGAACGAACTGTCCAGAGTTTGCTTCATGCAGGGTTCAGTGAACCTATAAAGAACTTCAGTTGCTGAATTGGAACCCAAAGAAATCAATGGTAGGCTAACTGTCAAATTTAAAATGCCCATTTTCTGGGCTAATAGGCATGTACCAATGCAAAATATTTTTTTTTATTATTTCTTTCAGCCAGGAGCAGTGATTATTTTTTTATTTCTTAAGCTGATACATTGAAAAAAAGCATAGCAAAACTGAAAAGAGGCCACACTCCACAGAAATGCCACTAATACGTTTATTGTGTATAGCGGGCTTTTGACACAGTCCCCTTCCCTAGGCCACACTCTTCTGACATGTTTTACCCCTCCTGGGGCTTAATCATAGAGTTAGTGGCAGTATTGGTTGGAGAACATTTAAACACATCAGTTGATCATGGAATTATAAAAACTTACATCAATACGTTCCATACTGCGTAATCCAAAATGTATTCCATGTGTGTTGGAGGGATTGAGAGAAATCTATTACCAATGAAAAACTGGTAATCTACCAGTGAATCAGATGAATGAATGAGAGAATATTCAATGCAACAAAACTCATACAAAAATCCAATTTAACCACTTGCCTACTGGACACTTAAACCCCCCTCCTGACCATACCAATTTCAGCTTTCGGTGCTCTCACACTTTGAACGACAATTACTCAGTCATGTAATACTGTACCCAAACAATTTTTTTGTGCTTTTTGTTCATACAAATAGAGCTTTCTTTTGGTGGTATTTGATCACTCCTGGGTTTTTTATTTTTTGTGCTATAAATGAAAAAAGACCGAAAATTTTGAAAAAAAAAATTTTTTCTTAGTTTCTGTAATAAAATTTAACAAATTGTTAATTTTTCTTCATCAATTCTGGCCACAATTTATACTGCTACATGTCTTTGGTAAAAAATAACTCAAATCAGTGGATGTTATTTGGTCTTTGCAAAAGTTAGAGAGTCTACAAGCTGTGGTGCAAATCACAAAAAATTGATCACACCTAATGTATTGGTGACCTATCTAATTTCTTGCGACCCTAACAAGCCTGGAAAGTACAAATACCCCCCAAATGACCCCCTTTTTGAAAGTAGATTCTCCAAGGCATTCACTAAGATGCATGTTGCGGTTTTTAATGTTGTCATTTTTTCCCACAATTCTTTGCAAAATGAAGAATTTTTTTCCACAAAATTGTCATTGGAATAGGTTATTTCTCTCACGTGGCATGTGTATAATGCCCCAAAATACATTCTGCTACTCCTCCTGAATATTACAATAACACATGTGTGAGAATTTTTCACAGCCTTGCCACATAGAGAGGCCCAAAATGCAGGGAGCACCATCAGGTGTTCTAGGAGCATAAATTACACATCTAACTTGTTGACTACCTATTACACTTTTGAAGGCCCTGGAGCACCAGAACAATGGAAACACCCACAAATGACCCCATTTTGGAAAGCTAAAATCCCAACGTATATTCTATGAGGCATAATGAGTCTTTTGAACTGTTCCTTTTTTTCAGAAAATGTTTTTCTTTGGAAAATGTGTGAAAAAAAATGAAAACACATTTTTTTTTACACAAAGTTGTCCATTTATAAGATATTTCCAATGTATAGCATGTACACAGCAAAAATTACACTCCAAAATACATTCTGCTACTCCTGCTGAGTATGGTGATACTACATGTGTGAGACCTTTACACAGCCTGGCCACATACAGAAGCCCAATATTGAAATGGCACATTCAAGAGTTTTAGGAGCATAAACTACACATCTCATTTCTCAACCACCTATTACACTTTTGAAGGCCCTGGAGCACCAGGACAATGGAAATGCCCACAAAATGACCCAATTTTGGAAAGCTAACACCCCAATGTATAATCTATGAGGCATAATGAGTCAAAAGGTTAATTTTTTTCCAGAAGTTTTTGGAAAATGTGGGAAAAAAATGAAAAAACTTTTTTTATACAAAGTTGTCAATTTATAAGATATTTCCGAAGCATTGCATGTACATATCAAAAATGACACCCCAAAATACATTCTGCTACTCCTCCTGAGTATAGCGATACCACATGTGTGGGACTTTTTCACAGCCTAGCCACATAAAGATGCCCAACATGCAGGGAGAACCATCAGGTGTTCTAGGAGCATAAATTACACATCTAACTTGTTGACTACCTATTACACTTTGGAAAGTCCTGGAGCACCAGGACAATGGAAATGCCCACAAAATGAATTAAAACAGACAGTGACCATATTAGTGTTATTGCAGATTTGGACAAGGACAAGTTACTATTTGTGATTCCTCCTATCCAAAGTATTGTTTAGCACAATACACAGAGGTGCATGGCTGCTTGCACAGTGTTGCTTCAAGTAAAAAAGGGGATCAAACCGCATACCCTTCCTTTGCCATCGCTTTTGCATTACAGATTCAGTGAGTCTGAGAGACTTGCTGAGTAGGGATGAACCGAACACCCCCCTGTTCGGTTCGCACCAGAACCTGCGAACAGACCTAAACTTCGTGTGAACTTTAGAACCCTATTAAAGTCTATGGGACTCCAACGTTCACAATCTAAAGTGCTCATTTTAAAGGGTAATATGCAGGTTACTGTCCTAAAAAGTGTTTGGGGACCTGGGTCCTGCCCCAGGGGACATGGATCAATGCAAAAAGAAGTTTTAAAAACGGCCGTTTTTTCAGGAGCAGTGATTTTAATAATGATTAATGTGAAACAATAAAAGTGTAATATTCCTTTAAATTTCGTAGCTGGGGGGTATCTATAGTATGCCTGTGAAGGGGCGCATGTTTCTGCTGCTTAGAACTGTCCCTGCACAAAGTGTCATTTGTGCAGGAAAAAAAGTCTTTTAAAATCACTTGCGGCTATTGTCGGGTCCCGTAATACAGAGAACACTCAATGACTGTTCTCTGCATTAGCCGACAATTCATTTATTCATTGATAAAAAAAAAAAGCGTGGGGGTTCCCCTAAATTCAATTACCAGGCCCTTCAGGTCTGACATGGATATTAAGGGGAACCCCGTGTCAAATTAAAAAAAAAATTGACGTGGGGGTCCCCCTAAATATCCATAACCAGACCCTTCAGGTCTGATATGGATATTAAGGGGAACCCCGCATCAAATTTTAAAAAAAATTGACGTGGGGGTCCCCCTAAAAATCCATATCAGACCCTTTATCCGAGCACGCAACCTGGCAGGCCGCAGGAAAAGAGGGGGGACGAGAGAGCGGCCCCCCTCCCTCCTGAACCGTACCAGGCCACATACCCTCAACATTGAGAGGATGCTTTGGGGGTCTGTGACCCCTCAAAGCACCTTGTCCCCATGTTGATGAGGACAAGGGCCTCATCCTCACAACCCTGGCCGTTGGTTGTGAGGGTCTGCGGGCGGGGGGCTTATCAGAATCTGGAAGCCCCCTTTAACAAGGGGACCCCCAGATCCCGGCCCCCCTCTGTTTGAAATGGTAAGAAAGTGTCAAAATGGTTAAATAAGACAAACACACTTTTGAAAAATTCCTTTATTAAAAATAAAAAAAATATAAAAAGGATTCCAGCGGTGCTAATCCACAGGTTCCGCAGGTTTCCGTTACATCAGAGGGGGCGGGGTCACCCACACATCACTGGGGAACCCCTAGCTTCCCTCTCCAGCGTCAGAGGGGCGGGGTCAGGTGACGGGTGGCCCCGCCCTCCTAATATAAGAAACGTCAGCGCTGGGCTCTCTGCAGTGTCTCCGGAGTGGAGACAGAAGAAGGATGTATGGACAGCACTGGACTGAGAGATCCCCCGTCGCTGGATATGATCATCCATCGCTGGACCCCGGAGACCCGTCGCTGGATAGCAAGAGTGGATTAGCACCGCTGGAATCTTTTTTTTATTTTTTTTATTTTTAATAAAGGAATTTTTCAAAAGTGTGTTTGTCTTATTTAACCATTTTGACACTTTCTTTGTGAAATGGTAGGGGTACTTTTGTACCCCCTTACCATTTCAAACAGGGGGGGGCGGGATCTGGGGGTCCCCTTGTTAAAGGGGGCTTCCAGATTCTGATAAGCCCCCCGCCCGCAGACCCTCACAACCAACGGCCAGGATTGTGAAGATGAGGCCCTTGTCCTCATCAACATGGGGACAAGGTGCTTTGAGGGGTCACAGACCCCCAAAGCATCCTCCTAATGTTGAGGGTATGTGGCCTGGTACGGTTCAGGAGGGAGGGGGGCCGCTCTCTCGTCCCCCCCTCTTTTCCTGCAGCCTGCCAGGTTGCGTGCTCGGATAAAGGGTCTGATATGGATTTTTAGGGGGACCCCCACGTCAATTTTTTTTAAAATTTGATGCGGGGTTCCCCTTAATATCCATATCAGACCTGAAGGGTCTGGTTATGGATATTTAGGGGGACCCCCACGTCAATTTTTTTTTAAATTTGACACGGGGTTCCCCTTAATATCCATGTCAGACCTGAAGGGCCTGGTAATTGAATTTAGGGGAACCCCCACGCTTTTTTTTTTTTTTTTTTATCAATGAATGAATGAATTGTCGGCTAATGCAGAGAACAGTCATTGAGTGTTCTCTGTATTACGGGACCCGACAATAGCCGCAAGTGATTTTAAAATACTTTTTTTCCTGCACAAATGACACTTTGTGCAGGGACAGTTCTAAGCAGCAGAAACATGCGCCCCTTCACAGGCATACTATAGATACCTGTACTGATATATTTGAATTTTGAAATGTGGGATTTGGTAATTTGACCTACAGTATTCTAGCTGCACTTTTATATTTCTTTTCACTGTATTTGTTGTGTTTCTTAGCGCTGGTTGATTTTTCACTTTATTATACTATAGATACCCCCCAGCTACGAAATTTAAAGGAATATTACACTTTTATTGTTTCACTTTAATCATTATTAAAATCACTGCTCCTGAAAAAACGGCCGTTTTTAAAACTTTTTTTTGCATTGATCCATGTCCCCTGGGGCAGGACCCGGGTCCCCAAACACTTTTTAGGACAGTAACCTGCATATTACCCTTTAAAATTAGCACTTTAGATTTCTCCCATAGACTTGTATAGGGTGTTCCGGCTTTTCGAATTTGCTGCAAACAGCCCATATTGTTCACTGTTCGCTGAACAGGCGAACAGGCAATGTTCGAGTAGAACATGAGTTCGACTCGAACTCGAAGCTCATCCCTATTGCTGAGGTGGAGAGTGAATGTTAAAGAAGGATTTGATTCAGAAAAGTTATCTGTGTTGGGCACATATTAAGCCCATGCCCAATGCATAGTTAATTGGGAACATTGAAAACATTTTATAAGAGATAGGGACTTTAAGGAAAACAAGGTCTGATAAGGCCCAATGATTCCATCCCTAGGGACTTTAAATGATAACACGGCCTGGTTTTATATAAAAATTTCTTTTCCTAGATCCCATATATGCTCGCTCCTGATGAGTGGCGGTTAAGTCACGAAACGCGTAGAGCTACCGGTTTCTATGTATTTACCAAATTGTATTAAGACCTCTATGTCAGTATAGAATTCTTACTCCCCCTTCAGCTTTAGTGAAGTCATAGGTCCTGCGGATTTTACCTTTAAAGTATTGTCATATACCATGTCCTTTAGAGACGAATGAGGGAAAGCTTTATTGTTTACATCATATGAATTTATTATATATATGTATATTTATTTTTATATTTATTCTTATATGGTTCTGTTTACTTTATATTATAAATGCACTTAATTGTAGTGTATTTTTAATGGATTTATTATCATATGTATTATTATATGTATGTTATCTGGCATTATTATTTTGTATTTATTTATTTGTATCATTACCATGTATTTTTGTATATCTAGATGGATGTACCAATAAAACTTCTCCACATTCGCCCTTTTATTGTTTTGCTTCCATGTGCTGCATTTAAAGTCCCACCCTTCCTCCCCCTTTGTAAATTATTTTCCCCCCCTTGATGGTTAATTGGGAACATTAAAAGGGAAATGTGACACGTCACATGATAAATTACATGTATGCTCTGGTACCAAATGTTTTTTTTTTTTTTTTTTTTTTTTTTTTGAGGAATCTGATCAGATACACATATTTAAAAATAAAATTTAGATTTATGTATAGGGCATTTTTATTATTTCAGTTGGAGTCTGACATTAAGGACTGTTTTAGTTGTAGTTGCCTATCCTTACATTATTGAAGTTAAAAGGTTTTTTTCAATGACAACAAATGTGCTATATTAGTGCAAATAGTTTTAATTGTGTTTGGGCTATATTACCAATGATTGGGGATTTTAAAATGTTTGATTTTATATTTTTTGGGGTTAAATACAAGTTTAAAAATATTTTATAATTAGGATGTATATATTTATGCTATTGAAAGCATAAGGAAGTTATATATTCCAGGCTCTACGCCAGAGGAATTGTGGTTAGTAAAGAAAAAGAGAAGTAACTGTGTTTTGTAATCCTATGCACTAGGGAAAATATATACTTCGGGTGAGATAAGGATTTAAAAATATGGAAAAAGGTGTTCAAAGTTGTTTGAGGGAAAAATATGGAAAACAGGTCTGTCAAGGTCAGGAGCGAGGCCGAGATGCTGAGAGGGCTCCCCTTGCGGCCAAGTGCAGCACAACCCTGAAGATGACACAGGGATGCAGTGCCCACAGTAGCACAGGTTGCCAGGTAGCAGCAGCAGAGGTCAAGGGCCGGGTAAACAAGTCTCTAGGGGCAACCGTGCTAGGAAGTCCAAGAGTGGAGCAGCAGAAGTCCAGAAGGGTTAGTCAAGACAAGCCAGGATCGGGTGCAGGGAGCAGACAAGGAAAGTCGGGTACAAGCCAGGAGTAAGAGCCAGGAGAACAACAGCAGGTCGAGCAAGCCGGGTCGGTACACAGGAGATCGGATAGCAGGAAACACGGGTACAGGTACACAGGGGAGCTGACGATAATCCAGCGATGCAGCACTGTCAGGCGAACGTTTAAATAGGCGAGGTACCCAGGTCACGTCGTGAGCACGTCGAGGCGATCGTACCGCTACGTCGAGTACGTTGTGTGTTCGTAACATCACCGCGTATGCCCGCCTGGTTAGACGTAGCGTCGGCCGTTCGTCTTGAAACTACCTTGCGCTTCCGTAGGCGCTGACGCGCGTTAACACGAACGTACCTCGTGAGATTGCGCCTATTTCCCTGACAAGGTCTAAATGAATAATGAATGAAATAGCCAAATGTGGAATGAGAAATTGGTTGTATTGTTTTTAATAAATGCACATGGTATTAATATCTTAAAGTGTTTGTTTAAAATGTACATAAATAGTGGTCTCACATTGTGTTTACTTGTTTTGGGAGTAGAGGTTATTTTTTCTGATAATGTATATTTCCCTAAAGGTTCGGGGTTAAATTAGAATTGATAATGGGATTTTGGTAAAAAAAAGGATGAAACTACATGTTTGAAGAGTTACTGAAGTTAAGTAACCAGGACCAAAAATAAATTGCTGCATGTATTGAGATGCTAAATATTCAGGGAAAAGTTTACCTTTTGAATTCCCAGAGTCTCAATCATGAAGTGTTAGTGATGTAATGTTGTTTATCCATCAACGTTTTGTTTGTTGCTGATGATCAGATATATTTACAAAGTTGGAAGGCTGACTTCTGAGTCAGAATATGTGTTTGGGTAAAATGTTCTGTTCGGAGACCCTCGGGTCCACTTGGGTCCCAGAGATAGAAGGAACTAAAAGGACTAAGTTTTGTTGAAATACTGGATTTGAAGGGAAAAACATGTTTATTTAAATATATTGAATCTATATAATGAAACCTCTTGCTGAGAAACATTTTTATATCTGCATGCTTTATTTATGTTTGAATCAATAAAGCCCCACACACACTATCAGATTTTCTGCTGATTTTTTCCTTCAGATTTCCCAAAACCATATAATATAAGGTCAAACCTTAGGAGTTTCAGTTTGTATGCAATCAGGCAGGCCCTTGCGCTACATGGTTTTGGTAAATTCGAAGACTAAAATTAGCAGAAAATATGATAGTGTGTATGGGGCTTTAGGAATATTATTTTTAATACCTCCAATGGTTAACGCCTGAATTGATCAGGTAGATTCTGTGAATATTCATGTTGGATCAGGAGTATCCACCCCATCCAGCCAGCACTCACCCCTAGCACATTGCACATGAAGAAATGCCCATCCCATTCATACCCTGCCCTATACCCTATCCGGATGAAGAGATTACTGCAGCTTTTTTATGGAAATCTTCATTATTCATCTTAGTTGTTCAAATACCATAGGAAGTGCTGAGATGAGTAAAGGCGGACTCCTGATAGAAAATTTTCCTGGGAATGACACCTTGAGGGTTAACCAATGACACACGCTCAAGGTCTGCAGAATTCCAGCAGTCACAAGGGAGAGATCCAGATACGCTAGCCCGAAGACCCAAGTCTAGCCCAATGCATCAGCTCTAGTCTGTCTGTGGATAATGAGTTCTATCCTTACAAAGAGAGGCAGGGTTTTTGGGGTGGAAGATCTCCACCCCAAAAAAATATGGGCGAGCACAGAATCGAACAAAACCTTCTGAGAAAAGTTTAGGACATTCAGAAGCCATACAATAGACTTTTTTGTGCTTTTCTTTGGCCTAAAGGCTGTCATGCCCCTCCCACTTGCTTTTATGGAATGTCACGCCTCTTACCCTTTTATATTTCATGGACAATTGCTATGCAGCTGAGATTATTTGTTTATTGTTTTCTATTTTTACATGCTTAATGTGGTGGTAATTTTGTGGTAAAATATGTCAGGGGCATATTGTGTTATAGTTTGTCATGTTCGTGACAAAAGAGAGGATTGTAGTATAATACCCAAACCATTGTGACTGATATGCTTTTATATGTTCTGCTATTTTAGTATACAAGATAGCTTACATTTTCAACTATAACAGAATGCTTATAAAATGCGTGCACAAGCACTACTCTATATATACATCATTGTGGGTTGGTAAGCCATGGGACAGGATGTATAACCAGACAGCCTGTTGACCTGTGGAAGATCTCTGTAAAATATGGGTGAGCACAGAATCGAAAAAAAAAAATTTTGGCAAAAGTTTAGGAGAATGAATATTATATTGTGGACTTTTCCTTCATTTTTATGAATTTTATGGGCATTCAGAAGCCATACAATAGACTTGTTGTGCTTTCTTTGGGACTATTTTTATTTAGCCTAAAGGCTGTCATGCCCCTCCCACTTGCTTTTATGAACTGCAACGCCTCTCCCCCCTTTATATTTCATGGACAACTGCTATGCAGCTGAGATTATTTGTTTATTGTTTTCGATTTTTACATGCTTAATATGGTGGTAAATTAGTGGGAAAGTAGTCTAGGTGAATGTCAGGGGCATATTGTGTTTGTGTTTGTCATGTTCATGACAAAAGAGAGGATTGTAGTATAATGCCCAAACCATTGTGACTGATATGCTTTTATAAGCTCTGCTATTTTAGTATACAAGATAGCTTAAATTTTAAACTATAACAGAATGCTTATAAAATGCGTGCACAAGCACTACTCTATATATACATCATTGTGTGTTGGTAAGCCATGGGGCAGGATGTATAACCAGACAGCCTGTTGACCCGTGTTAACTCATGATGAGGAATCTTGGAGGGTCACTGAATTGTATAATCATATAACTATATATTCCTATACAAATACATAATTTACTAACCACTCCCCTCTCCCCTCTTTCTATTGGTATGTTGAACCATATATAAGCTGTAACACACCTAATAAAGGCAAGCATTTTATGAATGCACAACTTGCTTCTCATTTTCATGATATCTCCAGATATCTTAGGGGGCTGTTGGTGTACCTATAAGAAGGGTGGTCATCCAGAGTACCTACTATTTCCTTTCAGGTGGGTTATTATTATATACCTGGTGAAGACTGGAACATTATGGAGGCCTCTCTTGTGCCTCCTGCCAATACTCCTGAAGGTGGAGACAGAGAGTGTGAGGGCACAGAATGACACAAATACTGGGTAGCTGGCTGGGAAAATCTACTCTTAGGTGGTTAGAGCTGATATGTGCAGTCTCTAGGACAGGTCACTGAAGCAGCTTGGCACCAGAGCAGGAGATGGAAGCAGGGCCAATAAGTAGGCAACAGTCAGCAACAACCAGACAGCAAGGAACCAAATTGGCAGACAGAGCAAGTGCAGCAGGCCAAAGTCAGTAACAGCCAGTCAAAGCAATGCAGAATTAGCAGGCAGAGATAAGTCTAGTAAACAGGTCGAGGTCAAAATAATCAAACAAGCAAAGTTGAGGCAGAGACAAGTCCAGGGAAAAGCAAGTGCAACAGATCATGTTTCAGGAACACAGAAACAAGCAGAAGACCGTTTAGCAACTTGTCATGGAGACAGATCAGTTTAAATAGACCTCTGGGGCCCAAGTGAGCATGCTAATTGCTATGTACTAGCACATGCCAAACCCAAATGATAAATTTAACATTGCCCTTTCACTCAGAAGTATGAGCATGTGTGTCATGTGCAAGCACATGAGCACAAGCATGAGCCCACGCTGGTTTCCTTGTACTGGGAATCTGGTTTATCTTACAGTTATTTTAAGGAGTTTAGCATTTTTAATGTTTGACATTACGCTTTCATAAAAGATTTGTTTCCTGCTGAGTGGAATTTTTTAAACCTTTATTTCCATTTATACATGTTCCCAAAAGCCGAGCCCAGTTCTGAATTTGCTTTGTTTGACAACCACTTGCATATTATCCTTGAAATTGGCCTGGAATGCATTTAAAAGTTTAGCTCCCACTGACTTAAATAGGGTTTGGATTAACATTCAAACTTTGGCACTATTTGATGAACCTCTTGTGCATTGAACCCAATTAAATTAAACTCAGCCCTAGTGCCTATGTTGTGGAGATAGGAGAAAGGGTGGATTTGAGTAGCTTAACAAAAGGCAACTGGACACAGCTGACACCAGTAAATCTACAATAATCCTTGTGTATCAACCCAAAACAGATCAGCAGGTGCTGTACTTGCTGGGTCTGAACATACACTTCAATATATACTCTTTTAAATTCCTGTTGCCTGCTCCTGTAATTTTACGCACTCCTAGAATACCACTAAATGTATTACAAGACATCACATCAAGTTACAGGTTTACTTTGGCATAGCTGTGTCATCCCAGGATGTATTTCATTGAAAGTTTCATTTTTGGGAAGATACATTCAAAGATTGCTGAACATTCATACGGTTTCCAGGGGAAGGGGTGTAAGTTTTGTTCCATACTGACATTGATCAGATGACCATGGAAGAATTGCCTGCTCCCACATAGAAATAACTTTAAGCTAGTGGATTGACATTGTCAGTAGAATAAATGCAGAGTATAATCAGGGAATTATCTGAACAAATCTGCTCTAAATGGAAAATAAAGTATCATGGATCATCTGTGATAGCATGCTCTCCAATGTCTTAATCCAATTGCAAACTTCACACAAATATTATGTTTGAAAAGATGCACAGCAGGATGACTCCTCTTCAACTGCTGGGATTTATCCAACATTTTGCAGCCAAGTTACTGGTTTACTCAACCTTTGTATGCATGGCACTTGTGTTGCTTGTAGCATCACTTTTTCCTTAAAGAGACCATGTTGACTTAAAATATTTCAGGTGAAATCATGTGTTTAAATGCCTGCTTGCTGTGTTTTTTTCTCTGCATAACTCATTTTATTTACTTACATTGTGCCATCATTTGATCTTAAAGGATATGATTATTTATTAGCACATTGAGGCAGCCCAACACTGTCTGTTTTACTATTTAAGTTGCTACACTGATACACGGGTGTTAGTGAGTTTTGCTGTTTCTTTTTTTAGTTTTTATTAATATAATTAAGTCTAAAGTTTATCATAGATAGTAAAGCCTCTCTTATGTCTTTTTCTTACATTGTACCTTACCAAGCTTCTGTACTGGCTAGACACTGAACAATATTTGTAGCTATTGTCTAACAAATAACACACTCTTTTTATAACAGAATAAAACCTGCCTCACCTATGTCTTCTACATTGGAGTCTTACCAATCTGCTTACATACACTCCAGCAATACAGTATTTTTGGTTATTGTCTCTCAAAAAATATGCTTTGATATCTATTCCAATAAACAAAAAAAAAAATGTCATCCCCCCCCCCCCTTACATTGTGATCATACTAAGCTACAATATTTGTGACTCTTCACTCAGAAAATACACTCTAATGTTTATTTCAAGATAAAACCTGCTTTGTCTCTCCCTTTTACATTATAGCTTAACCAAGCTACTTACATGCTGTCCAGTGGTGATAAGCAAATATGTCTGATTAACATGTAGATTTAGTGATAACAGATAAAAATCTGCAAAAATGTAAACTTTAATGTGAACCCTATTGAAGTAAATAGGAGGCAAATATTGGAAATCAGTCATTTCCATATTAAAGGCTTGCTTATAGGCAAGGGATTGTCAAACAAAGTTTTAGGGAGCTGGACACTGCCAATAGGAGTTAGGTACTGATGCAAAAACAAAAAAAAATCCAGTTTGGTGGGGAACAGCAGTTCTAATAAGGCTTAAAGTGAAACGTTGAATATGCACAATTTCTTTATATAATAAATTGTGAGGGATGCCCTAAATCTATTTGTGAAGTGGCATACCTTTGGGATGTATTTAAAAATAGAAAAAATGCCATTTGCTGCTGAATTACTTTTCCAGAGTCAGCTTTGTTCTGTTTGCTAACCAAGCCATTGATAAGGCTTTGTTCTGTGTGTCAAACAAAGAGCATTGGACTCTGGGAACCACCCTGGAAGACATGTACCAGTGCAAAAAAAATAAATAAATATATATATATATATATATATATATATATATATATATATATATATATATATATATATATAAAATTTGTTCAGGAGCAGCTCTTTTCTAAGCTTAAAATGAAACATTTTAAATGAACAATTCTTTCACAACTTATAATGTTTAACCACTTTAAGACCGGACCATTTTGCTGGTAAATGACCAGAGGTCTTTTTACACTTTGGCACTGCGCTGCTTTAACTGGTAATTGCGCGGTCATGCAATGTTGTACCCAAACGAAATTTGCGTCCTTTTCTTCCCACAAATAGAGCTTTCTTTTAAAGGTATTTGACTGATTCTGCGATTTTTATTTTTTGCGATATAAACGTAAAAAGACCGCAAATTTTGAAAAAAAATGATATTTTCTACTTTTTGTTATTAGAAAAATCCAATAAACTCAATTTTAGTCATACATTTAGGCCAAAATGTATTCAGCCACATGTCTTTGGTAAAAAAAAAGTCAATAATTGTATATTTATTGGTTTGCGCAAAAGTTGTCACATCTACAAACTAAGGTACGTTTTCTGGAATTTACGCAGCTTTTATTTTATGACTGCCTATCTCATTTCTTGAGGTGCTAAAATGGCAGGGCAGTACAAAACCCCCCCAAATGACCCCATTTTGGAAAGTAGACACCCTAAGGAAATTGATAAGAGGCATGTTGAGCCCATTGAATATTTTATTTTTTTGCCGCAAGCGATTGAATAATGACAAAAAAAAAAATTTTTTTTTTTTTTTACACAAAGTTGTCACTAAATGATATATTGCTCACACATGCCATGGTTATATGTGGAATTGTACCCCAAAATACATTCTGCTGCTTCTCCTGAGTACGGGGATACCACATGTGGTCGACTTTTTGGAAGCCTAGCCGCGTACGGGGCCCCGAAAGCCAAGCACCGCCTTCAGGATTTCTAAGGGCATACATATGTCATTTTACTCCTCACTACCTATCACAGTTTTGAAGGCCATAAAATGCCAAGATGGCACAAAACCCCCACAAATGACCCCATTTTAGAAAGTAGACACCCCAAGCTATTTGCTGAGAGGCATGTTGAGTCCATGGAATATTTTATATTTTGCCACAAGTTGCGGGAAAATGACAAACTTTATAAATTTTTCACAAAGTTGTCACTAAATGATATATTGCTCACACATGCTATGGGCATATGTGAAATTACACCCCAAAATAAATTCTGCTGCTTCTCCTGAGTACGGGGATACCACATATGTGGGACTTTTTGGGAGCCTAGCCGCGTACGGGGCCCCGAAAACCAAGCACCGCCTTCAGGCTTTCTAAGGGCATACATTTTTAATTTCACGCCTCACTACCTATTACAGTTTTGAAGGCCATAAAATGCCAAGATGGCACAAAACCCCCACAAATGACCCCATTTTAGAAAGTAGACACCCCAAGCTATTTGCTGAGAGGCATGTTGAGTCCATGGAATATTTTATATTTTGCCGCAAGTTGCGGGAAAGTTACAAACTTTTTTTTTTTTTTTTTTTTTTTTCACAAAGTTGTCACTAAATGATATATTGCTCACGCATGCCATGGGCATATGTGAAATTACACCCCAAAATAAATTCTGCTGCTTCTCCTGAGTACGGGGATACCACATATGTGGGACTTTTTGGGAGCCTAGCTGCGTACGGGGCCCCAAAAGCCAAGAACCGCCTTCAGGCTTTCTAAGGGCGTAAATCTTTGATTTCACGCCTCACTACCTATTACAGTTTTGAAGGCCATAAAATGCCAAGATGGCACAAAACCCCCACAAATGACCCCATTTTAGAAAGTAGACACCCCAAGCTATTTGCTGAGAGGCATGTTGAGTCCATGGAATATTTTATATTTTGCCGCAAGTTGCGGGAAAATTACAAACTTTTTTTTTTTTATTTTTTTTTTCACAAAGTTGTCACTAAATGATATATTAGTCACGCATGCCATGGGCATATGTAAAATGACACCCCAAAATAAATTCTGCTGCTTCTCCTGAGTACAGGGATACCACATGTGTGGGATTTTTTGGGAGCCTAGGTGCGTACGGGGCCCCGAAAGCCAAGAACCGCCTTCAGGCTTTCTAAGGGCGTAAATCTTTGATTTCACTTCTCACTACCTATTACAGTTTTGAAGGCCATAAAATGCCAAGATGGCACAAAACCCCCACAAATGACCCCATTTTAGAAAGTAGACACCCCAAGCTATTTGCTGAGAGGCATGTTGAGTCCATGGAATATTTTATATTTTGCCACAAGTTGCGGGAAAATTACAAACTTTTATTTTTTTTTATTTTTTTTTCACAAAGTTGTCACTAAATGATATATTGCTCACACATGCCAGGGACATATGTGAAATGACACCCCAAAATAAATTCTGCTGCTTCTCCTGAGTACGGGGATACCACATATGTGGGACTTTTTGGGAGCCTAGTCGCGTACGGGGCCCCGAAAACCAAGAACCGCCTTCAGGATTTCTAAGGGGGTAAATTTTTGATTTTACACCTCACTACCTATCACAGTTTTGAAGGCCATAAAATGCCAAAATAGCACAAAACCCCCCAAAATGACCCCATTTTGGAAAGTAGACACCCCAAGCTATTTGCCGAGAGGCATGGTGAGTATTTTGCAGCTCTCATTTGTTTTTGAAAATGAAGAAAAAAAAAAATAATGTATATTTTTTTTCTTTTTTTCAATTTTCAAAACTTTGTGACAAAAATGAAGGTCTGCAAAATACTAACCATACCTCTCGGCAAATAGCTTGGGGTGTCTCCTTTCCAAAATGGGGTCACTTGGGGGGATTTTGTGCTATCTGGGCATTCCATGGCCTCCGAAACTGTGATAGGCAGTGAGGAATGAAATCTAAAATTTACACCCTTAGAAATCCTGAAGGTGGTGCTTGGATTTTGGGGTACCGTACGCGGTTAGGCTCCCAAAAGGTCTCACACTTGTGGTATCCCCGTACTCAGGAGAAGCAACAGAATGTATTTTGGGGTGTAATTTTACATATAACCATGGCATGTTTGAGCAATATATCATTTAATGACAACTTTGTGCAAAAAAAAAATAAAAAATAATAATAATGTATTTTTTCCACAACTTTTGTCAAAATATAAAATATTCCATGGACTCGACATGCCTCTCAGCAAATAGCTTGGGGTGTCTACTTTCTAAAATGGGGTCATTTGGGGGGGTTTTGAACTGTCCTGGCATTTTATGCACAACATTTAGAAGCTTATGTCACACATCACCCACTCTTCTAACCACTTGAAGAAAAAGCCCTTTCTGACACTTTTTGTTTACATGAAAAAATATTTTTTTTTGCAAGAAAATTACTTTGAACCCCCAAACATGAAGTGTTTTTTTAAAGCAAAAGCCCTACCGATTAAAATGGTGGGTTTTTCATTTTTATTTTTCACACGGTATTTGCGCAGCGATTTTTCAAACGCATTTTTGGGGGAAAAAACACACTTTTTTTTATTTTAATGCACTAAAAATCACTATATTGCCCAAATGTTTGATGAAATAAAAAATATGATCTTAGGCCGAGTACATGGATACCAAACATGACATGCTTTAAAATTGCGCAGAAACGTGCAGCGGCGACAAACTACGTACATTTTTAAAAGCCTTTAAATGCCTTTACAGGTGACCACTTTAGATTTACGGAGGAGGTCTACTGCTAAAATTAGTACCCTCGATCTGACCTTCGTGGTGATACCTCACATGCATGGTGCAATTGCTGTTTACATATGCCACCAGACCAACGCTTGCGTTCCACGTTGCGCCTTAGCAGGGGGGTACAGGGGTGTTTTTTTTTATTAATTTTTTTTTTATTATTTATTTTGCTTTTTTATTTTATTTTTAAACTGTTCCTTTCATTTATATATATTTTTTTATGATTTTTATTGTTATCTCAGGGAATGTAAATATCCCCTATGATTGCAATAGATAGTGACAGGTACTCTTTTTTTTAAAAATTAGGGTCTATCAGACCCTAGATCTCTCCTCTGTCCTCAAAGCATCTGACCACACCAAGATCGGTGTGATAAAATGCTTTCCCAATTTCCCAATGGCGCTGTTTACATCCCGCAAAATCTAAGTCATGAAATGTTTGTAGCTTCCGGTGTCTTAGGCCATAGAGATGATTGGAGCCATTCTGGTCTCTGATCAGCTCTATGGTCAGCTGGCGGAACCACCGGCTGCATTCTCAGGTTCCCTGTTGGGACAGGAGAGCCTGAGAAAACCATGGAAGATGGTGCGGGGGGGGGGGACATTCCCTCCCACTGCTTGTAAAAGTAGTCTAGAGGCTAATTAGCCGCTAGGATTACTTTTACATAAAAGCCGACCGCTGGCTGAAAAGAATGATACCAAGATGATACCTAAACCTGCAGGCATCATTCTGGTATAAGCACTCAAAGTCCCGCAACATACCAGTATGTTGCTGGAACTGGTTGGGCATATATTGTAATTTTTTTTTCATGCAGCCTGTGGGCTGAACGAAAAAAAAATATTGATCGGTGGGTATGCCCACCATTAGATACCACCCTTCATCCACCCACTTTCTAATGGTGGGCATACATGCACCATTTATATATGCCGAAGCATGGGGGCATCCTCCCGCAAAAGGTAGGAGCAGATCGCTCCTCCACCCCTTATGCCCCCATGCTTCGGCATATATGCTCTTTTTTAACTGTGGTGGTGAAATCACCCCCGACAGTGCTAGAGTCGCGGCTTTATGTATCATGGGAGCAAACGCTGTTGCTGTCAAGATAAATAAATCCGCTCTGCAGCAGAATGGCGTACCTGCTAAGCAAATGATGGTTAACAATAAAACAAAGTAACATTACAGTATAACAGTAGGACTTACCATACCTGCAAAGCAAATACAAAAAAAATCGCAAAAAATAACACATTTAACACAATCTGTGCCTAAAATATATATATGCCGAAGCATGGGGGCATCCTCCCGCAAAAGGTAGGAGCAGATCGCTCCTCCACCCCTTATGCCCCCATGCTTCGGCATATATGCTCTTTTTTTAACTGTGGTGGTGAAATCACCTCCGACAGCGCTGGAGTCGTGGCTTTACGTATCGTGGGAGCAAACGCTGTTGCTGTCAAGATAAATAAATCCACGCTACAGCTGAATGGCGTACCTGAAAACAAAAAATGGTTAACAATAAAACATTGCAGAATAGAATACAGTACAAAGGAGCAGAACAATAGAGAGAGAATAGAGAGAGAGAGAACAATAAAACGACAACTATTTTTGGTTTTTTTATTTTATATTTTTTTTGGTTTTTTGTTTTTTTTACTTTTTTTTTTTTTTTTTTTTAAACACTTTTTTATGTAACTTTAACACTTCTGTTGTAACGGTTCCAGCGGTTTGGGTCTCTCAAAATGCGATGGCATCTTGGGAGACCCTGTGAACGTGTGCCTAGCCTGTGCAATGCTGTACCCTACTCTAAAACTCAACTAGTTCATGGTAGCGTTCAAAACATTCACCAATGCAAAGACCAGGCTGGTCAGGACAGCGGGGACAACAATAACGGGTGTCACGCCTAAATCCGCGCTTACTGCAGACACGACATTTTCTTTGGGGGGCTCGTTGGGTAGGGGTACTCGGGAGGACATAAATATAATGCCTCTCATGCAGCCGGCTTACTGCATCTGGTAGGGGAAGGTGAGGTGGAGCACCGTCTGGATACAGAAGGGCTCTGACGATATCCTCCTGGAATTTGAGGAAGGATCCAGTCCGTCCTGAAGCTTTGTGTAGTACATAAGCATTCAGTATAGCCAATTGGAATAAATAAACAGACACTTTTTTGTACCAGCGTCTGGCCTTACGGGCAACTAGATACGGCGCCAACAACTGGTCATTGAGGTCCACCCCTCCCATGTTAAGGTTATATTTGTGGACACAGAGGGGTTTCTCCACAATACCAGTCGCCGTAGAAATTTGGACCGTCGTGTCTGCATGAAGGGAGGTAAGAACGAAAACATTCTTATTATCCCTCCACTTCATAGCGAGCAAATTATTACTGCGCAAGCAGGCTCTCTCCCCCAGCCTAAGAGGGGACTCTACAAGCCGCTGGGGAAAGCCCCGGCGATTAGGTCGCACGGTGCCACATGCTCCAATCTGCTGATCAAACAAGTGACTAAACAGTGGCACGCTTGTGTAATAATTGTCCACGTACAAGTGGTACCCCTTTCCGAATAAGGGTGACACCATGTCCCACACTATCTTGCCAGCGCTTCCTATGTAATCAGGGCAGTTCTCCGGCTCTACGTGACTATCTTTACCCTCATAAACCATGAAACTACGTGTATAGCCTGTGGCCCTGTCACAGAGCTTATACATCTTGACCCCGTATCTGGAACGCTTGTTGGGGACGTATTGTTTGAATGACAAGCGACCAGAAAACTTAATCAGGGACTCATCAACGCAGACAACTTGATGGGGAGTAAACATGTCTGCAAAACGTTGGTTGAAGTGGTTTATGAGGGGCCGAATTTTGTAGAGCCGATCGTATTCAGGGTCTCCACGAGGACGACAGAGTTCATTGTCGCTGAAGTGCATGAACCGCAAAATCATCTCGTATCGTGCCCTGGACATGGAAGCAGAGAACACGCGCATATGGTGAATTGGGTCAGTGGACCAATATGACCGCAATTCACTCTTTTTGGTTATGCCCATGTTGAGGGAGAGGCCCAGAAAGGTTTTAAATTCGGAAACCGTAACTGGTTTCCATTGTCTGGCAAGGGCGGACTGGGGAATAGTGGCGATGTGTTGAGCAGCGTACAAATTGGTTTGGTCCACAATAGATCTATAGAGATCTTCGGTGAAAAACAGTGAGTAAAAGTCAAGTGTCGTAAAATCAACTGTTTCCACGTTAATGCCAGGTTGGCCAGTGAATGGGGGAAGTACGGGTTCTGCAGAAGATGTGGGCACCCAAATAGGATTGGCGAATTCTGCAGGAAGGGCACTATGGGTACGACGGGCCTGTCTTTGTCTTCTTCTTGGTGGCAGCGGGACACTACTTGTGCTTGCCACCTCGCCAGCTTGAACTGCACTTATGGGACTCGCCACGTCACCACGTGTTACTGCAGTGCTGGATGTACGTCCAGGGTGTACTAGGCCGCTGGTGCTTGCCAGTTCACCAGAAGGTTGAGCGGCTCTAGTACGTCTCTGCTCCATACGAGTGACCTGCGGTTCCTGCACCTCAACAACAGAATACATACGGGATTGGGCACACCTGTTCTTAGCAGCGGCCTCATCTCCGTCGTCAGAGCTATCTGTCATGGAGCCGCTGTCCTCTACAGGATCGTATTCTGAGCCTGAATCTGACAGATGAGTGACGTCCTCTTCACTATCTGTCATGCTCAGAAACGTGTAGGCCTCTTCACTAGTGTACCTTCGCCTTGCCATTTTGGGCTCTAAATTTAGGGGTACACTAGTGAGACTCACAGGTAAAAAAGCACCTAGCCTGTCAGCGACTGTTTCAAAACGCTACAAAAAAAACTGTTAGCGATCGCAGGGATCAAGCCTGACTCTGCGAACGCTGCAGTTATGTGTGTTGTGTTTTGTAAGTGACAGTGATCGATCGATACTGCACTTGGGTGGGCTGGGCTGGGCTTGGCGGAGGGGCTAAACGCAGGTGCTAGCGGGTATCTGGGCTGATCCCGCTAACAATGCGTTTTGGGAAACCTAAAATGAAGGCAACGCTAATATAGATCTGATCAGATACTATATTACTAAAGGGAGGTGTATGCTTTGCGCGTGGGTGTTAGCGGTACTGGCACTAACCTGACGCTGGGGCGACGCAGGCCTTATCTGACCCTCAAACTTATATCACCCGCCGGGTGATCAGGGGGTTAAACCTTTATTAGGTAATAAATGGCGGGTGCCCTGAAACAAAAAAAAAATAACTAACCAACCAGCGTCACCTGTAACAGTTATATGGTGATCACTGGTGAAAGGGTTAACTGGGGGGCAATCAGGGGGCTATGCGGTAGTATATGGGGGTCCCTGACGCTATAAAAAGCTGCGGCGAACCTAAATACTTACCTGCCTAACTAGCGTCACCTGTGACACTAATACAGCGATCAGAAAAAAATCGCTTATTAGTGACACTGGCGACGGGGGGTGATCACGGGGTTAAACCTTTATTGGGGGGGTTAGGGGGGCACCCTAGAGCTAAAGGGGGCTAACCCTAACTGCCCTAACAGTTATTACAGTCACAAATGACACCAATGCAAAAAAAAAAAAAAAAAAAAAAAAAAATAATAAAAAATGCACTTGGTGTCACTGTGACTGGGGGGGCAGGGGTGATTGGGGGGGTGATTGGGGGGTGATCAGGGGGGTGAAAAGTGTGCCTGGCGTGTTCTACTGTTAGTGTAGTGTTAGGTGCAACTCACCGATCTTCTCTCCTCCGTGCCGGAACGAAAAAGACCGACACGAGGAGAGATTACATCATTTCCTCTGCCTGTGTTTACAATACAGGAGAGGAAGTGATGTCACCGAGGATTTTCATTCGTCGGGAGCGATCGCGAGGGGGTGGCCATGAATGAATGGCCGTCCCCTCATCCCTGATCTCTCCCGAACGAATGCCGACCGCCGCAGGCACCGGGGGGGGGGCCCGATCGGGCCCCCCACCCGCGGGCAGGCATGGACTTATATATACGCCAATATGCCTGCCCGTGCCATTCTGCCGACGTATATCGTCGTGCGGCGGTCGGCAAGTGGTTAATGAAATTTTCTAGCCAGCGCCATTCTCTTTGTAAACACATTTTTTAAGGCTAATTGGCAAGGAATTGTCAAACGAAGGGCACGGGGAGCTTGGAACTACCCTGCGGGACCATTTGCCAGAGCAAAAAAAATTGAAACATACTATTTAGCAGGAACAGATCTTTTAATAAGGTTTGAAGTGGAACATAACTAGGGTCGCCGGTTCAAATCCCAACCATGATACTACCTGCCTGGAGTTTAAATGTTCTCCCTGTGCCTGTGTGGGTTTTCATCCGGATACTCCGGTTTCCTCCCACACTCCAAAGACATGCTGGTAGGTTAATTGGCTCCTGTCTAAAATGGCTCCTATTAAGCAGGAACAGCTCTTTTAATAAGGTTTGAAGGGCAACATAACTAGTGTCGCCAGTTCAAATCCCAACCACGACACTACCTGTCTGGAGTTTACATGTTACAGGTTAATTGGCTCCTGTCTAAATTGGCCCGAGTATACAGTGAGTATAGAAAAGAATCACCCCCTTGAAAATAATCAAATTTTGTCACTGTGCAGCCTGAAATGAAGACATGCACCATTTTTGTTTTATCCAGCTGTATTTACTGCAACTTACAACATTACTTATAAGTGCAACTTATAACATGCAAGTGAAAGATTTAACACCAACATATAAGAAAAAAAAATCAAAACCAGAATTACTCTTGGACATTGGAAAAAGGATCACCCCTCTTATGCCAGTATTTCAATAGTGAACTCCCACCTTCTAGCTGCCAGTCTTTCCCTCCCAACCCATCCCCCAACTTCTTCAGACTCGCCTTCTATGTCCTGCTCTCTCTCCCACTCAACCTCCTCCCCCCTCAAGCCTCCTCCACCACTTCAGTTGTCATCAGTGAACAGTGGAGAGTGAAAGACAGCATAGCTCAGGAAAGAGGGATGGAGGAGGAGCTGGTCAAATTCACTTTTGAAGTTAAACCACAGGTGATTGGTTGCTAGGCCAAAGGGCAGTCTTAAGCAACCAATCACCAGCTTGCTAATGTGAAATGTCACTCTGTTAACTCCCGATCCCAGCCTCTGTCCAGGACTGTGCTGCCTCCTGCTCTTGGCTGTGTACAGAGGTAGAACACTGCTATATAAGAGAAAGGGGGAATTGAGGGGGGCCGAGGTCACTGCTATAGGAGAAAAGGGGCTGAGGACACTACTGTGTGTGGGGGCAGTGATCTGAAGGGGCAGAGGAAACTGTTATGGGCTGGGACACCCCCATGGCAGTTTCTTTTACCACCCATCACATCACCCCCACCGACCCCCCCCCCCACACCTGAAGCCTGTATTGTGAGCCCAATGAACTCCTGATCCCTGCATTCTGAGCATAACACACTCCTGAGCCCTGCATTCTGAGCATAACGTGCTCCTGATCCCTGCATTCTGAGGGCAACGCACTCCTGAACCCTGCATTCTGAGACTAACACATTCCTGAACAATGCATTTTGAGCCTAATTCATTCCTGATTCCTGCATTCTGATCATAATGCACTGCTGATCCCTGGATTCTGAGCACAACACACTCCTGAACCCTGTGTTCCGATTATAACACATTCCTGAACCCAGCATAATGCACTCCTGAACCCTACATTCTGAGCATAATGCAATGGTTAACCCTGCATTCTGAGCATAACACACCACTCACGGTTTGACTGTTAACCAACTTAGCAGGAAACAGCCTAAATTCAAGCTGTGTATGGTCAGCTTTAGTAGGAAACAAATTCTTGTCCTATAATAGGCAAATGTTCTATATATTCTGGGCTTTTGTTTTCTGTAAAGTTGTTCACAATTACAAAGCTTCAAAATGTACAAAAATGAAAAATACCTAAATATAAATAGAAGCCAGACCATGTAGTTGAGGAGGTCTCAAACCACCCAACAACCATGGTACTGGAAACACAAAACCTCCCCCACCTCCCCTCAATATCAACCCATTTCATGATAAGCAAGACATGCAGGCAACCCGGCCAACTGTGTTGAGTCAGCAAAATCCCAAAAAAGCTGTAATTTTACTAGTATATTACAGAGCACAACGTGTTATCAAATATAGAAACCATGTGATGTCAGAGATTCTATAAAGTAAGAGCACACAGCCCCAAAATGTGAGTGGCCTAGTTAAAACAAAGATCATTACAATCATTGGTGCAGAATAGATAGTCACTTTGGATTGCATCACTAGAAGTAATCAGGCATTGGTAGTACAGCGATAATACAGCATTGGAAATTCAGCTATGTCAGACTGTCTCACTTTTTTCATGCATCCCCTATTCAAATACGTAGCCTTGTGAAAGGGTAGCGTTAATTCACCAACCCCTTCCCGGATGTTAGAAAAAATTACAAATATTTTTTTTTCCATTGCTTTGCGGGGGTAAAATAGTAATATTGTCAGGAGGGTTCTATACGCCCTGGTAAGGATTACCTTCATTACTAAGCCTAGTAGGCAAAAAAAGACTGTCAGTGAAATCAGGAGAGACATAATGTCCTTCAGAACTTACACCACCTCCTGAATTGCTGTATTAAAGGGCACTTCTGAAAGATGTGGCTAAAGTCTGTCGGAGTAAAGGCCAGAGTCAAGTCAAGTTTTGCAAGTGTAAAGTCAATTTATGGAGAAATATGAAAAGGATCAAGTGGTCCCTAGCAAAAACTAAGTAGGTAAAGGGATAATCCCATATATCATCCCAATCTTCTCCCTGAAGGTCTGGAACATCTGTCAACCAACCACTTCTTCCTGCAATGCTCCAGGGCAAAATACCACAAGAGACTGACTGTACACCTCAGACAGAGGTTTTAACATGGAAGCCAGACAGAGTAGCTGACTCCCCAGAGCCGTAGAACCAAACTACAATGCAAAGGTGTAGTATCATTTTAAAAATGTGGCCTCCAGTTCATAAACTTATATCTTTTGGCAGTTTAACCTCCTTAGTGGTCCAAAGCACCAGGCCTGGTAAGTCAGTAAAATTAGCTAAGTGAGGGATAAGCCACAATGGAAAAGAGGGAGAAATTTTAACATCACCCAGTTGCAGTATACTTTGAATCTGATCGCATGCTTTAAAAACTTGAGACAAACTGACAAGTAGCTGGTGGGTAGGGAGGGGAGACAGCGGGCTGATGAAGACATGTAAACTGACCACTGTATCATGGATCAGTGGCCATGACTACAGTGGCGAGCACACATGGGGGGGGCAGGAACAGACAGGATCAACCAGGTATTTTACAACATAGAGAGGGACAAATGGCTCCACACAAGCACTATGCTGTATATCATGTTTTAAAGGAACAGGATCTTTTTTTTAGGGTTACAAGCGCTTTAAGTTCTGAATATATCTTGAACCTATCAAGGATGCCAAAAAACTCCCCGAAAGAGAGACATGTAAGGCTAGGCACTCTCAGATACCCCCTACTTCCAAGGTCCCCGCCACAAGGAAAAGGCTATTTCCAACTGCTCCATCATACGTGCAAACAGGGATGAGGATTGTTAGGTTGTCCCTTGTCCCTTTGTTTAGGGCCTGCAGAATGATTTCCTCACAGATCATGCTTTGGCCCTCCTTCATGTGTTTGAGCTTGCTTGCTGTGACACAGCCAAATGCCCCATGGCCACCAGGGGTCGTGTTAAGTGCCAGGGTAGTCTGGTGTAGGAAAACAGTCGCGGACTCCTCCAGGTTCCTCGCCTCCCTGGTCCTTTTGGTTGGAGGGGAGGAAGCTGGGATTCCGTCAGGCTGCTTGCCACAGCCATGTTCTGGCTGAGACTTTCCTGTGTATGAAAATGGTACATAGTTTTAGTTTTTGGTCATCAATCACACACAATTTTGAGCTCATGACTGTTGAAAATTGAATGTTACCAAATAGAAACGACTATCCCTCTGACCCCAGCATTTTTCATTCATGTTCCAATCATTTTTGGCTACTATTGACTATTGATATGTAAACCACTTTTGTTAAATAAGAAATTAGTGATCACTAACATCTAGTTAACATAATTAAATTTTTGGCAAGAAATATGTTCAACAATGCTATACCTGGGTCAAGCTGGACTCCTCCACATCTTCCTGGGTGGAAGGCCCAGGTTGGACAGGAGCCTCAGCAGATGTGCAAGGAATTTTTGAAGGAAGTGTAGATAGTGATGGCCTGGGTTCCTTCTGGTCTGATAAAAAACGCAGTCTGTCGTATATGTACCACAACCTGGGTACATATATACGCCATCTGCTGCTACAGATCTCATGGAATCCTGGACCTTCTTGCGCTCCCTATTGTGTGCTCCTCAGACTACCAATTTTGGCCTTAAAATAGTTGATGTCTGCAGTGGGATAAACAGGCTTCACCAATTCCAACAGTTTATCCAGAACTGCTTTCCTCTTTTGCTTGTTCGAGTAATCCCTGCTTTGGACTCACCAGAGACATGGCAGCTCCCGGTACATGTCTAGGAATTTGGACAGGAAGTCTGGATCTGCGAATTTATCCACCATTTTAGCTGCAAGACACAACACAAGACAAACCCTAATGTCAGGCTAAACTCTCCTAATCTTGTCCCAATATAGGCCTCAATTTATAAGCAGTATAGGCCACTAACCACTGATACCCCAAGTTACAATTGTACCTTAGTTTGCACGACCGTCGCTTACGATTCTCCATCCTCCACTCACAGATCATACGCAAAAACGCCTGTGTGTTATTCTTTATATACATTTCACATGTGTCAAACTCCACTCCTGTCCTTCTTTCTAGAGTATTCCCCGGCTCTTCTCTTTCAGGGTAGTGGGAGAGCACATGGCAGAGACACAGCAGGTGTGTTCTGTTCTCAGCAATGGCGAGGAAAGCCCGGAGCAAGGCAGTTCCACATCCAGGAGGAGATATACGGCCTCAAATATGTCCTTTGACAAGATGGTGGAGATGGTGGACATCTTTAAGAGAGCAGACCATCATGGGAATTATGGACCATACAGAAACCCAAATGTGAGAAAGGCCAAGATCATGACTTAAGTTGTGAGAAGTCTGCACAGGACTTTTGGGGTACGACGATCCAAGGAGCAATTGAGAAAACGCTGGTCAGACCTGAAATTGATGGAGCACGATCAGTATAGAAGGATCAGGAAAGTGCTGCAAAAAAGTATTTGTCGTGTGTTCCTATTATTATTACTTTCATGCTGGTACATGTTCTTTTCTTTACTGTTGTACAGTTTAAAATGCCAAGTTTGAGGTTCATGGGCACAGGAATCATTCATATTAAACATAATTTGTTCAACCACTAATATGATGTTTTTGGCAGATGCAGGTTAACTACATTTGTTCATGCCTATTTGGATTAAAACAAGTTTATTACATTGTTGTCTACATGTGTTTGAAACTATAATGAAATGCCAACTTGATTCAGTGTAAGGAGAGGACACTCAGCAGCTGTTTACACATCTGGACACAGGAGCACTAGTATGGGACACCAGAACAACCTTTTTTATGGTGTCCCACACAAGTGCTCCAGTGGATATTAGGGGTCTCTCCATGTGTAAAACTTGCACAAAACAGGTAAGTATTCCACCTTTGGAAAGGGAAAAAATCATGTCTTCAGCTTGGAACTCTAACAAAACAGACAATTGGATGACTTCCAAGCAATGTTTCATATTAGGACATCTGAGGACACAAGGAACCCTACACATCCTGAAGAAGGGGAACTCAGCACACAACCAAAGGATGTGGATGCAGAACCAGAGGATGTGGATGCAGAGGTTCAAGAAGTGGTCGAAATGGTGTCCACAACAGGTCAGTGTCTGAGACCACAACTTCAGGTAATACAGTCCCTGACAAAAGTCTTGTCGCTTCTCTATTTTGTAGAAACTCCTGCTATTAACCTGACTTTTAATTAATCAATTGGTGTTAGAAATAGCTCATATGAAAAGCTAAAGCCCTCCAAAATGATGTTTAATGCACTGAAATAAATTAGTTTCACTGAAAAAAGATTTATCATTTAATCAAGACAGACAGGTCAAATTTTGGCAAGACAAAAGTTTTTTCGCCTATACAGAAATTGAACAACTTTACTGAAAATCCAAAAATATGTCAGCAAATTAAGTAGTGGTGCTGTGAGATCCAAATTTAATGACTTGTATGACTTCCATGAACTTCAAGGACAGCATCCATGCGGTTTGGCAAGGATTCATACAATTTATTGATGAAGTCATCAGGAATAGCAAAGAAAACAGTCTTGCGTGCCTCCCAGAGTTCATCAATATTCTTTGGTTTCGTCTTCCATGATTCATCTTTCATCCTACACCACATATGCTCAATGATGTTCATGTCTGGTGACTGGGCTGGCCAATCCTGGAGCATCTTGATCTTCTTTGCCTTAAGGAACTTTGATGTGGAGATGGAAGTATGCGATGGAGCACCATCCCGCTCCAAAATGTGGCCTTTTTTATGGTTGGGAATATAAGAGGTAGCTAAGATTTTTTAGTATTTTAGACTATTGATGTTGCCTTCCACCCTGCAGATCCCTCGCACACCCCCATACTGGATGTAACCTCAGACCATGATTTTGCATCCACCAAACCTCACTGTTTTCTATGCAAATCTCGGCTCCATGCGGTTTCCAGTAGGTCTCCTCCAATATTTGCAGCGACTGTGGTATAATTCAACAGAAGATTCATCTGAAAAATCCACCTTCTGCCACTTTTCCAGAGTCCATCCTTTTAGCAGGCTGCGACCCTTGGCAAATGCCACACGGTTTTTCAATTGTCTTTTGTTTAGTGCTGGTTTATGGACACTGATTTGACCATGGAGGCCATTTCGAGACAGAATCCGACAAACTGTTCTGGTTGACAAAGGGACTTCCAGTGACCAGGTCTCATGGAACTCTGCTGCAGTAGAAAATGGGCTGGCCTTGGATTTTCGAGGCCAACAAACGGTCCTCTTGAGCAGTTGTGTTGCGGGGTCGGCCTGACCTGGCCTTGTCCAAAACGTCTCCTGTCTCTTCAAATCTTTTTTTTATCCTCTGAACTTGACGCTGAGACACATTGAAGGTGTCTGCCACATCAGCAGTGGATCTGGTCTTCAGCCTCTTGATAATCAACACTTTCGTCTCCGGGTAAATCTTAGGCATGTTTGCAGAGGTCTAGTTGCAGTTGAGAAGGTCTAGTGTACTGGTGTTCTTTTTATACACACCTGAGACCTAATTGATCCATTATTAGTCACAGGTGAAGCTCATATAACAAGGCGACAACACTTATGTCTTGGCAAAAATTTACTCAATGGGCTTTACCAAGCTGTGAATATTAGAATACTTTTTGTCAGTTTCGTTTTGCACTGAAACATTATTACAAAAGCTGTTGGGATTAAAATGACCCATTTCTTGTAACAAAATCTCAATTAGAAATATATTTTAGCGGCACTTCAGGTCAATTTGTACACAAGCGACAAGACTTTTGTCAGGGACTGTAGATTGATGCCTGCATATTTAAAATACATGGTGTGTTTTTTTATTTTTAGGTGATGTGGATGTTGTGGAAGAAGAAACTCACTTCAGCAGTGTAAGTGCACAAGTCCTCATCAGTGAGATCAGACGTGCAATTAGGATTTAGAAAAGCCTAAGCAAAATATCAATGATTTTCAAAAAAGACTGAGCAATATCATTGATGTTTTATGCAAAATCTAAACCCCGAAAAAAGTTAATTTTGTCGTTATTGTTGTATGTTAGTTAAAAGGTGTTTGTTTTTTTAATACATTGTGGCAGCACTTTTATTAAAAAGATGCACACAAATTGAGTCCCAATTTGTGTGCATCTTCAAAATTTGGCTTTTACAGGGGTGAGATCACTCCATCTAATGAAGGCAAAATTAACACAGTTTTGCCTATATGAATATCTCATATGGCCTTCACTTTATCAAAGTTGAACTGAGTTGGGGATGTGTATGTTATGGTTTTAAACATGCCTGTTTAGCCACAAAAAAAGGCTGTATACTGTCAGACATACATGTTATACACCAAAGATGTTGGTTTGTTAAAAAACCCTTTTATAATGCACATGTGAATGTGCTTGGAGTAACGTGTGTGTGGCTTCGTCTTTCAATGCTCAATACCCCTTTTTTTAGTAAGCTGGTGTAGTTACAGTGACAATGGGGGTTATTTACTAAAGGCAAATCCACTTTGCCTTTAGTAAAAAAAAAAATAGTACTTTTGCACATAACATTGCAAGCAGATTAGACACAAACATTACTGGACAAAATAAGTATAACATTTATTGAAATTAGTATTTAAAGATAAAAGTATAAGGTCCACTTATTAGATTCCTCACCCCCTCTGATGGCCCGTTGTAAAAATTTTAGGGTGGGGGGAGATGTTTTGGACAGATAACCATCTCCACTTCATTGAGAGCTGAATGCATAAATAATGTATGTTACTTTGGCCAGTCCCTCCTTACTTACACTATTGGCAACCCACTGGACAGGTAAGAAGTGTCATAATCCAAAAATATGAATACACACTGTCCAAACTGAAGCACATTTTTGCATTCTGCAATTAAGATAATAGGAGAACAAAACGTTTAACAATACCATTTGAAAGTATTCAGGCAGGCACTTGCACTTGGTGAATTCATCCATAAATATGAGCACAAAAGTGGTAGGTATAGCGTGTATGGGTTTGGCAAAGTCAGCAGTATTGGTATCAGTTGACTTAGCGGTTGGGGGGAGAAGGGTTTCAAATGAGTTTCGGTCATTAAAAAAAGTCTCTTGCACCCTGCCTGAATTTAACACATTTTAGGGGGTGTTTAGGGTAAGCACTACAGTGGAGCATGCAAATACATTGTTAAATGACTAGGCTAGGTGTGTATGGGCCCAGGATAGCATGCTGGGGGGGTTAGTGAAGGTAAATCTGCATGAAGGACAAAAAAGGAGCATTAAAAGCTTACAGCATGCATGAGGATAAAGAGGACATTCACAGCATATCACAATCATGGTAATTATGGAATGATGAAATAAATACAATACATTAGCAAACATCTAAATACATAGAATGTGATGTTAAAAGATACAATTTACCATAATATAGTCCTTCTGCAGGACCTGAATTATGGCAGAACAGGTCTCTGGATTAATGATCCCCAGAGCATGGTGGGAGATCCCAGTCGTGAACTTGATATCCTGGAGACTTCTCCCGGTTGCCAAGTATCACAAGGTGGCAACAAGCCTTTGCTTGGGAGTGATGGTTTGCTGCATGCAAGTATCCTGCTTGGTAATATAGGGGGACAGCAAAGCAAACAGATGGTGAAAGACAGGGTCTGTCATCCAGAGATAATTCCTGGATTCATCAGGATTATTCTCCTGGAGCTCCCGCAGCAAAGGCATATGAGAGAATTGGTCATGATTAAGTAACCAATACTTGGTCCATGAACTCCTTCTCCCCCTGTTCGTGGACTGGACTTGGGTCAAAGAAATAACTCCAACACCAAGCCCAACAACAGCACAATCTCTACGATGAGTACGTAACTGCAACATAGCTAGAAAATGGTTGGCTGCTCAGAACGAACTAACAGAACGCACTGAAAATCAGAAAGGACCTGAAAAGAACAAGCTGAAAATCAGAAACGAGCAGACCAGAATGCACTGAAAAACAGAAGCGAACTATAAATAGAATGCACTGAAAGACAGGAATGAACTGACAACACGCACTGAAGAACAGATACAAACCGACAAGCACAACCTGAAAAGCAGAAACAAACTGAAAAGTACGAGGCTGAAAAGTGCGAATCATCTCTCACCAAACTTCTACTAACACGAGATTAGCAGAAGGAGCCCAAAGGGTGGCGCACTGGCTATTGAGCTTTCTTTTTATCGGTTTGTCGTACGTGTTGTCCATCATCGCGTTACCATGTTCAGAATTGTTGGCCAACATTTGCATGACCGGGTGTATGCAAGACAAGTTTGAGCCATTTACCTTCAAACAAAAATCCACGGTTTTGTTGGCAGAAAGTCCGATCGTGTTTACGCGGCATAATAGTAAAAAGTACATTCTGTTCCCATATTTCTTACAACCAGTTGATAAACTGAAACCTAAAAGCAGTCTTTATATTTTGCAGAATCCTGTTTGCTGTTGAAACTGTTATTAAAGCCTACTTCAATCCATTAAAGGCTCTTATTTTGAACTTGTATTTCTCTTATTGTTAAGATTGTGTGGAAAAGCATAGAACATGAATAAGATAAGGTAGAACATGTAAAATTGGAAAGGGTAGCCAGTGCTTAATTTTTCAGTCTATTTTCTTTATTTTATCTGCAAGGTCATTGCTTGCTATTATAAATGTGTAATTCTATTTATATAAACAAAGGGCTGAATAATCCCATTACACAACTATGTTTTAAAGCCTACCTCAATCCATTAAAGGCTAATATTTTGAGCTTTTCTTTTATTTCTCTTTTTGTAAATACCATGTAAAAAAAACATAGAAAATGTATAAGATGGGATAGAAAATGTGTAAAATTCAGTATTAAAGTGAATGCCTTTTTTTTTCAGTTTTTTTTCAGTAATGTCTCTGCAACACCATAGCTAACTATTATATATCTGTAATTCTGTTACTATTAACAGAGGATTACATAATCCTACTACAAAACTATGTTGCTGGTGGCTTTTAAAAAAGCATCTTTGTAATTTCTGACATGTAAAATCACATTTATTACAACAATTCATCATATTTTTTTTAGATTCTTTATACCAAGCTTGTCTATAAATAGGAAGCACTTCTATCTGTAGACTAAAAAAAATGCCCCCTCCCCAAAACTGATACAGTATGTATGTTTGCAAAAATGGAGTGTTGTAATTTCTCTGCATCTTGTATATTTGAGTTGCAAAATCATATAGCTGTTACAGTTTATATTTGCAATTGCAGAAGTTGAGCTGTGTTGTAAAGTTGATTGCCCTTTAAATAATATCACACTGTTTCTGCCTTAAGAAACAATAGGAGAAGACCTGGAAGTTCACATGTTGTACAAAATTGCAAAATAAAGAAGGTTTACTGTTAGCAATATCTCTGCATCTATGATATATAACAGTGGTCACTAGTAACTGTCATAAGGAATCCACATAGTTAATTTTTAGCAACATTTTGCAAACAATGTTGATGTTAAAATGACTAAAGGAATGATTTAAAACTAGAGTTCAGCCTCTTAAATAAATTGAAATGCATGTCATATTCAGTCTTATGCGAGAAAATAGCACAATGCTAGTTTGACACATTTTTATCATTCAAATAACTAGAGAACTGTCATTTAAATCATGTTAGCTCAGTCCAATCAAGTACTCTGCTGGAAACTTTAATGTGGTTTTGTCATGTTGCGTTGCCTGTCTAGCATCCAACAGAGGTACAGATTAAATACTGGATTTCATTCCTGAAAACCAGTAGTCCCTTGTAACCCTCAAAGCCAAAAAAAGTCCATTTTGCTGCTTTCAGTGCAAGAGAAATAAGCCTTTGAGGTGAGAACAAAGTATGTTATACCGTATGCCAATGCATTTTTACTCCGGAGACATAAAATCATTTTTCTGCAGCCAGTTTGTTTTCTTCAGTTGATTTGCCAAATTTGTCTCTAAAAGTAAAACTGAAACACATAACAAACCCTCCAAAGTAAACTGTGTCATGTAAACGTTATACTGTACATAATTTTTATCAGTATTTTATTACAGTGAATAAAATGTTAATGTTTTACAGAAAAAAAAAGAAAAGTAGGTTAATAGATTTTTTTACATACGGGACCTGCTGTTATAGGATCCTGTAAAATCTTACATTTGTTTTCTCAATATACAGTAGAAGCTTAATATTCGTGGATTTAAGTTGTATATTCTCCTAATTTTGTTTCTTTAAATTGTTAAAATAAAATAAAAAATTGAGAAACATTAAGTATTAAAAGTATTAAAACATAGTGCCTCTCCATCCTCATTGGTTGAATTTAATTTTACAGGATTAATGATCACAACAGCTTGAAGGAACAAGTGACTTTTCTCTTGTGGCAGCCAATGGACCTCTGCCCAGTCATTCAGTTCCCATGTCTCCATTGTTCCTATTAGCATGTGCCAGCACCATTTGATGTTTGATATAGGCTTTGGCAATGCAGATACTCTCCTATGTGCTCTTGATATAACTGAATAGTAGATACACATTTTGTTAAAGTACAGCTTTATCTTTGCCACAAACTGCACTTAACATCCACTATAGCACTATTTTGCATAAATCAGCTGGCCATGGCTGTGCAGTGTGTTTGTATAGACTTGTATAAGGGCATACGCTGTGACTGGAGACATGTCAAAAGATTGTTAAATACAAGGGTAATACCAGTCCTTCCCTAATCTTTGTATTTTGTCTGTCTGACATTCAACTTTAAGTAGAGTGTTTTGAGAATCCCTGGGGAAAACTCCTTTGCAAAGGCAACAGCTGGCAGGGCCTGGACTTGAATCTGGGACCTCTGCTGTGTCTGGCAATGACTCTTCTCACTGAGCTACGTGAGATGCCAGTCAGCACCCTGTCTGATGCATTGGAGAACCCTGCCTTATGCTCTGACTTCTAATGAAAGAGCAAAAAGAAAGTGTAGCGCTAATTACTGCAAACAATATATCAAAGTACTCAAACAGTGATGATATGATAAAATGGTGAATACTGCAAAGAAAATAATATTATTTTATCTTAATGCATAGAAGGGTATATAAGGTTGCCTCCCCTATTATAGAACAAAGCAAGTCACTCTGAATCATTTCAAGATTTTTGTGACTGCTATTGATTCGTTTTCAGATAATCTCAACCGCTGAGCTACTGCTGAAGCAACGTTGCATAGTTTGTGGCAGGATAAATGCTTGGTTGCTGAGTTCACAGCTGAATTCAGATGTTGGATCAGAGATACCACTTGCAACCCTGCAGCGCAAAAATGTCAGTTCCATCATGGGCTTTCTGCACAGGCAAAAGATGATCTCGCTAGAGTACAGATGCCAGCGTTCTTAAGGGCCTTCATCCAAATATGTATCCAAATTGATCTGAGACTTGCAGAAAGGAGGAAGGAGAGACTAGGAATGTTTGGGAGTAATGGTGGCATGCATTTCTCTGCTAGTCAGTTTGTTCAGAAGGATAGAGGAGTTTCTCCAGGATCTGACACTCCTGATCCTATGCAGGTTGATGCTATTAAGAGATGTATTTCTACTCAAGAAGAAGAGAGAAGATGTTCAGAGAACTTATGTATATATTGTGGGAACTCTGGTTATTATGCAGTTTGCCATCCTGAAAAGGTTAGAAGAATAATTGCTGCCACTGATGTGATTGTGCTTGAACAAATACACTCCATTACCCAGTCTACCTCCCCATTGATTCATGAAGAGAATAAAGTAAACTCTCTACTATCTCATTTTGTCATCCCTATTAAACTTATCTCTGAGGACATTGAAATTCCTTGTCCTGCTATGCTGGACTCTGGGGCTGGGGAGAACTTTATGAACATAGAATTTGCCCTCAGCAATAATATCCACACAAGAAATAAATCTGCCCCTATCAATATGGAGATGGTGGATGGTCATCCTGGGCATTCCTTGGTTTTCCACCCATAATCCCTTCATCAACTGGGAAGCACGGATTATACATTTTACCCCCCCCCCCCCCACACACACCTCCCCATTGCGAATAATACTGTAAAGTCAAGAAATCACAGGTGAATGTATTTACTACACAGTCATATGCCATCCTGCCTCCACAATATCATGAGGATCAGGATGTCTGTGATAAGAAGAATGCCATTCAGTTACTGCCTCATCACCCATATGATGGTCCCATTGAAATGCTCCCGGGGCTGAAATACCTTTTGGTCACCTTTTCAATCTGTGAGAACTTGAATTAACCTCTTCACCCTTATATGCATTAAGATAAAAAGCTTTCTGTGTGTAGCAGCCTCCCCAGTACCCCCTAATTACATACCTGAGCCCCATCTCTCTTCAGTGATGTCTACAAGTGTCTTAGCTGTCCGTGACTCTCCTCCAGGTTGTCTGAAACACAGCAGTGGTGCCATTAGCACCCGTGGCTGTCAATCAAAGTCAGTTAGCCAATCGAGATGTGAGGGGGCAGGGCAGAGTCGGGGGTCCATGCCTGAATGGACACACAGAGCTGTGACTCAGCTTGGGTGCCCCATAGCAAGCTCCTTGCTGTGGGGACACTTGACAGGAGGGAGAGGCCAGGAGCACCGAAGAGGAGGTAATTATAACATGCTTGTTATTTAAAAAAAAAGACATTACAAACACTTTAAGCAAAAACTGACTTTATATTAAATTGAGAAATATGAGTTTGCACAAACCCAGATGCAGTTCTTGGGATATATTATTTCTCCTAAAAGAGTGAGCATGGATCCTGAGAAGATTGAAGCAGTGGTGGATTGGCCTTCCCCTAGAATTGTTAAGGAAATACAACGATTTGCTGGATTTGCTAACTTCTCTAAGGTGATAGCACCAATTACACAGCTGACAAAGAAAGGGGTGCCCTTTGTGTGATCGCCTGAGGCACAGACTGCTTTTTATTAAACTAAAGACTCTTCTAATTTCTGAACCAATACTGGTACATCCCCATCCTTAAATTCCTTTTATAGTGGAAGTGGATGCCTCAGACTCTGCCATGGGAGTTATTCTTTCTCAGCGAAAAGAAGAATAGATGCAGCTTCATTCATCTGCGTATTTCTCTCATTTAATGTTGTCAACTAAAAATAATTCTGACATTGGGAATAAGGCGTTGCTGGCAATTAAGGGAGTCTTTTTTTAATGTAAGCATCTGCTGGAAGGGCCTAAGCATCCGGTAACTGTTGTCACTGATCATAAAAATCTAGAATTAATAAATTCTGCCAATAGGATGTCTCCTAGACAAGTATGTTAGTCTCTGTTCTTTTCCAGGTTTAATTTAATCATCTGATATAGACCTGGGTCAAGGAATTGTAAGGCCGATGCCTTATCAAGGATGTTGACGGGACCTCTCCGAGAAGGCAACTTTGAATAAACAATCCTGCCTCAAAAGAACTTCCTAGGGGACCACGAGTTTCAAGACATTCTTGAGTCTCCGCAAGGAGGGGTATGAGAATGACCCACATCTCAATCACCCCCTACCGATCTTAACCTTGAGTACAAGAATGGCTTTTGAACTCATGCACATGTACCTGAATATGCTCTGGTTGAAGCCTTCAGGTTGGTTCATGACTCAAAAGTTGCAGGGCATTTTGTAAGAGGTTTATAAGACTGAAGAACTTTTTTTCACATTCAATTACACATTGCATAAATATGTGCATATATATGCACATATTTATGCAATGTGTATATGTGCCATTTTTTGTTGTTTTTTTATTTGCTAGATCTGTGCTTTCCATGCACGCTTTCTCCCTTTTTCTAGGTGGTTCCTGTGAGCTCTGACTTGCCGCCCTGCAGGAGCGGAAATTGTTGTGACCTCCTATACTGATCCATTTAATACCAAATTCTTGATATATTTTAGTCAGTAGCACAATCCTAGTGATTATGGCAGTATTCTATCTGCCCCTACCCAATGATTACTATACAACCTAGTGGATTTTTGGAAGAGGGACACCATTCACTTGCAATAATGCTGTGTATCATCTCTTTTTTTTAAAGGAACATGTGATTTGTGAGTATTTATCTGTATCAACATTACATGTATCTGCCTTTCTGAAAACAATTGTTACATGTTATATTACTGTTTAAGTATTGCTTGTTTACATATATACTTCTCTTGATAGAAATATATCAGCAAGCTCTTATCCAATCCCAGAAGAAGGAAGTAGATATTCTACAAAAAGGAAAAAATTATTTTTTGTGGTTTCTTCTGCATTATTTACAGTGTGATAACTCTTTTGATTTAAAGTTCAATTATGCATTGTACACTGCAGTATTGAGCAAACTGTATTTCTATATTGATATCTCAGTTCCACTTTATACTTTTAGATGTCCATATTGTTATATATCCAATAAATGTATATATTTTTATACTTTTTGTACTTTTCTGACTATCCTGTTTATGGTCTCTTGTCCGTACTATCCCTTGTGGCATTCTCCTATTTCCAATGGGATGGATATAGGCCAGAAGAACATTCTTGGGAGCCTGAGGAGAAAGTTCATGCCCCTAGAATAAGAAGAGAATTCCACCAGAGGTTTCCTCACAAACCTCGCCCTAAGAAACCTCCTGGGAGGCCTGGGAGGAGGGGAGTACTGTCAGGGCCTGGACTTAAACCTGGGACCTCTGCTGTGCCTCACAATGATTGTTGTTGCTGAGCTGCCTGAACAGCACCCTGTCTGATGCATTGGCCAATCCTGCCTTGTGCCTTGACTTCTGCTGAACCGTGAATTCTTTGCTCTTCCCACTGGAAGTTCCTGATTTATGAGCTGCCGTCTATATTTTACTATCACTTATTATCAACCCTTGTCTTGTGTCTTGACTATTGCATGCCATAATATACCATTTGCAAGCTACCACTAACATCACTGCAACTACACGTTACTAACCTTTGGCTTATTTACTGACTACTCTTCTGTTTGATCCTTACCTGCTTATCTGCTACTGTACTCCAGCTTGCTCACCTCCTGGTAGGGTGATCCAGAGGACCTCAACCTGGTATAACATGCAGCAAAATCCATACCCACCATCAGGAGCATCTTCTGTCAGGGTGACTGCCTGTGTATCTATCCTGCTGGCTGGTGGTAATCCCATTACTGCCATAGCAACTGGTTTTCAAGCATGACCCCTCATGACAACAGCCTACTTGACTTGAGTAAATTAATCCCTTGTCTGTGCTCTGGTCTTTTTTTTTTTTGACACTTAGCTTTTGAATTCCATGGCAATGCTCTTGTCTCACCTTTTTGATGCTGAATATGTCCAGCTAGCTTGACTCCATCTTGAACCTCTACTAAACTCAGTATTAAACACATTGGGGGTTATTTACAAAAGGAAAATCCACTTTGCACTGCAAGTGCACTTGGAAGTAAAGTCACTGTAGATCCGAGGGAGACATGCAAGGAAAATAAAAAACAGCATTTTAGCTTGCACATGATTGGATGATAAAATGAGCAGAACTTTCACTCATTTCAGATCTACTCCTTCGATTTAGGGCGACTGCACTTTCAAGTGCACGTGCAGTACAAAGTGGATTTGCCTTTTGTAAATAACCCCCAATGTCTCATAAGTCCATCCATCTGATGACAAGTCATCTGTATCTGAAGAAAAATGCAGCTCAGATAAGTATAGTTTAATTAACAGAAATTCCTTTAAGTGGACCAGTAACCCTGCAAGTCTGCCTAAAAATGGCATACTATATAGCAGTTTCATAAACAAGCTGTATTATTGTTAAAACATAGTGCTTGAGTCCAATCAAGTACATTTATGAAAAGCTGAATTGGTGTATACTGCGCTGTGACACAAACTTTGATCAAGCCGCCGACACAGCTCCAGACAGAAAGCAAGAAAAATCATAAAGAAAAAATTATGTGTAGCGCAATACCAAAGTATTAAAGTACAAATATATACGTGCAAACATATATATATATATATCTTGACACAAATAAGTCAAAATCAAGATCACTAGTGCTCCATGAACTCAAAATTCTAAACACTATTAAGTGAAAGAAGAATAAAATCATATACAGCTTATTCTTAGAAAAGTGCAAGTGCTATTAAAGTCCCAAAAGATGAAATTCGGTGCCAAATTAGGATAAAACTTCCAAGATGTACTCTTCATACATGCAACACCACCACCACCATCGTAGAATTGTAGAAGGCTTATCAGAAGACTTGGACTTAGCTAGGCATATGCCCCCCAAGTCATGTAGGCTTATGGATGGAATTCAACCCAATGAATGTAGGTAGCCCACTGACTCAACTTGCACAGCAACATCAATTTGGCAAAGGTACGTGGATATCCAGTAAAGGATGACGTGGTGATATCATACATAGAACTGTAACTGATACGTTTGGAAGATCGCTGGTTTTCTTGAAAAACAAGACTTATTGGCCAGATCTCAGATGCAATGCAAAGTGGATTTACCTTTCGTAAATAACCCCCATTGTCTCATAAGTCAATCCATCTGATGACAAGTCATCTGTATCTGAAGACAAATGCAGCTCAGATAAATATAGTTTAATTAACAGAAATTCCTTTAAGTGAACCAGTAACCCTGCAAGTCTGCCTAAAAATGGCATACTAAATAGCAGTTTCATAAACAAGCTGTTCCTTTTATTGTTAAAACATAGTGCTTGAGTCCAATCAAGTACACTTGCCCAGGCTGACATGGTGTCTTTAGTGTGAGCAGACAGGTTAAAGCATTTTTTTAGTCTCTTCTCCCTCCCAGTAATTACTGCAACATTGTAACTTTGCAGCAAGTTACAAAATGAGAGTCTGCTACAGGAGATGATCTGTGTTAAATATTAATCGATGTAACCAAAGACTGTAAACACACCCACATTGACATCACTGTGCCATCTCTGACCCAGCATCTCAGTCCAAGAAGTTGATGCTGACCCTCGATTGTGCTTAACTGAACATGGCTCCATCATTCTGGAAAGAAAAGCAGATGAAAGCAAAGGTGTACTGTAATATCTGAGAAATATAATACATCCATGCAAGCAGGGGCATAACTAGAAATCACAGGGCCCCATAGTAAAATGTTGTATGCCCCCCCCCCCCCCCCACAAAAAAATTATTAACTAATGCCATTGAACAACAGACTACCACATCCATGTGGCACAGTACCCAGGCAACGGCTTATATTAATTTTTAACACCAAAGTATGCAGTATACTGTATGCAGCCCCTGAAGGGAACACTTTGCTGACCTCCATGCCTTCTAACCAATTTCTGTTCTGTTATATAAAACAAAATAGTTCAACTCACCATAATGCAAAATCAGTGGGATCCCTGAGCGTGTCACTTGCCATCATCGCCTGCCACCAGATGCAGATTTTAACTTGTCACACGTTGCAGAATGTCACCTGCCACATGTTGCGGATTGTCCTCTTGCCACATCCCAGATTGTCACTTGCCACGTCACTTGCCACACATTATGGATTGTCACTTGCCACGTCCTGGATTGTCACTTGCCACACATTAAGGATTGTCCCTTGTCACATCACCTGCCACACGTTGCGGATTTTCCACTTGCCACGTCCTAGATTGCCACTTGCCACACATTACAGATTGTCACTTGCCACGTCCTAGATTGCCACTCGCCACACATTATGGATTGTCACTTTCCACGTCCTAGATTGTCACTTGCCACACATTATGGATTGTCACTTGCCACGTCCTAGATTGTCACTTGCCACACATTATGGATTGTCACTTGCCACATCCCGGGTTGTCACTTGCCACGTCACCTGCCACACATTACGGATTGTCCCTTGCCACGTCACCTGCCACACATTACGGATTGTCACTTGCCACGTCACCTGCCACACATTACGGATTGTTACTTGCCATGTCACGGATTTTCACTTGCCATGTCACCTGCCGCATATTACGGATTGTCACTTAACACATCCAGGTTGTCACTTACCACATCACCTGCCACACATTACGGATTGTCACTTGCCATGTCTCAGGTTGTCACTTGCCACGTCACCTGCCACACATTATGGATTGTCACTTGCCACGTCACCTGCCACACATTACGGATTGTCACTTGCCACATCACCTGCCACACGTTACGGATTGTCACTTGCCATGTCATGGATTTTCACTTGCCACATCACCTGCCACATATTACGGATTGTCACTTGCCACATCCAGGTTGTCACTTACCACATCACCTGCCACACATTACGGATTGTCACTTGCCATGTCCCAGGTTGTCACTTGCCACGTCACCTGCCACACATTATGGATTGTCACTTGCCACGTCACCTGCCACACATTACGGATTGTCACTTGCCACGTCACGGATTTTCACTTGCCACATCACTTGCCACACGTTATGGATTTTCACTTGCCACGTCCTGCATTGTCACTTGCCACACATTAAGGATTGTCACTTGTCACATCACCTGCCACACGTTGCGGATTGTCCACTTGCTACGTCGCCTGCCACCAGGTGCAGATTGTCACTTGTCACACGTTGCAGAATGTCACCTGCCACATGTTGCGGATTATCCACTTTGCCACGTCCTAGATTGCCACTTGCCACACATTACAGATTGTCACTTGCCACATCCTAGATTGCCACTTGCCACACATTATGCATTGTCACTTGCCACATCCTAGATTGTCACTTGCCACACATTATGGATTGTCACTTGCCCCGTCCTAGATTGTCACTTGTCACACATTATGGATTGTCACTTGCCACATCCCGGGTTGTCACTTGCCACGTCACCTGCCACACATTACAGATTGTCACTTGCCACATCACCTGCCACACATTACGGATTGTCACTTGCCACATCACCTGCCACACATTACTGATTGTTACTTGCCATGTCACGGATTTTCACTTGCCACGTCACCTGCCACATATTACGGATTGTCACTTGCCACATCCAGGTTGTCACTTACCACATCACCTGGCACTCATTACGGATTGTCACTTGCCATGTCCCAGGTTGTCACTTGCCACGTCACCTGCCACACATTATGGATTGTCACTTGCCACGTCACCTGCCACACATTACGGATTGTCCCTTGCCACGTCACGGATTTTCACTTGCCACGTCACCTGCCACACATTACGGATTGTCACTTGCCACGTCACAGATTTTCACTTGCCACGTCACCTGCCACACGTTACGGATTGTCACTTGCCACGTCATGGATTTTCACTTGCCACGTTACCTGCCACACATTACAGATTTTCACTTGCCATGTCCCGGTTCTCACTTGCCACGTCGCCTGCCACACATTATGGATTGTCACTTGCTCTATCACTTTCCTGCTGTGTCACGGAGTCAGGCAGCAGATAGTCAGGCAGCAGAGAGATAATGTCATCTCTCTGCTTCCTGGCTGCCTGCACAGTGAGGGGGAAACTGCACTGCAGGGATGCAGGGCGGGCGCCGGGCAGTGAGAGATGATGTCATTTCTATGGTCCCCCGCCCGTCAGCTCCCTGATTGGCCAGCCTGCTCACGCCCACTCTCTCACCCGCGGAGCCGCGGACCACCCACAGAGCCGCCCGCGGAGCCACGGACCACCCGCGGAGCCGTGGGCCACCCGCGGGGCCGCCAGCTATCACCCACGGACCGCCCACCCGCATGTGTTGCTATGGCGGTAGTTCCACCACTGCATGCAAGTGTAGAACGTGCACAAAAAATAGAATTCACTTAGAATGAAAAAATAAAAGATCTGTTGGCTGTAAACATTTTTTCAGATTATAATATCATACAGGCAGTGCTCTGTCTCCAATTGTCTTGTTATTTCTGTTTATATATTTTGCTTCACAACTGTATTTAAGTTGAATATGCTTTGTGCTTTTCTTTAACATCATTTGTAAAGAGCCATGGGAGATAGATGCTGCTATAAAAATCGATATTTTTTGTCATCAATGACAATCATCATTATACTGCATGTTTAGATATAATGGGTGTATCGTGAGCTTCAGGAAAGGAGGGAAGGGAGGTATATTCAGAGGAGAAAGGGAAAAAAAAGTGTAATATTCCTTTAAATTTCGTACGGGGGGGTGTCTATAGTATGCCTCTGAAGGGGCGCATGTTTCTGGTGCTTAGAACTGTCCCTGCACAAAGTGTCATTTATGCAGAAAAAAAAGTCCTTTAAAATCACTCGCAGCTATTATGAATTGTCAGCTCCGTAATATAGAGAACACTCATTGAAAGTCATTGATAAAAAATAAAAATAAATAAAAAGCATGGGGGTCCCCCAAATTCAATTACCAGGCCCTTCAGGTCTGGTACGGATATTAAGGGGAATCCTGCATCAAATGTAAAAAATTTTTTAGGGGGAACCCCACGTCAATTTTTTAAAAAAAATATTCCTTTAAATTTCGTAGGGGGGGGGGGGTGTCTATAGTATGCCTGTGAAGGGGCGCATGTTTCTGGTGCTTAGAACTGTCGCTGCACAAAGTGCATTTATGCAGGAAAAAAAGCCCCCCCCCCAAATTCAATTACCAGGCCCTTCAGGTCTGGTATGGATATTAAGGGGAACCCCGCGTCAAATTTAAAAAAAATTGACGTAGGGGTCCCCCTAAAAATCCATACCAGACCCTTATCGGAGCACGCAACCTGGCAGGCCGCAGGAAAAGAGGGAGGACGAGAGAGTGGCCCCCTTCCCTCCTGAACCATACCAGGCCACATGCCCTCAACATTGGGAGGATGCTTTGGGGGTCTGTGACCCCCTCAAAGCACCTTGTCCCCATGTTGATGCGGAGAAGGGCCTCATCCCCACAACCCTGGCCGGTGGTTGTGGGGGTCTGCGGGCGGGGGGCTTATCAGAATCTGGAAGCCCCCTTTAACAAGGGGACCCCAGATCCCGCCCTCCCCTTTGAAATGGTAAAGGGGTACCCCTACCATTTCACAAAGAAAGTGTAAAACATAGTTAAATAAGACAAACACACTTTTGAAAAATTCCTTTATTAAAAAAAATAAAAAAAAGATTCCAGCAGTGGTAATCCACTCTTGCTATCCTGCGACGGACTATCATCTCTCCAGGGTCCAGTGATGGCTCATCTGAATCAGCGCAGAGAATCCATCCATCTTCTGTCTCCACGGAGGAGACACTGTGGGGATTCCGGCAGCCTGACGTTTGTTATATGCGGAGGGCGTGGCCACCTGTCACCAGACCCCGCCCCCCTCTGACGCAAGGGGAAACCCGGGCTTTCCCGTGACGTATGGGTGACCCTGCACCCCTCTGATGTAAAATTTAATTTGTGCAGTGGACGATTGATGATCCAGACATGTTCCAGTCCTGGTGTTTGATGCCACATCTTTTGCCCTTCATTCTTTGGACATTATTTGCACATTGTTGGTTCATCATTTTTTTTTTCAGATGGACTTTTTGAGCTGTTTATATTTTTATTGTTATTAACATTATTCGCACATATCACGACATTTGTGTACAGTGTTTCAGCGCTACATTTTCACTATTTTACATCTATTTATGTTAGTCACATTTTTATGTAGCTGCTTTCTTTTTCTTCTTTTTTCATGTTTTTGGGATTAGCGCAGTCATTTTTCCAGTTTTCACATTGATATGTTGGAACCATAGGGCCATCGGGATCTACCCCCTGTTTGTTTTGTCTTACCTTATGTGTAAATATGATTTTGTATTTATATGTAGGAAAACAATAACATTTCCTAAATTAAAGCATAACTTCAGGCAATTAAACGTTTTTAAATTGTCCACTCCCAACAAGAGAAAATAGTGTTCACCTCAAAGTGTTTGTTAACCCCCAAAAAAAGAGATCCTGGCCCCTTAAAGCAGATTAAACAGCATAGTTCTTATGCTGTGTAATCTGCCCCCTCTAAACTGTAAAAAAAACCTGGCTGATCCTGGCACTTACTGTATCCCCCTCTCTGCGCTGACCACAAAAATCAGGGCTGCTGAGCCCTGATCACCGTGGTCAGCGTATGTTCCTTCATCATCCGCAGCCCTGCTCTGCTCTCCTCTCTCCCCCTCGCTCCTTCCCTCCCTTCCTGTCTGCTCTGTGTTCTGTGTCTCTGTCTCTGCCCCCTCCCTCCCACAGCTATTAGTACAAATAAAAAATTATAAATGGTGACTGCCAGCCCATCTATTATAGATTGCCATACTACACTGTATTAGACTTTTATAAAAACTAGGCATGTAAATATCTTTTTAGAGCAATCTTCAGGCACAGCACGTGACTCTTAGCCAGTTTCCAGGGCTACTGCAGGAGGGGCTGTTTGGTCATGTGATCTCTCCGGCTGACGTCAGAAGGAGATCTTGGCCCCTCCTGCAGAAGCCATGTATCGGAACTGTTCAGCGGCCGCAAGTCACATGACCAGCCTGAAGAATGATCTAAAACCGTATTTACATACCTAGTTTTTATAAAAGACATATACAGTGTGCTAGGCCAATTTATAATAGAGGGGGTGCCAGAGTTTGTTATGTATGGGTTAACAAACACTTTAAATCACACAACAGCTGGCAATTAGGTCTTATCTCCAGCACTGGAATGTGTTTAAGCTCTCCTATTTCATCACTTATTTACGATGCATCATCAGGATGGGTCCTAGTCACTGGTCCTGCATTCACTAGCAATACAAAAAATAAATACAAAAAGTATCTTTTTCAAAAATGAATGAAGCAATCTGCTTTGACCATTCAGAAATGTGTTTGCTAAAAAATGCATGTATATGGGATACTTTAGATTACTACACTCAAAAATAAGAAGAAAAACACTTTATTGAATGGTACCAGAATTTACTTTTTCCTTTGAAAAGGGCTTTAACTCCTTTCACTGAAAGAAGCAGAGCAGCCAGCAATGGCAATTTCCTGTCTTCTCCTTTTTATTTAGTTATCAGTTAAAATCTCACACACCAATATCCTTTTTTTCTTTTTCTTTTGATTTCTTGTTCAATATATTTATTCAATAGAAATTGAATGAAACAAAGGTATTCAACATAGACAGATGTGTTTAAAGGCATTTTGTTGAAACTATAGAACATATTAGGACCTTTTAGAACAGTAGGACCAAAAGAAAATGTTATACAGTGAATGTATAGTTTATGAATAGTATACCATTAGCTAGCTACTTCTAACATCACATGCCTATATCCTTATGAGAAGGACAAATTGATTTGTACAAATTGGCATTTGACCCATTAAGCCAATTCTTTGGGGGATGAAACTTAAAAGTATTAGTTTATCAAGAAAGTTCTATGCTATGAATATACCCGAATATACAGTATAGCAGCATTATTCAGCAGGTGCCATTCATGGTCATTCATGTTTCCTGTATGCCTCTCTCCTGAATCCCTCATTTGCAGAAGTAAATAAGTAAGGGCTGTCCTATTTAGGCACAGTTTGTAAAATCATGGCAGAGCACAGTAGTTGCCAAAATCTATATACTAAAACTGGTTACAACTGTTAAAAATATGTTTACAGACATACTTATTAGAGATGAGCTGAATACCCCCATTCGGTTTGCAGCAGAACATGCGAACAGGCAAAAGATTTGTGCAAACAACGTTAAAGCCTAGGAAAATGTGCTAATTTTAAAGGCCTTTTATGCAAGTTATTGCTATAAAAAGTGTTTGGGGGCCTGGGTCCTGCCCCAGGGGACATGTATCAATCCAAAAAAAAGTTTTAAAAACTGAAATTTTTTCGGGTGCAGTGATTTTAAAAATGCTTAAAGGGAAACAATAAAAATGAAGTATTCCTTTATATATTGTGCCTGGGGGGTGCCTTAGTATGCCTGTAAAGTAGCACATCTTTCCCATGTTTATAACAGTACCACAGCAAAATGACATTTCTAAATGAAAAAATGTAATTTAAAACATCTCGCGGCTGTAATGTATTGTCAGATCCAATATAATATATAGATAATATAGATAAAAATACCCAAAATGCCCAAAAAAATAGCGTGGGTGTCCCTCCTCCAAAATCCATGTCCTTTAGGTCTGGTATAGATATTAAGGGGAACCCTGCACCAAAATTTTTAAACAAATGGCATGGGGGTCCCCCAGGCCCCCAGGCACTATATACTCTGAACAGCAGTATATATACAATACGGCCTGCCCTATATAATCTGCAGAAAAACTGGGTCTTAGGTGTTGGTGGTACCAGAAAATTGTAACCCCTCACAGTTATTCTTGTTGGCGGCAGGAATAGGCCCTGAAGTGAAATATTATATCAAAAATTTAAATTACATGGCCCTGTTAAACAGGGTCATAAAAATTGGGCCTTTGTTTTTGTTTCAAATCCTCTCTTTATTATTTTTGTAATAAACATTAACCATACATATCCATTTACAACAACATCATACAACATTATACACAAAATACAAGCACTTTACTCATCATTTAACACAAAAAAAAAAGAAAAAAAAAAAAAAATGAAAAAACAAGAAAACAATAATCCTCCCTTTCTCCCCCCCCTCTCCCTTCCTCTCCCTCCCTCCCCTTTTCTTTAAATTATAAATATTCTACCATTCCTTTTGAGGACCGAAATTCTTCCCATTTCTTCCACACCATTGGTATCTGGCTTTTTACATAGCCTTCTTCTCTTGTTTGTTTTTCCATAAAACATATCTCGTTCATTTCGCATATCCATTCTGATATTGTTGGACTAGTTGTTTCTTTCCATTTACGTGCTATTATTGTTCTAGCTGCTGTTGTCATATGTTGAATTATCCCATTTTTCATACTATCCAATGTATCTGTCGTAAGAGAAAATAATGCTACCTTTACGTCTGGGATTAATTCTTTTCCCGTCACTTTTTGGTATATCTCAAAGATTTTTAACCAAAAATTTCTCACTTTTGTACATCTATACCAAATATGTTCCAGTGTTCCTTTTTCTATCCCACACCTCCAACACCTATCTGTATTTCCTTTATTTACTATTTTTAGTGCAACTGGGCTCCAATACCATCTCAGTGCCACTTTATAATTTCTTTCTTGATGTTTTAATGCCGTTGAGGTTTTATGTATTGTCCCTAAAACTTTTTTCCATTCTTTTTCTGTAATTGTCTCTCCTAATTCTTCCTCCCATTTTCTAATTTCTATTAGGTCTTTAATGTCCCCCGTGGGTAGCAATAATTCATATATTTTAGATAGCTTATTCTTATGGTTGTTATGCTTTAATATTGTTTGTTCAAATTTAGTTAATGGTCTAATTATTAAATTTTTATTTAACTCAATAAATTTTTCTAATTGATAATGTTGCAACCAGTCATTTTTAACTTCCAATCCAAGATCAATTAAACTTGTCATTTTTCCATCCACCAGAATCTGTACTAGTCTTACATTCTCCATCTTGTTCCAATTTAAATATCTTACCCCTTCCAAAGCTGGCTTAAATTCTGGGTTGGACATCAATGGAGTCAATGGTCCAGTTCTGGAGGATAGCTTTCCCTTTTTCAGCATTGCGTCCCAAATTTTTAGAGTAGCTGTCACGAAAATTGGCATTTCCTTTTTATTTGTTCTTAATTCAGGTTTTATCCAAGGTAAAAATCTAAGTTGTATTCCCGTAATTATCTCTTCCAGCGTTACCCATTGTTTTTTTTCTTTATCATGTTGCCAATTTATAATTCTAACCAATGATGCAGCTTGCATATATTTTACAAAATCGGGCAATGCCAGCCCTCCATCTTATTTTGTTCTGGTTAAAGAGGAGCTGCACCTAAAAAAAAAATATTAAAAGCCAGCAGCTACTAATATTGCAGCTGCTGACTTTTAATAAAATCACACTTACCTGTCCCAGGTTCCAGCGATGTCGGCGGCAGATGACGAGCGATCGCTCGTCTCGCTGCTGCCACCGCCGCCATCCTCTGTCAGGGAATCGGGAAGTGAAGCATGACGGCTTCACTGCCCGGTTCCCTACTGCGCATGCGCGAGTCGCGCTGCGCGTCTCTTATGGTCCCCCGCTGTGTCTCTGGGAACTGTGTGTTTCCCAGAACACAACGGGGGGGGGGCGGAGCGTCTGCGGGGGTCTGCGGCGGTCTGGCCGGAAGTGGGTGCAGTTACCTGGATTATCCAGGTAACTGCACCCCCCTCCCCCCTGAAAGGTGCCGATTCTGGCACCGGAGGGGGGGAGGGATAAGATTAGCGGAACTTCCCCTTTAGGGTGAAGAACCGCTTTAATGTTTCTCTTTTTATTCGGCAGTTTTTTTTTGCCCATACAAAGCTACTTATAGCTTTCCTTAAATCTATCATTATCTTCCTAGATGGAACAATAGGTAATGTTTGGAATACATATAATATCTTTGGCAGTATCTCCATTTTTACTATATTTATTCTACCCAGCCATGAATATGTTATTTTTTCGTATTTTTGCATTTGTTTTATTATTTTACGTATAATCGTATTATGATTTAATTCTTGTATTTGTTTCAAATCCTTCGGAATCATAACTCCCAAGTACTTGATTGCCTCTTTTTGCCATCTAAACGGAAAATCCTCCTGCAAGAGTATCTGTATTTCTTCTTTTATTGTGATGTTCATCATTTCTGATTTCTCATAATTTACCTTAAAATTGCTTAATTCCCCGAATCGATCTAATTCTTTTATTATATTAGGAATTGTTATGATTGGGTTTGTTATATATAATAATAGATCGTCCGCATATACGGCCAATTTATAGTCTTTATCCTTAATTTTGATCCCTTGTATATCTTTATTTTTCCGAATTGCATTAATTAGATGTTCCATCACTATTATATATAATAAAGGGGATAGGGGGCAGCCTTGACGGGTGCCATTCGATATCTTTATGTATTCTGATAGTATTCCGTTTATTCTTACCTTGGCTCTTGAGTTGGCATATAATACCATAATCCAACCTAACATTTTTGGGCCTAATCCTAACTGTATTAGTGCCTCCTCTAAGAACCGCCATCCCACCCTATCAAAAGCTTTATCAGCGTCTATAGTTAATAAGCAGGCCGGGATGGCGGCCCTCTGGGCATATTCCAACAGAGTACAGGTCTTCATTATATTATCCCTAGTTTCCCGCCCCTTTGTAAAACCCGTTTGATCCAGCTTTATATATTCTGGCAAAATAGGGGTTAATCTGTTAGAAATAATTTTTGAATATAATCTAATATCTATGTTTGTTAGTGAAATAGGGCGGAAATTTTTACTTAATGTATGATCTTTTTCTGGTTTGGGGATTAATATAATGTGAGCTTCTGTACTCTGTGGTACAAAGCTCTGTGTTTTCGTTATAGAGTTATATGTTTTTTTAAGTATAGGTATGATTAGATCTTGAAACCGTTTATAGAACCTTGTTGTATAACCGTCTGGTCCTGGGCTCTTTCCCAGGGCCAGTTCGGCAATTGCCTGTTGGATCTCTTCTGTTGTAATTTCTTCTTCCATTTTCTCAATTATTTCTCTAGGAAATCTTGGTAACGCTGTTTCGTTAATATATTTTCTAATTTTTTCTGCCCTTTCCTCTTTTTTATTTTCCTGTTGTAGTTCTATATTATATAATTTATCATAATATTCTTGAAATGTTTTTACAATTTCGGTTGGATCATATGTTATTTCCCCGTTTATTTTTAAGATCTTTACTATAGATGTCGTGGATTGTTGTCCTCTTAATGTTCTTGCAAGTAGTTTTCCCGTTTTATTACCATAATAGTACCATTGTGTTCTATTCTTATCTCTTGAACGAAGGGACTCCTCATCAAGCACGGCCTGCAGTTCAATTCTTTTGTCTTTTAAAAGTATGTTATCTTCTGACTTTAAACTCTGTTTATGTTTTCCTTCCAATATCCCGATTTCCCCCAATAATTGGTCTTTTTTTTGTTCTTTTTCCCTTTTTATCCTACATCCGTGCTTGATGAACAGTCCCCTCAGTACACATTTTAGAGTTTCCCATTGTATAGGAGATGAGGTGTTATCTCTATCATGAATTAACTGGAATTCCTTTATCACTCGCTGTATGTCTTCCTCACATTTTCTATCTTTAAGTAAATTATCGTTAAGGCTCCATCTCCCCCTTGTTTTTTTATTTTCCATTATTTTTAATTCCAGATATATTGGTGCATGATCTGACCATAAAAATCCTCCTATATCTGTTGTTGGAGACATCAATAATCCAGATTGACTCAGGAAAAAATAATCTATTCTATGATAGGAATCATGAATATTAGAATGATATGTGAAGTTCTTTTCTTTTAGGTGTTGTACTCTCCATATATCAATCAGTTGGTATTCATCTAGTAATTCTTTAAATTCTTTTAGGTGTTTATTTCTCCTTTGGGGATGGGTATTAGTAGTATCTATTTTCATATCCATTATGAAGTTTAAGTCTCCGCCAATTATTGTTATTCCTTCTACACTATCCATTACGTTTCTTAAAATTTTTATCCCTGACTCAATTTGCTCATAATTTGGTAAATAGAGATTAACGATTGTAAACATCTTGCCAAATAATTTTAACTTTACAACCAGAGATCTTCCGTCTTTCCCTTTATGCTCCTGAATTATTTGATATAACGTATCTCTATGGAACGCTATTGATACCCCTCTTGACTTGGAATATGGAAATGTATCATGGATCCAATTAACATAATACTTATTAGTTAATTTCGGAATATGCTCTGAACGAAAATGCGTTTCCTGGAAAAGGATTATATTTACTTTTTGTTTATGGAAGAAGTTTAGAATTTGACTTCTTTTTGAGGGAGAGTTAAGGCCTCTTGCGTTAAAAGAACAGATTTTTAACCCCTCCATATTAAAATTTCTGGAGGGGATGAGTTATCCCTTAATATACAAGGGATCTCACAAGGTAGTGGAAGAAGAGGGAAGAAAAAGCCAAAAAAGAGGGAGAAGGAAAAAAAAAAAAAGAATTTAAGTTACACGTTACTTTCACTCAGTCCTAACTCTTCTACTAATCAACTCACCACTTACTCCACTCTTTCCTACACTTGCACTACCCTGTAATGACTTTAAAAAAAGTCTAACTTACTTAACCAGTAAGGTCCCTATTAAGAGGGGGGCAGTCGGAACCGCTGGTTTAGATTGGCTATTCGTCAGTTTTTCCATTGCTGCCTATCTTTTCTTATCTTCATCTACTATTATTACTTCTAGTGTTGAAAGCTCATACCATACTACATGTCATTAGGCTTCTTCGTTTTTTCCCTTCTTACCCGTGACCCCAGAAAGGGAAGAAAAAAAAAAAATTCCCTTTCCCTTTTCCTTCCCCTTCTCCATCCCTCCCCAGAGCCTCCGTCATAGTCGGGAAAAATAGGATACAAGGAGGGCATACGGATGGGTCATGGGGAGGGAGGGAGAGGGAGAAAAGAAAAAAAAAAAAAAACCCCAAACACCCCACCTTTTTGCAGCCCCCTATGATCATTTGTTCCAAAAAAATAAAAAAATAAAAAAATAATAATTTCCCCTATTTTCACATATTCACTCATTATATCTTTACTGTATTTATTTACCCAATTACGTGAAGAGAAAAAAAAAAAACCCTGTTTTCCCATATTCACTCATTACATCTTTACTGTGTTTGTTTACCATATTACGTGAGAGAAAAAAAAAAAAAAACCAGGCCCCGTTTTCCCATATTCACTCGTTATATCTTTACTGTGTTTGTTTACCATATTACGTGACAACCAAAAAAAAAAAAAAAAAAAAGATTTGACTTATATACATACATCTATATATGTACTTGTACGTGTGAGTACCTTCTCCCTCCCCTCCCCCAATATCATTACCCTTTTAGTTTCGTGTATATAATTCCACAAAAAAAAAAAAAAACACACGCGTACATATATCTATATATGTATATTTACATGGAGTGTATATTTACATGGAGTGTCCTAAAGAATGATTTTAGGGACTTGGGAGCTAAATTGAGGAAAAGGACCTCCAAGGTATTTTTCTCAGGAATACTACCAGTACATCGAGCCCCACCATAAAGGAAGAAGGAGATTAGGTAAGTAAACAAGTGGCTCAAGAGCTGGTGTAGTAAGGAGGGGTTTGGGTTCCTGGAGGACTGGGATGACTTCTCAGTCGATAACCGGTACTATAGAAGGGACGGACTGCACCTAAATAAGGAGGGTGCAGATCAGCTGGGATTAAGGATGGCCAAAAAGTTAGAGGGGTTTTTAAACTAAGCGATGGGGGGAGGGTCCAGAGATAGAGATAGTCAGCGTTGAGCATATTCCAGAGGGTAATATTAGGGGCATTAGTGGTAGAGTAACCAAAGCACATAATCCCAAGGTAAATATAGTAGCAAGTCCTAGTTGTAATCTTGGAACACCCAAGAGGATAGTATGTGACCAGTCAAAATATATTAATGCATTAAAATGTTTGTTCACCAATGTCAGAAGTCTGTCAAGCAAAATAGGTGAGTTGGAAGCTCTGGTGCATCAGGAGAGCTATGATGTAATTGGTATTGCTGAAACTTGGCTTCATTACTCACATGACTGGGCTATTAATATTCATGGCTATGCACTCTTTCGGAAAGACAGAGTAAAAAGGAAAGGTGGAGGGGTCTGTCTGTATGTGAGAAGTGATCTCAAAGCGAGTGAGAAAGAGGACCTGGTGGATGGAGAGTGTGATGAGTCTGAAGCATTATGGGTGGAGCTGCATACAGATGTGCATAGTTCAAAGTTAATCATTGGAGTTTGTTATAGACCACCCAATGTTAATGAGGAGGTGGAGACGCAGCTTCTTGCACAGATAGAAAGAGCTGCAAGGGCTGGGACAGTGATAATAATGGGAGATTTTAACTACCCAAAAATTGACTGGGGAAATGGCACTGCTGGGACAGTTGAAGGGCAAACATTTATAAACCTATTACAGGACAATTTTATGGTGCAGTTTATTGAGGCCCCAACTAGGAATGATGCCCTGTTGGACCTGGTAATCTCAAACCAGGCAGAACGTATTACTAATGTTCAGATAAAGGAACACCTGGGTAGCAGTCACCATAACATGATTTCATTTGATGTTAGCTGTAAGCAAAAATCACATACAGGAAAGAAAAAAAACACTTAATTTCAAGAGAGCAAATTTTCCAAGGATAAGGGCTGCTCTCCAGGACCTAGACTGGGAGAGAATATTGGGCACAGAACAGAAATGGGAATTCTTTAAAAAGACTGTTTGTGCTCTCGCAGCAAAGTATATTCCCATGGGCAATACGTTTAAAAGGCTAAAAATAAAACCGATGTGGCTCACGGCCAAAGTTAAAAAAGCTATAAACTATAAAAAGAGCCTTTAAAAAATATAAAAATGAAGGAACGCTAGAGTCATTTAAATGTTACAAAGACTATAACAGAATATGTAAAAATATGTAAAAAGGTTGCAAAAAATTCTTCAAATATATTAATAGTAAAAAGGTCAAGTAAAAAGGTCAAGTCTGAGCATGTAGGCCCTTTACAAAATAATCTGGAGTGGGTGACTGGGGACAAAGAGAAGGCTAATTTATTAAATACTCTCTTCAGCTCTGTGTATACAAAGGTGCATGGGGGAGCTCATGTTCATAATGGGGGTGGTAGTGACGCAGCCCCAAATCCATAATGGCTCAAAAGTGATATGGTCCAGAAATATTTGGACAGAATAAAGGTGGATAAAGCACCAGGCACCCACCCACGGATCCTAAAAGAATTGAGCTCTGTAATTTCAAAGCCATTGTATCTAATTTTTAGGGACTCATTAATGACAGGAATAGTACCACTGGATTGGCGCAGGGCTAATGTGGTGCCTATATTTAAAAAGGGAACAAAGTCTTTACCAAGTAACTATAGACCTGTTAGTTTAACTTCTATAGTTGGGAAGATACTGGAGGGATTAATAAAAGACCACATAGACGAGTTCTTGCAGAAAAAAAATATTTTAAGCAACAGACAGCATGGATTCATGAAAGACAGAAGTTGTCAGACAAACCTGATTTCTTTTTATGAGGTGGTAAGTAAAAGCTTGGACAGAGGGGTGGCATTGGACGTGGTATACTTGGATTTTGCATAAGCGTTCGATACAGTTCCGCACACACAGCTCATGCGCAAGATAAAGTCTACAGGTTTGGAAATATCAGTTTGTAAATGGATAGAAAACTGGCTAAAAGACAGAATTTAGAGAGTAAGGGTTAATGATTCTTACTCTGAATGGTCTAAGGTTATCAGTGGTGTACCCCAAGGTTCAGTGCTGGGATCCTTACTTTTTAATATTTTTATAAATGATATTGGGTCTGGGATCAAAAGTAACATTTCCGTCTTTGCAGATGACACCAAGCTATGCAGTGGAATAACGTCCTTACAGGACGTCTCCAATTTACAAGCCAACCTCAATGCTTTGTCTAATTGGGCGACTATGTGGCAGATGAGGTTTAATGTTGAGAAATGTAAAGTTATGCACTTGGGAGCTAAGAATATGCATGCATCATACATGCTAGGGGGAGTACAACTGGGGGAATCCATAGTGGAGAAGGATCTGGGGGTTTTGGTAGATCATAAGCTCAATAATAGCATGCAATGCCAAGCTGCGGTTTCCAAAGCGAGCAAAGTCCTTTCCTGTATTAAGAGAGGTATGAACTCCAGAGAGAGAGATATCATTTTGCCCCTGTCCAAATCATTAGTAAGACCTCATCTGGAATATGCAGTTCAGTTTTGGGCACCAGTTCTCAAAAAGGATATCGGGGAACTGGAGAAAGTGCAAAGAAGGGCAACTAAACTGATAAGAGGCATGGAGGAACTCAGCTATGAGGAAAGATTAGAGGAACTGAATTTATTCACTCTTGATAAGAAGAGATTAAGGAGGGATATGATCAACATGTACAAATATATAAGGGGTCCATATAGTGAACTTGGTGTCGAGTTATTCACTTTACAGTCAACAAAGAGGACAAGGGGGGCACTCTTTACGTCTTCATCTCCAAATACGGAAAGATTTCTTCACAGTAAGAGCTGTGAAAATGTGGAATAGACTCCCTGCAGAGGTGGTTCTGGCCAGCTCAGTGGATTGCTTTAAGAAGGGCCTGGATTATTTCCTAAGTGTACATAATATAACTGGGTACTAACATTTATAGGTAAAGTTGATCCGGGGGAAAATCCGATTGCCTCTCGGGGGATCAGGAAGCAATTTTTTCCCCTGCTTTAGCAAATTGGATTATGCTCTGCTGGGGTTTTTTCCCTTCCTCTGGATCAACTGTGGGTAAAGAATTGGGTATATGGGATTGTATGATATTATTATATATATATATTTTTTTTGTGGTTGAACTGGATGGACTTGTGTCTTTTTTCAACCTGACTAACTATGTAACTATGTAACTATATAAGTGAAAATAGTTCAGCTCCCTGTCTGTCAGTATATTATGAAGAGAATAACAGGAACTGATCTAGCTATACTGAATACAGTGTATAAATATATATATAAAACACACCTGGGATGCATATATATCCTCTACACACTGTAACTGAAGTTACCTGACTCGCCTGCCTATTCTATTTAACTTAAATCAAATGACACTGTCTCTCTGTCTAGCTCTCTCCACCACCGCAACACACTACACAAGGCCGCCATGCAGGCAGCCTTATATAGTGTGGGGCGTGTACTAAACCCCCTGAGACATAATTGACCAAAGCCACCCTGGCTTTGGCCAATCATGGCTCTCCATTTTTTCTGAGCTGTGATTGGCCAAAGCATGCAGGTCATAGTGCATGCTTGGCCAATCAGCAGCCAGCAATGCACTACGATGCCGCAGTGAATTATGGGCCATGACGCGCCATTCAAATTTGGCACAAACAGCCCATAACGTTCGTAATTCGCTGAATGGGTGAACAGACGATGTATATGTATATATGTTAATACACAACCTGAAGTGTATTAGAAACTACATACTGTATTAGATACTGTCTACACCGCCGGGACTTGGATCAGGTGCATCCATAGCAAGCTCCTTGCTGTGGGGGGGGCACTTGACAGAAGGGAGGGGCCATGTATAACATGTATAAAAGTATAACTGTACAAGTGCTGCAATGTATTATATACTGTGTACACCACCTGAAGTGTATTGAAGTGTATTAGAAACTGTACACACTGTATTAGAAACTGTACAATTGCTGTACTGTATATACTGTGTCCACCACTTGAAGTGTATTAGAAACTATACACCACTGAATGCACTGTATATATAGGCTAAAGTGAATGCAGAGTATATATATATATATATTAATACACCGCCTAAAGTGTATTAGAAACTGTACACACTGTATTATATACTGTCTACACTGCCTGCACTGTATTAGAAACTGTACAGTGGCTGCACTATATTATATACTGTGTACACCACCTGAAGTGTATTAGCAACTGTACACACTCTATTTGATACTGTGTATGCTGCCTGCACTGTATTCAAAACTGTATAATGGTTGCACTGTATTATATACTGTGTACACCACCTAAAGTATATTAGAAGCTATCTCTCCATCCATGCCACCAACACTACACACGGGTGCTATTTAAGCAGTCTTATATAGTGTGGGATGTGGACTTAGTCCCCCTGAGCCATGATTGGCCAAAGGCATGCTTTGGCCAATCATCATACAGCAATCTTGCAGTGCATTGTGGTGCATTCCATGGTGTTTGAATTTCCTGCGAATGCCCCATAATGTTCGCTGTTCGGTGAATGGGCGAAAACCCAATGTTCGAGTCAAACTTAAGTTTGACTTGAACATTGAGCTCATTCCTAGTTGTAAACCTGGTTACACCACTTGTACCTACAAGTAAGCTATAATAAGGTTTACCTGTAAGTACTGTAAATATTTCCTAAACCTGCACGGATTAGGAGATATTTACCACATATGCTTGCGACTACATCATCGGTGCATGCGCACGGAAAAAACGGCTCGCTCATGCCGCTTCTGTCATGGAGATCCTGCCATAAATCTGTGCCCCATGCCCTCTGGCTTGCGCCCATGGACGCGCTCGCGCGTGCGCCTGTGTGCGGGAGCGCGCGCCCCTATTCAAGCCTGTCTGTCACAGACGGTCCCCGCTGTCTGCTCTACAGTGTTGTGTGCCTGAGAACCTGATCTGAAGTTCTTACCTGTGATTTAGACCCGGCTTGTCTGTGACCAACCTGTTATCCGCCTGTACCCGACCCCGGCCTGTCTGTGACTACTCTCCTGCCTGCTCCCTTGTACCTTGCTGCCAGACCGATACCTGACCTTGGCCTGTCTGCGACTACTCTTCTGCCTGCTCCCTTGTACCTCGCTTCCAGCCTGATACCTGACCCGGCCTGTTTGACGATCCTATATGCTAAGCTGATCCAGTTTGCTGAGCTGATCCCATCTGCTAAGGTGATCCAGTTTGCTGAGCTGATCCCATCTGCTAAGGTGATCCAGTTTGCTGAGCTGATTCCATCTGCTAAGCTGATCCAGTTTGCTGAGCTGATCCAGGTTGCTGAGCTTATCCAGTCTGCTGAGTTGATCCTGTCTGCCAAGCTGTTCCTGTCTGCGGAGCTGACCCAGTCTGTTCATCCCTTCCTGTCTGTTGAACCTGCCAGGCACCCGTGCCTCTCCTTACTCCTGTGTCCCCTGTTACCTTACCAAGGAACCCGTAGTGGGAGCCGTAAGGGAGGCCTGCCTCTGCAATTTGGGCTCAAAACCACTAGGTACGTGACAGCTTCTTCGGCAGCGTGCTGTAACCGGCGGCTCCCTCACACATGCGCGGGAGTGACATCATCGCAGCTCTGGTCAATCACAGCACCAGAAACCACAAACCCGCAGATAACTGACATGTCGTGGGTCACAGCAGTGTGTGAGGCCTCTGCAACAGCTTCAATCTAAGGTAAGTATTTCTTTAACCACTTCAATACAGGGCACTTATATACTTTCTCGCCCAGACCAATTTTCAGCTTTTAGTGCTCTCACACTTTGAATGACTATTACTCAGTCATGCTACACTGTATCCAAACAAAATATTTATCTTTTTCTTTCTCACAAATAGAGCTTTCTTTTGGTGGTATTTAATCACTGTTTTTTTTTTGTTTGTTTTTTGCGATATAAGCGAAAAATAGGATGACAATTTTGAAAAAAACTTTTTTTTGTTCCTATTGAAAATTTAGCAAATAAGGAATTTTTCTTCATACATTTTGGCCAAAATGTATATATACATATATTTTGTATATACATATATTTGGAAAAAATAACCCAAATTAGTGTATATTATTTAGACTGTGTAAAAGTTTACAGGTTATGGTGCAAATCACTGAAAACTGACCACATCTGACCACACCTGGTGTACTGAAGGCCTATCTAATTTCTGGAGACACTAACAAGCCAGGAAATTAAAATACCCCTCAAATGACACTTTTTTTGGAAAGTAGACAGTCCAAGGTATTTAATAAGAGACATGGTGAGTTTTTTTAAGTTGTGATTTTTTTTTAAGTTGTAAATTCTAGTTTTATTTTTTACACAAACTTGGCCACATACAGACCCCTGACATTGAAGTAGCACCTTTAGGCATTCTACATGCATAAATTACACATCTCATTTCTCAACCACCTGTTACACTTTTGAAGGCCCTGGATTACCAGGACAATGGAAATGCCCACAAAACGACCCCATTTTGGAAATTAAACACCCCAAATATATAATATATGAGGCATAATGAGTATTTTGAATGGTTCAATTTTTTTCTAGAAGTTTTCAGGAAAATATGGGGATAAAATGAAAATGCATTTTTTTGTACACAAAGTTGTCCATTTATAAGATATTTTAACATATAGCATGTACATACCAAAAATTACACCCCAAAATACATTCTGCTGCTCCGCCTATAGAGATACCACATGTGGGACTTTTACACAGTCTGGCCATATACATGCGTTCTAGGAACATAAATGACACATACAATTTTCTGACTAAGGATCACATTTTTGAAGGCCCTGCATAGCATGTACATGCCAAATAACAAAAGATTACCTGTGGTTTTAGTAGTGCAGTGGTTCACAGAGGAGAGAATAGGTCCAGTCAGCAGGCAGGGATGTGGTCAGTGACAGCAAAAGCAACTGTCTATACTGTCCATAGTTAGTACAGGCAGAGATACTGTCAGTACAGCCAAACCATTGGTCCAGGTAGCAGGAAGAGATGTCCAGGCATAAATACTGTCCATAGTCAGTAGAGGTAGCAGGCAGAGATATGTTCAACAAAGCCAAAGTATTTGTCCAGGCATCAGGAAGAAACATGGTCCATAAAGTCCTGGGTCATTACTGGCAGCAATATGGTCAGCACAGCCAAATTATTGGTCCAGGCAACAGGAAGGACCATCAAGCTTAAGGAAAGGGGGCTAAGGATAGAGGCTTCTCCCACCCAAATTTCTTTGAAGCCTTCAGACAACAGACCCTGTTCTGGGAACACAAAAAAAACAAAAACTGGGCAAAAGATCAGTCCAAGGGGCAAGCAAATGCATGGTTGATTAACAGGCCGACGTCGGTGCACGTGGAAGTCAGAAACGTGGGTAAAACGGCAGGCAAAGACATTGTTGGTAAACAGGCCAGGTTCAGTTAACTTGAAAGGTAGAAACATGGTAGCAGGCAAATGATCCACACAGGTATTTGAAATGGGGAAATGGCAGTTTGTTAATAATAAGGGGAACTTTTGGCGTCTTCTTACGGATTCTGCGGGAGGAATGTTATAGGGCAAATTTTGCTCATGAAGTTGACTCACACTATCCGAGCGAATGCTTCCTGGGGTGGGTCCTTTCTGGTAAATTAGGGCAGTGGCAATGTCTTCAATATAGTTGAGGTAGGTGATGGGTTGGTTTTCAAGTGATTTTTGATAGCAGCTAAACAAATTGAACATGGCCATATGAAAAAGATGAAATGCAACTTTCTTACACCAATAACTGGACTTTTGGGTTGACAAATATGGTTGTGGCATGTGATCATTTAAATCACATCCAGGCTTTACAACAGGACCATGTCTTCTCTAAATCTCCACCAAGGTGGATGTTAGTCATCAGGTAAACATTTTCCTTAAATTCTGTGGGAAGCCCTTCCTGTTTTTGAAGGTACCGCAGGCCAGGGTTTGTTTATTACGATACAGGTGACAGAAAAGGGGCAAGCTTCTGTAGTAATTGTCTACGTATTAATGTATAAGTAGTATCCTTTTTTGAACTGGGGGTATTCAAGGTCCCAGACAATTTTACCACTGGTTCCTGTATATGTGGGGCACTCACGGGACTGTAGCTGGGAGTCTTTGCCTTCATGTATTTGGAAGGTGTACATGTATCCAGTGGCTCAATCACACAATTTATAAAATTTTAACCTGTACCTGGCTCTCTTACTTGGGATATATTGTTGAACTGCAGCCGGCCAATAAAGTGGATAAGGGATTTGTCTACACAAATATTTTGATCTGGGATAAACACTTCAGAAAATCGTTTGGTAACAGAATTTATTAGGGGGCAAATCTTATACAATTTATTGTGATTGGGATGATCTCTGGGAGGGTACTGTGAATTGTTGTTGAAATGTAGAAAATGCATAATCATAACTCGTCCTGGACATGACAGCAGAATATATTGGCATGTGGTGAATGGGGTTGGTGAACCAGTAGGCATGCAGCTAATTTTTCTTTGTAAGGCCCATATTGAATGTAAGGCCCAAAAACAGTTTGAATTCTTCTAGTGTGAGACATCACCAATGGAACATATGGGCATAGGACTAATTGGGGTTGGCAGCAATAAATTGCTCTGCATAGAGGTTTGTTTGGTCCACCATGTACTGCAACAAATCGTTGGGGAAAAACAAATAAAAATAATCAAATAATAATTTGTGAAAAATGAGTAGTGTTGGGTTGCACACCTAGCTGTGCAGTGAAAGGGGGGATTATAGCGGATCCTGAGTTGGCAGGCAACCATAAGGGGTTTGCCAGGGCATTGGGAAGGGAGGACTGATTCTTTGGGCTGGATGTGTAATTCCAGTACTGGTATTCGGCTCCTCTTCCTAGGGTCTGGCACTGCTGGTGGTAGGCAGATCTTCTGATCTTGGTCCAGATATCCGCTGACTCAGACTTCAATCCACTGCCCTCAACTGGCATATTCCAAACCAGAATTGTATGATGGGAGCTCCCTGCTGCTCTCATCACCAGACATTGTAAGGATGTTGTATGCCTTTTCAGGTGTATAAACTCTTTGAGACATGATGGCGGTACTTTTGGAAGGCCTGTGTGATGGTACTGATGGTGGCACTGACAGGTCACTGATGATGGGCCTGTGTGACGATACTGAAAGAAAGGAAAGGTGATACTGTGCTACGGATTATATGAATGTCTGAAAAGATCTTTTATGTATGCTAGGGGGTTATAGCTGTCTCTACAATTTACTTCTACCCGTAGGTAGAGTGAAAATGCAAAAGGGAAGAAAGTAGAGTTGGTGTTGCCCCCTGATTTACTGAAGAAAAAAATGTGCTAGGACAAATTCCACTATCAGGATATTATATCCTTGTGATAAGTTGCAATTAAAGTGAAAATAAAAATTGGGATTAAAATTAAATAGATTTTTCGAGTGTTATAAACCAAAGTACTATGTTCGACCTTCTACCGGGTGTTGCTAGACTGTGTTATGTGTAACCTGATAAAAATGTTAAGAAACTTCTTAATATCACCTAAAGAATGCCTTGTTTATTTTTCCAGAGTGTACCATATGTGGAAAAAAGTGTTATTTATATTAGAAAAAGTTATTTGTGTTAGACCCTCTGTGCTGGGTTTTAAAATTGCTGGGCCAAAAATATTTTAATTTACCAAACGAAAGGTATACTTATGTTTGGAAACCCCTGATTAAAAAACATGTTTATTTGGGTGTGATTGAATAGTTTAAGAAATGTGGTTAAATAATTAAATACAGTGATTAAAGTGTGAACCTAATAAATAACCTTAATGTTGTTACCCAACATAAACCTAATATCCCATTTAAACTTTTTGGATTGGGCAATAAGCAATAAACCACAAAATGCCCTTAAAAATAACAAAAAAAGATAATGAAAAGCCAGTAAACTTTTAGACGTGTTGGACCCCCTAAAAAAAAAAAAAAAAAAAAATATATATATATATATATATATATATATATATATATATATATGTGTGTGTGTGTGTGTGTGTGTGTGTGTTATTTTGATATATGAAATTTTATACAAATATGTGAAAATATAAAAATATATAAAAAAAATATAAAAAATATTTTTTTATAAATTAAATAAAATTAAATAAGCTTAAAGCAATTTTACAGTCCATAAATGTGAAAAAAGAGACTTGTGCACAATGAGCAATATTTTGGTGAATGTGACGGGTGTTGTAATTAATCCTTGATGTGCTGAGGGAAGGTGCCAGTGCGTTTTTCCATGCAGGTAGTGCAACCTTGTCTGACATATACATTTCCCTTCCAAATTGTCTCATTCATGGCTTGCTCCCATTCTGTACAAGATAGTGGTAAGACAGATTGCCACCTTTGTGCTATCAATTTCCTTGCCTGAAATAGGCACCTAAGCCTTGCAATCTGGTTGCATCTGGGGTTTCCCTCCCCCTCTACCATCCCCAATACACAGAGCCAAATGTCCAGGTTTAGGGGTCCTCCAAATACCTGACCTATAACTCCAGCTACCTCCCTCCAATACCGAAATAACTTCAGACACCTCCAAAACATGTGGATTAAATCACTTTCCATTTCCCCGCATCTTGGGCAACTTATGTCCAATCTGCGGCCAAACAAAAAGAGCCTTTGAGGGATATAATAAGCTCTGAATAGCAAAAACAGATGTTAAATCCTTTGGGAGGGGGGAGAGGGAGACCAAAGAACTCAATTTAAGGACTCTACTCCGCTGTTCTTCAGTTATAGTTCCTACGTCTTGTTGTCACCTCCTCCTACCTGGTGGGGCCCCTATCCCTTCCAGGCTCCCCTTCTATATATGTGGATATAAGCTCGAGATAAGGCCTTTTAGGGTTGTTGCATTTATTACCTTCTAGAGCAAAGGAATCTTGCTCCATTCCAGTGCCCACTCTCTAAACTGCTCTCTCAGGGCATGCCTGACCTGTAGGTACCTAAAAAGGATTTATTTGGTATTGTGTATTGTTCCCTCAGTTCCATGAAAAGTTTTCAGAATGTCATCTTTGTATAGCTGGCTAATAAACTTTATTCCACATCTTTCCCATTCCTTGATTGTCCCCATCTTCTGGATTTCTCACAGATTTCTATTCTCCCATAGGAAGTATACTCTTTAAATCCCCTATACCCCAGCAATGTCTTCACTGTATCCCATACTCTTACCATTAAACTTAGTGTGGTGAGCCTTGAAGGAAAAGAGTCTGCCTCCATGGCTTCCGCCATTGATCCATGCAGAGTGTTTTGTAGCAATATTTCCCTCCCTACATATCCCCCTTCCAACCCATTACATATGCTATAATTGTGCCGCGAGGAAGTAACGCTGTGCGTGTCGAAGCGCAAACCCCTCCCTCCTGTCATTGTAATTGTAGAGTTCGCAAGTGGATTCTTGGCGGACCACCTTTCCAGATGAATTCTCTAAAGATAACATTTAACTTTTGGAAACACTTTTTGTATAACCACACTGGAGAATTATGTAATGCATACAAAAGCTGTGGCATCCATAGCATTTTAATCAAGTTACATCGTCCTGCTACTGATAATGAGAGACAAATCCATATTTACATTTTTACCCTAAATGTCTCCAGAAGTGGGACAATATTATTTATGATATACTGTTTGGGGTCTCTTGAAATATAAATTTCCAAATATTTTATTTTGTCCACTGTTTGAATCTGAGCAACCTCCTCAGGCAAGGTATCTTCCAAGGGGTCTACTGGTAACAATGCAGAATTTTCCCAGTTTATGGCAAGTCCGGGAAATTGGCCAAAATATGTAATTATTTCCATTCCCCTCAACAGGGATGTCTGCGTGTCCCCTAGAAATAGCAGAAGGTCATCTGCATATAATGCCACTTTTTCTTCCACTACTCCCCTGCTAAATCCTCTTACCCCTGGGGAGGACCTGAGAACCACTGCCAGAGGTTTGATTGTGAGGGCGAAGAGCAGGAGGGACATAGGGCACCCCTTTCTCGTCCCCCTCAGCAATCTAAGTTTGTTTGAGTATTCACTATTCCCTCTCACTTTTGCTTCTGGCACTTTGTATAGCAATTTTATACAGTTAATAATGCCTGGGCCAAATTGGAACTTGGCCAGGATCCTCCAAAAATATTACCATTCGAGGCTGTCAAAGCCCTTGTACACACGGTCGGAGAATCTGTCGGAATGAGTCTTATCGGACCGTGTCGTCAGATAATCCGACTGTGTGTGGTATGCATCGGACTGATTCCGTCCGAATCTCCGTCCGACCCAATTTTCCAAAATGTTGGAAATATTTCCCGACCAACTGGGCCGGACGGACCTAATCTGATCATGTGTAGAGCATTTTCATCGGACCAAGTGCCACGCATGCTCAGATCAAATTCCTACATCAAAGCTATTGGCTACTAGCCTGAATGTAGACCCATCGTAACGAAATTACGTCATCACGTTCTGAAAGATCGGATTTTTCGCCAACTTGGCCTGACCGTGTGTATGCAACAGTTTAGGACACAATCCGTCGGACTAAATCCGACGGGCAAAAACCGACGGATTTGTTTGGCAAAATCTCCGACCGTGTGTACGTGGGCTTAGACCTTGGCGGCATCCAAAGACAAAATAGCCTGTAAATTCAAATTCACTCATCTTGTATTTATACTAGTAGATCTTCCAGGGATAAATCCTGACTGGTCAGGGTGTACACGTTTTCTGAATTACCCTTTTTAACCTAGCCGCCAAGACCTTCGCCAGGATTTTTATATCTGTATTCAATAAGGAAATGGGTGTATATGAGGATGTATTAAGTGGATCCTTGCCTTTCTTATGTATCACAACTATGGTAGATTCCATTATAGTTGTAGGAAGTCTCTCCTCCGTCGCCGACCAATTTAATACCTCCAGCAGCTCGGACAGTAACATCTTCCCATATCATCTGTAAGTTTCCGCTAGAAGGCCGTCGGGTCCTGGAGATTTCTGACCTGCCATCTCCCTTGTGGCCTGCTGTAGTTGCTCTAATGTTATAGGTGAGTCCAACTCCTCTCTATTGGTTTCAGACAGGGCTGGGATTATCAGACCCCTAAAGAAAGGGACCACTTCCTCCCCCATCTCCTCCTGCTGGGAGCTATACAGATGCTCATAATATTCTTTGAACTTTCCAGAGTTCAATTTCCGTAGTGTGCGAAGAAACCCTGCCACCACTATACTAATCATGGGGACAGCAGATGGGGGTGAAGTTGCCTTTACCACGTGGGCCAGCATTCGCTCCACCCTTTCCCCATCCCCAAAGGCATTCTGCCTCTAAAAAAGTTGTTTATTCTCTGCTTTCCTAACCGTGTTCTATAAGTCTGTTGTTCCTCTGACCAAGCCCTGAAAGTATCAGGGATCGGGTTGTTCACATATTGTTCTTCCGTTGTTGCCACCCTCTCTCCAGCCACTCTTTCCCAGTCCTTGGTCCGTTTTTTTTTTTTTTGACACATGCTGTACCATTATACCACAAAGGAAGGCCTTCAAAGTGTCCCAAATTAGCCCCAGAGGGGCGGTTCCTATATTCGAATCTACGAATTCTCTTAAAGCTGTTAGCATCTCATCTGGGTTACCCATCAATTCCATCCAAAAGGGGATTTTTTTCGACTCCCTGGGGCGGTAGTCCCTTTCCTCTATTAACACTGTCATCGGGGAGTGATCCAAAAGATCTCTCGGTAAATAACTTAAATTTTTTATCACCTGTAACGCCTCTTCGTTCCCCAATACCAGATCAATTCTGGAAAGAGTGGAGTGTGTCCTAGAAAAACACGAGTACTGCCGGATTTCGCACGCTCCATATATCCATTGGTCCAGCCTCTCCCAAAAATAGGGACACACGGTCATCAACTATAGCACCCATCTGTTTTCCCTGGGGGAGCCTATCCACTTTCTGGTCCATGATCGTGTTAAAGTCCCCCATAACAATGACCTGCACCCCGGGTTTGTCCAGAATAAACTCCATTCATTTATACAAAATTAAAGTATTGAAAGGAGGAGGAATATATACATTAGCCAGCACATAGGTTCTATTCTATATTGTACAATATCAAAAGATGTAGCGCTCCAGTTCGTCAGTCTTAATCTGCCTGCAGGTGAACATCACCCCTGGTCTAATCAGAATACTCACCCCCCTAGAATGTAGGTGTGAACTGAATGATACTGGGTTCGGAAATCCCCCCAACCCAGCTGCGGGATAGAGACATTGGTGAGGTGCATCTCCTGAAGGCAGCGTAGTCCCACCCCATATATTTTTTCTATAGAAAGGACTGCAGTTTTTTTTTGCGGGGTCTCCCAACCTGTGGACGTTCCAAGAGCATATAGTCAACTTTTTTGCCTGCATACGATTAGCCATTTAACCATCAATAAATGCATATAATTCAGCATACCCAGTCCTAATTGTGTGATTTCCATGTACTTTGTGTAGTCTTTCTTTAGTAACCAATACCCATTCTTCTCATTATATTTCTTCTGTGATAGTTTTGTGACACAATGTTTCCAAATTAAAGTGACATTTATTCTTCATACATCTCCACATACACCTTTCATATCTATCACACCATCCGTGTCTCATTCCCACTCCTTTCACCACCCCTTTGTGTCCTCTCTGGGGACTTCCAAAGGTGACTTTGCCATGTGCTCAAAATGACAAATATTATTTATTTTGTGTATAACCCCCCCCCCCCCCCCTCAAAAAAAAGCTCATGTAAGTAATAAATAAAAAAGAACAAAGTTATCCCAAATCCCTTTGAGAAAGGGGGCTGCATAGAGATTACTCCCCCTAACCTAAATGCAACCTAGCTCCTTAATGTGCCAAATAAGTGATCAGCTGTACCCTTAAATCACCCATGCAGTTATTATACTTCTATCTTTTAAATGTTATTTTCTGGTTCTTCTAAAATATCCCTGTCAGGGAAAGTTCCATTTGCTGGTGTCACTGCCTGATATTTGGCGTGCAGTACTGTGGTCCACCAGCAGGTTTCCCCTGGCAGTCTGGAACTGCCAGGGGAGCTTTTCCCTGTTGATAGTAGTATGTCATATTTGGGCCGTAGTACTGGCGTCCACCAGCGGATGGGTCCTGGCAGTGTGGAGCAGTCAGCACCTCTTGCAATCGGGTGTTACTTGAGACCAATTACAGGCATATAAATACCCAGCAAACACTCACATGTTTGCCTTGGTATTGTCCTTGTGCCCTGACCTGCTGCTGTGTGATCTGAACCTGTTCCTGTGCCCTGAACTTGTGACCCGTGTTTCTGATCCTGTTTCCCTGTGCTGGTCCCTACCCTGTCCCACCTGTTCCTGTCATCCCTGCGCTGCATTCTGATCCGTCCACCCTCTCCCTGTCCTGTGTTCCTTCCCCCATCGGCTGATCTCCCCGTGTATGACTTTGGCCTGGCATTGCATCTCTGAGTCTGGAACTGCCCTTTTGTTTATCTGCTGATCCTCTGTGCATGAGCCTGGCCTGGCTTTGTTTATGATCCTAGTATTTCCCATATCTGTACATACTGTATCTGTCTGTTATTTGGGGGTCTCTGTCTATTGGCTGCGTGGTTGTATTTATATTATTCACTTCCCTTAAAAAATCTTCATATTTCACTTATACACATTTGGGTTTCCTCTGTTGCATTCCACACAGTTCTGGTCTTATCTGATATGTGAGAGAATACCAAGGTCATCCCTGACCAGACGTGGCTACACAGAGGAAATATCTTGGTTCAGGTTGCTTACTGAAATTAATTTAGAGGTGATTCATTATTATTCTCTGCTTGCGTCTGAGAGCACTGAAAGAGTGGACCAGTGATGAGCTGTTGGAAACCATTAGTTTAGCTCACTCCTGGGTTGATCAGGGCTGTATGCTGTTTGGGGATGTTCAGACATTAATTCAAATCTGCACAGAGCTGGCCCTGCCCTGCATCACAGAGGCCCATGATGATTTTTCTCCCCCTTTCAGTATTAATCAAGTCACATCACTGGTATGGCTTCTGGAAGATGATTCCCCTTACTTTTTTGAGCATTACACAGCCTGTTCCCAACAGATGATAATAGAATGTGTTGAGTCTGTACAATCCCTTGTCAGATAGGCAGTATGTAACCCGCAGTTTGTGCAACCACTACTTTTAGCATGGTCTGGTATTTTGCAATCAGCCACAGCCAGCCCACAACAAACCATCTCTGCTACCAAACACCTGCCTGCCCAAGAGTCTCTTCCTCCATCACCTATGGCAACTTCAGTTTCAGCCCAATATATACTACTCGCCACCAAATATCAATACCCTGTTTCTTCCTGCTGCACATATCCTGCCTTTAATCCACCTGCCTCTTTCCCATTGCCTACTATCCCTCAAGAACTTCCCCCAGCCACTGTTACCTCTTCCCTGCCATATTCCAACCCTTCTCTCCAGTCTGCTTCATCCCCTACCTAAAGATCTGCAGCTACCTACAGGACTTCAGTAGCTAAATCTAAAAAGAGACGGAAGTTCTTTCCTACCAGTTTGATCCTGCCAGTAACACAACCTGCCTCCACACCAATCAAACTGATCCATTCTGTTTGCATGCCTGCTGAACCTGATAACCCACCTGATTCTGCCAAACATCTGCCTGCTATGCAGCCAGTGTCTCTGCCTGAAGTTCCTGTGTCCCAGTCTTATGTGCCTGTCTTCCCAGTGCCTGCTGTCCAGCCTGACGACCCAGTGCCTGCTGCCCAGCGTGACGTCCCAGCCTTCCAGCATGATGTTCCAGCCTGATGTCCCAGCCTTTTAGCCTGGCACCCCAGCTTTTCAGTCTGATGTCCCGCTGCCTGCCTTCCAGTCTGATGTGCCGCTGCCTGCCTTCCAGTCTGATGTGCCGCTGCCTGCCTTCCAGTCTGATGTGCTGCTGCCTGCCATCCAGTCTTATGTCCCGCTGCCTGCCATCCAGTCTGATGCCCCGCTGCCTGCTTCCCGGTCCGATGTGCCAGCTTCCTGGTCTGATGTGCCAGCTTCCCGTTCCGATGTGCTCCTGTCTGCTGCCCAGCCTGAGGTGCTCCTGTCTGCTGCCCAGCCTGAGGTGCCCATGCCTGCTGCCCAGCCTGAGGTGCCCATGCCTGTTGCCCAGCCTGAAGTTCCCGTGCCTGCTGCCCAGCCCGAAGTGCCTGTGCCTGCTGCCCAGCCTGAAGTGACCGTGCCTGCTGCCCAGCCTGAAGTTCCCGTGCCTGCTGCCCAGTCTAAAGTTCCCATGCCTGCTGCCCAGCCTGAAGTGCCTGCTGCCCAGCCTGAAGTTCCCGTGCCTGCTGCCCAGCCTGAAGCGCCTATGCCTGCTTCCCAGCCTGAAGTGCCGTGCCTGCTACCCAGCCTGAAGTGCCCACTGCCCAGCCTGAAGTGCCATGCCTGCTACCCAGCCTGAAGTGCCCACTGCTCAGCTTGAAGTGCCCATGCCCACTGCCCAGCTTGAAATGCCCGTGCCTGCTGTCCAGCCTGAAGTGCCCACGCCTGCTGCCCAGCCTGAAGTGCCTGTGCCCGCTGCCCAGCCTGCAGTGCCTGTGCCCACTGCCCAGCCTGAAGTTCCCACTGTCTAGCTTGAAGTGCCTGTGCCTGCTGCCCAGCTTGAAATACCCATGCCTGCTGCCCAGCCTGAAGTGCCTGCTGCCCAGCTTGAAGTGCCTGTGCCTGCTGACCAGCTTGAAGTGCCCGTGCCTGCTCTCCAGCCTGAAGTGCCTGCTCTCCAGCCTGAAGTACCTGTGCCTGCTCTCCAGCCTGAAGTGCCTCTGCCTGCTGCCCAGCCTTAAGTGCCTGTGGCTGCTGCCCAGCCTGAACTGCCTGTGCCTGCTACCCAGTCTGAAGTGCCTGCTGCCCAGCCTGAAGTGCCCGCTGCCCAGCCTGAAGTGCCCACTGCCCAGCCTGAAGTGCCCATGTCTGCCTCCCAGCTTGAAGTGTCCACTGCCCAGCTTGAAGTGCCCGTGCACACTGTCCAGCTTGAAGTGCCTGTGCCTGCTGCCCAGCTTGAAGTGCCCATGCCTGCTGCCCAGCTTGCAGTGCCTGCTGCCCAGCTTGAAGTGCCTGCTGCCCAGCTTGCAGTGCCCTCTGCCCAGCTTCATGTACCCGCTGCCCCGTTTGATGTGCCTGTGCCTGCTGCCCCACTTGATGTGCTTGCTGCCCAGCTTGATGTGCCTGTGCCGGCTGCCTAGCCTGATGTGCCTGTTGCCCAGTTCAAGGTGCCTGCTGCCCAGCCCGACAACCCGGGGCCTGCCGACGACCTGGAGCCTGCTGCCCGACCCAAAGCCTGCCACCCAGTTCGATGTGCCTGCTGATAAGTTTCTAGAATGTAGGTGTGAACTGAATGATACTGGGTTCGGAAATCCAACCAAATCAGCTGCGGGATAGAGACATTGGTGAGGTGCATCTCCTGAAGGCAGCGTAGTCCCACCCCATATATTTTTTCTATAGAAAGGACTGCAGTTTTTTTTTGCGGGGTCTCCCAACCTGTGGACGTTCCAAGAGCATATAGTCAACTTTTTTGCCTGCATACGATTAGCCATTTAACCATCAATAAATGCATATAATTCAGCATACCCAGTCCTAATTGTGTGATTTCCATGTACTTTGTGTAATCTTTCTTTAGTAACCAATATCCATTCTTCTCATTATATTTCTTCTGTGATAGTTTTGTGACACAATGTTTCCGAATTAAAGTGACATTTATTCTTCATACATCTCCACATACACCTTTCATATCTATCACACCATCCGTGTCTCATTCCCACTCCTTTCACCACCCCTTTGTGTCCTCTCTGGGGGCTTCCAAAGGGGACTTTGCCATGTGCTCAAAATGACAAATATTATTTATTTCGTGTATAACCCCCCCCCCCTCAAAAAAAAGCTAATGAAAGTAATAAATAAAAAAGAACAAAGTTATCCCAAATCCCTTTGAGAAAGGGGGCTGCATAGAGATTACTCCCCCTAATCTAAATGCAACCTAGCTCCTTAATGTGCCAAATAAGTGATCAGCTGTACCCTTAAATCACCCATGCAGTTATTATACTTCTATCTTTTAAATGTTATTTTCTGGTTCTTCTAAAATATCCCTGTCAGGGAAAGTTCCATTTGCTGGTGTCACTGCCTGATATTTGGCGTGCAGTACTGTGGTCCACCAGCAGGTTTCCCCTGGCAGTCTGGAACTGCCAGGGGAGCTTTTCCCTGTTGATAGTAGTATGTCATATTTGGGCCGCAGTACTGGCGTCCACCAGCGGATGGGTCCTGGCAGTGTGGAGCAGTCAGCACCTCTTGCAATCGGGTGTTACTTGAGACCAATTACAGGCATATAAATACCCAGCAAACACTCACATGTTTGCCTTGGTATTGTCCTTGTGCCCTGACCTGCTGCTGTGTGATCTGAACCTGTTCCTGTGCCCTGAACTTGTGACCCGTGTTTCTGATCCTGTTTCCCTGTGCTGGTCCCTACCCTGTCCCACCTGTTCCTGTCATCCCTGCGCTGCATTCTGATCCGTCCACCCTCTCCCTGTCCTGTGTTCCTTCCCCCATCGGCTGATCTCCCCGTGTATGACTTTGGCCTGGCATTGCATCTCTGAGTCTGGAACTGCCCTTTTGTTTATCTGCTGATCCTCTGTGCATGAGCCTGGCCTGGCTTTGTTTATGATCCTAGTATTTCCCATATCTGTACATACTGTATCTGTCTGTTATTTGGGGGTCTCTGTCTATTGGCTGCGTGGTTGTATTTATATTATTCACTTCCCTTAAAAAATCTTCATATTTCACTTATACACATTTGGGTTTCCTCTGTTGCATTCCACACAGTTCTGGTCTTATCTGATATGTGAGAGAATACCAAGGTCATCCCTGACCAGACGTGGCTACACAGAGGAAATATCTTGGTTCAGGTTGCTTACTGAAATTAATTTAGAGGTGATTCATTATTATTCTCTGCTTGCGTCTGAAAGAGTGGACCATTGATGAGCTGTTGGAAACCATTCGTTTAGCTCACTCCTGGGTTGATCAGGGCTGTATGCTGTTTGGGGATGTTCAGACATTAATTCAAATCTGCACAGAGCTGGCCCTGCCCTGCATCACAGAGGCCCATGATGATTTTTCTCCCCCTTTCAGTATTAATCAAGTCACATCACTGGTATGGCTTCTGGAAGATGATTCCCCTTACTTTTTTGAGCATTACACAGCCTGTTCCCAACAGATGATAATAGAATGTGTTGAGTCTGTACAATCCCTTGTCAGATAGGCAGTATGTAACCTGCAGTTTGTGCAACCACTACTTTTAGCATGGTCTGGTATTTTGCAATCAGCCACAGCCAGCCCACAACAAACCATCTCTGCTACCAAACACCTGCCTGCCCAAGAGTCTCTTCCTCCATCACCTATGGCAACTTCAGTTTCAGCCCAATATATACTACTCGCCACCAAATATCAATACCCTGTTTCTTCCTGCTGCACATATCCTGCCTTTAATCCACCTGCCTCTTTCCCATTGCCTACTATCCCTCAAGAACTTCCCCCAGCCACTGTTACCTCTTCCCTGCCATATTCCAACCCTTCTCTCCAGTCTGCTTCATCCCCTACCTATAGATCTGCAGCTACCTACAGGACTTCAGTAGCTAAATCTAAAAAGAGACGGAAGTTCTTTCCTACCAGTTTGATCCTGCCAGTAACACAACCTGCCTCCACACCAATCAAACTGATCCATTCTGTTTGCATGCCTGCTGAACCTGATAACCCACCTGATTCTGCCAAACATCTGCCTGCTATGCAGCCAGTGTCTCTGCCTGAAGTTCCTGTGTCCCAGTCTTATGTGCCTGTCTTCCCAGTGCCTGCTGTCCAGCCTGACGACCCAGTGCCTGCTGTCCAGCGTGACGTCCCAGCCTTCCAGCATGATGTTCCAGCCTGATGTCCCAGCCTTTTAGCCTGGCACCCCAGCTTTTCAGTCTGATGTCCCGCTGCCTGCCTTCCAGTCTGATGTGCCGCTGCCTGCCTTCCAGTCTGATGTGCCGCTGCCTGCCTTCCAGTCTGATGTGCCGCTGCCTGCCATCCAGTCTTATGTCCCGCTGCCTGCCATCCAGTCTGATGCCCCGCTGCCTGCTTCCCGGTCCGATGTGCCAGCTTCCTGGTCTGATGTGCCAGCTTCCCGTTCCGATGTGCTCCTGTCTGCTGCCCAGCCTGAGGTGCTCCTGTCTGCTGCCCAGCCTGAGGTGCCCATGCCTGCTGCCCAGCCTGAGGTGCCCATGCCTGTTGCCCAGCCTGAAGTTCCCGTGCCTGCTGCCCAGCCCGAAGTGCCTGTGCCTGCTGCCCAGCCTGAAGTGACCGTGCCTGCTGCCCAGCCTGAAGTTCCCGTGCCTGCTGCCCAGTCTAAAGTTCCCATGCCTGCTGCCCAGCCTGAAGTGCCTGCTGCCCAGCCTGAAGTGCCCGTGCCTGCTGCCCAGCCTGAAGCGCCTATGCCTGCTGCCCAGCCTGAAGTGCCGTGCCTGCTACCCAGCCTGAAGTGCCCACTGCCCAGCCTGAAGTGCCATGCCTGCTACCCAGCCTGAAGTGCCCACTGCTCAGCTTGAAGTGCCCATGCCCACTGCCCAGCTTGAAATGCCCGTGCCTGCTGTCCAGCCTGAAGTGCCCGCGCCTGCTGCCCAGCCTGAAGTGCCTGTGCCCGCTGCCCAGCCTGCAGTGCCTGTGCCCACTGCCCAGCCTGAAGTTCCCACTGTCTAGCTTGAAGTGCCTGTGCCTGCTGCCCAGCTTGAAATACCCATGCCTGCTGCCCAGCCTGAAGTGCCTGCTGCCCAGCTTGAAGTGCCTGTGCCTGCTGACCAGCTTGAAGTGCCCGTGCCTGCTCTCCAGCCTGAAGTGCCTGCTCTCCAGCCTGAAGTGCCTCTGCCTGCTGCCCAGCCTTAAGTGCCTGTGGCTGCTGCCCAGCCTGAAGTGCCTGTGCCTGCTACCCAGTCTGAAGTGCCTGCTGCCCAGCCTGAAGTGCCCGCTGCCCAGCCTGAAGTGCCCACTGCCCAGCCTGAAGTGCCCATGTCTGCCTCCCAGCTTGAAGTGCCCACTGCCCAGCTTGAAGTGCCCGTGCACACTGTCCAGCTTGAAGTGCCTGTGCCTGCTGCCCAGCTTGAAGTGCCCATGCCTGCTGCCCAGCTTGTGGTGCTTGCTGCCCAGCTTGAAGTGCCCGTGCCTGCTGCCCAGCTTGCAGTGCCCTCTGCCCAGCTTCATGTACCCGCTGCCCCGTTTGATGTGCCTGTGCCTGCTGCCCCACTTGATGTGCTTGCTGCCCAGCTTGATGTGCCTGTGCCGGCTGCCTAGCCTGATGTGCCTGTTGCCCAGTTCAAGGTGCCTGCTGCCCAGCCCGACAACCCGGGGCCTGCCGACGACCTGGAGCCTGCTGCCCGACCCAAAGCCTGCCACCCAGTTCGATGTGCCTGCTGATAAGCCTGTTATGTCTTCGCCTGCTGCCCAGCTTGAGCTGCCCATTGCCTGGTTTAATACTTTAGACTGTCTTCATATCCAGCTTAGTGTGACTCTGCCTGCTGCCCAGCTCATGCCATGGACTTGTCCCAGCAGCAGCTAGTTGGAGCGCCCGGAGGCCGCTCCTTTGAAGGGGGGTACTGTCAGGGAAGGTTCCATTCGCTGGTGTCAATGCCTGATATTTGGCGTGTAGTACTGTGGTCCACCAGCAGGTGTCTCCTGGCAGTCTGGGACTGCCAGGGGAGCTTTTCCCTGTTGATAGTAGTATATCATCTTTGAGTCGCAGTACTGGCATCCACCAGCGCATGGGTCCTGGCAGTGTGGAGCAGTCAGCACCTCTTGCAATCGGGTGTCACTTGAGACCAATTACAGGCATATAAATACCCAGCAAACACTCACATGTTTGCCTTGGTATTGTCCTTGCGCCCTGACCTGCTGCTGTGTGATCTGATCCTGATTTCTGAACCTGTTCCTGTGCCCTGAACTTGTGACCCGTGTATTTGATCCTGTTTCCCTGTCCTGGTCCCTACCCTGTCCCACCTGGTCCTGTCATCCCTGCGCTGCAGTCTGATCCGTCCATCCTCTCCCTGTCCTGTGTTCCTTCCCCCATCGGCTGATCTCCCCATGTATGACCTTGTCCTGGCTTGCGTCTCTGTGTCTGGAATTGCCCTTTTGTTTATCTGCTGATCCTCTGTGCATGACCCTGGCCTGGCTTTGTTTCTGATCCTGGTATTTCCCATTTTGTACATATCTGTCTGTTGTTATTTGGGGGTCTCTGTGTATTGGTTGGTTTATTGCACTGTGTGGTTGTATTTATATTATTCACTTCCCTTAATAAATCTTCATATTTCACTTATACACGTTTGGGTTTCTTCTCTTGCAGTCCACACAGTTCTGGTCTTATCTGATATGTGACAATCCCCTATGGGATGCCAACCACCCCGCCACCCCCTGTGGGGAATCAAAAAATAGAGTCTCCCCCAAGGCGGTCACTCGCAGTCTCACTGGATATAACAGGGCATAGAATACGTTCAGTTGTTGTAGTTTACGTTTAACTTCCAGAAACGTATCCCTCCGTTTTTGCAGTTTCGGAGAGAAATCAGGGTAGATGGATACCCTTCATAGAGAATATTACCCATTCCCTGGCCTTCTGTAATAGGGTTATTCTGTCCTTATAAAAGAGTATTTTTACCAGGAGGGAACTTGGATGACCCCCTGGTGAAGGAGGTCTAGAGGGCACCCTATGAGTGAAAAAGTGAAAAAGTGTCCTTTCCAAATATTTCCTGGAACCATTTTTCAAGAAATACCACAGGGTCGGAGCCCCACGATCCTTACATTTTTCCTTCGCATCCTGTTCTCCATGTCGTCCATTTTTATCTCATAGTTAGCCACTTGTTCTCTTACAGTCCTTATCTCCTGCTTAAGGGAGTTCAGGTCATCCTCCACTAGATGTATTCTCCTTTCAAGGGCAGTAGTCCTTTCACCCAAAGATGTCCTACAGGAATTAATTGCCTGCAGGACCTCTTTTAGTGTTGGTTCTCTCTCTGCAAAGACTCCAGGTTCAGTCGAGGGTTCTGGGGCATCCTGGATGTCCTGGATATCCTCATCTGCAGGTTTCAATCCTGTGTGATTTACCACTGGTGCTGCCATAGCTTGCCCTTCGCCTTGGCTTTTCTTTACAGCTGCAGCTCCGGTATGCACCTTAGATTGCACTTGCAGTGCAAGTTCTGTTGTCCCCCCTTTGTGAGGGTCTGACCCAGGGTATGAGCAAATTTCTCTAGTTTATCACCTGCCTGGTTCCCGTTCACACTTCATTGTGACTGGGTACTTGGGCCATCACAGCCCTGTTGCACTGGTTCTTCCCCTTTCTTCCTTGTCATAACTATGTTTTATAATAACCCAGTACCAACTCCCCAATTTGGGGCAGGGCGATGCTTACTCCCAAGAGAGAGGGAGGAAAAGGGAAGGCAGGATAACAAGGAATCCGTGGATGGATGACATCTGGTCCAGGTGCTTTATCCACCTTTATTTTGTCGAAATATTTATGGACCATATCACTTTTGAGCCGTTGTGGATCATTTGGGGCTGTGTCACTACCACCCCCATTATGAACAGGAGCTCCTCCGCGCTCCTTTGTATACACAGAGTTGAAGAAAGAATTTAATCAATTTGCCTTCTCTTTGTCCCCAGTCACCCACTCTATATTATTTTGTAAAGGGCCAACATGCTCAGACCTGACCTTTTTACTATTAATATATTTGAAGAATTTTTGGGGGGTTTGTCCTATTATCTTTTGCAATCTGTCATTCGTTTCGAAGGGAGATGTGTTTTATCTCTGTGTATCATCTGATGCTGTTCACTTCACTGGGTATATGTGAGGATTACATCCATTTTAAGATCTATATAGGGGAATTAGGACATCTTTCCTCCTGCTGGTGATCCCTCTTGGGATGCATCCTAGAATTATTTTCACTTTTCCCACCTCATGACCACATTGTTTGCTCATTTTGCAATCATCTGAAATAAGTAATCCCAAATCTTGTTTCTCTGTAGTGCCAGCCAACACTGTACCCTCAATACTGTACTATATCAAGGGATTCTTTTTCCCTAGGTGTATTGTTTTATTGAAAGGCCGTTTACACTGCTTTGGCCAATATTCTGCAGCCATTTTTTAAAAAAAAACCTCCTCGCACTATTTAACCACTTTCGGATTTAGACAGAGTAATCTGCAGCAGTGTACCTGACAATTACATTGAAGTCTCTTCTACACTATATTGTCATTAGTATTTACCTTTACATGCACTGGCCTGCATAGAGTCCTGCATTTAATTTTTCCTCTCCACCTGATTTCATCCCTAAAAACTTGCACCACCTCTCTGCAACTTCATTCATTGTACATGGTTGCAAGCTGTTCCCATTCAGTGAAATGGATTGCATTTGGCCACTAAACATGACAGAGGATATTATTTGTATACCCCCATTTGCTGACTTTGCCGTTATCCCCTCTTAACCAATGCACTCTCTATATTACATATTCCAGACCCCTACATTCTATGCATGATCTACTCCTGACCCCTGAACTACAAACATTACCCACTCCTGACCCCTGAACTATGTACATTGCCCACTCCTGACCTCTGCAATCTGTATATTAAACATTCCAGACCCCTGTTCTATGTACATACTCCTAAATCCTGCAAAGTGTACAGCGCATACTCCTAAAACTGCACTGTTTAGTTGCAATCCCTCTTTTCCACACCTCCCTTGGCATGCAGGGACCCCCAGGCATTTGTTTCAGCCAGGTTCCATCTTGTGGTTGTCTGATGTGAGGTGTCCCTCGCTGTGCGGTCTGGCTTTGTGTCGCCTTTCGCTTCTGCTCATCGGGATTGGAATCAACTTTCACCTCCTCCCATCTCAGGAGACAGTTTACACACTGTGGGCTTTATGTTTCCCAGGTTAGTGACGCCATCACGTTGTGGCGCCACGGTTTTGCACACACACAGTGCCATTCCCCACGCATGCGCAATATGGACCCAGGTCCCACATCCATCAGCCATGCCCCAAGCCATGTCTTGTCCCAACCTGAGTGTTTCTGCCATAGGCCAGGTCACATGAGAGGTGGTGACTCCATCCCCTCCACTGACTCGAGCCCCGTGGTGATACTGGATGGGTGGGAATGGAGATGTGGGCTATATATAACCCAGAAGCAGTTCTCTCAGTGGCTATCCATCTGTGAATGAGACCAGGCCCGGTGATCCTTCCTGTTGCTTTGGAATAAGATATATTTTTTCATCCTGCACTTTTTTAGTTTTCAGTTTGAGGTGACATATTCACTTGCTATGATGTATGTATTTCATGGCATAGATTTAGTGGGATCACTGTTTAGAGTTTGTGGTCATTTTGTTTTTTCAGGTTTATTGCATTTTGTTTTTTATATTAGTTATGATACCGGGAGGTCCCAACAAATGCAGGGACCCCTAACTTTTTATCATCACAGTTTTTCATGTTTGCTAACATGTGATTTTTTTGACTAACACTATCTATTTTAATTGTTTTTCTCACAGATTTATGCAAGTAATCATAGTTGGGTCTTTGTGAGCAAATAGCATCTGCCCTTCAAAGCTATAACTTTATATAGTCAGCACCAATCATTGCCCATTTTTGATATTATCACCTTTAAGATTTGATATTATGTATATTAATCCATATACTCATCTATGATTCTCCTCCTTTGAATTTCACATATTCGTTCAGTTCTGAACAGATATATACTGTATAGATATGTTCACTAGTTGATTAGGTGAATTTTTATAGATTTTTATAGGATTTTGTTTCTTTCTTTCTTGGATCTGACACTCATGCCTGGGGGCTCACCCTGGAACTGTCTTGCTTCCTCTCCATCTCCCCGCATATCCACAACTCCCGGTTAGAAAACAGTGGACCTGTGGGCTGTTTCAACCTGGCCTCTCCTTTTTGTACACACTTGGAAGACATCTGATTTTAATAATCTGCTTGCCATACTATTATATCATATTTTGCTTATATTGTTTTTGTTTATATATATCTTTGTGTGTCCTTTGTCTCTGTGCTTCTTCTGAGCAAGCGAGGTTTTAAAATCGTGAAACGCATTGAGAATAGCAGCACAGATTTTCCAGGCTGATGGCGGATACAGACCAAATAGGTTCTATGCAAAAGTCTCAGTAATCAAACTGTACAGTATTTAGAGTATACTTCTATCTTTGTTATACATGTGTGACCTGCTGTTTTTAAATGTAAATACATTTTTGTATATTTTACTTGTGTCTGAGGTGTGACTCGAAAGGTCCTGTGGGCTTTAAATAAGTTGTTGTTCAACATTATAAATACCTTTTTCCCTTTTTTATGGGAAGAGATTTTGCACCAGAACAGCTGATCACCGCAAAAAAAATCAGACCCGAACACTGAACTAATTGAATTCTATAGGACCCATTTTTAAGGCTTTTATAAAGGTTTTTGGCCATAAAAAGGGTATATGCCCATTACAAAACAATGATGTTTCATATGTAATATTCCCATTGCTAAATTGCCAGGAAGCTGAACATGGGACATACTTGGACATTCCAACATGACAATGATCCAAAACACAAGGCCAACTCAGTGAAGTGAAGGTTCTGGAATGGCCATCTCAGTCTCCTGACCTCAATATCATTAAGACACTCTGGGGAGATCTCAAACATGCAGTTTATGCAAGACTTCAAGCTATCATTGATGTTAAAGGGGACAATACAAGATATTAAGAACTGGGGTGTGTAAACTTTTGATCAGGGTCATTTGGGTAGTTTCTGTTGTCATTATGATTTAAAAAGAGTAAATACAGTTGATTAATAATAAATGACTTCAGCCAAACACTAACCATGAGTGAAAGAAATTTTATTGTGTCATCATTCATATTCTCTGAAAAATCAAGACATCATAAATTCTGCCAGGGTATGTAAACGTATGGGCACAACTGTACATGATGTACAGTGTGTCTGTGCTATATTTATGACTGTTGTCTCTGGTATGATGTCTTTCTTTTTTTCTGTTGGTTGAACTGGATAAACTGGACGTAACTATGTAATTGTTTACTAAGGGCTCTCTGTTTCTCTCTCTTTCTCTCTCTCTCTCTCTGGAGACTGGTAAGATTGTTCATAAAAGTACATATTGCCAAAACACCATGGATCTTCAGGGCTATGTGCAAATATTTATTGTATAATAAATATTTATATGACAACAGTAAATGTGCAATGTGTTGGGGCCCTGCAGGGCTATATTTTTGACTCTTTTCTTTACACTATCATTTTTGTTTCACAATACAGACCTGCCTTCTCTATCCCTCTTACATAGCAGCCTGGTAAAAAAAAAATGGCTTCCATGATGTCCAGCATGTTCATGCTATGTGTTGGCTATTGCTTCTTACATATGCACTGTAATTTCATTGTACAATGTAACTTGCCTCGTCTCTCCCTCTTATGCTGCGTACACACGAGCGGACTGTATGGCGTACTTAGTTCGTCATACAATCCGACGGACAGTCCGTCGTACTTTCCACTGAACGGACTTGACCACACACGGATGCCCAAACAGTCCGACGAAAGCTTGCGCGATGACGTACAGCACGTACGACGGGACTAGAAATAGGAAGTCCAAGACACAGCAAAGCACCCTTTGGGCTCCTTCTGCTGACTTTGCGTTAGTAGAAGTTTGGTTAGAGACGATTTGCGCTTTTCAGACTTCAGCTTAATTTGTCAGTTTTCTGTGGCGCAGTCTGCCTGTGAGGTTTGTATCTGTCTTTCGGTACGCGTGGATCAGTTGGTACCTGTTGTTAGGCGCTTCTGGTCCGCTCGTTTCTGGGTTTCAGGTCGTTCTTCATAGGTCTGGCTGTTCTTCAGTGCGTTCAGTTAAGCTAGTTTGTCCAGCCGACCGTTTCAAAGCCATGGAGAGTGGACGTACTCGCGAACGAGTTCGTGCTATATGGGGGCTTGGTGTTGGGGTTAATACTTTGACCCGAACCCAGTCTGTGAACAGGGTGAGGAGGAGTTCATGGACAAAGAATTGGTTGCGCCAGCGCGACCAATTCTCGCATATGCCTTTACTCCGTGAGATCCGTGAGAATAATCCTGATGATTTCAGGAATTATCTCAGGATGACGGACCCTGTTTTTCACCGTCTGCTGGCTTTGCTGACCCCTTATATCAGCAGGCAGGATACCTGCATGCGGCAAGCCATCACTCCGGAGCAGAGGCTCGTCGCCACGTTGCGCTACTTGGCGACAGGGAGAAGCCTTCAGGACCTCAAGTTCTCTACAGGCATCTCCTCCCAGGCTCTGGGGATCATTATTCCAGAGACCTGTTCTGCCATTATTCGGGTCCTGCAGAAGGAATATATGAAGGTAAGTTTGTTCTTTTAATATTGCATTATATGCATTGTATGTTTGTATTAATTTCATCATGACTTTTAATATCCATGACAGGAATATGCTGTGAATGTCCCCTTTATATGAATGCATGCAATTGTTTTTTTGATGTATTTTTTTTCTGTCATTTTTTTAGAGCTTTTATCTTTTTGTGTCCCACGTGCATATTTGCTTTCACTAACGTCCCCAGCATGCAATCCTGGGCCCCTATACACCCACAGCCGAGACTGTTTTTCTCTAATTCATATTGTCAGCTCCATTGTACTGTTTTACTGCCCCCCACCCTTTGTATACTCTTTGTATACACCCTTTGTGTGTATATATACAGTGGTGTGAAAAAGTGTTTGCCCCCTTCCTCATTTCCTGTTCTTTTGCATGTTTGTCACACTTAAGTGTTTCGGAACATCAAACCAATTTAAACAATAGTCAAGGACAACACAAGTAAACACAAAATGCAATTTGTAAATGAAGGTGTTTATTATTAAAGGTGAAAAAAAATCCAAACCATCATGGCCCTGTGTGAAAAAGTGATTGCCCCCTAAACCTAATAACTGGTTGGGCCACCCTTAGCAGCAACAACTGCAACCAAGCCTTTGCGATAACGTGCAATGAGGCTTTTACAGCGTCCTGGAGGAATTTTGGCCCACTCATCTTTGCAGAATTGTCCTAATTCAGTTACATTAGAGGGTTTTCGAGCATGAACGGCCTTTTTAAGGTCATACCACAACATCTCAATAGGATTCAGGTCAGGACTTTGGCTAGGCCACTCCAAAGTCTTCATTTTGTTTTTCTTCAGCCATTCGGTGGTGGACTTGCTGGTGTGTTTAGGATCATTGTCCTGCTGCAGAACCCAAGTTCGTTTCAGCTTGAGTACACGAACAGATGGTCGGACATTCTCCTTCAGGATCTCTTGGTAGACAGCAGAATTCATAGTTCCTTTTATCACGGCAAGTCTTCCAGGTCCTGAAGCAGCAAAACAGCCCCAGACCATCACACTACCACCACCATATTTTACTGTTGGTATAATGTTCTTTTTATGAAATGCAGTGTTCCTTCTACGCCAGATATACTTGGACACACACCTTCCAAAGAGTTCCACTTTTGTCTCATCGGTCCACAGAATGTTGTCCCAAAAGTCTTGGGGATCATCAAGATGTGTTGTGGAGAAATTGAGACGAGCTTTGATGTTCTTTTTGCTCAGCAGTGGTTTTCTCCTTGGAACTCTGCCATGCAGGCCATTTTTGCCCAGTCTTTTCCTGATGGTGGAGGCATGAACTCTGACCTTAACTGAGGCAAGTGAGGCCTGCAGTTCCTTGAACGTTGTTGTGGGGTCTTTTGTGACCTCTTGGATGAGTCGTCGCTGTGCTCTTGGGGTAATTTTGGGCGGCCGGCCACTCCTGGGAAGGTTCACCACTGTTCCATGTCTTCGCCATTTGTGGATAATGGCTCTCACTGTGGTTCGCTGGATTCCCAAAGCTTTGGAAATGGCTTTATAACCCTTTCCAGACTGATAGATCTCAATTACTTTCTTTCTCAATTGTTCCTGAATTTCTTTGGGTCTCGGCATGATGTGTAGCTTTTAAGGATCTTCTGGTGGACCTTACTGTGTCAAGCAGCTCCTATTTAAGTGATGCCTTGATTGTGAACAGGTGTGCCAATAATCAGGCCTGGCTGTGGCTAGAGAAATTGAACTCAGGTGTGGACAACCACAGTTATAGTATGTTTTAACAAGGGGGGCAATCACTTTTTCACACAGGGCCATGATGGTTTGGATTTTTTTTCACCTTTAATAATAAACACCTTCATTTACAAATTGCATTTTGTGTTTACTTGTGTTGTCCTTGACTATTGTTTAAATTGGTTTGATGTTCCGAAACACTTAAGTGTGACAAACATGCAAAGGAACATGAAATGAGGAAGGGGGCAAACACTTTTTCACACCACTGTATGTATATATATATATATATATATATATATATATATATATATATATATATATGGATTGTATACTCATTAATTAGGCCCCCACCCCACTCAAATTGGTTGCAGGAATTGTATACTTATTAATTAGGCCCCCACCCCACTCAAATTGGTTGCAGGAATTGTATACTCATTAATTAGGCCCCCATCCCACTCAAATTGGTTGCAGGAATTGTATACTCATTAATTAGGCCCCCACCCCACTCAAATTGGTTGCAGGGATTGTATACTCATTAATTAGGCCCCCACCCCACTCAAATTGGTTGCAGGGATTGTATACTCATTAATTAGGCCCCCACCCCACTCAAATTGGTTGCAGGGATTGTATACTCATTAATTAGGCTCCCACCCCACTCAAATTGGTTGCAGGGATTGTATACTCATTAATTAGGCCCCCACCCCACTCAAATTGGTTGCAGGAATTATATACTCATTAATTAGGCCCCCACCCCACTCAAATTGGTTGCAGGAATTGTATACTCATTAATTAGGCCCCCACCCCACTCAAATTGGTTGCAGGAATTGTATACTCATTAATTAGGCCCCCACCCCACTCACCCACCTAACTTATGTCCCCTGGTCCATCAGAGGGCTGAGTAATCTGTGAATTGGGCCGTCAATTTTTTTTTTTTGCAGAAAAACATTTTCAATATTTATGTTTAACTGTTGTTCCAAAATGTTTTTGAGTTTTATTTGTTATGAATTGTTTTGATTTAATGACTAATTTTTTTTTTCCTGTGTTTGACTCCCCAGTTTCCTTCCACGCCACAGGAATGGCAGACTGTGGCTTCCCAGTTCGCTGCCCGTTGGGACTTTCCCAACTGTGGAGGGGCGATCGACGGGAAACATGTGCGGATTGTGCCCCCACCCCATTCGGGGTCCTACTACTGGAATTATAAGGGGTTCCATAGTGTGGTGTTAATGGCGGTGGTGTCAGCACAATATGACTTTCTGTATGTGGATGTGGGGAAGAATGGCCGGATGTCTGACGGAGGAGTGTTTAGGCAGACCGAGTTCTGCCACTGTCTCATCACTGGTGGCCTGGACTTGCCACCAGATGCTGATAATGTGGAGGGTCTACCTTTTGTTTTTATCGCTGATGAAGCGTTCGGTCTGAGTGACCATTTGATAAAGCCCTTCCCCCAAAGGACCCTCACTCCGGAGAGGAGGGTTTTTAATTACCGGCTGGCCAGAGCAAGAAGGGTTGTGGAGAATGCCTTTGGTATTATGGCCAGCCGGTTCCGTCTGTTTTTGACAGCAATAAACTTGGCAGAGTACAAACTGAACTATGTCATTCTCTGCTGCTGCATTTTACACAACTTTTTAAGAAAACTTTCTGGAACCCATTACCTGCAGCCAATTGGGCCTGAGGGCGGACTAATGCCAGAACTCACAGGGCTGGATCATGCCCATCCTGCTTAGCCCCCCAAACAGCACGTGAGGTGCGTGACCAGTATGTCACCTATTTTAATGGTAGGGGGGCTATTCCAATGCCAGCTGACCAATAAAGATTTCCTTTTGTTTAAATATGTATTGTCTGATCAAATTTTTAAGTTTGGTTCTTGTTTGCTTTTCAAGGTGGTTGTCTCCTACATTCTCCTAATTCAGGGATATCCAATTGGCCGACCTCCAGCTGGTGCAAAACTACAAGTCAATCATGCCTCTGGGTCTCATGCTTGTGGCTGTCAGTCTTGCTATGCTTCATGGGACTTGTAGTTCTGCAACAGCTGGATTTCCACTAATTGCATATTCCTGTCCTAGTGCATTTGTATAGCAAAGTGGTTTTTGCCAATAGTAAATAAGGCCCTTTGTGACACAAAATGACTTCCCAAACTGGTATTGAGTATTGAAAGAAGGAGACACACACACACACATCATTTTTTTAAAAATTTTTAATAGTGCACATTCCAACAAGTGCCTCTTTTTTTGGTATTTTTCTTTTTGTTTTGTTTTGTTTTGGTAAACAATTTTTTTTGTAAACATATAAAAATATATATATATATATATATATATATATATATATATATATATATAATAAAATAAATAAAATAAAATTTTTAACTATTTACAGAAAACAAGGGGTAAAGCCAAATTTTGAAGATGCACACCAAAAATTGGTAATGTCAACATGTGCTATCTACCATCATGAGTGATCAATGGACGTGTTTGGTGGGTGCAATCCCTTCCTCTCACATACTAGAATGAGGAAGGGTTTGCAAACTGATGGCACATAGCACATGTTAACACTCCTTGTGCATCTTCAAAATTTGGCCTCTAAAAACAATGTTATAAAAACATTAAAAACTTTTTTACAAGGAATGAAGAACATGATCTTTCGTTTTAGGGAAAAGGGGCTTAGATTCTCCCTAAAACATCGATCATGTTCTTCATTTCCTGCTTCATAGTGTCCAGTTGTCGTTGCATGTTTTGCATCTTGTTCTGCATTTGATCAATCTTGCCATTCCAGGCCATGATCTGACCAATCAGTCTCTGGGCACTGTCGGAGGAAAATGGCTCCGCGGCTTGTCCTTCCACAACCAGATCCTCACCTAAAAACATGTGTAGATAAAAAATTTTGTTAAATTATACAGCCATTAATTGTTTACCTTAAGCTGGGTTGTCAGACACTCACTTTGTGGGGTGCGTATCTCCACCAGCTCTTCCTCCTCCACATCTAGCCCTGGGCTGGGCTGCTCCAGCTCTGGCAATGGACTGGGCTGCTCCAGCTCTGACACTGGGCTTGGGCTAACTGCCCAATCAGGCTGGTGAGGTCGGGGGGTCCTGGGCTGCTCCGACTCTTGTCTGAGTCTTTGTTCCCCTATGAGAATGAAAAACCCAAAAAAAAGGTATACTTTTAAGAACAGTGATATTTGAGTTCAGAAATTTGAATATGAAACATTGGTTTGAAGTGGCGTACAATTATTAGCTGGTTGTTACAAGATCCTAGTTTAAGGCTGGGTTCACTCCGCTGCCGGTGGGAGACCCGGATGTGATTCGCACCGCACTGCAGTGCAAATCACATCCGATCTGTCTGTGCGATGCGAGTTCAGCCATTCAGATAGTATGGCTGAATTCGCATCGCACACGGCCCAAACTCGCACAGGACCCTTTTTTTTGGTCCGCAGCAGAATCGGATCGCATGGGTGTTCACACCATGCGATCCGATTCCTGTCCGAGTTTGCAGATCGCACTGCGATATGCGGACTGGTCTGGGGGTGTCATTAAGATTTCATTGACACTCCCAGCAGTCCGCATAGGGCAGTGTGAACTGCCGGCGGGAGGCATGCAATGCGGGAAAACGCAGCGGATTCGCGGCGTTCCCGCACCGCTATGGTGTGAACCTAGCCTAATACATCATTTAAATGACATTTTTTTAGTTAGGCTGTGTTCAGACTGCTACGATGTGCGAACGCTGCAAATCTACTGTGGTTTCACACATCGCATGCCTCCCGGAGGCAGTTCACACTGCCCTATGTGACCTGCTGGGAGTGTCAGTGTAAAGTTTTATTGACACCTCCAAATTATTTCTCATATCACAGTGCAATCTTTAAACTCGGACAGGAATCGGACCACATGGTGTGAACACCCATGTGATCCGATTCTGCTGTGGACTAAAAAAAGGGCCATGTACAAGTTTGGGCCGGATGCGATGAGAATTCAGCCATACTATATGTATACTGCAGTGCGGTGCAAATCACATTAGATCTCGTACATTGCAGCAATGTGAACCTAGCCTTTAACCAAACTGCGATACTTTATATCTTTTGTCCAAGTTTCACAGACGGACACACTCGAATCATCCCCTGGAGTACCTGTGTGTGATTATGTCAAAAAAAATTTCTATGATGTCCCAAACTACACTAAATGATTCCCAGTCCAGATGTTGAACCAGCATTCTATCTATCTATCTATCTATCTATCTATCTATCTATCTATCTATCTATCTATCTATCTATCTCTTTTTTTTAGTTAGACTACATTACATTGAATAAGTTTATGAAACAGCTGCAGCTATAAAGACATGTACACAAGGATATCCTAAACTGAGTGTGACAATTCAGTTTATCATGAACAATACAAAAAAATTAATAACTAATTAAAATCTAATCCAACACCAGATAAATTTACACCATATACAAATTCACGCTATTTACGTCCACATATACGAACGAGCATATTCGCTCATTACATGAACGATTAACCACACAAACGATCAAATTCGCCAGATTTACAAATATATCGTATACACCTATACGAACGATTATGTCCGACCGTCACGATAAGCGCAGAGTACTCACTTTTTTTCAGTGCCTTTTTGATTCTCCTGTATTGGTCCGGCTCCCTGGATTTTATGTCGGACCATCGTTTCCGGAGCTGATCTTTGGCTCTTCGGACCCCAAATTTGCTCTCCAAAGTGCTCACAACTATCGTCATGATGCGATCTTTTCGGATATTGGGTTTGGGATACGGGCCATTTTCCCCATCGTAATCCTCCCTTCGGAGTATATCCACCATCTCCACCATCTCTTCAAAGGCCATGTTTGTGGCCTTAAACCTCTTCCTTGCTCCGGAAGCATGGGGTTCAGGGCTTTCCTCCGCGCTGCTAACTGAAAATCCATCCGCCATCTTTATCTATTCAATCTCCCACAGCGGAACGAGGGTAAATGGGGCGGGAAATACGATCACAAGGAACGTCAGGGGCGGGCAACGTGGGTGACGCAGGCGGAGCTTGAACGCATGCGCTGTATATAAAGCGTTACCGCGAGGCCGTACGTTTGTCCGAACGGAAGCAGCGAGCGATACACGCAACAGTAAGATGGTTATCTTTTTATTTTTAGGGTTTTAGGCCTGCGTTAGGAATGTATATACCGTATATACTCGAGTATAGGCCGACCCGAATATAAGCCGAGGCCCCCAATTTACCCCCAAAAAAACTGGCAAACTTATTGACTCGTGTATAAGCCGAGGGTAAGACATGCCTGTCCATCCCTGTGTGTGTGTCCGTCCATCCCTGTGTGTCCGTCCATCCCTGTGTGTCCGTCCATCCCTGTGTGTCCGTCCATCCATCCCTGTGTGTGTGTGTCTCCATCCATCCATCCATCCCTGTGTGTGTGTGTGTGTGTGTGTGTGTGTGTGTGTGTGTGTGTGTGTGTGTGTGTGTGTGTGTCCAGCCTACCTGTGTCCTGAGCCTTTGTCCCGAGCCTCCGTCCCGTGCCGAGCCTCCTTGCCTCCGTGCCTCGCCGCCGTGCCTCGCCGCCATGCCTTGCCTCCGGTCCCGTCCCGTCCCGTCCCGTGCCGTGCCGTCCTGTGCCTTGCCTCCGTCCCGTGCCCTCTTCGTTCGTCGGCGGCCATTGTAAAATTCAAAAGCTGCGCCGCCGCCTTCGCCTGTGATAGGCGGAACACTGAATTTCCCAGCAGCCTGTGTTCCGCCTATCACAGACGTCGTATCATCCTCGTCCGTAGTACGAGGATGATACGAAGTCCGTGATAGGCGGAACACAGGCTGCTGGGAAATTCAGTGTTCCGCCTATCACAGGCGAAGGGGGAGCCGGAGGCGCGGCTTTTGAATCAGAATGGCCGCTGTCTGTCTGCTCGACACGCTGATCGAGCGGGCAGACAGCGATGACTCGAGTATAAGCCGAGGGGGGCACTTTCAGCCTCAAAAAAGAGGCTGAAAATCTCGGCTTATACTCGAGTATATACGGTAGTGGGATTTTACCTTGTGGATGTAGTTGATTTTAATGTGGGTTGGTGTTTTGTGTGGGGGTGTGTGGGGGTGGGTGTGTGTGTGGGGGTAGTGTGTGTGGTAGTGTGTGTGTGGGGGTGGGTGTGTGGGGGGGTAGTGTGTGTGGTAGTGTGGGGGTGGGTGTGTGGGGGGGTAGTGTGTGTGGCAGTGTGTGTGTGGGGGTGGGTGTGTGTGGGGGGGTAGTGTGTGTGGTAGTGTGTGTGGGTGTGTGTGGGGGGGTAGTGTGTGTAGTAGTGTGTGTGTGGGGGTAGTGTGGGTGGGTGTAGTGTGGGTGTAGTGTGTGTCTCGCCTACATTGTCACAATATAAATAGTGTGCATTTGGTCTGACATTAGTATTTATGTTTTTTTTTTCTTTTTTTTTTTTTTTTCAGAAATCTAAATGCAGAAGTACACTCCAGACCCCTTTAAGGAGGAGGCATTCCTGTCAACATTCATTGATATGTTTGAGATGCACAGGAACCTGTGGGATTCCAAGCACCCACTATATTCAAGCCGTCCTGGCCGGAGGAAAACACTGGGGACAATTTTGAATTTTGTGAAAACCCGACTCCCCCAGGCAGACATTAAGTCTGTGGGCTCCAAAATTCAGGGCCTGCGTAACATGTATAGGCGGGAGCGCAACAAGATCCTAGAGTCCCAAACATCAGGAGCAGCAGCAGATGAGATATATGTACCTAGGCTGTGGTATTACAATAGGCTGAGTTTTCTGGATGACCCGTCAGAAGCCAGGCAGTCACTTTCCACTCTTCCGTCTACCCTTCCCTCCACCCTTCCCTCCACCTCAGGTGAGCCACCCCAGGAAGATCCAGACCCTTCCTTGCTGGACGAAGTTGATGCGCCCAGCTGGAGCCAGGTATATTTTAGTTTCTAAAGTTAGGATTGCTCAAATATTAATGATGTAAAGTTCAATGTTTGAATTGCTTCCAAATCTAGGATTTCATCACAAATTAAATTAGATATAAGGATACAGTAGTTTCCACAAATGTGGCTAAAATCTTGGTGAACTGATGGAAAAATGATGGTGTCAAAATGATAGCCTTTTGTATTTCAAGACAAATGTATTTGCAAGTGAGAACTGTAAAATTGTCAGTGATTGGTGATTTCAAAATATAGACATATTTTATTTATTTATTTCTTTATTTTTTACACAGGATGAGCTCACCCAGGAGGAGGCCGGGACCAGTGGTATGGAGGAGGAGGCCGGGACCAGCCACACGCAGGAGCTAGCTGGGCCCAGCAGGAGTCGGACCGAAAGTCAGGTCCCTCCCCTCCGCCTAGCCAGCAAAAGGCCCAGGAGGATGACACAGACAGAGGAGGAGTCATTGGCGCTTATACGTCAAGCCAGCCAATTGCTGAGTAAATCCCCCAATCCTGAAGAGGCCTACGCTACTTATTTGGCCAGCAAGTTGCTTGAAATGGAGAAGGGACAGCGCAACTTGTATGAGGCTATTTTCTTCGACAGTATTCAGCGGGGTCTGAAGGGTGAGCTAACACCAACCACCAGACTCTACAACACAGACCCTACTGCTCCTCCTCCTCCTCCTCCTCCTCCTCCTACCACAAGTCCACCACCAGAGGCACAGCCTCCAGCGAAGCGTGGAGGGAAGGCTAGACGGAAGAGTCGGAAGTGACTGCCTGGCTTCAGTCTGCTCTGACAGAAGACGCAGGCTGTTGTAGTACCACAGTCTGGGGACATAGATGTCATCTGCTGCTGTTCCTGGTCTGTGGGATTCTAGGACCATGTTGTGCTCCCTATTTTCATGTTTACACAGGATCTGAATTTTGGTGGCCACTGACTTGATGTGTGCCTGGGGGACAAAAGGCTTCACAAACTTCAAAAGTGTCTTCACTGTTGCCTCCCTCTTGATTTTGTTTTGTACAGACTAAAAATAAAGATTTATTATTTCCAAAAATATTGTAATTTTTTTTATTTTGGAATAAAAAACACAGAGTTTATTTGTGAGTAGGCAGGTACATGTCAAAAGACTATGGGGGTTATTTACAAAACACACGTTCATGTTAATATAAATATGCTAACTACAAGTGCAATTTTTAAAGCACTGCAAGTGCACTTGGAAGTGCAGTCGCTGTAAATTTGAGGCTAACATTTGAAATGAGGGGAAGCTCTGCTGATTTTGAACATTCAATCATGTGTAAGCTAAAATGCTGGTTTGGGTATCTATCTATCTATCTATCTATCTATCTATCTATCTATCTATCTATCTATCTATCTATCTATCTATCTATCTCTACTTACATAGTCTGCTTGGACAAAAAAAACGCAAGTCCATCTAGTTTAACCCCCCCCCACACACACACACACACACAAAAAAAGCAAAATAAATAAATAATTTTAAACTAACAATAGTAGTTCCAAAAAAATATAGTAATAGATAAATTATAAAATTATATATATATATATATATATATATATATATATATATATATATATATATATATATATATATTTATTCTCAAATTGGAATATTAATCATAGGATGAGGATGAATAAAAACATTTGTGATAACTCTGTGTGAATATAAGCAGCAAAGCTACTTCACCTTTCTTGCATTATGAAGAAGAAAAGAATGTGCTATATTAAAAAAACACAAAATTAGCAGCATGACGAATATGCTAGCTTCAATACGAACACTAGTTTTACAAGACCGAGCGCTTCCGCCCTGTAAATCCTTTCTGGGCATGCGTCATTCTTAGTCCGTCCGACTAGCATACTGACGACCGTACTGTCCGCTGAAACCAAAGTACGACGGACAGAATTTAGAAAAAAACGAAATACTTAGTACGCCAGACTGCACGCTGAAAAAGTCTGCTGAAGCCCACACACGAGCGGATTGTCCGCTGAAATGTGTTTCCACAGACTAAGTACGCCATACAGTCCGCTCGTGTGTACGCGGCATTACATTTCTGCCCAGTCAAGCTGCTTACATACTATACACTGTACTATATATCTGGCTTTTGGAATGAAAGATGCCTCATCTCAGGAATGTGGAGTTGTAATTTTTATGTGTTTTTGTGCCTTCTGTTAACATGTTATTAAACTTTTAGACAATACATATGTGGTACAAAAATAGCTTTTAGATCAGTTCTGTTTACTACTTCAATCACTTAGTTCTTGCCTCTTGCTACAAAATAAATCTGGAGAGATGCTTGGCCAGTCCATCACCTTTACCCTCAGCTTCTTTAGTAAGGCAGTGGTCATCTTGGGAGTCCTTATCATGTTGGAATATTGCCCTATGACCCAGTATCCGAAGGAAGGGGATCATGCTCAGCTTCAGTATGTCACAGTACATGTTCACATTCATGGCTCCCTCAATGAACTGTAGCTCTCCAGTGTCGGCAGCACTCATGCAGCCACAGACCATGACACTCCCACCACCATGCTTGACTGTAGGCATAACTCACTTGTCTGTACTCCTCACCTGGTTGCCGCTGTCAGAAACCATGAAATCCAACCGAGACAGAAGTACAGTTAAATCACACTTGTTTAATAATAAAAGTAAAAAGAACAAACGTAGTCAAAACATAGCCAAAGTTCAGTAACCGGAACGGTTCGTCAGCCAAGTCAAGAGTCAGGGAGTAGTGCTGTAGTGGAACAGCAAGCAGGATCTGTAGCCAGAAGGGATGTCAGCAAAGCCAGTCTTTAAAACAGGATTGCAGGAGATAGTTTCTTGTGATGTGACCAAGGCGAAGTCAGAGCTCCTCTGGACTGGATGGCTTAACTAGGCTGGACTGATGAGCAGGATCAACTTCAGCTGGGTAACTGTGAAGAGAGATGGGAGCTGGCAATTAGCCAACAGCTGAGCAGCCAGCTCAGAAAAGCAAGGCCTGGCCCAGCCCAGACAGCTGCCACATACACTTGACACTATCTGAACCAAATAATTTTATCTTGGTCTCATCAGACCACAGGACATAGTTCCAGTAATCCATATCCATAGTCTGCTTGTCTTTTTGCGGGTTTTCATGTGCACCATCTTTATAAAAGACTTCCTTCTGGGATGACAGCCATGCAGACCAAATTGATGCAGTGTGCGGCATATGGTTTGAGCACTGACAGGCTGATCCCCTACCCCTTCAACCTCTGCAGAAATGCTGGCAGCAGTCGTATGTCTATTTCCCAAAGACAACCTCTGATTATGACTCCGAGCACGTGCACACAACTTCTTTGGTTGGCCATAGAGAAGCCTGTTCTGAGTGGAACCTGTCCTGTTAAACCGCTTTATGGTCTTGGCCACCGCGCTGCAGCTCAGTTTCAGTGTCTTGGAAATCTTCTTATAGCCTAAGCCATCTTTATGTAGGACAGCATTTTTTTTTTATTATTTCAGATCCTCAGAGAGTTCTTTGCCATGAGGTGCCATGTTGAACTTCCAGTGACCAGTATGAGAGAGTGAGAGTGTGAATGATAACACCAGATTTAACAAACCTGATCCCTATTTACACCTGAGACCTTGTAATACAAACGAGTCACATGACATAGAGGGGGGGTGGCTAATTGGGCCCAATTTGGACATTTTCCCTTAGGGGTGTACTCACTTTTGTTGCCAGCGGTTTAGACATTATTGGCTGTGTGTTGAGTTATTTTGAGGTGACAGAAAATTTACACTGTTATACAAGCTTTACACTCACTACTTTACATTGTAGCAAAGTATAATTTCTTCAGTGTTGTCAAAAGATATAATAAGATATAGAAAAGATATAATAAAATATTTACAAAAATTTGAGGGGTGTACTCACTTTTATGAGATACTGTATGTGTGTGTGTGTGTGTGTGTGTGAGAGAGAGTTTGTGTGTGGAAGAGGTAACTAACAAATTCCACATCCTAAATGGGGACATTTTTTAAGCAAATAACAAGCTTTAAAATTATTATTTCACATAAAATCTTGAAACATAATCAATATACAATAAATATCAGATTGCTAATGAATAATTGTTTTATTTTCCGATATTAAAATGTTAACTACAGAAAACCTACAATCATATTCAATATACAGTAATTATTACTTTTATCCTACCAGTACATATATTAAAGATACAATATTTCATAAATAATATAACAAATGTACAGTATAGTTCTATTAACCACTTCCCACCCACGCTATAGCCAAAAGGTTGCTGCAGTGCAGGCCTTAATTGCCAGGAGGGTGTCAATAGACATCCTCCCCATGCATGAACTGCCTGCGCACCCCCTACAGGGCGTGTGCGGTGTGCTCTGTGATAACCGAGTCAATAAGATCCCAGCCCCTTACCACGTCATCAGCTGTCAGAAAATGACTGCTGATCACATGATGTAAACAGAAGACTGGTAAAACCAATCACCGGCTTCTGTGAAAGGGACATTGGTCCCAAACAGGGAGAGCCACCGCCGCCACATCTGTACCCACCAGTGCTGCCTGCCAGTGCCCACCAGTGCCACCTGCCAGTGCATATCAGTGCCCCAAATCAGTGTCCACTGGTGCAACCTAGCAGTGCCCACCAGTGGCACCTATCAATGCCCATCAGTGCTGTCAATAAATGCCCATCAGTGCCTCATCATCAGTGCCACCTATCAGTGCTGCCTATCAGTGCCACCCATCAGTGCCCTTCAGGGCCACCTATCAATGCCCTTTAATGCCACAGATCAGTGGCACCCATCAGTGCCAAAAATGAATGCCACCAATCACTGCCCATCAGTGCACTGATGTGCTTACACATACAAAAGTGAAATTTGCACATAATGTCAATGGGCTACTAAAATGTGAAAAAGGGTCAAAATAAGTTATACAAACTAATTTTACATTTTAGTGAATTTGAATGAATGCAGCAGACTTTTGTTTTGTGCTGTTGAAAGCATCTACTGTTATGTGTGACAGTAAATCCTGTTTTATGTACAGTATAATTTTACCTTTTTTACAGATTCTGTAACCATAAACTAACATGTACAATAAAAAAGAAAAATAATAATTGGCATTAAGACAATTGACTAAAGTGTTAGTGTTGTATACAGTATGTGTTTGCATGTTTCATTTATTTCATTTTGATTTTGTGATGTTCCCCATTAAGCCATAGCAGTATGTTCCATTATGTCTTTATAGATGTAATTTTGCATCTTAGAAGTTTTGTGAAGAGCTTTAGAAGTGCTTTTTGGCTATTATAGGTGTTCTTTTTTCTTTTTTTTTTCTTTTTTTTTTTTGCTTGCAATTTTACATCTTTCATCTACAAAGCCTAATAATAGTGTATCTCTGATAACAAAAATATCCTTGAAAAATTTAGGATGTGTGTTAGAGCCAAAAATGTTGGTAAAGTTTTATATATGTGGATTTCAAAAGCATATTTTTGCATTTATAGTAGTGACATAGCTAAGTTGAATTAAATAATCATAATGTATAGAAAACAAAATTGTAATAGGCAGCATTTTCAAACTCTAACTTGAAAGTCAGTCCCAAAAAAACAAGTACATGAAATTAAGTAGAAATGATGATAATAAGGAATTGATTTACTAAATTATTTGATATTTTAGATTTAATACAATCTGTCTTTACATTTCAGTTTTGCAATTCTAGCATAAAGGCTGTTTATTTAGACATCTATAAATTAATTAAATTTGTTTCTAAACTTAAGACCCATGTTAATTGCCACTGTGGACAATGCAACAAATGTTATTTTCTTTAACAAAAATAATTTCATGTAATTACATTAAGATAGGGAAATTATGTGAAATATAATTAATACTAATGTGTCTAAATGTATGTAAATGTGTTGATGACACTGAATATTTTATGATGAAGTTGTAGTCATCTGTCTATATGTGTATTTATCTCTTTATCTATCTATCTACATATAAAATATATACTGCATACGTTTTGTGTTTATATTTACTATGCACTGATGGGTGGGGTTTACTCGTGTGTAGTTTTTCAGCTGGCCGAGCTTCATTATCTCAGGACTAGTGCGCAGTATCATTTCTAATACCGAAAATTGTAGAAACATGCAGCAAACTGCTGGTTAGGCTAGGGGAAGTTAGACAGACCAAATGCTGAGATGAGGTACACTGATGATATAATCAAGATTAGTAAATGACAGCCACATCTAAGGAGATAAGACAGTTGAGAAAGTCAGGTAGTAGAAATTACCAGTCAGAAAAGCAGTTTTTTAGCAGATAAGCAAAAGCTCCAGGAATGCAGGATTTAAGCTGCAAGATGTTCACAGTCTCCAGCCCCAGGATTGATTAGAGAAGCTGGATGCAAGGAAAAATAAATTGTACAGAGCGTTTGCTACAAGCCAATAAACAATTCTACTGATTCTACTGCACACCTTTCCCAACCAGGTTTGAGTGTAAGCTTTGGAAAGTTATCGCACCCTCACAATAATGTTCTAATGCATGTGTCTTTAGTATAATCAAATAGGATATTCTCACTATCATTAGTGGAGCTATCAGTTTTTATTATGTTCAAGTTCATTTTGGATCTCTTATCACCAGATGAGCCCCAAAAGACTTTCAAAATGGTAAGTAAGATAAATCAAGGTTTATTTTCAACTTGGCAGGCTGTCATTGAAGATCTCCTGTATATTTTTAGCAAAGCAATAACATTTAATAATGATATCACTGTTTTCAATCAAAACACTAATATCTGAAAAGCAAAAATCTAAACAATGTATAGCTCAGTGAATTGCATGTTAAAAATTCTATTAAAGTGGAAGTTCAGGCAAAACCTAACTAATGTTAAACCTGCTCTCTGACACATTTTAAACCTAATTTATTTAACCCTGTAAAGCAAAAATTGCTATACTTACCTATTCTGCAGCCGATCCGGCCCAGGCCCAGCATCAGCTGCCAGCGGTGGCTTCAGTGTGGTGGCGGGTGCAGAAGAGGCAGTTGAAAACGGAAGTCTATGGGTGACATTACTTCCCAGCTATTTCATCGCCGTTGTCAGTCCTGTCCTGCACATAGCTTCCGCCACTGGAAAGCGGACTGGATCAGCTGCAGAATAGGTTTTTGCTTTACATGGTTAGATATATTAGGTTTAGAATGTGGCAGAGAGCAGGTTTAGAGTTAGTTAGTTTGTGCCTGGACTTACACTTTAATATAGAAGTACAATTAACTTACAAGCCACAGTTAATTTGCCTGTGAAACAAAATGTCACCAAATATCTCAGCACGAGTCATCTAATTTTTTTTTCTGCTCATGCTTTTTTTCACCCCCCCCCCCATTTTTAGAGGGGGGACCAGAAAAAAACAAAAGGGAAGCCTGAGATGAGATCCATAGGCTGCTGTTATAACACTAAATTAGTTTATTTCCTCCTGTTCCTTGTCTTTAACCACAGTCACAATAAATAGTTTTGACACCACTGAAAAGTTTGTAAATACAATTGAAAGCTCACAATAAAGTTATTTACATATGTGATAAATATATCTATGTGTAAAGTATAAAAATGCAATGAAAAACAACTATAGAACTGGCAATATGGCATAAACTGTATGATATTTTCTTCAACCTCATCTTTAACTGACCAATATGTTTGTTACCAAAAGTGATTGGTAGTGACCCACTCTCATGCTACAGAGATCTCACCTGAGCTTCATCTGACCTTCAACTGTTGATCGGATTCTAAATTATTCCTTTTACTTGATCAATTTCTTAAAAATTCTCTAATGTATAGAGTGCAGAAAATGTATGCAATAATGAACCTTTCTAACTTTGTAAGATTAGGTGTTCATATTTGCTGATTGTGCAGATATTCTTGGTCTGTCTGGCTTATATTGGACCTTCACTAATTCATTCAGCTATCCCATGATCTATACTGGAAAATTAGCTCACTTGCCCTAACGTATAACTTCAGTCTTTAAAATAGGAAAATGCTTTACAATAAAAAACAAATAGCAACTGTCTAGCTGCCAGGGGAGTGATGTCTCTGGTAAGGAGGGGGGCAGAGAATCAGGAAAGAATAGACAGGTACTGGTAGAGGGGCACTCAGTTATTAGGAGGACAGAGAGGGCAATCTCTCACAAATACTGTGGCAGCTGAACCGTATGTTGTTTACCAGGCGCTCAGGTTTCGGCAAATCGTAGGTCGGGTGCACAGATTATTGGGTGAGGCTGGAGAGGACCCAGCTGTCATGGTACACATTGGAACCAATGTCAAAGTGAGAGGAAGGTGGAGAGTCCAAAAAATGATTTCAGGGACTTAGGGAATAGATACCTCCAAGGGGGTTTTCTCTGAAAGACTACCTATGCCTTGAGCCACACCAGAGAGGCAGCAGGAGCTTAAGGAACTGAACAAGTGGCTGAGAAACTGGTGTAGGAAAGACGGATTTGGGTTCCTGGAAAACTGGGCTGACTTTTCAGTTGGTTACTGGCTCTTTAGTAGGGATAGGCTGTACCTTATTGGGGATGGTACAGCTCTATTGGAAAGAAAGATGGCCATAAAGTTGGCAGGGTTTTTAAACTAGGTGTGGGGGTGAGGGTTTAGAGGTAGTGATAACCGGCAATGAGCATAGGACAGAAGGGATTAGTGGAGATGCTAGTGATATTATATCCATAACATCTAATCCCAGGGTTTAATGAGTTACCAAATCAAAAACAAAGCCTGAGATATCATATGGAAAAAAAACATATGCACAATACAAAACTCAGGGGAATGTTCACAAATGCCAGGAGCCTAGTCAATAAAATGGAGCAACTGGAGCTGCTATTACAGGAGGAGGATGTGGACTTTATGGAAATAACAGAAACTTGGTTTGACAGCTCACATGCGTGGCTGGCAAACATCCAGGGGTATTTCTTGTATCAGAGGGACAGGGAAGATAGGTGAGGAGTGTGTCTACATATCAAAAAGGATTTACAGGTAGAATAGCAGAATGACATCAGTGATGGGGCAAGGGGGAGGTGGAGTCCATATGGATGGAACTCCAAAGGGTGGAAGTAAGTGGGAAATTACTAGTGGGGGTATGTTACAGGCCCCCTAACCTGAGGTGGAGTGGCATCTCCTTTCACAGTTAAAAATGATAGCAAGGCAGGGAAATGTCATCATAATGGGGGACTTTAGCTATCCTGACATTGACTGGGCAGAAGGAACAGCCTACTCATTTCTTAAATGTTCTACCGGACAACTTCATGTCCCAATTGGTGGATTCCCCCGACTAGGAGTAACACATTTCTAGATCTTCTGAATACAAATGATACAGTGACCCCAGATTTATTACATTCAACATAAATCATAGGAAAGGGAGGCACGAGAGGAGAACAAGAACATTAAATTTCAAAACTGCGCTCAATGATGCAGCATATTAAGTGGGACCAAATCCTTGAAGCATTGAACACAGAGGAAAAATGGAAATGCTTTAGGAATATATTAAATAAATGTATCATCAAGTGCATTCCATGGGGTAATAAATATAGAAGAACAAAGGTTGAACCTGGGTGGCTTAACCAAAACATAAAATGTCACATGAAGGACAAAAAAATGGCATCTAAAAAGTCTAAAAAATCACAGGGGTCAGTGTCAGCATTCCAACAATAAAAGGTATACAATGTGAGGTGTAAAAACGCAATCAGGGAGGCTAAAAAAGTCTATGAGAGCCACATAGCAGAGGAGAGTAAAGCTAATCCCAAGAAGTTTTTTAAATATATTAACAGTAAAAGGGGGAAGACAGAACACATAGGCCCCATAAAGGAGGTGGAAGAGAAGGTGGTTACAGATGACATGGAATAGGCTACAACATGGCAAATTAGGTTTAACATTGGTAAATGTAAGGTAAAGCACTTGGGGGTAAAAATATAAATGCAAGTTACTCTTTAGGGGCTTCCAGGATAGAGAAATATCTAGGGGTTCTAGTAGACTGAGAAATAGCATGCAGTGCCAAGCAGCAGCCGCCAAAGTCAGCAGAATATTAGCATGCATTAAAATAGGAAATTGCTCCAGAGATAAAAGGATTATTCTGCCACTTTATGAAACTCTGGTTCAGCAGAATCTGGAGTATTCTGTCCAGTTATGGTCACCAATCCTCATAAAGTATGTGCTGGAGCTGGGGAGAGTCCAGAGAAGGGCAACTAAATTAATATGGGGACTGGAGAACCTCAATTATGAGGAACAACAAGTACTAAATTTGTTCTCCCTGGAGAGGAGAAGCTTGAGAGGAGATTTGATAGCGATATACAAATATCTCAACGGTGATCCCAGTGTATGAAACTTTTCAGTCTCGGGGAGTGTAAGAGAACATGGGGCCACATGATGAGACTGGAAGAGAAGTGGTTTAACCTTAAGTCCGTAGGAGGTTTTTCACTGTCAGGGCTGTAAGGATGAGGAACTCTCTTCCACAATCGGTTGAGTCGGCAGGAAGAATGGATCGTTTTAAAAGACTCTTGGACGTGCATCTTAGTGAAAAACGTATAAGGGGATATGGAAAATTCTTTTTCTACACACACACCTACACAGGTTGAACTGGATGGACTGGTGTCTTTATTCAACCTAACCAACTATGCAACTGTGTAACTATGTATTTTTTCTAAAGTAGACATGGCCTTTCTGTAGATTAACCCCCCTGACGGTCTTCCCGAGTCTGGCTCGGGGTGGAATTTTTGTACCATTAGCGGTAACCCCGAGCCAGACTCGGGACTGCATCACTGGATCCAGGAGGAGGTTTACTTACCTTCTCCCTCGGATCCAGCGTTGTCTCCCCGCTGTACGAGCGAGCCGTGCCTCGCTCGATCTATCACGGAGCCGATCTCCGTGCCCTGCGAGCGTTGCAACGCACGGGGACGGATATCGGCGCCAAATTCAAAAAGTGAAACAGACAGTATACATACAGTACATTGCTGTATGTAAATATTTCACATCCCTTTTGTCCCTAGTGGTCTGTCCAGTGCCCTGCATGCAGTTTTATATAATAAAAACTGTTCTTTATGCCTGGAAACTGGAGATTGTCCATAACAACCAAACTGTCATTTTACATCAAAAATGGTTTTAGACCAGCTAGAAAACAGCGATAATAAATTGTAATCACTTGCAGAATTGAGCGATAGTGATTTGTGGGGAGATCCGTCATCAAATACTGAAAAGTAATGACAGTGACAATTCTGCAACTGAGCAAATTTCAGTGTTTTTGATTTGATTACATTATTGAATAATTTTTATTATTGTTATATTATTATTTGGTACAATTATTTATAGTTATTTATTATATTATAATTTATGATTTCATTTTTCAAACTTTATCATACCCGGAATGTCTGCTAGACTCTGGTTTGGACAGATTTAAGAGAGTTATTCCTAAGAATTACAGGACTACAATATAAAACGCCAAATTTTCATGCAAAATAATGGTACCGCTTTTAGCACCTAAAATCCAAAATAATTGTACCGCCAGGGAGGTTAAGATATATTATATTACATCTTAAAATATAAAAAGTATTATTGTTGCAACAAGTCTTAGAGTGAAGCTAAGTTTTGTTATACAGTACATGTATAGTCTTTGGTTAAAGGCAGAAATTTTTTCTCAAAGACTCTTGTATATAAAATTACTTATGACATGAACATTTGTTCTTTTCATTTGATTTAATCATATTTACTTCATGTTCTCTTTTTCAATTTCCTGTATACTTCTGTGACCTTTTCATAATGATTATTTCTGCATCAGGTAGAAATTGTCATGATACTAGATATCTGGTAAAGACAACCAACCACCCACTTTATTATTTCTCTCATTGTTTACATTAAGTTGTGACACTGAAAAACAGGAATATGTTGTTTATATGGAGGAGAAAAGCACATGAATGCAACAAATCATGGCACTGATGGTTTAACCAATACTATAGGAAGTGATGGTCTATATTTTATATTGAAATATGTATTAATTGTATGCTTTCTGTGCATTTCCTTATTTATGTTAATTTCACTTGATATTTTTATTCATTTCAGTGTCCATTTTTTGCCTGAATAATTAACCCTTTAAAATTCTGCACTGTGCAGAGAATTCCATTGGAAAGATTTTTAAAATGTATTGCAAACACAATTATGAAAAAACAAATTACCAAACACAGAGGTTAGTGCAAAATATGATATTGTCATATACTGTAGTATATTGTAAGACTTAGCTACCTATAATCATTACAGTTCCTTTCTCTAGGTGCCTTAAAGAAACAGCATCAAAGAAGCAAATTCAACAAAATGATAACAGGTAAGTGAATGATGTCACAATTTCAATTATAACTTTAACACATGAGGGTTGATTTACTAAAGGCAAAAGGGCTGTGCACTTTGCAAGTACAGTTACTCTCATTTCCTCCAGATCTTAGTAAATGTGGCGAAGCTTCACTTTATAAGGGATACTTAGTGAAGTGCAAGGAAAATCAAAAATAGTTATTTTGCTTGTACATGATTGGATGATGAAAATCAGCAGAGATTTACCACATTCACTAAGCTCTGGGGAAAATCAGTGCAACAGTACTTGCAAAGTGCTCAGTCTATTTGCCTTTGGTAAATCAACCCCATACTGTCCTAATAGAATTGAGGAAGGAGATATTAATCAATGGTAGAAAATGAATGAGCTCTATGGGCAATATATTTATTGTTTATTCCCTATTCTACTGCAAATTTGTAGGCAAAGATGTGGAACCAAAGTCTAAAATATTTCACAAGGGTTCTTCAATACACATACATTATTTGCACAGATATTTGAAAAGAAAAGTATTCTCATTACCATCCAGCACATTAGACAACTAAATCACGCCATAAGTATTAGTGCTTATTTCACAGTTGTAATGAATCTTTAGAGGTACTAATAAACAAAGCTAATAAACAGTCAAAAAATATTAGCAGCCTAAAAAAATCATGCTAGTTGTGAATAAATTGTCAAATGAAAAGCTATAATCAGTGCCTCTGTTTAAATGTTTATCAACCAAAACCAACAGATATACAAATTATCTAAAGATGCCTGAGTTCAGGTGAAAGGATCTGGTCTCAAAAATGCATATTGATTTATGAATGGACAAGAAAAGATAAATAGATATTCATGTAAAGCTACAGTAAAATATACAGTATTAATATTTATCTTTACAGATGTTTGTATTGGTTACAGTTAGGGATAAGTCAAACACACCTGTGTTCAGTTTTGGGTGATTAGGCAAACATATCAAAAGTTCAGAGAGTGAATAGGTACCCATAGTAGCCAACAATAGCTGAATCTCTTCATTTCTCAATTCTCTCCATTTTTAAGGCCTCAGTTTTTCATGGAACAGAAAATGCCCACCATTCATAAAGGAGAATGAGGGTCTGGTATGTGTGTTGGAGGGTCCTCATAGCATTATTTACAAAAAGGGGGACAGGGAAAAGTAACTCACAGGCTTTTTATTTCTGAAGCCCTCTTTGTTATACATGTTTAAAAAATATGTAGCCCCCCATACCAGACTCTTAATCCTGGAGAACAGCCTGGCAGAGAAAAGGGTTTGGCTGCCCCTCTCCTGATCTATACCAGGCCACATGCCTTATACATGGAGAAGCCCATGTTGATGAGGACCAGGATTTATTTTCCAAAACTCTGGCTTTGTGATTGTGGGGTGTGGAGGGACTTATCAGAATCTGGAAGCCACCTCTACAATAATGGCCCTCAGATATCTGGCCCCCTATACGTACCCCTATGCATTTTACAAAATAAAGTCATCCGTAAATAAACACACATACATTTTTGACAAGTCCTTTACAAAACAAAATCCTGAATTGTAAATCATGAAGAACATTACCCACCATTTTTTAAAGGGAGAGGGGGTGTGATGGCATCAATGACCAAATATTATATATTATTAATATACAGGATTTATATAGTATCAAAAAGTTACGCAGCACTTTACAATATAAAGTGGTACAGTACAATTACAATACAGTTTAAAACAGAAGGGATAGGAGGGCACTGCTCATGGAACTTACAATATAATGGGAGAGGGAGGTTGTACATAAGGTAACAGCTGTAGGAGGTGATCTGAAGGAGGTGACCCAAGTAGAGTTCATAGGTGAAGGTGGGGTAGGCTTCCCTGAATAAATTTGTTTTCAAGAATCGATTAAAGATAGACAGTGTAGGAGCTACTGTGGCAAGGAGTTCCAGAGGATGCGAGAGGCTCTGGAGAAGTCCTGAAGACAAGCATGGGAGGAAGTAACAAGGGAGCTAGAGGGCTGAAGATATTGGAAGTAGTGGGGAGGACAATTTGGGCAAATTTCAACAGCTGAGTTTGGTGATGTAGCTGGGGTGATGTTGTGGATGGCATTGTATGTTGTGATTAGTATTTTGAATTTTATACATTGGGTAGGGGAAGCCAGTGAAGGGTTTGGCAGAGAGGAGCAGCAGTCACGGATTGGTTGGTAAGGTGTATTAGTCAAGCAGCAGCATTCATAATAGACTGAAAGGGGGGTAGCCTGTGTAAAGGTAGGCCAGTGAGGAGGAAGTTGCACTAGTCAAGGTGGAAAATAACCAAGGCGTGAATAAGTTGTTTTGTGGTTTTGTTAGTCAGGAAGGGTCAAATTCTGGAAATGTTGCAAAGGTTAAGGCATCGAGCTTTAGCCAGTGATTGGATGTGGGGGCTGAAGGAGAGATCAGAGTTTAGGATTACATCCAGCGCCCTGGCATGAGTGGAGGGACCAAGGGTTGGGAGGTTGATCTCAATAGTAAAGTCATGGGGGGTTACGGGGAGAAGGACATATTAAAAGCTCAGTTTTAGAAAGTTTGAGTTTGAGGAAGTAGTGTGACATCCATACTGATATGTCGCTCAGTAATTTTGTGATACGTGAGGAAATTGAGAGAAAGATGTGGGTGTTTCCCACATAGAGGTGGTATTACAAGCCATGGGCGGTTATCAACTGGCCCAGGGAAGAGGTATAGAGAAAGAATAGGAGGGGCCCAAGGACAGAGCCTTGGGGTACCCCAACAATAGGAGGAAGAGGGTGTGATTTTATCATAAAGGCAGTCAGTAGCAGAATGAAGAAGGAAGAGGTTTGAGGTGGCAAAGGTTCCTGAGGGTAACTTTTTGCAGGTTGGAGGCATGAGAGGTAGGAGACAGGGAGAGTGTGAAACTGATAGGGTTGTGATCAAAGAGAGGAAAAGGTGTGTTACATAGGTTGCAGGGAGTGCAACAGGTGGGAGAATACAAGATTGAGATTATTGCTATTGGAGTGAGTGGTGTTTTTTGTCCATTGTGTTAGGTTAAAAGAAGAGGGTAAGTTGAGTAGTTGAGAAGTGTTAATTGATTTGAATGTTAAAGTCATTAAAAATGATGGTGGATATTCAAAGGAGAGAAAGTAGGATAGCCGTGTGGAGAAGTCATCGAGAAAATGTGACACTGGTATATGACTTCAGCTCCCAACGAACAGGTAACCTAAGCTCACCCTTAAGCCCCATACACACGGTCAAACAATCCGGTGGAAAAGTCTGGCGGACTCAAGTCTGCCAGACAATCCGCCTGTGTGTGGGCTCCGGCAGACTTTTTTTTACATATAGTCCGGTGGACTAAGATTGTAGTTTTGCCCATCAATCTGTCTGTCGGACTCGCATTTCGTCGGACAGTACGGCCGTGTGTGTGCTAGTCCAGCAGACAATACGGCCGTGTGTGTGCTAGTCCACCATACTTTTGAAATGAATGGACTTTTCCTGCCCGGAGGAAAGTCCGCTCATTTTGAGCGCGCCTCCAGGTAGCCGGGACCAACGAAGAAGGCGTCGCTGGTCCCTTTACCTGGTATGGACTTAAAGGGGAATCCCTACACCAAAAAAACGGCGTGGGGTCTCCCCCAGGTCCATATAAGACCCTTATCCGAGCACGCTACCCGGCCGACCAGGAAAGGGGGTGGGGACGAGCAAGCCCCCGACCCCAAAGCACCTCGTCCCCATGTTGATGAGGACAAGGGCCTCTTTCCAACAACCCTGGCCATTGGTTGTTGGGGTCTGCGGGCGGGGGGCTTATCGGAATCCGTGAACCCCTTTAATAAGGGGGCCCCCGGATCCCGCCCCCCCACCCTATTTGAATGAGTATGGGGTACAATGTACCCCTACCCATTCACCTGTGAAAAAAATGTAAAAAAACACAACACACAAGGGTTAAAATAGTTTATTGCACAGCTCCAGGGGTCTTCTTCCTTCTTCGCGTGTCTTCTCACCGGACTCCTCCGCTATCTTCTGCTAGCTCTTTTACTAGCGGAGGAGCCCGGCTTTCTTCTTCACCGCCGCCCTCTTCTTCCGACTTCGGGGGTATTGTCCCCCTCTTTGGGGGTCTTGTCCCCCTCTTTGGTTCTTCTTGCAGGGCCACCGACGTAGAGAATTCAGACGGAAAAAGTGCCACGCATACGAGACCAAAGATATTGACTACTAGCCACTATGTAGTCCAGTTGTATGCAATAAACATCACCATGTTCCAAACGATCAGATTTTCCGTCAACTTTGTCTGACCCTGTGTATGCAACACAAGTTTGTGACAAAATCCGTAGAAAAAAATCTGACAGATTTTGTGGTCGGAATGTTCGACCGTGTGTACAAGACATAAAGCCTCTATCTGACTGTGTACGTATATGCTTTAGCGTGCAGGCACCAGGGGGCAGATACTTCAGTGTATATTCTGAGTGCTTCTTGTCAGAAGGTTGCCTCGTGTTGCCAGACAGAGTATGGCTGTTTCAGCATTTGAAACATTAAATTGCATACATTCTTTGATCAAAGCATCGGATTACGCGCCTCCCTTCTTTTTTCCTCAACTTGGCTGTTTTCGGATCACCCCTGGTCAGGTCAGGCAGCAGGACACGCTTGATCATTTGCCAATTCACTGCTCTCGCAAGTACTACCACCCTATATCAATAGCACCTTCACAAGCGCGGGAGTATTTCATTCTTTCTTTGTTCACATTACTAGGTCATGACATGGGGTGTACTCAAAATATTAGTACATTTAGAAAACTGTAATTGAAGGAGGATCGGCTGAATGATCAGAATGACTGCGACATCCCATCAACCACTGCTTAGACCTTCTCATTTGTAAGATCATCTTTGTTAACACCCTCCTTATGGACCAGAAAAGGAAGACTGATCAGCAGTCTGGAGCTCTCTTTTTTTACCATCACGCAAGAAACATCAGACAAGCAAGATTTATTAGATTCACTGATAAATCTTCTGCTGAACTCATTAGCAGGACTGTTTAACTTTTAAAATCCTTTTTTTCTGTTCAATTATTGTCTCTTGTTCATTGTCACCACCTTTTCTGTAAATGTTATGTTTGCATCGTTTTGCCTGTTTTTTTGTTATTAAACAATATTTCAACGGCTTCCCGCTTGTGGCAGGGTAGCATGGGCAGGCTGGATCAAGTGCATGTACATCATCCAGCCTGTTGAGAATGGGTGAGGGCACCTGCCTAACAGCTGTGATTCATATAGTTAGGCTGTGATTGTATTACAGCTATCACATGGTACCTGAGCTAGTCACTGAACCCTGTATCATATGATAGCTGAATGTAACCCGTTCCTGATAGTTCAAAATATTGCTGTTACAGTGATCATCACTGTAACAGTAATCAAAGTGTAAAAAAGTTAAATAAGAAACCCAAATACACCCCCCCCCCCCCTGAGTAGTACAGTGTATCTATGGTAACACTGAACTACTCTTATGAAAGTATGTAAAAAAAATTAGACAAAGAAGAAAACATAAAAAAAAAGCAACAATGTTAAAAAAAATGTTTATTCTTTTTTTTTAATACCGTCAGTATCCCCGATCACTGCCAAACCAGTCATATGAGAACATTATAATGCACTGTTGACAGTATGTAGAAAAAAAAATTGTGAAAAAAAAACTGTATTTAATTTCTTTGTTTTCCCAAAAATCTTGACAAAAAATTACAACTTCAAAAAACTCACCAAGTCTCTTACTGTCTTGGAGTGTCTACTTTCAAAAAAGGGGTAATTTGGAGGGTATTTGTACTGCATTTTAAAGGTCTCAAGATATTAGATAGACCATCGGCAAATCAGGATTGATTCATTTTCAAATATAGGTCACGTGGTTAAAATTGCTACTGCTGTCTCTAATGCTCTAAGCCAGAACTTACAGAATTCTTGTCTCTTTGAAGAGTATTACTATATAGTAAATCTCTGGATATTCATGTCTGAGGTGACAGTGGGTATTGCAGACATTTATTAACCACTTAATAAACACCCTAAGGACCAGAGGTCTTTTTACAATTTCGCACTGCGCTGCTTGAACTTGTAATTGCGCGGTCATGCAATATTGCACCCAAACGAAATTTGCGTCCTTTTCTTCGCACAAATAGAGCTTTCTTTTGATGGTATTTGATTGCCTCTGCGATTTTAATTTTTTGCGATATAAATGGAAAAAGACCGAAAATTTTGAGAAAAAATTATATTTTCTACTTTTTGTTATAAGAAAAATCTAATAAACTCAATTTTAGTCATACATTTAGGGCAAAATTTATTCAGCCACATGTCTTTAGTAAAAAAAAATGTCAATAAGCGTATATTTATTGGTTTGCGCAAAAGTTATAGCGTCTACAAACTAGAGTACATTTTCTGGAATTTACACAGCTTTTAATTTACGTCTGCCTATCTCATTTCTTGATGTGCTAAAATGGCAGGGCAGTACAAACCCCCCCCCAAATGACCCCATTTTGGAAAGTAGACACCCCAAGGAAGTTGTGGAGAGGCATATTGAGCTCATTGAATATTTTTTTTTTGTCCCAAGTGATTGAATAATGACACAAAAAAAAAAAAAAAGTTTACAAAAAGTTGTCACTAAATGATATATTGCTCACACATGCCATAGTTATATGTGGAATTGCACCCCAACATATATTCTGCTGCTTCTCCTGAGTATGGGGATACTACATATGTGGGACTTTTTGGGAGTCTAGCCGCGTACGGCACCCCGAAAACCAATCACTGCCTTCAGGATTTCTAAGGGTGCAAATTTTTGATTTCACTCCTCACTACCTATCACAGTTTCGAAGGCCATAAAATGCCAAAATAACACAAAACCCCCCCAAATGACCCCATTTTGGAAAGAAGACACCCCAAGCTATTTACTGAGAGGCATGCTGAGTCCATGAAATATTTTATATTTTGCCACAAGTTGCAGGAATTAAATTTTTTATTTTTTTGCACAAAGTTGTCACTAAATGATATATTGCTCACACATGCTATGGGCATAAGTCAAATTACACCCCAAAATAAATTCTGCTGCTTCTCCCGAGTACGGGGATACCCCATGTGGGGGACTTTTTGGGAGCCTAGCCACGTACGGGACCCCGAAAACCCAAGCACTGCCTTCCGGATTTAAATATAAAATGCTACCAAAAAAAACTTAGCGATCGCAGGGATCAGGCCTGACTCGGCGATCGCTGCAGTTATGTGTTTAGTGTTTTGTAAGTGACAGTGATCAATCGATACTGCACTTGGGTGGGCTGGGCGGAGGGGCAAAATGCAGGTACCAGCAGGTATCTGGGCTGATCCCGCTAACAATGCGTTTTTTTGGAACCCTAAACTGCTGGGGGCGCTAGTATAGATCTGATCAGATCAGATATTGATCTGTTCAGATTCTATACCACTACGGGAGGTTTATGCTTTGCGTGTGGTTGTTAGCGGTACTGGCACTAACCTAGCACTGCCTGGGGCAACGCAGACCCTGACCCTAAAACCTAATTGATATCACCCGCCGGGTGATCAGGGGGTTAAACCTTTATTGGGTAATAAATGGTGGGTGCCCTGATGCTATAAAAAGCAAACTAACCAGAGTCACCCGTAACACTTATACAGTGATCACTGGTGAAAGGGTTAACTAGGGGCAATCAGGGGGTTCACATTTTTATTAGGTAGTATATGGGGGCCCCTGATGCTATATAAAAACCTGACGGGGAACCTAAATAACTAACTGGCTAACCAGCGTCACCAGTGACACTTATACTGTGATCGCTGGTGAAAGGGTTAACTAGGGGCAATCAGGGGGTTAAAACCATTATTGGGTAGTATATCGGGGTACCTAGCGCTATAAAAACCTGGCGGTGAACCTAAAAAAAAACTAGCTACCTAGCGACACTAGCGACACTAATGCAGCGATCAGAAAAATGATCGCTTAGTGACACTGGCAAAAGGGGGTGAAAGGGTTAACTAGGGGCAATCAGGGGGTTAAAACCATTATTGGGTAGTATATTGGGGTACCTAGCGCTATAAAAACCTGGCGGTGAACCTAAAAAAATAACTAGCTACCTAGCGACACTAGCGACACTAATGCAGCGATCAGAAAAATGATCGCTTAGTGACACTGGCAAAAGGGGGTGAAAGGGTTAACTAGGGGCAATCAGGGGGTTAAAACCATTATTGGGTAGTGTATCGGGGTACCTAGCGCTATAAAAACCTGGCAGTGAACCTAAAAAATAACTAGCTACCTAGCGACACTAGCGACACTAATGCAGAGATCAGAAAAATGATCGCTTAGTGACACTGGCAAAAGGGGGTGAAAGGGTTAACTAGGGGCAATCAGGGGGTTAAAACCATTATTGGGTAGTATATTGGGGTACCTAGCGTTATAAAAACCTGGCGGTGAACCTAAAAAAATAACTAGCTACCTAGCGACACTAGCGACACTAATGCAGCGATCAGAAAAATGATCGCTTAGTGACACTGGCAAAAGGGGGTGAAAGGGTTAACTAGGGGCAATCAGGGGGTTAAAACCATTATTGGGTAGTATATCGGGGTACCTAGCGCTATAAAAACCTGGCGGTGAACCTAAAAAAATAACTAGCTACCTAGCGACACTAGCGACACTAATGCAGAGATCAGAAAAATGATCGCTTAGTGACACTGGCAAAAGGGGGTGAAAGTGTTAACTCTAGGGGCAATCAGGGGGTTAAAACCATTATTGGGTAGTATATTGGGGTACCTAGCGCTATAAAAACCTGGCGGTGAACCTAAAAAAATAACTAGCTACCTAGCGACAATAGCGACACTAATGCAGCGATCAGAAAAATGATTGCTTAGTGACACTGGCAAAAGGGGGTGAAAGGATTAACTAGGGGCAATCAGGGGGTTAAAACCATTATTGGGTAGTATATCGGGGTACCTAGCGCTATAAAAACCTGGCGGTGAACCTAAAAAAATAACTAGCTACCTAGCGACAATAGCGACACTAATGCAGCGATCAGAAAAAAGATTGCTTAGTGACACAAAAAGGGGTGGCAAAAAGGGGTGAAAGGGTTAACTCTAGGGGCAATCAGGGGGTTAAATCTTTATTGGGGGATGATAGGGGGCTACCCTGGACCTAACACTAACTGCCCTGACAGTTTTTACTTTTACAACTGACACTGAATGCAGTGATCAGTAAATAAATGATCAATGCAATCAGTGACACTGTGACTGGGGGGGGGGGGGGGGGGATCGGGGGGCGATCGGGGGGGTTTGTGTGCCTGTGTGTACCTACATGTCAGTGTAGTGTTGGTGCACACTTACTTTTTGTCTTCTCCTCGTAGTCCGGTCAAAAAGACCGCCCCGAGGAGAATGACATCACTTCCTCCTTCCTGTGTATACAATACACAGTGGGAAGAAGCTTGTCATTGGCCAGGAGTGATCGAGAGGGGATGGCCATCCCCTCAGCGAACCGGACCGCCGTATCCAGCGGGAGGGGGTCCGATCGGACCCCCCACCCGCTGGAAGGCAGGCACGTACATGTACGTGCTTGTGCCTGCCTGTGCCATTGTAATGACGTACAATGGCAATACGGCGGTCCTTAAGTGGTTAAAAGTCATAATTAGTTATATGCATACGTGACAATCACACTCAGTCTGCTGGCACTTAAGCCCCATACACACATTCAGCTTTTCTGCTGATTTTTTTTCTTCAGGTTTACCAAAACCATGTAGTGTAAGGGCCTGCCTGATTCCATACAAATTAAAACTCCTAAGGTTTGACCTCATAGACTATGGTTTTGGTAAATCTGAAGGAAAAAATCTGCAGAAAATCTGTGTATGGGGCTTTAGATTGTGGTCTGGTGAGCTACACAACCTAAGTGCAGGGTGAGGCTGAGAGTTTCATTGCTATGTATCAATGACAGCACAGTGTGAGTCTGACCAGTCACTTGTAGGTATAGACCGAACACCCCCCAGTTTGGTTTGCAGCAGACAGTGGCATAGCTAGCACAACTGGTACCCGGGGCTGGACATTTTTTCACACGCCCCCCCCCCTCCCCCTCAAGGAAAATGGTATGTGGCAATATAGCGGCACCACGCCAAAACTGTGTATGCGGTCAGATTGCATCAACAGTGGGAGGGGCTTAAAGGACCATATGCTTTAATAACTGTTCCACAAGCGAGTACAGTATGTAGCAGACAGTACAAACCTCATTATACTAATTTTAATACAATAAGACTGTTGCATATTCTTTACTACACACAGCTACCCCTAAAGTGATATTGAAGTCTTGTTTTTTGTTTTCTAAACAATAAACAGGTTATACATACCTGTTCTGTGTAGTGGTTTTGCACAGAGCAGCTTGGATCCTCCTCTTCTTGGCTCCCTCACCAGCACCCTGGCCCTACCCTCTTTCTGGGTGCCCCCACAGCAAGCTGCTTGCTATGGGAGCACTAAAACAGGCGGGCTCCTGAGCCAAGGCTCTGTATGTCCATTCATACGCAGAGCCATGGCTTGACTCTCTGTTGGGAAGAACAGGTATCAGGATGGGACCTTGGTAAGAATGGGTAATTATAGGAAAAGTAAGAGCCCTTATTTTTCCAACGGGTCAATCTGTTTAGCATAAAGTTTAGTTAAAGGGTTCAGAACAAACCATTTACCACAGGATGCTTACCATGGCCAATTTTTATTCATATGGCTTAAAGCTGTTTCAAAAAGGAAAAATAAACCTTTACTAGTAACTTGTTGTGTCAGCTGGGGGTAGACTTTTATTTGTTTGTCCTTTACTTAAAGACTAACTCCCCCCAGGGTGATCAAAGTACATTGCAAGGATTTTAACAAACTTCCTTGCAGATTCCTGTTTCTGCTCTGAAAGAATAGCTCTTCTTTAGATCATGTCCTGTGCATGGTGATTCTGAATGGGAGTGATAAATTCATTATAAGCAGCTTAAGCACCATCAGGGTTCTGGTGAGGAAAGTTGCAGTGTCTGCATCCCTCTGGTGATTTACCCTTAGGAGGTTTTTGACTAAAAATGAAATTTTTGTTGCAGAGGATGTCTAAAACCTTACTTGTATCCTAATTAGTACAGAGCTTATAATTTTAGCAGGAAATTACATTTTTGATGCATTCTATACACCATCTGTGTACAGAATGCCTTCAAGTTGCCATATTGCATTGAATTTTACAGACAAATATAGTTCTGCAGTTTGAAAAAAAAGGTATTTTTTTAAATAACATTAAAGAACAATAAGGTAATATGTGTAGCAATTCTATAAGCTAAATATGTTTTTGTTACTTGCCATATTTTTACACAAAAGTGGAGTTGCCCTTAGAAATACATTTAAAATATTAAGCTACACGTCCATCTAAGACAACCCTGTGCACAGTGAGACGACGCTGATTAGAGGTTTCACTGCAGAACAACATTGTCATCCTATTACAGGAAGTGGAAAAATAATGGATCTACTGGCAAGATCAACCGGTAATAAAACTATGTTACAGAGACAGTCAGAAAAAGAAAAGCTGCAGAGCTAACTAATGCTAGGGAAAAAAATGCCTCATATAAGTTTACAGGAAAATAAGATAAATCCACTACTGCACAAACACCAGTTGTTACATGCTTGCTGTTCCATATTTAGTGTATGCAATTTCACATATAAATACTTTGATTTTCTAACTGTTTAAGAAGCAGCACAGTCAGTAGCCCTACTGAATGATTGCTGTAAGAAGAGCAGTTAGCCACACAGTGAGCCTTTTGCCTTGAATTAGTCCATTCAAAGAAATGGGGGTAATTTACAAAAACAGAACATTTTAATTTAGTCAAAAAAAGCTGCGTTCATATTGAAACCCAGCTAAGTGCAGAGTCTAAAAAAAATAAAATTGAATGGTAGCCGTAGTTTCAGCTAAAAACGAAAAAAAACATTAAAAAACAAATATAACTGACCAAGGGTCACAAATATTTACAACTTATTCAACGAAAGAAGAACAAAAATATCAAAATCATATACAGAAAAATTAAAACAAGAAATAATAACCCAGATACCCACTAGCATTCAATATATTAAAATTCAACTAAATAACCACACTGACATTTTATCGGTGAGCCGAAACAAATATTTTAAGTGTCCTAAAACATTTAAGTCTTTTTATATATGCACATATAAAAATACTCAATTAAGCAAATTCCAAGCTGCTAATGGTGATCATTCTGTTGTTCTTTCTATCCAACATTTATGTTGTATATATATTTATAGTAGTTTTATTGTTGGGTTGCAATTAGCAGTTTTAATAGTACTTCCCTTCGCCTTTACTATTGCCCATTAATCTTTTAAACCTTGTTACTGGCATTGTATTGATTTCTTCTCTAGTACTGGCAGTATTTTTAAGGAGGAGCTGATCATACTTCCGTCTAACAACATAAAAAAGGATTTAAAGGAAGGCACTTACCATAAAACACTCATATACTTTCACTTTACAAGAGAGTTAAACAAGAGAACAGATGTTTTTAAACTGCTTTGGTAAATGCCTCTGTATTTTTCAGGGGCAATCAATACATTTAATGCTAATTGTATTGTACTTTTGTCAAAATAGTAGTTTATCTTGAAGTTAATTTCAGTTTTACTTCACTTTCCTTAAAATACAGCCAACATGCACTGAAAATTGAGCTTATATTTTAAATAATAATAAAAAAAAAAAAAAAAATATATATATATATATATATATATATATATATATATATATATATATAATGTCTAACAGCCACATGTTTTTGGTCCTATCCATATAAAGTTTGCTTTATATGCAATCTGCTTTAACTCACCTATAGATTGTGTGTACACAGCCAACTGCCTACCCTATAATAATGGCCACCTTTAGGAAATAGAGCAGAAAAAACTGTTCTTGATTGGTTTTGTCCTTTATAAATTCCCAATCCTTTCACTTTCCTTATAATGTAAAGTCGACAAAAAAAAAAAAAAAATTGACAAGATGAACAAGATCTCCTTTGGCTGCAGCAGACCATTTATGTATTATCTGCCATAAGAGTCTCCAAAGGAGACAAAACTGAAGATGTATTATTTGACGTAAATATCAGAATGCTGTTATTTTAAAAATGATCAATAATTTAGGTCTAAATCAAAACACTAGCAATGGGAAATGCTATTTATCATTCAGACTTACATTTCAGATTCTTATGAGAGGACTTCATTATAACGCGATTCCTTTATTAATGGGTTTGAGGTCCAGTCAATAGAATCTAGTACATTATTTGTCCTTTGTTAAGGTAAGAAAAAGATTTATACAAGTTCAAAAAAATTTGGAAAGAAGTACAAACAAAATATCCCCTTGTATTTGCATATTTTTGGTGTTATGTTGCATATTTTTCAGTTGTTTTATTAAACAGCAAACTACACAAAAAAAACACAAGGAAAAGATAAAAGATTTCCTATTTTAGGATTTTATTTTATGTGACTTTTTTATTACATCATGTCTGATGCAAGCTGTGATAAAATAGACACAAAAAGTAAAAACAATATGTATAAATATTTTTTTTGTGCATTTTTTCAATATTTTGATATTTTTTTAGGTTTTTAAGCAACAGGGAAAAAAAAGTCTGAATAGCAATTTGATTTATTATTATTATTTTTGGGTATTTTCTTTGTCATGTTTTAAGCGATTCAGGAATGCCTTATAGCAGATCTACTGCTCCAGGGCGGCTAACCGGTGCAGGATTACGTATATATACGTGAATCTGCACTTCTGCCTGCCGGTTCTGCTGTGATAAGCAACAGCAGAAGCTGATTTGCGGGTGCTGGGCACTGAATGTCTGCTAGCACCAGCCAGTCGTCGGTAAAACACACAGAACAGAGATCTGTCTATGTAAACAAGGCAGATCTCCACTCTGACAGGGAGGGAGGAATGGATTCTGTGTTCCTGCAATGCCATCACTTCCCTTAGTAAAAGCACCTAAAACAGTACACAGAAACACTGGCTAGGCACACAGCCCTGTCTTTACTATAGTGACAGTCAGTGGCAGCCCGTCCATAGAGGGCGCACATGCACTGCCACCCCTATCCATGCATCCGGCACTCTGATCTACATACAGGGATGCTGGACCATGGATGCCAATTAAGGGGGGAGTGTTTTTTGAAGCATGTGATTAGCGCCAGAGGCTCTAATAGGCTTTAAAAAAGGGTGGGGTTGGGGTGCAGAGCACTGCACTCTGAGCTTATACAGTTGTGTGACAATAGCAAATGAATATTAGCTATTTTCACACTAAATCTCCTCCCTGCCAATCAGGAAGCAGGTCTAAAACCTGTTTCTTGATTGACAAAAATGTCAGGCGATCCTTCTATTGGAGGCCTCGGAGAAGGAGGAGTAGACAGGACATGCATGGCAGAAGCCGTGGAGGAAAGGACATCAGAAGCCACTGCTCCCAACCCGCTGCCAGCCCACAGCTGCTCTGAGGACACTGGAGCCGCTGCTGCCAGCCCACCACCACACTGAGGACACCAGAGCCACTGCTGCTAGCCCATCACCATGCTGAGGACATCGGAGCCATTGCTCCCAGACCGCCACCAGCAACCCACTGCATTTAGAGCCGCTGCCTGCAATCCACTGCCCTTCACCTAGATGAGGTAAGTACCAGACTGACCAGCAGGTGGGGGGCTACTGCCAAGTAACCACCTACCCAAGGGGGTGGTTAGTTGTTTGGCCCCCCAGAGAAAAACCTACCAGCCCCCACTGGTGACAGTGCATATTTTTAGCACTGCCTTAGTTTTACTGGTTCCTGCAAAGTGTCAAAAGTGTCAGTGTCCGGTTTTCCTCTGCAATATCGCAGTCTCACTGTAAGTCGCAGATTGCCACCATTACTAGCATAAAAAATGTAATATTTAAAATTCCATAAATATATACCATAGTTTGTAGATGCTATTACGTTCACATAAACCAATCGATATACGCTTATTGGGATTTTTTACCAAAAATGTGTAGCAGAATACATATGGGCCTAAATTTATGTAAATTTTTTATTTTTTATTTTAGTATTTTTTATTGGATATGTTATTTGTCAGAAAGTAAAAAATGATGTATAGTTTTTTTTTTCAAAATTGTCAGTCTTTTTTTGTTTATAGTGCAGTGGTGATCAAATACCACCAAAAGAAAACTCTATTTGTAGGGAAAAAATTACATACATTTTGTTTGGGTATGTTGCATGACCACGCAATTGATCGTTAAAATAATGCAGTGCTGTATCTCAAAACATTTCCTGGTCATGAAGGGGGGTAAATCTTCCAGAAGTCAAGTGGTTGAAACAAATCAAAATAACAATAAAAAAAAAAAAAAGCACTGCATCAAGTTGCTATTCATATTAAGTTAAACAGTGGCTCACTAAGCCTTGTCCTCCTTATTCTCTCTTCAACAGAAGAACACATTTAATACATTTGCGTGCATTAAAAAGGGATCAACTCTAGAGATAAAACGATAATTCTCTCACTCTACAAGACTCTGGTCCAGTTCTGGACACCAGTCCTCAGGAAGGATGTACTGGAAATGTAGCGAGTACAAAGAAGGGCAGCAAAGCCAATAAAGGGTCTGGAGGATATTAGTTATGAGGAAAGGTTGCGTGCACTGAACTTATTCTCTCTGGAGAAGAGACACTTGAGAGGGGATATGATTTCAATATACAAATACCGTACTGGTGACCTCACAATAGGGATAAAACTTTTTCGCACAAGACTCGTGACCACTCATTAAAATTAGAAGAAAAGAGGTTTAACCTTAAAGTGGTTTTAAACCCTTACAACACACTTTGACCTACAGGTAAGCCTAGATTAAGGCTTACCTGTAGGTCCAAGAAATATCTCCTAAATCTACACGGTTTATGAGATATTTGCCGAAAGACAGGCACCACTGTCTACAGCGCGGAGGCGCACTGAGCACGGCACCGTCAACGACGAAGATGCCACGCGTGGCGGCTCCCATGTGCGGGAGTGACGTCATCGTGGCTTCGCCGAATGACAGCGGTGGAGCAGCGAGACCCACCGAGAAGATGGAATGCGCCGGATTACAGGGGACAGCGATGACATCGCTGGCTCCTGTGTCAGGTAAGTGACACATAATGGACTACTATGCGATGCATAGTAATCCATTATGCTTTACCTTTGCAGGGAATGAAAGAGGAAGTAAACTCATCAGGGTTTACTTCCTCTTTAAACTACGTAGAGGGCTCTTTACTGTAATGCTGCGTACACACAATCGGAATTCTGATGCACTGATGGTTTTCCCGACGGAATTCCGCTCAAGCTGTCTTGCCTACACACGGTCACACTAAATTCCGATTGTTTAGAACGTGGTGAAGTACAAGATGTACGATGGGACTAGAAAAAGGAAGTTCAATAGCCAGTAGCCAATAGCTTCTATCTCGTAGTTGAATCTGAGCATGCATGATTTTTGGCGTGTCGGAATTGCATACACACGATTGGAATTTCCGATGGAAAGTTTTTCCGTCTGGAAAATTGAGAACATGCTATCAATTTTTGGCTGGCAGAAATTTGGACAGCTAAATTCCGATGGAGCATACACACAGTCGCATTTTTCTGGCCGGAATTCCGATCGTGTGTACGCGGCATTAGAGCGGCAAGGATGTGGAATTCCCTTCCATGGGCGGTGGTCTCAGCGGGGAGTATCGATAGTTTCAAGAAACTATTAGATACGCACCTGAATGACCGCAACATACAGGGATATATAATGTAATATTGACATATAATCACACTAATAGGTTGAACTTGATGGACTTGTGTCTTTTTTCATCCTCACCTACCATGTAACTAACCAGGTGCTGCAAATGCTATTCTTCTTTCACTTCAGCTAATCCCAGCATCTCTCTAAAAAATGGCATTGGGGAGTCAGCTGATATATTTTAAATGCAGCATCAGTAACTTGTTGCAGGAAAATGTGAAATAATTCATGCTATCAAATGATGAGGAAGAGAGCATAGCAACAACATTCAAGGAGCTTTAGGTAGCACAAGCATGAAAGGACACATGATTCTCCTACATAAAGCTCAGTATGAGCAGTACTTTAATGATAGAAGTTAGCAGCAAAACACCTCCATTTCCTCATTACTCATGTTTTACCTATGCCCCCAACTCCACAATTTTTTTCCATCTGCATTCATTTCAGCCTCAAGCAATAGTGAGAGAAGTCCGATGGGGGATTTGTTAGGCTTACCTTACCATATCAACTTGGGAAGAAGGTCATGTTGAGGGGGGCTTTTTACAGGCTTGAACCTATCTGTAAGTTTTGTAACCACACCCTGACAATTCCAGCAGCATTCTTGACTGGACAGGGGTCTCTTCTTCAATTGATCCCCAATCACCTTCATGCCCAGTGTCTTAATGTGAGTTTGACAAAATGTCTGCTTTACATTTGATCCCTTTCCAGCTGATAGCATCTGCCCCCTAATGTGAATTTATGGCCCTACTGGCTACCCAACAGCCATATTTTTTGCCAAAAGGCCATCCCTGACCTTCACCAAGGTGGTTGATGTCTACATGTCACAGAACCACTTGGTCAGTAGCAGGGTCCACATGACCACAAACACATTGTTCAGTAAGCATGGGCAGAGATTATATATATCTTTTATGGTCTACTGACAGATTTGCTGGTGGCTGGGAAGGTTGAAACACACCACTTGAGCTAATTGTGCCAATATATATCCTGCACCTTAGTTATGGTGACAGCGCAGTCACCTTTACCTTCTTCTGCGGACACCTCAAAAGACCTGTCCCCTGCAAGTGACACAAAGACTGAGGAAAAAAGCTGCAATGCCATTTTGCCACTGGTATTCCTGAGATACAGGAACCACACTGAACCAGACATTCTAACTTCACTTCAGGGGCAGGCTGAGCGGTGGCTCATCAATGCCATCTTGTACCAGGTAAGGCCATCTGTGACAAAAGCACCAACCTGATGACCCCTCTGGGTTGTCAAAGTACATTGCATAATTTTTAACAAACTTTGTTCCAGAATCCTACCTTTTTGTTTCTTTGAAGAAACAGCTGTTTGTTTCACCATGTCCTTTTGCAGACTGAATCTGGATCTGGTTCATTACAGTAACTTGGTGCATTCTCAGCGTTCCAATGAGAAAAAAATTGCAGGCTTTGCATCTTTTAACTCATGCATCAGTATTGCTGTGCAGCTCAAAAATTGTTACAAATCGCTACTCAAGGAGGAAAATGTACTACCCTCCTTCTTGATATAATGGTGTGGAATTACATAGGCAGTTGTAATGTTGTAAACAAAAAAATTATAAAAAAAATTAATATTATTTTGAAAAATACTTGCATTTTTGATAAATTCAGCTTGTTTCTCATTTAGACCATATTGTTTATATCTGGATTTAGGCCAATTTCATGAATTTTGCAATTCGTTAAAAAAAAAGAACAGTAATGTTACTGAACCTTTGCAGCCAGATAAAACATCTCTCTGGACTTAAACAATATGGTAATAGCATGTAGCCACATAAAAATAATAATAGACAGTCCAAAGACTTCTGGGACACCTGCTGAAAGTGTTTACTCTCATGGCTGGGAGCAATTGCAGATGAGCACTACCTGGTATGCATAAATATTGATAAATTACTTCTTCTAGATACACTGAGGAATTCTGTCTGTGTTAAAAATTCAACCTTGCCACGAGCACTTGGATACAGACATTTTCACAATGCAGATTTTCTTTTTCTCTCAGATAGATCTCCCTATTTACAGTGTAATATATATATATATATATATATATATATATATATATATATATATATATATATATATATACTTTGCATTGCATTACATCTTCAAAAATCTATCTCTTCTATAGTTAGTAAAGGAAGACACAGTATAATAAAGGAGCATGCATACGCAAGAAGCACTGTATTATTTCAATCATTTTTGTGTATGCATTCACCTTTATACACAGAGCTATTTTAGCCCCTTCAAATTATAACGTATGGGCTGTTTCATAATATAACATTTTGTATTGCTGGTTAGACTACAAAGAGTCAGCTGAATACCGATCCTATCTGGGTCTATAGGAGTGAGGTGTTATTTTCAGGTATCTGTTGGAGGGTCCCTAGTTACTGGTCCCCTCTCCTGACACCTACCTCCCTCTATCGGCTGATTTCTCTCTCTAGTTCTTTTTTTTCCTGTCTTCCCTAAATGAAGCTTCACGCAACTGAAACCCTAAGGTTAACCGGCTCCATTCACACCATGGCTGTCAGGGAAGAATTCTGAGAGGAACTGGCAAATATGGCAATATCCAATATGGCCACCCTAGTTTGCGCATGTGCATTAACGAACGGCACGCAATGGCGAATGGACGTTCACGGCGCCGAACACATGTACAAAAAACGCTCTAATTTCCAGGGTTCACTGGCCTATATAAGGACACCAGTGGCTCTCACAAATTGCTGGATTATTGTCAGTCTTGTATCCTGTGTTCCTGTGTTCCTGTGCCTTGTTCTTCTGCTTGATTATCCGTTATCAACATAGCTTACCCCTGACCTGCTGTTGCTTCTCTCCTGGCTTTCAACCTGGCTTGCTTCACGGATCTGCTCCTGCCTATTCCAGATTAACAGCTTATGTTTGACCCCGGCTTGATCTCAACTACACTTCCGGACACTTTCTGTGTTTGACCCATGGCCTGGCTTCTGACCTTGCTCCTGCTTTATCCATCTATCAAGTTGTCAAGATCTGCTAGCACCTCCAGAGAATCATTGGCTGTGACCACCTTCACTGCTTCTGGAATCATCGGGCATTTTCACCTTCATGCAACCTGTGGATCTTTGGGCATAGCACCCTCCATCATCACCTTCAGGGGTACTCTGCACTCAGCCACAAGTGGAGCCCACTCATCACCTCAGCCTCCAGTCTGGTACGTGACACTGCGTTCTGTTTTGTGGGCAGAATCGGCAGGCGCCCTGCAATTCTGTTTACATAATTTTACCACGATTTTACTGCGATTCATCGGGCGACAATCATGGCAAAATCACTCCGCAATTTGGTGCCATTCAAAATAACGGGGATTACAAGGGCAAAGCGGAACGCCATGGTGTGAATGGCACTTTTTTACCGGTGTTTTACCCGTGTTGGATGAGGTAAACTTTAAGGCTCCGGCCCCATGTGTGTACCCACAGTTTAACACCCAACTACTCCTTTTCGTGGTGAACCACTTCTTGTATTATTGGAGTGTACTTGTTCTGATGCATATATAACATATAGTTGGACTCTGTTAGAAGTACATGATGGTTCTTTTACCATGCACTACTTTTGCACCGTTTTTCTTTAGCTTGTATTTTCGTTCTTTGTTCACCTTACCTTTCGCAATAAACTTTTATGAAAGAAAAAAAAATGTAACTCTTTTTGTTAATCTTTCATCCACAATTTTTGAAGGTGGATGAGTCCGGGAGCATTTGCAGCTTTGTGCTGTCTGCATCAGTGTACCTTGGTGTTAAGCATTGCGCACTGTTATGCCCTGTACACATGGTGGAACATTTTGATGACAAAATCCATAGTTTTTTTTCCAATGGATTTTGGCCCAAACTTGTCTTGCATACACACGGTCACACAAAGTTGTCGGAAAATCCGATTGTTCAGAACGAGGTGATGTAAATCACTTACAATGGGACTATAAAGAGTCCAGTAGACAATAGCTTTTGTCTCGTAATTTATTCTGAGCATGCATGACACTTTGTCGGAATTGTCTACACACGATCGGAATTTAAACAATCTAATTTTGTTGTCAGAAAATTTTAGATTCAGCTCTCAAACTTTGTGTGTCGGAAATTCCGACGGAAAAAGTCTGATGGAGCCCACACACGATTGGATTTTCCGGCAACACGATACGATCGCACATTTTTCATCGGAAGTCCGACCGTGTGTACAGGGCGTTAGAGCTTTGTGTTACTGTTTTTTTTTTTTATAATAAGAAATAAACAAAAATTTGAATTTTCACTTTACCAACATAGAAGTAAACCCAGCAATCGTGCGCATGTGCCGTACACAGTGGAACCATCTGTGATCGGTCTTGACTTCATCACGGTCAATCGCGTGGTAAAAAGCCATACCCAATGGCTGTTCACCCCCCTCGGTGGCAAGCGGTGTCTCCGTGACACGCTGCCACCGAAGGAACAGGGATGCGCATGCATGATCCCCTGTTTAAATGGGTGGACGTCATATGACACCCTCCCACAACGAAAGCCGTGCTGCCTGGCTGTCATTTGACAGCCGTCGGTCAGCAAGCAATTAAAAGCCTTTACAGGTTACCAGTCTAGGGTTACCCAAGAGGTCTGGATCTAGTATTATTGTTCTGACATTTGTGGCAATACCTTACATGTTTAGTGCAATTGCCATTTATATATGCGTACGGGACTGGTGAGTTCACATTTATGCGCAAGCGCGGACAAGCGGGTCACATTTATTATTTATTTTATTTAAATAAACATTTTTTACACTTTTTTTTTACAGCGTTATTGCTATCACAAGGGATGAACAACATCCTTTGTGACAGTATGGGCCATGACAAGAGCCTCATTAAGGAGAGATATGGGATCTATGCAGCCGATCAGACATAGATTGGTCTGATTGGCTGCTTTACTGGCCAGTAACCAGCCAGTAAACACAAAGCCAAAACCGGAAGTGACAAATTCCTTTTGGCTTCTGGTTTCTGTCATACAGTGGGATGAACATCATCAGTTCCTCTCACTGTGTGCCCAGAGCAGAAAGCAGCTAGTTGCATCCTTACCAGGCTCCCCGATCACTTGAGAGCCTCTGATTACACATTGTTGATATTTACATGTTGGCATGGAAACATTAACACAAACATTGCACACATAGTGTAAAACTAATGTTTTACCTAGGATCTTGCTGCCAGAAAATCCAACATCCAATGATATGGGGCTGAAAGATGCAAGCAGATTAGCAACTGCAAACAATATAAGTTTTTATAAATTTCTCTGATACAGCGTGCTCCTATGGTCCCTCACAGACAACCAGCAGTTCTAGCATTAAAGTATGCCAGATCGGCTGCATAGTATGCACCAGTAGTCATGAGTGAGAAAATAGAAGAGAGGGAGAGAAAGTGTCACCTAAGCATAGAAAACGATGGAGAAAAACACAATATACCTGTACAACATATAGACAGTAAGTATTGCACTCATATTCCAATAAATTGATATGGCATATCAATAAATAATCTGTGGAGCATCAAGTGGCAGCTGCTTCAGTGTCTCCAATAGGCATGGAAACTAAAGTAGAAGAGAGTGCACCACTCTCAGTGTAGTATTATTAACAATATTGATGAAAAAATAATGTATATTGTGCACGAATATGTAGTAGGTGGAATACAGTTTTGTGAAAAACAGTGTAGCGCTTATTTGTTTATCATATACAGCAAAGAGTGTTTAAATGTATTTATTTGTTTGCACAGTTTAATGTATGCACTGATTACATTGGTCACATTGTAATGTGGTAAAAACAAATAAGCGCTACACTGTTTTTCACAAAATTTATTATGCCACATTTGTACACCTAGATGTTGTGTTAGCTGCTGTTTGTATACCGTCTACACATTTGAATAGCGCAGTGTTTTTGGTTCTTTTTGAAAAAAAAGGTGGAATACAGGCATAGCTCAAAAAGCTCCAGCAGATGACATCCTTCTACTGGTCCCATCTCCAATGGTAAATATAATTTGGATGAATAGAGGGCCTCTACTTCCTTATGGTCCACAGTGGCTCCCCTCATTACATCCTCAGTTGGTTTCTGTGTTACAGTCATCTTAAACTGTTTCCTGTTGCAGTTTTCCACCAATAGAAACTCTCTATCCATCCTTTACAAGCTTTTCTATTAGGAGTAATATAAAGATGCAACCTGCTGGACTTTGTTTTTACCTGTTACATGTGAGTGCATTAAAGTTTGTTTCTCATTTATTGTTTTTTAATAAATATGACTGGCCCGCTCTTTCCCTGTTTTGTATTTTATTCTGGCCATCCTACACTTTTCATGTTTTTTTTTAGGCTGTTCATCTTTAGAAGCCCTCTATTCATTCACCTTGGTCTTCCCCTCATAGACCAATAGAAGGACGCCTCCTGGTGGAGCTTTTTGAACTATACCTGTGTTCCACCTACTACATAACAGTGCATTACACATGCTCTTTTTTTCAATCAATTGTGTTATTATTACTACCTGGGGAATGGTGTGCCCTCTCCTTTATTTTTCATGTCCATTGGAGTCACTGAATTACAGTAGTTGCCGCCTGCTGATTCTCCACAAATTATTTATTGATATGCCATATCAACTTATTGGAATGTGAGTGCAATACATATCACCTCATTACAATACATTGTGTTTGCTACGCCTAGACAATGTGTTTGCTACGCCTTCTTTTCTTTTTCTTTTTTCTTACATGTCCATAAGAAGGAAATGCTCCAGAACCTGCTTGAAGGAGAGGCTGCAGACGCTGTAGAAGTGTACTTTTTGCATCAATCTATCTTATGGATTTTCTGATGACCTTTTATGGAAAATGTTAATATCTATGCTATGCCATTACATGGTATAATAGGGTAGATACTGGTACTACTCTTCTTGTGCCAGGTTATTCAAATATATCCCCAATCTTGGGGCCATATTTGGTACTGTTCTCACCAGAAGTGATGATAATGAAGTCTGATGAACCCCAAACTAAGTGGGGAGAATGGAGCAGTTGTACTGAGTACATTTCTTTAAACTTTCTAGTCAATGATGAAAATGGCCAGATTTAAATCTTATGTCTTTAGTGAAGAAGTGAAATATTTCACATAGCCCCCCTCTCCCACTTGAACTAGCTTTAGATCACAGTGACACAAGCAAACATAGCAAACACAACCCGTTTATAACACATTTACCAAAAAAGCAGAGGTATCATAAATCCCATTAAAAGAGTTCAACCTAGAGCACACCAAGCTCTTGTAAACTTTTTTGAGCCAGATTTCTCAATAGACCCTTAATGGGCCCTGTCATAAAAAACTGTCTGTAAATGATTTAAGCAAATATATATATATATATATATATATATATATATATATATATATATATATATTCTGAGTCTATTCTTTTAACTCCCAAAAACAATATCCACTATTTCATAATTCAGGAGGGCATGGGGGGGCGTAGCAACTGCCCAGCAAGATGGACGCTTGATCTGGGAGCTCCTCAGGAGAACCATCAACTGAACCCCACAGCTCTGCTTTGCTACCCTACTCACCACCCGTGGGAGCAGTAAACCACTGGCCATTTCTCAGAGAAAAAGAGAAGCTCCACAGCCACATAAATGTTCAGATTTCTTCCCACCTGTCTTACGAGGGCTTCAACAAAATGGCAGCGGAGACCAAATCACTTGGTCCGCAGCTGACTTTCTAGTGCCCTCCTCTGCCTCTTCATCCCTGGCTAACACAGCCGCCGCCACAGATGTGAATGGCTCTGGGACTTCCACCTTCACCTTCTCCAACCCAGCAAACTCCAAGCCATCCAGGGATCCATCCCCTTCATGCAAGGATGTCATGCAGGAGGAGGTAGGTGCAGACTCTGCAGCACCAACACCCAGGCCTTCAACAAATCCAATAGCTTCATTCCCCATGTCTGGCCAGCCAGTATCAGATACAGTACTAAAAGACATGTTGCTCTCTCTCAGAGCCTCCTTACAAGCTTTTCTAATGAATTGCATAGCACAGCATAAATTGGAGATCTAAGAATTGGGTGAAAGGGTTAATCATTTGGAGAACACACTGAGTGAATTTGCTAAAAGCTACAACATCCTAGTGGATGCACACTTAGCACAGAATGAAGACATATCCTGGATTAAAGCAAAGATAGCAGACCTAGAAGACAGGTCAAGCAGAAATAATTTAGAAATTAAAGGGATACCTGAGTCAATTCAATCCTCTCAACTGCCCCCTTTTTGTGAAAGAAATGCTCCTAGCAGATCTTCCAAACCTCACCGCTGTTGACCTGACAATAAACATGATCTACCGGGTGACCAAACCTTCATTCCTGCCAAGTGAATTTCTTATAGAAGTGTGATCCACAGAGTTAATTTTTTCCAAGTCAAGGAACAGCTGCTGGAGGCATTCAGACATCCATCACAACTTTTCTCATAACCTCTCTCAGTACACTTTGCAACTATGAAACAATTTAATTACAATAACTAAACCACTCAGGAATCATAACATTCCATACAAGTGGAAGTATCCAGCAAGGTTTCTCATCAAGACTCCACTTCCCGAGTAACTTCCCTGGAAGAAGGTCTGTCCATGCTGCAAAATATGCTGCAGATATAGTTTGAACAATTGGCATTGAAAGAGTATCCACTGGAAAATCATTAAACACTTCCAAACCGGTCAGAACACCCCGAGCTCTTTGGCTGTTGTAATTTCTGTAAATTTCCTCTTCCAGGACCTTAAAAGATGGCTGTATTTGCAGCCATCATATTCCATTGAGACTTATAATTTTCCACTTTTAAGTCTCTTTATTTTACTGGTTCTAAGTGTCTGTTTTGTAGTATCTTTTCTGCTAACATTTTTTTGCACAAATTTTATTTTTTATTCATTAAAGCACTGATGAGCACTGATAGGCGGCACTGATGGGCAGCCTTTATGAGCATTGGTGGGCACTGATAGATGGCACTGTTGGGCAGCACTGATGAGTAGGCACTGACAGGCATCACTGATGGGCACTGATTGACATCACTGGTGGGCACTGACTGACATCACTGGTAGGCACTGATTGGCATAGCTAGAGCATAGGTGGGCAACCCTGGTGGGCATTACTTGTGGGCACTGACAGGCTTTGCTGTTGGGGCTGCACTGATAATCACTGCACTAATTATCAGCGCAGACTCCTTGTCAGGAGAGCCGCTTATCGGCTGTCCTCTACTCATGCCCAGTGAGTAGTGAATAGAGGAATGCCAATAACCGGCACTTCCTATTCACACTGTGATCAGCTATGATTGGACACAGCTGATCACATGGTAAAGAGCCTAAATCATAGGCTTTTTACCATGATCGGAGATATGGTGTGTCAGGGTGACACACCGCACTATGGATCACCAGGCTGCGCAACCCCAGGGGCACGCACAGTGGCATGTTCTGAAAGTTGTCCCATGACATCAAGTTAGGACCAATAGAGTCTGTGCCCGGTCATCAATCTGCTATAGGCCAGATGGGAAGGTGCTAATGAGTGCATTTATTAAAAACACAAGAAATTAGGATTTTTTCTGTTAGCTTAAGAACATTGTGTTTGTCTATCGTTGTGGGGTTCACACACTTTTTCTAGCCACTGTATTTAAAATCTGTAAATTAACTATGTATAAAAATATAAAAGACATGTTATATAAAAAATAATCAATGTGTGATAATAAACAATGGGGGTTATTTACTAAAGGAAAATCCACTTTGCACTGCAAGTGCACTTGAAAGTGCACTTGGAAGTAAAGTCGCTGTAGATCCGAGGGGGACATGCAAGGAAAATAAAAAACAGCATTTTAGCTTGCACATGATTGGATGATAAAACAGCAGAGCTTCTACTCATTTCAGATCTTCCTGTCAGATCTACAGTGACTGCACTTCCAAGTGCACTTTTAGTGCAAAGTGCATTTGCCTTTCGTAAATAACCCCCAATATCATATAATTGTCCTTCTAATTCTGGCTCGGTTATTTAGATCTATTATTACTTCATAACCACCATTCCAGTTAAAAACTCTGTAAAAATGTAATGACTATACTAAAATTCTATTTAAATAATGGAAGGTTTAATCATTTATGAAACTGTATGGCCTTTCTAGTCTTCTTTCTAGACCATTAGGTACCAGTATTTGCAAGCAAAAAATCCAGTGTGTCGGTTGGTGACATATTCCTTTATATTTTCCATTATCAGTATGAGACAGGACGTGTATACAAAAAGAAACCTTCAGTCCAGCTGTGCTACTGTTATGGAAATTCTTAAAGTTCCTGGGGATGATATGCTTATCCCACCCTTTTTCAATAAATGCCTTATTTTTCCCTATACTGGCCCTTTTTGATTTAGCCACATATAGTAGTTTTTGTCCACAGGGGCAGAGAAGACATTAGACGGCACATTGATTTGCAGGCACAACTGCTCTCGTTTTGTGCTGTCCACCATGTCCCTTCACATAAATTGCTTCATTGATGGTCCACCCATCCATTTTAGAGTGAGAGAATAGCCAAATGAGAAGAGTCATCTAAATGTCTATTGACACATTTAGTTATTTACATCACATTGAAAAATTACCTTAAATAAATGATGATGCTATAATATTAGGTTCCATGCATACTGGGCAATTTTTAAGCCAGTGTGCATGGACCCATGTGTTGAAACTTTCGTCTTTAGAATGCAATCTATGCCAAAAATGTACGACAGTAATCTGTGTACCATAATGAACTGATCTGCTCAGAAGAGTAATGAAAAAAAGAAGGTAGAAAATCAATCAGTTGTTGTTAGACATGTTGCTTGTAACAAATAATGGCTTTATAGGGATGCCACAAAACTATATGGCTTTAAACTGGTAGTAACACACACAGAAGTAAATGACATTAAACTGGCAGTAACGCACAAAACTATATGGCGTTAAACTGGCAGTAATGCACACAGAACTATATGGTATTAAACTGGCAGTAACACACACAGAACTATATGGCGTCAAACTGACAGTATCACACAAAACTATATGGTGTTAAACTGGCAGTAACGCACACAGAACTATATGGCATTAAACTGGCAGTAATGCACACAGAACTATGTGGCGTTAAACTGGCAGTAACACACACAGAAGTAAATGGCATTCCACTGGCAGTAAAGCACAAAACTATATGGCGTTAAACTGGCAGTAACCCACACAAAACTATATAGTATTAAACTGGCAGTAGCGCACACAAAACTATATGGTGCTAAACTGCCAGTAATGCACACAGAAGTAAATGGCGTTAAACTGGCAGTAACGCAATCAAATAGACGGTGTTCCACCATCACTACACTGACGCTATCTGAACTGTCCCTACTCTAGCTATACACTAATGTAAAGATTACTGACACAGTGTCACTACACTACACTGTTCAGCGCCACAATGCATTGTGGTCGGTTTGGGGGTCTAACAAACGGTTAACTGACCTGTTTGTTCGGCTGTTCCTCGAACGTCCAAACAGCGAAAGTTCAGCCCGAACTTATGCTCGGGCCGAACCATTCGCCCATCTCTATTTGTGAATAGTATTTTACTGTTTTTTATCAATAAATTATCTTTGGATAATACAGAAGGCTGGTGCCCCCTATACCTAAGGGCAGTGTCATGGTTATGCAATAGTTTGTCTGCTTACCTGTTCCCATGTGTTCATCTAGAGACCAGCCGACCCTCACCTGTCTGCTTTTGTAATCCATCCTCTGGCATGGCTCCACCCTAGCTCCTATCAGAGAGCTCTATATTAACCTGTGCACTGCAGGCCAGCCTGGCTGATCAACCTTTATGTGTTAGCTTCCTGTTACCTGCCGTGTGCTCTTCTGTTGTTCCGTTACCGACTTTGGCGTGTCCTTGACTATCCCTGTTTGCCTGTGATCCTGACCTTTTGGCATGTCCCTGACTATTCTCGTCTGCTTGTGGCCCCGACCTTGGCTTTGCCCCTCACTATCCCTATCCTCCTGTTGCCTACTGTGGGTGTGAGCTGGAGGACCCTGGGGGTCGCGACCTGGAGCCAGTTGCAGCCAAGTCCATCCTCACCACTAGAGGCGCTGGTGAACACCTGCTGGCTCTTAGACTCCGCGCCCCAGGGAATCTTACGCTCTAACCCCAGTGGGATCTGTCCTCCATCTGCAGCAGTCAGTCGTAGGGTCCACAACCTTGCGGTGCACTCCTGATCCCTACGGTGTGCATTTGTCACCTCGCCTCAAGGTGACCTGACAGTTTGATCAGCCATGGACCCGGCTGACATGCCGCTTCCTACAGTCGATCCGTTGCAGGGCTTAGTTCGCAGACTTGAGACCCAAGAATCGCATCAGACCCAGGTGATGCGATTCCTTCAAGATATGGCTTCCCGCTTCAAGCAGCTACAGGCTTCCTTGGGAACCCTGAACCTGCAGCCTCAAGTGCAGTCAGCAGCTGCACCTATCGCACCAGTCGCATCCACGCATGCATTATTACTGCCAGCTCCGTCCCGTTTCTCTGGGGACTCCAAGGCTTGCAGGGGGTTCCTTAGCCAGTGCACAATTCATTTTGAACTTCAGCCCCAAAACTTCCTATCCGATCGGGCAAAAGTAGCATATATCATATCCCTCCTGTCCGGCGAGGCACTAGCTTGGGCTGCCCCTCTGTGGGAACTGAATAATCCAGTGGTTTTTAGCCTGTCTGATTTCTTGAAACTTTTTAGTAACATCTTCGAGGAACCAGGTCGTGTCTCCTCAGCGGCTAGCGCTCTTTTACGTCTCCATCAAGAGTCCGCGTCTGTGGGACAGTATGCTCTTCAGTTCCGTATCCTCACAGCTGAATTGAGCTGGAATAATAAGGCCCTAGTTGCAACCTTTTTACATGGCCTCTCTGATAGATTGAAGGATGAATTAGCAGGAAGATCCCTTCCTGCTGATCTGGACAGTGTCATCACCTTGTGTAACCAGATCAATATTCGCTTTCAGGAGAGGGCACTGGAAAAAAGACGCCAGCACTCCCCATTCTTTAGGCAGCCTGAGCCCCCAGTCCCTTCTCTTCGATCCGAGGAGCACCCCCTGCCTACCGAGGAACCTATGCAGTTGGGCTAGACTAAGTTATCTCCCGAAGAACGTGCTAGGTGCAGAACTCTGGGCCTATGCCTCTATTGTGGGGCCAAAGGTCATTTCCGTAAACACTTGTTCTCTTCATCCAGAAAAACGCTCAGGGCTAATACATCTGGAAGGTGGAGTATTAGACCCTGAAATATCACCTTCACCTTCTCGTCTTCTCCTTTCTGTGTTGCTTCATGTCGGTGCTTCCTCTCGTTTGGTCTCAGTACATCTGGATTCCGGAGCCGCTGCCAAATTCATGGATTGGGAAACTGCATCCTCCATGAGACTTACCCTTTTGCCCCTTACAACGCCATTGGTGGTCTTGGCGATTGATGGCACGGCTCTCCCAGGGGGCCCTATCCGCTTCCAGACTCTTCCTGTTAAGATGTCAGTAGGGACACTCCACCAGGAGTGGATATCCTTCCTTGTCTTACCTAAGGCTTCATCTCCTATCATATTAGGTCTTCCTTGGTCACGGCTCCATTCTCCACACGTTGACTGGTCTACTGGACAGATCCTGGCTTTGGGTTCCTCCTGTTCCTCTTCCTGCCTACTCAAGGGTACCCCAAAGGAGAGACTTCCTGTTACCACCATCCCAGTATCTTCTGCTCTTCCCGCTGTATATAGCGATCTCTGCGATGCGTCCTGCAATAGTCGGACTGGTGCACTCTCTAGGTCATGTGGTACTCTGGATGAGGGGCCCACCTATGAACCTGAGTCGATCGTTCACTCCAGTTCGCATAACCATTTACCTTTGCCTGTCCCTAATCTCCCTTGGACGCACAGCCAGGCTAACTTGTCTGCAAGTTCCACGGTTGCTATGCCCTGTGATGTGATTGAGATGGTCGCTACACCTGACAATACTATTCAGTCAGCCTCTGCACCAGTTATGCCAGTCCAGCCCATGCCCAATGAGCTTCCTGCTTCTTGTTCAGGACCTTCTGTGACCTGGCCTCACCCTACTGCTACTATGCCCGTTCAAACCCGTTTAAGAGGCTCAATCCATCCTTTGGATAGAATACCTCATTCGGCCAGGAGGGGTTTTCAATCTTTTTCTCAGAGTTCTCTGAATTCTGTTTGTGTTTCAGCTATCCAGCTTGACTCTTGTGACATGTCACCTTCTAACCAACCTGACCTCAGGGATCCACTGACCTCTGACCAGTCTGGTGGTCCTGTTATGGATGCCCAGCTCATCTTTAAGGGTCTGGGGAACCCTGCTCAGGCTCCTGATCTTCTCATGCCCTTACCAATTCCTAAGAAACCTTTAGTCCTTAAGTCCTCTTGTCCTCTCCCTACCTCGTTTTCCAGTCTCTGAGGATAATCTAAAATACGAGGTAGTCAAGTTTTGGATTCCCGGCTCCGTAAAGGCATTCTTCAGTACCTCGTACATTGGAAAGGGTTTGGCCCTGAGGAGAGGTCTTGGATCACTGCATCTGAGGTCTTTGCTCCTAGTCTGTTTAGGAGGTTCCATCTGGAGTTTCCCTTTAAGCCTGGACCCAGGCGGGGGAGGGGGAGGCTTTGTAAGAGGGAGGGTACTGTCATGGTTATGCAATAGTTTGTCTGCTTACCTGTTCCCATGTGTTCATCTAGAGACCAGCCGACCCTCACCTGTCTGCTTTTGTAATCCATCCTCTGGCATGGCTCCACCCTAGCTCCTATCAGAGAGCTCTATATTAACCTGCGCACTGCAGGCCAGCCTGGCTGATCAACCTTTGTGTGTTAGCTTCCTGTTACCTGCCGTGTGCTCTTCTGTTGTTCCTTTACCGACATTGACGTGTCCTTGACTATCCCTGTTTGCCTGTGATCCTGACCTTTTGGCATGTCCCTGACTATTCTCGTCTGCTTGTGGCCCCGACCTTGGCTTTGTCCCTCACTATCCCTATCCTCCTGTTGCCTGCTGTGGTTGTGAGCTGGGGGACCCTGGGGGTCGCGACCTGGAGCCAGTTGCAGCCAAGTCCATCCTCACCACTAGAGGCGCTGGTGAACACCTGCTGGCTCTTAGACTCTGCGCCCCAGGGAATCTTACGCTCTAACCCCAGTGGGATCTGTCCCCCGTCTGCAGCAGTCATCTGTAGGGTCCACAACCTTGCGGTGCACTCCTGATCCCTACGGTGTGCATCTGTCACCTCGCCTCAAGGTGACCTGACAGGCAGCAAGGCCAAAGACACTATCCCTTGAGTCACTGATCGCACAGCTATCGCACTTATGCGCAGGATTGTTTGTTTTCTATCACTAAGAATTGGTGATGCTTCATCTGCCTCTCTCTCAGTTCTTAAATAAAAACATTTTCTTGCAAAGGAAGTTGGGGATGTGGTGGTAAGATTTTGAGGAGCTCAAAAGCTCACAGGGGATTTTGGCAGATATTTATGTGGGAAACACATTTAAAAAGATAAAATACTGGCAGAGCAAATTTTAAGAAGTCCACTCATCCTTAATCTTCCTTTTTAAATCCTAGCTGTAAATCCTTTACATTCTCTTGCAAAATCAGTACAAAAAAAGAAACGACAAGTGATTTGTAGTTGATTGATATTTATTGGGAAAAGCAGGTAAATGTATTATAGACAGTCACTGAATCAATCAGGCCTGCAACTCCATGCATTATTTTTAAACATCTGTCACCATCAATCTAAATGGCCTTAGTGACAGTTCTTCAACACACAGGAAAGAATGTCATAAGCACATTTAATAGCAAGTGTTAAAAATTCAACTGGCACATTAATTTGACTTTTGAAAAATGTGTGAAAAATGTGTTTGACTGGGGCGGTACACCTGTCAAACGGTAACGCAGGTGTCCTAAGGCAAGCTCAGGGAGGACAGAAACCTCCCGTGAAGCAGAAGGTTATTTTATTTTTTTATCCTACATCATGTGATATTTACTTACCAGAATCAACAGATATGAAATGGAAATAAAGACAATTTAAATAAAACATATCCTTTTTCTTCCTATAATAGGTTCCCTCTAGCTGAACACTTGAATTGTAGGATCAACTGAGATAGGCAAAGCTGCATTCTTGTTAAATATAATAACCTAAAATAGCTTAAATCTAACAAAACAAAACTTTGAGGATAACAAATATAAAATGTTATAATACTTATAGTGAAAAATTTTTCCTTATAATGTTATATGCAGTGCATGTAAAAGTACAGCAGAACAAATGTATACAAAAAAGTATGGTAGGCATTTAACAATGCATAGACTGGTTATTGATGTCTTGGGCCTGGGTCATAACTTGAATCGCAAGACAATGGATAAAGCACTGTTTTCAATGGTGGGCAGTCACATCAATGCAGCATAACTGCAATGCGAGTTTAGGGAACGGTCCTGTGCTACTTTGGTGCGATGCAGTGTGAGTTTGTGGGCCATAGACTTGAATAGAAATGTATCAAAAACACATGTACGTGCATTTATTTTTTATTTTCTTGTGTTTTATTGCTGAAGCATCATTCTCTTATGTAGTACAGTAGTAGTAGTAGCACTTGCACTGCATAGTCCCACCTTAAATCACATTCAATGCTTATCAAATTAATCTGAACCAGGCCTTTTATTTCAAATTTCCTGTTAAGCCAAGAAACACATATTTACCATAAGCTGCCATATTACACATGGGAAAGCACATCCTCTATGTGACAGAGTTTGGACCTGGCAATAGGTCAATCAGATAGTGAGGATTACATTTTTGATGATTGCTTGGAATATGTAGGTGAAGTTTATACCTACGTTGATTTTTATGGGGCCTGCAGTGCAAGATCAGAGAAGCAGGCAGTGCCATCAAGTTAGGAACAGGCACCTTATGATGCCTGCTTTAAAACAACTGTTACTTGGCTTAGTTGACACCAATTAGAGATTTCACTTAAAGTATTTATAAACCCTACATGAATGACCCATATTTTGGTAGGGCACTGTATGTCACAAACACCTGCCTTCTAAATACTTGATTTGTCCTTTTGTTACATCTCGGTGCTGCTGGCTTCTTTGCAGCCAGTTTATGTGCACAATACATACAGTAAATGCATTCCAGTGATGGCTGCATGCCATTTTCAAGGTGGGCTTCCTGATGGTGGAAAAAGTGGGACATGCCTGTGCAGCAATTTGAAGTCTGCTGGGTGTGAGAGAGTGACAATGCAATTAGGAAATGGGAATAGATTCTTGTTACTCTATAACAGCAGGACTTGCTTACATAAAAACCCCCATAGCTGGTTCATCATTAATTTAACGTCTACTGTACATTAACATGTTCAATCATATTTGAGATTTAAATGATTGGGTATACATATAATTTATCTATTTTTATATATATATATATATATATATATATATATATATATATATATATATATATATATATATATATATATATATATATATATAACATACACGTTTTATTTAACCACTAAATTTCTACTTATACATTACCTATGGGCCAGGCTCATTTTTAAATTTTGATATAAGCATATTTATTCAGCAATGACTTTGTCATTACTTAAGATAAAAAAAGTTGACTTTTGGATTGAGGGTGATACCATTTATTCACATTCATTGTATTGTAAGATTTTGAAGCACACTTGTCCCTTCTACATGTATAATATTTATTTTCTTAATGTTAATACCTTTTATTTAATATTAATAATATTAATATTTTGTAAGATAACAAAGTAAATTTTATTATAACAATGTCATATATACCAGGCTTATACACATAAGGCTTTTTTGGTGATATCGTCTTCCAAAAATTTTTTGAGGAATTTATAGATGAAGAGTAGCAAAACTGAGAACACACTTTTTTCTACTTTGATCAGTGTCATTTTAGTTTAACATTATGATTCTGGTTAAAAGCATTGCAAAGTTATTTATAAATAAAATAATGACTTTTTTTTTTCGCTTTTCAACAAAATTTAATGAACACAATAAACTAAAAATTTTAAAAAAAGTTTTCATATTAATAGTTACAAATATAAAAATAACAACACTAATCAGCAGGAGAAAAGTTAAGGGGTAAATGTGTGGGAGTAGTCAATTTGCTTGATTAGGCTAAACTAAGAACAGCTACAATGGCTCATGCAGGGGAGCCAACCTGCCGCAGTATAACTGTGGCGCCTGGTCGGGAAGTGGTTAATCGGATACATACATTGTTTACTGAATTTATTTGGGCACATAAACAACTGAGGATTAACAGATTTCTCTTCACCCTCCCCAAACAATATGGTGGACTGGCGGTAACAGCTATTTAGGACATTTGATTGACTGGTGCCGACATGGAGACCTAAAAATATGGCTGAACCTTGAGCATGAGCAGAGCAAGGTTTTGCTACACAGAACACCTTGGTGTTATAGGGAGTGTTCACCTTACATTAAAAAGCATCCATTGACTGGACCTACACAACGTCTATGCTCTTCTCCAGGGGTAGACTTTCCACAATTTGATACATATAATTGGATAACACCTCAAATTTATTGGGATTTTTAAGGCAATATAGAAAAAAGAAAATATGTACTAAAATGTATATGAAAAAATATATAAATGTTATTACAACTTATCAAAAGATATTACAAAACCACAATGATCCATAAAATAACAGTGTTGTGCTAACATATGTGAAAATTGTGTATAAAGATACAAATATATTGATTTTTATTTTTGTATTATTAATAAGAAAAAAAAAAAAGGAACAGAATCATATCTGGGTAAGGAGCCCAATTGTCCACCAACCAGCTAATCATTCAGTTTTACCTGAAACATAGCCCTCCAGGAATGGCCTAAAGCTCTCTGTTTCATTAAGCCCTGGATAAATTGGAGCTTCCAAGAATTTAATCCAACGCATTTCACGTTGCAAGAGTGTCTTGTTCCAATCCCCCACTCTGATAGGTATATGTACCCGGTCTATCACAGTAAAGTTTACAACCGGCATCCTATATGCATGAGCATCCACAATATGTCTCCCCAAAGGGAGATAGAGATTGCAGATCCTCATGGCAGACAAATGTTTGCCTATACGTTGACCTAATTCTTGTTTGGTCTTTCCAATGTAGAAAGCCCCGCACTCGCATTAAAACAGGTAAACAACGCCTTTAGTTTTACAGTTAGCGAAATGTTTTAGTCGAAAACTCTCGCCGTTAGGTAACTTGAAAGTAGTCCATTGTTTTATATATTCACAACAGGAACAGGGCCCACATGGGTATGTTCCCCAAGTTTTGCATGGATCTAGGCGTTGGTTACCCTTATATTCACTTTGTACCAATGAATCCCCAAGAGAGCCGGCCTTACGAAAGGTGATTTGAGGTTTTGGGGTAACAACCGTCAATAATATTGGATCCTCTGTTAATATTGACCAATATTTTGTAAGAACACTTTTTATTTTGTCATGCTCGTTTGAAAACCGTAGTATTAATCTAGTTGTATTCTCATTCTTCTTAGGTTTACTTTTACCAAATAGCAAAGTTTGTCTATCTTGATTTTTGACACGGTTGAAGGCCTTTTTCAGGCAGGTTTTTGTATATCCCCGTAGCAATAATCTTTTGCTCAATTCATCCGCCTCTTTTTGAAAGGCTTCTTTAGTTGTACAGTTGCGTTTAATTCGCAACATTTGACTATATGGAATGGATTTTTTCAAAGATTCCGGATGGAAACTCCCGGCATGCAAAAGCGTGTGGCCGGCAGTTTCCTTCCTGAATAATTTTGTAGTGAGCTGCCCCACTGCATCTTTCATGATGGTAATGTCTAAGAAATCAATTTGGGTCCGATTATAGGACATAGTGAAAAAAAGATTCAGATTATTTTGATTCATCACTTCAAGACAAGTTTTTAATATTTCCTCCGGGCCATTCCAAACCATAAATACATTGTCAATATAACGTTGCCACAGTACGATGTACTTAGTGTATGTCTCATCAGACAAAAAGGTTTTTTCCCACTCCCCCGGGTACAAGTTGGCATAAGAGGGTGCGCAACATGTGCCCATGGCCACCCCTTGTACCTGGAGGTAGTGGGATCCTTTAAATAAAAAAACATTATGTCTGAGTATGAAGTCAAGCATTGATAAAATAAACTCATTAAATTTCCATTCGGTAGTTGACCTTTGTTGTAAAACTCGTTGTATTGCCTTTATTCCTATATCGTGGGGAATGCTATTGTAGAGAGATTCGACGTCTATGGTTACCAATATTGCTGTAACCGGGATTATCAAATCCTCCAGGATTTGCAATAAGTGGATAGTATCTTTAGTGTATGATGTTAATTCCAAAACGTGTGGTCTCAGATGATCATCAATGACCTGGCTTGCAGCCTCCGAGATACAGCCATTACCAGAGATGATCGGTCTGCCCGGGGGATTCTGAATATTTTTATGTATTTTTGGTAGTGCATACATGGTAGGTATTCTTGGATATTTAGTACGTATAAAATCCCACATCTCTACAGTAATGGCACCATCTCTATAGGCTCCATCAACCAGGTCATAGAATTTTTGATTATATTTGTCTACACAGTACGCCGAAATTCTACAGTAGCATTTCCGATCGTTAAGGATTTTAAGGCACATGTTTTGTTACCCCCTTTGTCTGATTGTTTTATTGTAATTTCTACATTGTCCTGGAGTGATTTTAGCGCATGTTTCTGTTCTAAATTAAGATTTTTTGGCTTACCCTTATCCTTTTTCATTTTTTTGATTTCTTTAGTTGTCAACCTGACAAACAATGCTAGGGCTGGATTGGAACTCAATGGGGGAAATTTATTGTATTTTTTCTTGTATACTTTTTTTATCACAGGTGGGGAACTCTGTCCAAGATCTTCGTCTGAACTGTCTTCACTATCAGTTTCCTCTTCCCAATCTTCCAACACTGATTCATTTTCCTGCAGCAGATGATTAAGGTCACGCAGGGCCCTAAAATCAGCTGCTGTAAGATTAGATGAAATAACCTCTTGTTTTGGTTGTTTGCTATAGAAGCATTTGAAAAGTACCTTACGTGCAAATAAGTTAATGTCTTTGATGACTTCAAAGTCATCTAATGATTTATTGGGGCAAAATGACAGCCCAAGTGAAAGCACCTGGCTTTCAATAGCCGTGAGTGTATGTGACGATAGATTTATGATGTTTAAACCACCTTCTCCTATATGAGTACATGTTTCTACTTCTAAGACTGGGTTAGGACTGGAGTTTGGGTTGGAACTATTTTGTCTAAAAAATCATCTAATTGTTTTTGTGTTTTTGGAACCACCCCTAATTCCTTCGGACTTTTGGTATTTCTATTTTTCTCAGATGGAATAGTTTTCAGGTTATCTTTCCTATCTCTTAGATTTCTTGACGGCCCCCCATTTTTAGATAGATGTGGGCCTTGTTGAACTTCAGTTGTACGTTTTTTTGTAACCTGTTGGGTTTCATGGTCTATATCTTGTGTTTTCGCAAAAGGACCCTTTCTTTTTCTCATTGGTCCCTCCATAAGAGTGGAAGCCGAAGACGAGGAAGCATTGGAGGGTGTATCTGAATTATAGTCATTCTTGTATTCATGTGTTTTGGTTGCATTTTTATTACCAATTTTATTTTTATTGGTCTGTTGCCATTTGTATGCCCGATTTTCGCTAAATGCATTTTTATCCCTCCAATATTTCCGCTCTTTTTTTGAAGGATTGATTTCCCATATTCCTTCAGATGGTCTCTTAATTTTGCCTCTAGGCTCGCATAGTCCTCATGTATTTTTAAAGGGACTAAACGAGCATAGAGACCTTTTTGTCCGATGAGACATACACTAAGTACATCGTACTGTGGCAACGTTATATTGACGATGTATTTATGGTTTGGAATGGCCCGGAGGAAATATTAAAAACTTGTCTTGAAGTGATGAATCAAAATAATCTGAATCTTTTTTTCACTATGTCCTATAATCGGACCCAAATTGATTTCTTAGACATTACCATCATGAAAGATGCAGTGGGGCAGCTCACTACAAAATTATTCAGGAAGGAAACTGCCAGCAACACGCTTTTGCATGCCGGCAGTTTCCATCCGGAATCTTTGAAAAAATCCATTCCATATAGTCAAATGTTGCGAATTAAACGCAACTGTACAACTAATGAAGCCTTTCAAAAAGAGGTGGATGAATTGAGCAAAAGATTATTGCTACGGGGATATACAAAAACCTGCCTTAAAAAGAGGCCTTCAACCGTGTCAGAAATCAAGATAGACAAACTTTGCTATTTGGTAAAAGTAAACCTAAGAAGAATGAGAATACAACTAGATTAATACTACGGTTTTCAAACGAGCATGACAAAATAAAAAGTGTTCTTACAAAATATTGGTCAATATTAACTAGAGGTCGACCGATATATCGGCCGGCCGATATATATGGGCCGATATTTGCCATTTTTTTATTAATCGGCATCGGCCGATTGTGCTGATAAAAAGCCGATTTAGAACTACAGCGGGACTTTGAAATGACTTCTGTATAGAAGTCAGTGTAAGTTGCCTGAGTTGTCATAGAAACATCTTTCCTCCTCTCTGGGCAGGCTGCCAAGAAAAGAACAAAATGATACAATGTTTACACTTGAATGAATGAAGTCATCTCAGTGTGTAGAAGTTCTCAGTTTAACAATTTAAAGACTAAATCTTTTCTGACACTTGTTGCTTACAAGTAAAAATCCTGTATTTTTTGCCAGAAAATCACTTAGACCCCCCAAAAATTATATATATTTTTTTAGCAGAGATCCTAGGGAATAAAATAGCGGTTGTTGCAATATTTTATGTCACACGGCATTTGCACAGAGGTCTTTCAAATGCATTTTTTGGGGGAAAAAATACACTATTTAAAAAAATAAAATAAAATAAAAACAGTAAAGTTAGCCCGTTTTTTTTTTGTCCAAAAGTTTTGACTACCTGTTTTTATTTAATACATAGGTTTTTTTTTTTTTTATCTAAATCATACATACAAGTAAACTGATTGGAGGTTTGTTTTGTTTAATAAATGTTTAAATGTAAGAAATTTTCTGTATCACTTATGAAGGCTGCTTTCACACTGGAGCGGGCAGGCATTGATGGTAAAACGCAAGTTTTAGCGGCTCTTTACCATCATTTTAGCGGTGCTATTTGGCTGCTAGTGGGGCACATATAACCCAGCTAGGGGCCAAGGAAGAGGTTAAATGCGCCCATGAAGCACTGCTGCCAAATCGCATTGCATGCGCTTCGGCAGTGGTGCCCATTCATATCAATGGGCAGGAGTGGTGGAGGAGCGGTATACACCACTCCAAACGTGCTGCTTGCAGGACTTTTTTTTAAGATCCTGCCAGCGCATCGCCTCAGTGTGAAAGCACTCTCTTTCACACAGACTGCAGGGGAGCCATTTTGCAGGCACTTTACAGGAGCTATTTTTAGCCCAAAAGCGCCTGAAAAACGCCCCAGTGGGAAAGGTGTGTTAGATCAAGGGGGATTAAAAAAAAAATAATAATATATAAAAAAAGGAAAAAAATAAAGAAATAAAATAAAATCGGCCTAACATATCGGCCCAAAAAAATCGGCATCATATATCGGCTATCGGCCGCCATGATTTCTAAATATCGGCATCGGCATCGGCCAGAGAAAAACCCATATCGGTCGACCTCTAATATTAACAGAGGATACAATATTATCGACGGTTGTTACCCCAAAACCTCAAATCACCTTTCGTAAGGCCGGCTCTCTTGGGGATTCATTGGTACAAAGTGAATATAAGGGTAACCAATGCCTAGATCCATGCAAAACTTGGGGAACATACCCATGTGGGTCCTGTTCATGTTGTGAATATATAAAACAACGGACTACTTTCAAGTTACCTAACGGTGAGAGTTTTCGACTAAAACATTTTGCTAACTGTAAAACTAAAGGCGTTGTTTACCTGTTTTAATGCGAGTGCGGGGCTTTCTACATTGGAAAGACCAAACAAGAATTAGGTCAACGTATTAGCAAACATTTGTCTGCCATGAGGATCTGCAACCTCTATCTCCCTTTGGGGAGACATATTGCGGATGCTCATGCATATAGGATGCCGGTTGTAAACTTTACTGTGATAGACCGGGTACATATACCTATCAGAGGGGGGGATTGGAACAAGACACTCTTGCAACGTGAAATGCGTTGGATTAAATTCTTGGAAGCTCCAATTTATCCAGGGCTTAATGAAACAGAGAGCTTTAGGCCATTCCTGGAGGGCTATGTTTCAGGTAAAACTGAATGATTAGCTGGTTGGTGGACAATTGGGCTCCTTACCCAGATATGATTCTGTTCCTTTTTTTTTTTTCTTATTAATAATACAAAAATAAAAATCAATATATTTGTATCTTTATACACAATTTTCTCTATGTGAACAATACTTGATGTCTTTAAACATGTTTTTAAGTGATTTATAATAGGTTTGGTGGGATCTGTGGTCACCACGTTCCCGGCACAGGTAAGCCCATCGGGGTGGTTTTGTTGGGAGGCCGCTGTGGTTGGGGTTATTCTTACCCCTTTCTTTACTCCCCTTTTCTTTGCCACCAATTTGGGCATTGAGCCCCCTTTTAAATGGATTGCAATAGATTTAGCAATTCATTTTTGCAGTGTTCATTTCCTCCCATGCATTCTTATTATTACTTACAGTCATTGCTTACAGTCCTTGCCCAGTAAGATGTTTTCTCCAGGAAGTACAAAAGAGTGTCACGTCCGGTTCCGGAAAATGACGTCATTTCCGGTGCCGGGCGGAAGTGACGTCACTTCCGGTTCCGGTGGAAGTGGTCATACCGGAAGTGATGTAAATGGCGGCAAAAACGCCGCTATTTTGACCAATAAGAATCTATATACCTGGAGCAATCACTTGGGTGATCTCCAATGAAAAAAAGTTATTGTTGAAAAGAGGAGGAGCTCTTCGGAGAACCTCCAATCAGAATGAAGCGGTTAGAGAGATGGGAGGAGCCTCTGTGTTGATTGGAGGAAGTTTTTGGCGCCAATCCACTCAATAAGGGCTATTTAAGGCAGGCGCCAGAAGCTCTAAGTAGGTGGGAATCTCTCCTATGTCCTTTGGATGCTCTAGATTCGGTGATATTCGTATAAAACTAGGAAACGATTGAACCTCGTTATGGCGGTAAGCTACACTTTGGGAATCCCTGTCTTATGATGGATGTAAGGCTAGGGAGTAGACTAAAATGTTTCTTGGTTCTTTTTGTTGTAGGTCTTTTAGACAAGATTGAGGTTTATACAACATAACATCTTCCTATTTCATGGGCCATTGGACATTTGTGCAAAGGAATCTTTTATTCCCATCCTTTGTTGAGTTCATTTGGACTCCAGGGCTTTGAATGTGGTGACCTTGCAACAGATCCATACTATCCTTACCATCTCCACGTTTGTGGCTCAATCCCCTCCTCTCTTGGCCTGTCTTTCCGTTTCTGGAACGGTTGCCTAAAGAGGAGATAGTGCCTATTTTTGGTACAGAAATAGCATGTGAGTATTCAAGTATTGGGTTTTAATGTATCATGTCATTTGTACATATGTAATTTCTGTAATATTCATTGCTTGTTGTGTGCTTACAGACAGTGGCTTCCCTGAAGAAGAAATTATTAATACACATTTTTCGAAACGCGTAGGAAAAGAGCTGCCTGTTTTGCTGGATAGAGTCTACGCATGTAGTAACATTCTATGCCATACACATATGTTAGCACAACACTGTTATTTTATGGATCATTGTGGTTTTGTAATATCTTTTGATAAGTTGTAATAAAATTTATATATTTTTTCATATACATTTTAGTACATATTTTCTTTTTTCTATATTGCCTTAAAAATCCCAATAAATTTGAGATGTTATCCAATTATATGTATCATTTTCGGGATGATGGCAATAACATGCCATAGCTCATGAGTCAAATCATTTTGACTTTCCACAATTTGTCCTGGGTCTACGTCAGGGAAATTTTGAAGCTCTGATGAATCAGGGGATATACCAGGTGTCTCATTTTTTGACATCAGCTGTTGACAGCCGGAAATGGCCCTTTTCAATTGGACTTTTGGCGAGCAGCAGGAGTGTATCGCGGACCAGAAGTGATGTGAGAGGTGGCGTGAATGCTTGGCTTTCTTTGGAGCAATTTTTGCTTGTAAGCAGGCACTTTTAAGTTTAATAAACTTCTTTTTAATGGTAATACACTACTGGAGGCTTATTTACCTTACATGTGGAACAGAACATCATATATGTGGGACAGAATCCTCTTATATAAAAAGGCACATTGGTGGTCCTGGACTCTGGAAGGAGAATTTATAGTTTTCTATTAGATCATGATCCAAGGCATATGACTTATGCCTATGAGGTGAGAGTTCTGGGAGTGCTGTGGTGTTAGCCGTTTCACTTATTTGAGAAAATACCAAGTTATCATGATTTGGCCCTTATCTTCACTATCTTGAGCAATTGGACTATTTATATTTATGGACTTCACTGCACAAATTTGATTATTTTGTCACTATTTGAATGAACACCAGATGTATTATATAATTGTATTCTACATTATTGCATTCATTTGTCACTATTGATGATTCACTTTTTATATTGAAGACTAGGCTATGCGCAAGATCACTGTAGATTGTAATTTTGTTTATTTGTGTAATTGTGAACACTATTAGATTTTGTTGCAATTCCACTCTATTTTTATTTATTTCACTTACAAGTAGTAGCTCAAAGGACCATCATACACATTTCATGTTTGGGGGATCTTGAAAATGGGGTCAGAGTATGTTACATATAACACCAGGGAGAAAGAATCAAGATGACTAAGAAAAGGATATGTTGTAAACACATTGATTATAGTCCTCTGGTCAAGAGATTATTGTTTTGTGATTATTACTATAGCTGATCAGTGATGTAAGTAACTCAGTTAAAATAAATGGAGTTACTTTAACGCAGTTACTTTAGAGGGTAACGAGTAATCTAACTGATTAATCTTCCCCTCATGGTAACGCTGTTCCCATTACTTGGGGGGCGTTACCGCAATTACATCTACCGCTTGGGACCAGGTAGATGGGACTAGCGAGGGAAGTGAATGCCTCTGCCTCCATCAGAGAGATTGACACCTCGCTAGCCTCGTCTCCTGGTATGTATTTAAAGGTAAACCCCTATGCTGGAAAAACAGCGTGAGGTCCCCCAAAGTCCATACCAGACCCTCATCCAAATACACAGCCCGGCCGGTCAGGAAAGGGGGTGGGGACGAGCGAGTGCCTCCCTCCTGAGCTGTACCAGGCCATGTGCCCTCAACATGGGGTGGTGCTTTGGGGAAGGGGAGCCCTGCGCCCCCCCACCCCAAAGCACCTTGTCCCCATGTTGATGAGGACAAGGGCCTCTTCCCGATAAACCTGGTCATTGGTTGTCGGGGTTTGTGGACGGGAGGGCTTATCAAAATCCGGGAGCCCCTTTTAATAAGGGGGCCCCCAGATTCCAGCCCCCTACCCTATGTGAATGAGTATGGGGTACGATGTACCCCTACCTATTCACCTGGGGAAAAGAGTGTTAATAAAAAAAAACACAACACAGGTTTTTAAAGTAATTTATTATTCAGCTCCGGGGGTCTTCTTCTGTCTTCGGGGATCTTCTTCCGACTTCTCCGATCTGTTCGGCCTCTTCTCCTGGTGTCCGGCCTCTTCTCCGGCGTCTTCTCCCGCTCTCTCCAGTTCTTCTTCTGGGCTCCACCGCTATCTTCTTGCAGCTCTTTTATTAGCGGAGGAGCCCGGTCTCCTCCGTCCTTCTTCCCTCTTCTTTCTTACTTCTTCTTCCGATGTTGACACAATGTTCTCTCCCACTGTAATGCCGTGTGAGCGCTGCTTGATCACTTATATAGGAATGAGGCGTGGTCACCAGGTGATGTCACGTGGTGGCCCCTCCCCTTATGAAATCAGGTCCCGAGGCATGCTGCTGTACAACTATGCAACTGTACAGCAACAGTTGTTTCCGATCAATTTTAGCTAAAAAAAAGTACGTTTTCTAACAAACCACATGCTCACCTGTACCCGCTCAGATGAGATGTTTGCTATGTGGCCTGATGGAGACAAGTAAGTACTCTGTGAGGCTTATTAAAGATACTGGAGGACAGCATTGTGTTCACTATGAGTGCACTTTATGTATACAATAGCAGATAATATATATAGTATCTCACAAAAGTGAGTACACCCCTAAAATTTTTGTAAATATTTTATTATATATTTTTTCATGTGACAACACTGAATAAATTACACTTTGCTACAATTTAGTGAGTTGACATCTTGTATAACCGTGTATTGAACAGATGTTCAGTAGGGTTTAGGTCTGGAGGCATGCTTGGCCTGTCCATCCCCTTTACCCTCAGCTTCTTTAGCAAGGCAGTGGTCATCTTGGAGGCATGTTTGGGGTCAATATTATGCTGGGATACTGCCCTGCAACTCAGTCTCTGAAGGGAGGGGATCATGCTCTGCTTCAGTATGTCACAGTACATGTTGGCATTCATGGTTTCCTCAATGGGCTTTCTTGGGCATCATCTTTAGAAGAGGCTTTCTTCTGGGATGACAGAAATGCAGACCAATTTGATGCAGTGTGCGGCATATGGTCTGAGCACTGACATGCTGACCCCCCTTCAACATCTGCAGCATTGCTAGCAGCACTCATACGTCTATTTCCCAAAGACAACCTCTGGATATGACACTGAGCACGTGCACTCAACTTCTTTGGTTGACCATGGCGAGGCCTGTTCTGAGTGGAAGCTATGCTGTTAAACCGCTGTATGGTCTTGGCCACCGTGCTGCAGCTCAGTTTCAGGGTCTTGGAAATCTTCTTATAGCTTAGGCCATCTTTATGTAGAGCAACAATTCTTTTTTTCAGATCCTCAGAGAGTTCTTTGCCATGCGGTGCCATGTTTAACTTCCAGTGACCAGTATGAGAAAGTGAGATCAATAACACTAAATTTAACACACCTGCTCCCCATTCACACCTGAGGCCTTGTAATACTCCCCTCCCCACACACCGGAGAGGAAAAATAGCCCAATTTGGACATTTTCTCTTAGGGGTGTACTCATTTTTGTTGCCAGTGGTTTTGACATTAATGGCTGTGTGTTGGGTATACAAGCTCTACACTCACTACTTTACATTGTAGTAAAGTGTAATTTCTTCAGTGTTGTCACATGAAGAAATATAATAAAAATATTTACAAAAATGTGAGGGGTGTACTTACTTTTGTGAGATACTTTAACACATATCTAGACCTCAAAACAAACATTTTATATAATGCAGTTTACAAGTCCTTAGATGTAGTGGTTGCATTTGTTTTCATTTTCATGCTAAAAGCATGTTCATCAAGAACACAAAATACCTTTCCATCTAGCCAGAAATGTCAAGTATCCTTATCATTTCCTGTGAGCTAAAAAGAAAGCACAAACATCCCTATTCTTATTGTGTATACTACTCCTAACAATCCACCATGTAATGGAGATGAAGAACGGCAAACACAGTGGAGAAAAAAAAAACTTAGTCATGAAAGGAATGACAAGGGCACTTGGCATTTCTGGCTGGATGGAAAGGTATTTAAAATAAATGGGAAAAGAAAACGAATACAGCTACTACATCTAAGGACTGGTAGGCTGCAATATATGAAATGTTGTTTTTGGGTTTAGATAAGCTTTAAAACTGTCAAAATTAAGGTATGTGACCAGTTTTCCATCAAAATATATTCTCAGTTTTCCATCAAAATGTATTCTCTGTTTTCTAGAAAAGTAAGAATGCCTACAGTATATGTTATATTTTCACTTCTAGACATTAACCCAGATATGTTATTGGTCAGTATGCATTGCCTTGCTTTGTGAAACAAATACAACAGCAAGGAATACAATGTTCAAAATATACAATTATTATATGAAGGTGTTGATCCTCTGTCCCATAAATATTTGTAGGTCTACTGGTTGACAGTCCATTTTAAATTACATCTATCCGGAGAACTGAAACAGCTGTATCTAAATTGAGACCACAGTTCAGTTATTTCAGCGCAGCTGATCTATTTCATGTTGTGTTTGCATTTCTGTCACCTAGCTTGAAACGTGGAGCAGTTAAATGAATTGCAATAAAGAGCGTAACAGAAAACTAAACATGGACACAGATGCTCAGCCTTCTTCACTTGGTAAACATGCAATGTGCACGCAACACTCCACCAAACTCTCTACAGAGTTTAACTGAGGCATTAGCATTCAGAAACCACCCTAAGCAATATTAAGAAATCCAAGTTTTTGGAAGGGATGCGCAAAGTGTGCTTTTTTTTTAAATTAGCAAATCCAAACTGTTTTACAAAGCTGTTTTACAGTGCATGGTAGAAGCTTAAGTCTGACACAATATTTTATCAAAAGAAAATAACTTTCAGCAAATAAAATGCATTTGTTTCACTCCAAAATATGACAGAAAAACAGTAACAAACATAATGACATGAGTGAAATTATGACAGCACCTGGGCAAAACCTGCTCCATTTACTAATTTACCATGTTCGATTATTGCACAGAACAACACAAATTCAGGCAGCCTGGGTAGCACATCAACAAAATGTTGACAGCTGCAACATTATTGTAGTTATTCACATAATGGTCACAATTATATAATATGTAGTATAGAAGCTATTGCACAATGACACTCTTTTTCAAAACGTAATCTTTTTGATAAAGAGGATCTGTGATTTAAAAAGTTTGATGATATTTTGACTACAATAAATTTATAAAAGTACAACCCTCAGTCAGTTTTGTTATTTTGATCAAAAGTGCTCCTATCTATTCCATGAATAACATTACCTCTAGAGAGGAGCAAATTAGCTTGAACTGGGATTCAATACAGATTGTTGCAATTTACTTAATTCTATGCCATTTTTAGTGCCTGGTGACCTTTAGTGATCCTTTCCATGATATCTTGTATGATCTTCCATACTCCTGCAATTTTTCACTCTGCCATTAAAGAAGGGTTACATTGTCAGATGTAACCCCTTTAAGAAAGCTTTAAAGGAGCAAAGTGGTTGCATGAGCTTTCTACAGCTAGACATTTTTGTCAAGCCTGCAGTGGCTGCTCAAACTCATATTAATCAATAGTATTTGATATTATCATTGGTCTTACATGATCCTAAAATCTATAGTTTGATCAGACAACCTTCTTTAGATTTACCAAAACAATGTAATCTGAGGACACACCTACATAATCCGTTTACTTATTATTAAATCAGACAGGAACTTGTACTACACAGCTTATTGTAGATTTAAAGAATTTTGTACAATCATATAGTACAGTATAATGTATAGTCGGTTTTAGACTCTTGTCGATAATACTTTTCAGATGGGCTGAACACCCCCCTGTTCAGTTCACAGCAGAACTCCCGAACAGGGAAAATGTTCTGCCCCAAATGCCACATACATATGATCGGACATTCCGACAATGAAATGCTGGGATTTATTTCCAATGGATGTTGGCTCAAACGTGTCTTGCATACACACAGACTGTTGTCAGAAATTCCTATTGCTAAGAACGCGCTGACGTACAGCACGTACGACGGCACTATAAAGAGGAAGTTCAATAGCCAGTGTGCCCAGTGTCGGGACAAGGTCATCCAGAGCCCAGGGCAAACATGCCAAACTGCACCCCTGCCCCCAAGGTGTATGAACATTATGCGTCATCAAAACTCTCCCCCCAAAAAAACTGAGCACTAATCTTTTTCACCCCCCAACATAAATTCCCCCTCCTCCCAGTGCAGATCTGTTCCCCTGCTGAAATCCCCCCCCTCTAAGAACAAATGGTACCCTCCATCCCCAAAATCCTCCCAATTCAAGTGCCCCCCAAAAAAATCACTCCTCTTAACACAAATTATCTACCCCTAAGATTACCCCTCCCAATAACCTCACTGGAAATCCCCTTTTCCAGCACAAAGTGCCCCACTCTTCCCTCCCAGCACAAATCTTCTTCCCCCATTCCTTCTCCCCCTAAATTTTAGCATACCCCCAAATTTCCCCTCCTTGAACAATACTTACTCTCTGCTGCCCCCCCAAATTCCCCTTTCCAACACAAATCCCCTCCCCCTATTTCCTTGTGGTGCCCCCCACCCCACATGATACCACAGTGCCCAGGGCAGCCGTCCCTCCTGCCCACCCCTTGTCCCGGCCCTGAGTGTGCCACCTTTTTGGCTCCTTCTGCTAATCTCATGTTTATCTCGTGTTAGTAGAAGTTTGGTGAGAGACGATTCAAGCTTTTCAGCCTTGTCCTCTTCAGATCGTTACTGCTCTGTTTTTGCTTGTGGGGTTGTATCTGATTTTCAGTTCGTATTTTTATATCACATATTTGATTTTTAGTGTGTTTTTGTCTACTCATTTCTGAATTTCAGCTTGCTCTTCTCAGGCCTTTCTGATTTTCAGTGCCTTCTGTTAGTTTGCTCTGACCAGCAGACCATTTTGAAGCCACGTTGCGGGTACATACTCATTGCAGAGTTCGTGCTGTGCAGGGGCTTGGTGTTGGGGTTCTTACTTTGACCCAAGCCCAGTCCATGAACAGGGGGAGAAGGAGTTCATGGACAAAGAATTGGTTGCTCCAGCGTGACCAATTCTCACACATGCCTTGCGGGAGATCTGTGAGAATAATCCTGATCATTTCAGGAATTATGTCCAGATGACGGACCCCGTTTTTCACCGTCTGTTTGCTTTACTGTCCCCTAATATTATGAAGAAGGACACCTGCATGCTGCAAGCCATCACTCCCAAGCAGAGGCTTCTCGCCCCCTTGCGGTACTTGGTGATGGGGAGAAGTCTGCAGGACATTAAGTTCTTGACAAGCATCTCCCCCAGGCTCTGGGGATCATTATTCCAGGGACCTGTTCTGTCATCATACAGGTCCTGCAGAAGGACTGTATTAAGGTAAGATTTCTCCTTTAACATCACATTACATGTATGTAAATAAATTTATTTTTTAAATAAATTAGTATTTTTATTTTTTTATTTTTTTTAATTTTTTTTTATTTTGTTGTTGTTCATATTCTTTGTTCAGAATTTTTTTATTTTATGTTAAAATAAATTACATGTACAGAATATAAGACAAATTATGTGATACCAGAAATAAAAAGTAGACATATTGAAGTACGGATGATACAAAGCAAAGAAGAATTTCAAGATATTCTCGTGGGAATGACAATAAATGGCCTTATATATTTTAGAATTTGAAAACATTCTTATAGCTGAGTTTTAAACATTTTAATCCCAAGAAAATATAAATATTTCTAAAAGAAAATATATGATTTTAAAGTTTTGACCATAACTTCTAAAGTATGTTTATAGTAAGTATTATATAGTAAGGGAAGAACATAAAAGGTATATAGGAGGGGAAGGGGAGGGAATAATTCTCCGGAGGAGGTTTTATATATCATCTAATGTTGTAATGCTATAAAAAATCTTAATCACCATAACAATAAAACTCGGTTGTCAATATTATCTGATGTATAATATTTAATCCAGGGTTTCCATATGATATCAAACTTTGTCATCTGGTTTTTATCTATAGCGTCCATTTTAGCATGGATGAAAGATTGATTCATTCTACGTTTGGTTTCTGCAATATTCACCACATCTGTTTTCCACGCATTGGCTATAGTCTGCTTTGCGGCTATCAGGAGTGTAAGAACTAATTTGAATTGTTTCTGATTCAGAAAGGCTGGTTTTAAATTAAGGAGAGCTATAATTGGGTCTGGAAAAATTGGACGATCAAAAAATTTTGTAATTATCAGAAAGATCTTTTTCCAAAATGATTGTACAATTGAGCAATGCCACCAGGTATGTATATAGGTACCTTTTTCTGGACAGCCACGAAAGCAGAGGCCAGTGTTGTCTGTTGAGAATTTGGCGATTTTCGCAGGAACCAAATACCAGCGTGTGAGAACTTTATATGATGATTCAGACGCCAATATATTTATAGAGGAAGATTTTGTGAAAGACCATATGTTGGACCAAGACCTAGAATCGATCGTACAATCCAAATCTTTTTCCCACTTGGCCACATATTTAGGTATAACAGTATTAGAATTAGATATCAATTGTGTATACAATGATGTAATACGACCTTTAGCATGTGGTTCCTTGAGACAAAATCTTTCAAATTGAGAAATATTATGTAAGTTTACATTTAAATTGAGAAGAGGAGTATACAAATCTTTGATTTGGAGATATCTGAATATTTCTGATTGTGGAAGCTTATATAATTCCCATAGATCTGTAAAAGATTTTATTGATGTAGTTGAAGTTAAATTATATAGACAAGTGATACCAGCCTTAGACCATGCTTTAAAGGTTTTGGGATATTTCCAGGCTGGGTAAAAAGTCAGATTCTTGTGGAAAGATAATAGCGGATTTTGTGGAGATTGCAGACCATGTGAATTTCTATACCTATCCCATATAGATAGAGAGTGCTTAGAAATGGGGTTATTTATAGACTTACGATCCGCAGGTTGTAACCATAATATATTGTTTATAGGAAGAGGATCACAGTCTACAGCTTCAATGAGGACCCATAAAGGAATCTCTGTAGAAGAGTGATATTTTGTTAATTGAGATAATTGAGCTGCCTTATAATATATGTTAAAGTCTGGGAATCCCAAACCACCCAAAGCTTTGGGGAGAACAAGTGTTTTTTTGTGAAGTCTGGGTTTTATTTTCCCCCAAGTAAATTTCGTTACTTTTTGTTGAATCAGCCTAAGAAAATATGCAGGAATATGAACCGGGAGAGTTCTGAATAAATATAAAAATTTCGGAAGAACAGACATTTTAATGATATTGATTTTCCCAAACCATGATATCGGCATTGATGACCAATTAGATAACGACCTTGTAATATTTTTTAATAGAGCTGGGTAATTAGCTGCAAATAAATCGGAGGGGTTAGGAGTAAACTGCACACCCAGATATGGGAGGCTATGATCTACCCACTTAAAGGGTAGTGAATTTTGTAAAGATTGTTTATCTTTTTCAACAAGTGAAATGTTTAATGCTGAAGATTTTTGAATATTGACCTTAAGGCCCGAAATAAATGAGAATTCTTGTAGTACAACCATAAGATTTGGGGCCGAAACATGTGGAGAAGATAGAAAAAGGAGAATATCGTCTGCGAATAAACAGAGCTTATGATGAAAGCCACCCATTTCAATACCTGTTATAGTGGGTCCCATCCTAATTCTTTGTGCTAAAGGTTCAAAGAGTAAAGCAAATAATAATGGCGAAAGTGGACATCCTTGACGAGTCCCCCTCAGTATATTAAACTCGTCCGATTTGTACCCTGCATATCTGATATAAGCTTTGGGATCTTGATACAAACTAGAGATCCATCGTAAAAAATGAGGGCCGAATCCCCATTTGGAAAGGGTATAGTTCATATATGACCAAGATACTGTGTCAAAAGCTTTCATAATATCTAAAGAAAGAAAACAAGTGGGAATACGTCTTTTTTTAGCGGCATGTGACAGTGTTGCACGTCTAATATTATCTCCTGCTTGACGTAATGGAATGAAGCCCACTCGATCACGATGTATTAGATTGCCTATAATAGTATTTAATCTGTTAGCTAGAATTTTGGCTAAAATTTTTATGTCCAAATTTAATAACGAAATAGGGCGATAATTAGACCATATTGAATTGTCTGTGGGAGGTTTAGGGAGCATACAGATAATTGCAGTTAGGGTTTCTCTTCTAAAAGAATGACCTTCCAAAAGGGAATTAAAAGTGTTTGTCAAGACTGGAGATAGGGTGTCTACAACCGTTTTGTAATACAGCGCAGAAAAACCACCAGGACCTGGCCTTTTATTTAGTTTCAGATTTTTGATAACTTCAGATACCTCTATAATTGACACTGGTTCCACCATCATTTCCATTTGTGTTTTAGATAGTGTCGGTAGAGATATATGAGAGAAAAAATCATTTGCTCTAGAAGGGTCCAACTCATTATTAGAAGAGTATAAATTTTTTAATTGTGTTTTGAAGTTTTGTAATATTTTTAAAGGATTATTTGTGTATACCCCCCTAGAGATTTTCAGACGTATCGGTTTCATTGGGTTCTGGCAGGATTTTAATGCCCTGGCTAATAGTGTGTGAGGTTTATTCGCATTGATATAGAAATTGTGTTGTGATCTCTTGATGGTTTTATCCGCTGCTTCAGTAAGGAATAGATCAAATTCCAATTTAGCTTTGTCAAGATTTATTTTAGATAAAGAAGAAGGGTTATTTTGGAATGCTGTGTGACATTTATTGAAATTTGTTTCTAAAGTCTGACAAAGGATTTTCCGCTCTCTGTTGAATATGTTTGCTTGCTGTTGACATATGCCACGGAGAACAGGTTTGTGTGCTTCCCATAATGTAGTCGGAGAGACGTCAGGTGTGGAGTTATATTTTATATAATCTTTGAGCGCAATTTCAATATTATTTTTATGAGCTGGATTTTTGAGTAGGAAATCTCTTAATATCCATGTTGGATCTTTTTTTTTTTTGGAATTATAGAGGCAACAGTAATGTAGCCTGCACTATGATCGGACCATGGGATGGGAATAATTTTTGTAGATATTATTTCTGGAATTAGCCCTATGGACATAAATATATGGTCTATCCTAGAGAATGAGCGATGAGGGAACGAGTAATGTGTGTATTGTCTCTTGGTTGGATTCAATTCTCTCCAAGTATCTACTAGGTTATGTTTTGTAATTAGTTTTGATAAGAGTTGTTTGTCTGCTGTATGTGACTGTGGGATTGGTGATTTATCCAAAAATGGGAATATGGTCTGATTAGAATCTCCACAAAGAATTGTAGTACCTATTTTGTGGTGTTCTATAGTTTGAAATAAATGAGAAAGAAAAGAAATAGGATTTTTGTTAGGAGCGTAGTATGATGTAATGGTGATAGCGGTATCAAGTAGGTGTCCTTTAAGAATCAAGTAACGACCTTCTGGATCCTTGATTTCCTTCATTAGTGAAAATGGTGTATTGCGATGGAAAGCTATAAGCACGCCTCGTTTTTTAGAGGAGGCCGAAGCTGTGTATATTTGGGGGTAGTCTTTACTGAAAAATTTGGGAGTGGATTGTGACGCAAAATGAGTCTCTTGGAGGCAAACTATATGTGCTTTCTTGGATGAAAATGTGCGGAAGGCTTTAGTGCGTTTGTGTGGAACGTTTAGTCCCTGAGTATTTAATGATATGATGTTTAATGGGGCCATGGAGTTGGGAAAAGTAAATATGTGTTGGTGTTTATGTTAGAACATGTTTCATATAAGAAATTATTTGTCTCCAGAGTATAGGGGTGGAGGGAAAGGAGATAATGACTGAAAAAGAAAATACAATTAATATACAACATTGAAATATATCTTAACATATCTATGTTCTTAATGTGTCCGTTGGGAGGAGAAAATCTCTCCCTCCAAGGGTACATGAGCCACTGTCAACTGCCCGGTGTACACCGAGCTGCTGAGGGTAGCAAGAGAGGGTGCAAGGAACTTCCCTGCAGGACACCAAGAGCCAAACATATAATTTAATTTTTCAAGCAAAAAATAAAAATGTAAGATTAAGGCAACCTCAGAGACAAAGAAGAGAAGAGAGAGGAAAAAAAGTTATAATAAGGTGCCTAAATTATTAGGAACATTTCTTAAATAAGATTATGATAAAAATATTGATTGGAAATCAGAGAAAAAACTCGGCAGTAGCCATTCTGTTGAAAAGGCAAGATAGTAGCCTCAGTACAGGTGTTTATCAGTCCATAGTGTCAGCCAGATCTGGAGGTGGAGATTGTATGCGACTTCTTTTCTGTGGATTGTAGTCTTCTTCTCTTCTGGAAGCAGAGGAGGGAGTATCAGCATATGAGGATGATTTTTTGGCGAGTGTCTGCAGCATCTCTTGATGTGTTTATCATCCCTAGTTTCTGTAAAGTAGTTTGCAGGTCCTTAGCTGTTCGGCACACATATTTGCGACTTTGGAAAGTAAAACGCACTGAGAAAGGAAAGCCCCATTGGTAGATTATGTAATTTCGCTGTAATATTTGCAGTAGTGGTTTCAGGGTTCTTCTTTTGTTGACTGTAATCTGTGAGAGGTCTGTGAATAATTGATATTTATGACCCTGGAAAATTAGGGGATCTTTATTTCTAGCCGTATTTAGCAGTAGTTCCTTAGTGCGGTAGAAATGCAATTTTGCGATAATGTCACGGGGAGGACCATCTATTTTCTTTGGTGCTAGGGCTCTATGAACCCGGTCCATTTCAAGACGCTCTAGTGGGATAGCTGGTTGTAACTCTTGAAAAAGTGCAGTAATAGCACCGTTTAAATCAGTCACAGATTCGGGTATTCCTCTAATACGTATATTGGAGCGTCTTGCACGATTTTCGAAATCCTCCAATTTGGATTGTAATATGTAATTTTCCTCTTTAAGAAAATTAATTTCTGAGGCAATGTTAGATGTATAATTTTCCAGATAGTCTGCTCTAATTTCCAGTGCTGATGTACGCTGACCAAGTATTCTAATTTCTTTGGTAAGGCTTGTGGTGATGATATCTGCAGTGGTTTTTAGTGATTTTTGAAGCAGATTTTCTATTTGTTTCAGCGTTACAGGAGGGGATAAGTCTTTTTGTGTGGAAAGTTCTAAATTCTCCAGAACTGACATATTTTTCTCAGGTATTTGGTTAGAGAGACTATGTGCTTTTAATGAGAGAACATCTTTATGTAAATCAGCAGAAGGGGCTGTCTGTTTGTTCTCCTCACTGTGTCTCCCCTCAGAGGGGGAGGGTTTCAGTGCCATACTGCTGTGTGTGTGAGGCGGCGCTTTCTTGTTAATTTTCTGCCTCATGAGTCTCCTCTGACCCCCCCCCAAATGTCATCAATGTAAGGTAGGGATATTTATCTACCGTTTGGTATGATATATATGCGGAGGGTCAAGTTACCTCCGCCGTTATATGGCTCCGTTGTCCTGCTGAGAATGGAGCTCTAAGCCAGCATTACCGCTCGGCTAGGCTCCGCCTTCTCCCCAATAAATTTGTATTTTAAACTGAAAACTATGTCCTTTGTTTTACTGCTTGTGTTTCTTTTAGCTGTCTCCTAGGTTACCCAATGGGCTTTTTCGTGGCTATTTTCTTCAATAGTGCAAACGTAATTTCTTTGATGCATGAGGTGGCAATCTCTTCTTCAGCTAACTATTATGTTGTGGGTCTGCTACACACACACTTGGGTTTGTTGTAAATGTATGTAATGCATTAATGATAAAAATATTGATAATTTTCGGTACTATGAATTAATTTTTTGGCATGACGAAAAAAGCCTGATTGATGCAAATTATAAAGCACTGTGGGTGTTATTTACTAAAGAAAAATCCACTTTGCACTACTACTGCACTGCAAAAGTGCATTTGAAAGTGCACTGAAAGTGCACTTGTATAGTAAAGTGAATTTGCCTATAGTAAATAACCCCCATTGTCACTGAAAACACCAACTTAAGCAAAAAACTGCTATTGAGCATTGAAAGAAGAAGCCACACATTGTTGAGTAGAAACATTTTTACTCTGTGCACATTCACATGTGCGTTTAGTAAAGGGTTTTTGCACAAAAACAACATATTTTTGGAATAAAAATGTTTTTTCTTTTGGACAGTAGAAATATCCTTTTTCTGTGGTAAACGGGCATGTTTTTAAAACCATAAAACAATACACAACTCAGGAACTTACAAAGTTCAACTTTGATAAATTGAAGGCAATATCAGACATTAGTATGTCCAACTGTGTTGATATTGCCTTCATCAGATGGGGTGATGTCACCCCTGTGAAAGCCAAATTTTGAAGATGGACACAAATTGTGAGTCAAAATGGAGATTTCCCTCCTGATCCCAAGCCTAAGGTCAACATGTGTTAGCTCCCATCATGGGGGATCAATGGACTAGTTTCAGGGGTGCAACTCCTTCCTCTCAGCTACTTTAGTTGTGAGGAAGGGGTTGCACCCACAAAACACATACACTGATATCCCGTGATGGCAGATAGCACATTTTGACACACTGTGTGCATCTTCAAAATTTGGCTTTCAATTTTTTTTTTTAGAAAAGTTAGAAAAACAAAAACAATTAAAAAAATTATAGATTCTGCCTAAAACATCAATGATGTTTTTGAGCCTTTTTTCCACATCATTGATGTCTTCCTTGATCTTCTGTAAATCCCGATTGCACACCATGATCCCCCTGATGAGGATCTGTGCATTTGCACTTGTGAAATGTGTTTCTTCTGCCACAACATCCACATCACCTAAAATAAAAAAAATACACCATGATAAATTTAAATATGCAGGCATACACCTATTACCTGAAGCTGTGCTCTCAAACCCTCAGCTGTTATGGTCACCATTTCGCCCAAATCATAAACCTATCCTTCCTCCACATCCTGAGGTTGTGGTTTTGGGATTTCCCCTTCTTTAGGAGGTTGTGGGTCCCTGGTGTCTTCTGATGTCCCGGGCCTTTTCTCCCCTATGTGAATAAAAAAAAGGTATACTTAGCACACAGATATTTGAGGGCAGAAATAGGAATATGAAACATTGCTTGGAAGTGATGTACAGCTGTCTGTTTTGGCAGAGTTCCAAGCTGAAGATTTTTTCCCTTACAAAAGCTGGAATATTTACTTGTTTTGGTAAATTTTCACAGATGGAGACAAAAAATTTGTTCTGGTGTTTCACACTTGTGCTCCTGCATCCAGAAGTGTAAAGAACTGCTGAGTGTCCCCTCCTTGCATTTCATTCTAGTAACAAAACCATCTAGACAACAATGTACTAAACTTCTTTAATACAAATAGGCCTGAACAAATGTAGTTAAACTGCATCTGCCAAAAACATTGTATTAGTGGGCGAACAAACAATATTTACTACTAAAGATTACTGTGCCCACGAACCTGAAACTTTCCATTTTAAACTGCACAACAGTAAAGAAAAGCACATGGAGCAGCACGAACGTAATAATAATAATAGGAACACTCGACAAAATACTTTTTGCAGCACTCTCTTGATTCTTCTGTACTGATCCTGCTCCCTCAATTTGAGATCTGACTATTGTTTTCTCAGTTGATCCTTGGATAGCCGTACCCCAAAATTACTGTGCAGACTTTTCACAACTTTAGCCATGATCTTTCTTACATTTGGGTTTGGGTAAGGTCCATGCTTCCCATCATAGTCAGCCCTCTTCAACATGTCCACCATCTCTACCATCTCTACAAAAGACAAAATTGAGGCCTTTCATCCTTGCTGCTGCTGTCTTCATGCAATTGTTCTTTCTCCACAATGTGCTCTCCCACTGCGCCGAAAGAGAAGGGGCGGGGAATATACTAGAAAGAAGGTCAGAAGCCGGCGGAGTTTAATGAATGTGCAGTGTATATAAAGCGGAACACGCATACATTGTACGTACGATCTGTGAGTGGAGGAAGGAGTAGCGGAAGCACCGATCGTTCTAACGAAAGTACAATTTTATCTTGGGTCATCAGTGGCCTATACTGCTTATAGATTGAGGCCTATATTGGCACAAGATTATGCGAGTTTAGCCTAACCTTAGGGTTTGTCTTGTGTTGTGTCTTGCAGATAAAATGGATCGATTGAACGATCATGATTTCCTCCCCCAATTCATTGATTTGTACAGAGAGCTGCCCTGTCTGTGGCAGACAAAACACCCCTTTTATACAAATCGACTAAAGAAGAAGGCAGCACTGGATAAATTGCTGGAATTTGGGAAGCCGCAGATCCCCACTGTAGACATCAATTATTTGAAGTGCAAAATTGGTGGCCTGAGGAGCACTACAATAGGGAGGGCAAGAAGGTCCAGGATTCCATGAGATCAGGAGCAGCTTCGGATGAAGTTTATGTCCCCAGGCTGTGGTACTACGATAGACTGTGATTTCTGTCAGACCAGACTGAAATCAGGCCATCACTCTCAACCCTTCCTTCCACTCTTCCTTCCACCCCAGCTGAGGCTTCTGACGTCCAACCTGGGCCTTCCACCCAGGAAGAAGATGTGGAGGAGCCCAGCTTGAGTCAGGCATAGCATTGTTCAACATATTTCTCAAAATTGTGTGTGATTGATGACCAATAAACTAAAACTACATCTCTTTTCCATACACAAGAAAGCCTCAGCCAGGAGGAGGCTTTGGAAAGTGGCAGCCAGGAGGTGGCAGGGGAAAGTGGCAGCTAGAAGGTGGCAGGGGAAAGTGGCAGCCAGGAGGTGGCAGGGGAAAGTGGCAGCCAGGAGGTGGTGGGGGTAAGTGGCAGCCAGGAGGTGTGGGGGAAAGTGGCAGCTAGGACGTTGCGGGGGTAAGTGGCAGCCAGGAGATGGCCAGGCCCAGTAGCCTGACCAAATCCCAGGTCCCTCCCCTCCGCCTTCAACAAAAAAGGCCCAGGAAGGGGAGGAGCGTGGAGGAGTCAGCACTTGGGTTAATTCGGCAGGCTTCCATGGCACTAATTAACATATATTATGCAGTCCCTCGTAACATTCACCTGGACCTTCTGTGTCAATAGTATACAATCACGCTAAAAGCATAAATACAACAAGTGCACCAGAAAATGATTTAAACTATCCTGGATTTTGTACATATTTAGGTCCTCGTATTATTTTGAAGAAGGGGAAAATACTGGGTATCTCCTGGCTATTTTAAAAGTGCAGAGACCACCAGCCCATATAAGTGAATTGTTTGACACTACAGTTCATACTGTGCGTACCTCCCTGTAGATCGCTAGCGTTTTCAGAGGTTATATCTTGATCTATACAGCAGTAAAATATCATATGTTGAGTACAATCTAAATATCATCTTAGACTTTATTTCTTTGCCATGTTTCTCCAAGAAAGATTGCTTCCCCTTAGAGGCCCCTATCACTTTAAAGGAATTACAGCAGGTGCTAAGGAACACTAATACCAATAAGTTTTTGGGTACAGATAGCCTGCTGGTTGAAATTTATAAACAATATAGGGAGATTCTGAACCTGGAAGTTCTGAAAGTGTTTAATACTGCCTTTGATGAGGGTACGCTTTCTCAATCTATGAATCATAGTTCTTTTGAAATTGGTAAAGGATCCTCTACTCTTATCAACCAATATCACTTTTGACATCTGATGTTAAGCTTCTAGCTAAAGTAATTGTCTACTGTTATTGCCAAATGAATAGATTCTGATCAAAGGGGGTTTTAAACCTGAATGCCCGAATACCATCAACAATTCCTTAATTTACATCAATCATTACAGGTAGCAGAGGTATCCTTTTCCTAGATGCTGCTAAGACCTTTGATAGTATCTGTCAGGAGTCTGTGATAGTGAGCCCCTGTAGCTTACCAACTTGGGGTTCCCAAGGACATGGAGTCTAAAACCCAGCCTGCTTCTTCACCAGGACTCCTGCCTAACCGCAACACTTAGGGGAGTGGGTACCTTAAATTTAGTGGTGCCTATTCAGAGATTGCTTATTGCCCATCTTCCACAAAATTGCCTTATATCTCTATTGGAAGCTGGGCATTTTCTCACCCAATGATAATTCTCCATGCTTTTGCTTATTCACAAGCTTTGGTTGCCTATCCAAATGATTTCTAAACATGCTGGGTATACCTAATATGCCCCAATTTGGAATAATTTGTATTTTCCTGAGCTACCCAAATTGGAGGAATTTGAGAACTGGAAACAGACTGCCATTCTCTTCATTCACCAGTTATTCAATAACAACATTTTACTTCCCTTTCACTCTCTATCAGAACAATTTCAGTTACCTAAACAACAATTTTTCTAACATTTGAATCTCTGTCATGCCCTGCAGGCACAATCTTGCACTGTTTTCTTGAGTGCTAATGATAGTTGCATCTGCAACATTGACAAAGAAGGGTCTCATAGCGAATCTTTATTTCTCTCTATTGACTGCTAATAGTGCCAGAGTCCATTTGGGTGTGACAAGAGCTAGAAATAAGATTGGGCCCTTTGGAATATGAGCAATGGACAGAAGCTCCTGAGTTTATTCTGCTGGTTTCCTTATCTTCCTCTCAAAAGCTTACTCAGTTGTTAATATTACATAGAGCTTGTCAAACGTCACATAAGTTGCACTTGTGGGAGCGTGCACCATCAATTAATTGTCTTAGGTGTATGAGTAATGTGGTTGATACATATGTTTTGGAGCTGCCTGAAGCTATTGCCGTATTGGACCTTTATATTTGACATGATTTTAACATTGGTCATATTAGTTTACCTATGGATTCTAAGGTTGCACTTTTTAGTATCACATCTGAGGACATGTTGTCCTCAATGCATAGTTTGATGGTCATGGGCTTACTTTTTCTAGCCCAAAAACAAATAACTTAGCAATGGTTGACTCCTGTCCCACTACTCTTCAATGACAAAATATGATCTAAAAAAACAGTTAAAGAGAAAAATGAGCATACCAACAAAGGGGCTGTATATAAAAATTCTATAAACTATGGCTAGCTGGGCATTCCTTGCAGGTTAATTCTGCTACCTAGTTTTAAGATATTACAGTATACAGTATCTGTGTTATTATTTGTTCACATGTGCTTTTAGAGCTCTTTGTTCTTTTACCGCTGTACTCTCTTTTTTCTTTTAGAAATTTTGGACATATTGAGCAGCATATTTTGCTATAGACCTAGGCATGCCACTCTTTATCAGCGCATAAGAAAGATGAAGAAAACCATACAAGATAAAATTAGGGAAATACATATAACATCATAATTAAACACAAATGAAAGAAACCAAAGCAACACCATTAGAACCAAAGTATAAAATGGATGGAAAGCTACTTTCAGAAAGTCTTAGGATGGAAACAATGAAAAGTGGAAATATGATAAATTTGGAGAGAAGACAATCATTTATTTTTTCTCAATGGTAAAAACTTTCAAGTGCACTTGCAGTGCAAAGTGGATTTGCCTTTCGTAAATAACCCCCACTGTATTGTTGATATCCAAAAAGTGTTTACAATAAAGAGTGCTCAAGACTATAGTCAAGTCCTCCCATTTGTCTTTGCTGCATCTGGCACTTGTACCTCCCTATGCTTCTATAAAACATTCAGGATGAATTCACACTATGTGCAGTGACAGACTTTTTACTGCATTGTAAAACATCTGTCACCACAAGGACACACAGAAAACAGTTATTCCCTATTTGTCCTGTCCACACTGTAACACAGCATATGGCAATATATTCTACATTGTATTGCAACACACTCTGCTGAATCATGCTTTTGAGAAGTGGATAAGGAAACTAGGGTCATATGCACTGGACAGCAGCCCATCATGCATTGACATGAATGAAGTGTGCGTTTTGTACATGTCACATAAAGTTTGTACAAGACAAAAAAAAAAGGGACTGTGTGATTAGGGATGAGCCGAACACCATTACAGTCTATGGGACACAAACATGAAAAATCAAAAGTGCTAATTTTAAAAGCTTATATGCATGGTATTGTCATAAAAAGTGTTTGGGGACCTGGGTCCTGCCCCAGGAGACATGTATCAATGCAAAAAAAAAGTTTCAAAAATGGCCATTTTGTCAGGAGCAGTGATTTTAATAATGCTTAAAGTGAAACGATAAAACTTTAATATTCCTTTAAATTTCATACTTGGGTGGTGTCCATAGTATGCCTGTAAAGTGGTGCATGTTTCCCGTGTTTAGAACAGTCCAAGTGCAAAATAACATTTCTAAAGCAAAAAAAGTTATTTAAAACTACTATCGATAGTGCCAGCTATAATGAATTGTTGGTCCGGCAATACACATAAAAGTTCATTGATAAAAACGGCATGGAATTTCCCCACAGGGGAACCCCGAACCTCCTGAACCGTACCAGGCCACATACCCACAACATTGGGAGGGTGCTTTGGGGTAGCAGCCCCACAAAGCACCTTGTTCCCATGTTGATGGGGAGAAGAACCTCATCCCCACAACCCTTGCCCTGTGGTTGTGGGGGTTTACAGGCGGGGGGCTTATCGGAATCTGGGAGCCCCCTTTAACAAGGGGACCCCCCAGATCCCCCCCTCCAGTTGTCAGAGGGGGCAGGGTCACCCTGGTTACATAAACGGGTGACCCCGCCCCCTCTGACAACACAGGGAAAGCCATAGGGAAGTCCCCGTGTGTCAGAGGGGGGCAGGGTCACCGGTTGGTCCCGCCCTCCATTATATAAGAACTGTCACCTCAACAGAAGCATCACACAGTGGAAGACTCCTACTAAGGCGGATTGCACAGGGGATGAATCAGAGAAGAAGATCTGGAGGAAGATGCCGAACGAGAAGACCAGAGGAAGAAGCGAAGGAAGAAGCAGGGGAAGAAAGAAAAAAGATGGAAGAAGAAGCGGGGAAAGAAGAAGAAAATAAATTAATAAAGGAATTGTCAAAAAACCTCTCTTGTTTTTTGTTTTATACTTTTTTTTGTGAAATGGTAGGGGTACATTTGTACCCCATTACCAATTCACACAGGGGGGCAGGATATGGGGGTCCTCTTGTTAAAGGGGGCTTCCAGATTCTGATAAGCCCCACCCACAGACCCCCACAACCACTGGGCAAGGGTTGTGGGGATGAGGCCCTTCTCCCCATCAACATGGGACAAGGTGCTTTAGGGGTTCTGCTACCCCAAAGCACCCTCCTAATGTTGAGGGCATGTGGCCTGGTATGGTTCAGGAGGGGGGACCGCCCTCTCGTCCCCCCTCTTTTTGTGCAGCCTGTAAGGTTGCATGCTGGGATATGGGTCTGGCATGGATTTTAAGGGGGGCCCCAACGCATTTTTTTTTATTATTTTGGTACCTTACATGACTGGTGTCAAGAATGCCGGTGTTTTGTCACATATGGTGACCCATCACATTTGGCTATGAAAGTGACGATCTGCTGAGAAATTTCGCACTGCGCATGCGTAACTTGCCGATATGCGTTCCAAAAGTTTTTACAACAATACAGAGCAGTGAAACCGTCAGATAATGTCACTGTTGTGATGTTACAGACAAGCTCTTATTCTGTATAATTATTGATTGTAAGACACCACTTTGCAAAAATCAATTATGATAAATAAAAAACCCTAAGTATTAGTTACATAATCGTAAGGTTAAAAAAAAACACCAGTCCATCCAGTTCAACCTGTGATGTGTGAGTGTGCTTGTGTTTATGTCAATAGTACACTGTATACACTGTATATACCCATATGTTGTGATCGTTAAAGTACCCATCTAATAGTTTTTTTAAACGATTGACACTTCCTGCTGATACCACTGCTTGGACATCCTTACCACTCTGACAGTTAAGAACCATGTCTTTTTAAATTCCCTTTCACTAAAAAAGTTGTTCCCTATGCTAGGGTCACCAGAACGGTATTTGTACATCGTTATAATAGTCCCTCTCAAGTGTCTCCTCTCCAGAGAGAATACGTTTAATACTTATAGTCTTTCCCCATAGCTGAGATCATATAGTTCCTTTTTTAGCTTTGTTGCTCTTTTCTGGACTCTCTCCAGTTCCAGCACATCCTTCTTGATGACTGGTGCCTAGAACAGACGGCTGAACCAGAGTCTTGTAGAGAGGGAGAATTGTATTTTTTAATCTCTGGTGTGAATCCCCTTTGTAATGCATGCCAATATTCTGTTAGCTTTGCTTGCAGCTGCTTAGCATTGCAGTCTACATGCTTTTTTGAGAAAAAGTATTGAGGTAACTTTACCCTAACACTAATATTCTATTAAAAAATCAAACCTTTATAATCTAATACCTTTGTGTTGCTGGACTATACCTCTGTTTGATTTGTGGCAGTTCAGCAGAACAAGTGAAAATGTTCATTATTCAGAATATATAAAATCCTAACATTATTAAAAGTCGATGGGAAAAAAAAGGATTGTGTTTTTGGGGCCTCTGTAGGGGCAACTACAACAACATGTCTGGGGAACATATTTCTAGGGGGGCTCGAAAGAGTCTATTCCATGAATTAACAGCAGTAACAGCATCAACGTGACCACCACATAGCAGGAATGGGGTGTGATCTTAATTTTATAAATATAAGCTCTGTCACAGACAAGGAGATTTGGTTTCATGTCACTCTAATCAGTGACCTGCCAGGGGGTGTGGAAGGCACCTATGATACAAGTCTGGACTGTTTTGATAAAGGTCAGGCTATCCCCATTACCAGTGGATGGGTGGATGCATATGTCTGTGACCACTTCTTCAGCTGAGCTGACTACTCTTTCTGATGGGCAGCCCAGCACATATTCTGCAAGCTTCAGCCACTGGTCTATCTCAGACACTCAGGAGTCTATGGGGTCTTTTTTCACTTCTGAGTTTGTTGGTATGCAAACTGAAGCAACATGATCATTGACTATCATGAACAAGCTGTTGCTGTCTGTTTTTCAGCCTTGGGTAGATCTGTCATCAGAAAAGGCTTTTCACATCCACATTAGATGAATCACCTCATAGTGATTCCTTTTGCCTTTCCTCTTGTGTGTTCATTTTGGTCATGTTGTGTGGCAGAAGGCCCTTGAAGTGGTCTTCCCCAAAGATGTGACAGGCATCAGGTCACCCAAAAAAAAAAAGTTAAAAAGTTAAAGCTTGACATTTTTAAATGTAAAATGTGTTTCTTTTGTTTTACAAATTTTTCTATGGATTCATATTTTTATTAATCTAAATTTGTATTATTCTAAATGGTGGAACCAACCAGGTGTGAGTGCTACATGGGTCAAGCCTGCTGTTCATAGTTTTCTGAACAGGTTAACTGAATGGCCAGAGTTGGCTAGTTTGCTCGATCATCTGAACCTGCAGCTGCAGCAGCCAGAAGTCATTAATTTAGTGGTAGTATTACTACCACAACTTGATGAAGCTTCTAGTTGGCCATCCACCGTCTGACTTGTTTCAAATGTAAACAAATTGGCGGGCATCCCAGCTGACGTCATTGACCAGATATGGTTATTGCCATATTTTGTTAATGATGTCATCTGGCCAGTTTTGTTATATTCATTTGCTGGCCCATGAGCTTTCATTTATGGTGCGAGTCTAGCAGAAAAAAGATCATCAGCTCAGGTATTGTGTTTGCGTTAGTGGGGTGCCATTTATTGAGACTGACTTTGGATCTACATTTATGGATTTTGATGTTGGATTTACATCATGGAACATTTTTTTGAAAATTCGTTTTTAATACAATATTTTTTATTATTTTATTTTTTTATAGTGTGTGTGATTATCTACTCTGTCATTTTTGTGAATGGCTAACCCGAGATACCAGGGGCATTGGTATATATCCACCACAACTGTGCTCAGTTTGTTTACCAAAAGCTTGAAAATTGTCCATAAAAATAAAGGGCAGAAATAAACTACAAGATTTGGCTCTCATAGACTTCATAGAGTTTAAAGGTGCCCAAGCGTTATGTTTGGTGTTTACACATTGTTTCTCAGTCACAAGGCCCTTGGAGGGGACTTTCTAAAAAATAAATAAATAAAATAGATGAGTTTAGTTCTTAAGTTCTTTTTGTCTAGTGGTATACACAAAGGTGGAGGTGGTTTGAAGCGACCCATGCTGGTTCATCCATTCTACAACAGCACATGTGAAAAATGTCAGGCATGCCTAGCCTCTTTCAAGCTGTGAATCTCTACTACAATTTTGATGTGTACAGACTGCTTCAGGCGTCATTCTACATGGTTCCCTACAAACCACATACCTACCGCTTTTGCCCCTACCTTTGGGTCTGCCTAAAGGCATGCTTTTGTTAAGAATATCTTATGCCGCGTACACACGACTGGACTTTCCGGCAGACTAGGTCCGAAGGGATTAGCCCGTCGGACAATCTGATCGTGTGTGGGCTAGTCCGATCGTTTAAAAAAAATAAAAAATCAGACGGACCCAGAAGTAGAAGATGTTTCAAATCTATCCGACGAACTCATTTCCGACGGACTAAAATCGGGAAAACTGTTCGTCTATGTGAAGCTATTGGCTATTGAACTTCTTTGTTTAGTCCCGTTTACGTCATCACGTTCAAAATGAACAGACTTATGAACGGACTTAGTCCGTTCGCGTGTGGCCAAGTCCGTTCGTTCGGAAAGTCCATTGGAACTATACAAAAATATGATGGCCATCCAATACTTTACTTTTTATTTTATTTTTTTTCAAACAATAGTAGCACCTACTTGTCAAGTTAGACACAAAAGAAGTCAGACACAAAAGAAATGACAGACTTCCTTTATGCCTAAATATACACTGTTACTACAATTTAACACACACTTAATTGTTTACTTTATTTATTTTTTATGGTAAAACTGACTGACAAGAGAGAAAACACCACTCCAGGTCCATCAGGAACACACTGCCATGATAGCAGTGAACACATGCCCGCCCAGCTCACAGCTGATGATGAGAGAAAAAGGAAGTCCAGACAGTGGCACTACTGTAGAAATCACCTTTATTTAGAAAATTGCCAAACAGGTTAAAACATCAGAGAAAATAGCAATGGAGGAGCAGGGTGACCTGTAATACTGACTTGCTCTGAAAAGTCAGACACCAAAAAATGATAAACATTTGAACAGGATGAACAGTGGGACTACATATATACCCACTCTAAGTAGTGTGTATGCTTTAATTTTTTTCTTTTAAAAACACTAACACAAAGTTATAGCAACAGGCAAAAGTTAACTCTAAAATTTAACAGCACTACTGCCTGCCTGTTATAATATGGAATAAAAGGTGTAAGATAAGCCCCATAGCACGCAACAAACAGTTGTTATACTGTTCTAACCATGCAGCACTCGTGCTTAATGCCAGGTCTAATGTGCTGCAAATGTAGTATAACAAATCCCACAGCAAAAAAGCAATAATGAACAGTGAGAGCTAGTTTATGGCTATGTAGTGCAGAAAAGCAGCACCGATGCACAATACCACATATAATATGCTACAATTGCAAATGCAGTAGAATAAGCCCCAAAACACGAAGCAATGATGAGGAACAGTGAAGGTAGTTATTAGTTAACAGCTACAATATGCAGACAAGCATCACTGCTGCTCTAAGGCTGGTCTAATATGATGTAAATACTAATACAGTAGAATAAACCCCACAGCATAAAGCAATGATGATGAAAAGTAAAAGTAGTTTATGGCTTTACTGTGCAGACAAGCAGTACTGCTGCTCAATGCAGGGTTTAAAGTGTTACAATTGCAAATGTAGTGGAATAAGCCCCACGGCACAAAGCAGAGATGATGAACAGTAAAAGTAGTTTACAACAATAATGTGCCGCCAAACAGCACTGTGGCTCAATACCTGGTTTGATTTGCTACAATTGGAAATATAGCATAATAAGCACAAAGAACAAAATGATGATGTTGATGAACAGCAAACGGTTGTTTATGGTTATCCTAGGTAGACAATCAGCAATGCTGCGGAATGCTTGGTCTAATACGCTGAAATTGCAAATGTAGAATAAGCAAATCACACAAAGCAATAAGCAGTATTTGTGGTTTACAATACAGCTATACACTACGAGTCCCTGCCTGGCGGTTCTAATATCCTATAAATGCTGTAAAATATGCCCCACAAAGCAGTAGTACCGTGTTAAATAATCCCCTCCCCAAAACAACCTGTTTAACTATTTCCTTAGCACAACACTGATCTAAGATGTTAGACCACCAGCCTGCATATGCATAGAGATTGCAGGGATACAGAGTTACACCAGAAGCTGAGGAGACATATAGTACTGGTGGACCAGGGTGTCTGCATGTTTGGCAAGGGTGTGTTCAATGCTCAGAGTCTAAGCCCTAGCTGAATTAACATTTTCTGAAAAAGAGTAAGAAAGTATGCGATATTGCTGGATACAATATCTATCTTCTCCCAGAGTGGAGTAGCCTAGGGCCTAAGTTTCAAAGAAAGTAGGGAAACTAGATACACTACTTTGTCATGGTGCAAGAAAAAGGTTATTTTGTAGATTCAAGAAACCGCAGCTGGCCTTGGCATCTCCTGAGAGGTGAGTTAGAATTTGTAGAATGGCAGTCACCATTGAACTAGAAGAATGCTTTGAAGAAGGTTGTGTGAGATCTATAGGTACAGAAGCCATAGGAAAATAAGCCTAAATTGGGTTCAGCAGAAGGAAAAGGGCATGGAAATGTGACACCTTATCTTGCAATGTACAATGAGCGGTAGATATTATCATTTTTAGCAGCAGTTCCCTAAGACATGCTCCATTTTTCAAGGTTTCTGCTAGGGTAAAATGGTTAAGAAAGGCTGGTTAACACAAAATTACTTTCAAAACCATGCCAAAGCATCTACTCTTCTTAGCATAGAAGTGACTGGGATAATAAATATTTAAGGCACACTAATTGATATCGTATTAAAAAAGGAAGTTTTTGGAAAATAGGAAACACATGCTAATCCAAATACAACCAGCCTTTTTCCCCTTGTACTTCTATCCCTCTCTTGTGAAGCAGCATTGGATTATTGTTATTTTTTGTGTACTTTTTCAAGCCAAATTTGCACGTTTTGGGGGGAACAAATATATGAGTAGCTGGGCAGTGCCATGATAGGCATGTACAAATGTCATGTTTAAAAAATATCTTTCAGTAGGGATAAATTATTTTCAACCTTTTGCTGCACATGTGCAGTGGCAAAAGGAGTGAGCTTTAACACCTACTCACTTCACTTATGCACCCATGGGTTACTGAGGTGCCTGTGCTGAAAGCACACCTCACTGTACGTTCTCAGCACAGTGACTGAGCTTTCAAAGACAGTAATGATTAGGAGCCAGAAAGACCAGCTCCTGAACATGCAACCAACCACTGTGATAGCCATACACAGTGGACACATGATTGAGCAGTCCTTCTAGGAAGAGGTTAATAAGGCTTAAAAGGAAACATTAAAATACACAATTACTTCAAATAACATGCTTGGGAGATGCCTTAAACCTGCGTGTGAAGTGGCACACCTGTACAATGTATTAACACAAAAGTGACATTTAGAAAGAAAGAAAAACAGTTGCTGGTAAAAGAAATGCCCTAGCTGACTTCATTCTGTTTGTAAATAATATGGCTGGGTAACCCCCCACCTACACCAGAAACGTATTCAGGATAAGGATTTGGTGTGGATAATAAGGGTAACCCAGGGCAAAAAAAAATCATGAGGTCTCCCCAAAACACATACCATACCCTTATTTTGGATGAGTGCCTGGTATGGATTTTCTTGGGAACCCTGTGCAAAAAACCCAGGGAGTCCCCTGGAAAAGCACCCTGTCCCCATAAATATTATCTGATCTGCCCTGGTTTGGTGGATATAGGGGTCTGTGGGGTAGGGACTGAGTTTGGAAGCACCTTTAGAACAAAGAGCTCTAAGATACCTACCACCAAGTGAATGAGCAAAAGCTTGAGGTAATTGTAGCCATATTAATGAACTTGCAACAGAAACAATTGAGTACTTTCCGTGATACTTTTTTATTTTATTTTTATAACACTTTTCCTGAAATATTGTATGTTAGTGCAAATTCAAAAATAAAAATAAAAAATCATGGACAATACTCAATTGTTTCTGTCATTTAGAAAAGAAAATGAAATAGTAAATACAAACACATCGTTGAGAAAGTTCTTTAAACTCAAATATTACCCCACAAAGTAGATCCAACATCTGTTATGTCATCTATTAGAATGATGATGAATGATGCCCATCAATATGAACATGATGAGTGCTTCCATGATGATCCTGTCCTGTTGAGACTTTGATGCAAATTAAAGCTCCCCTTCCAGTAGCTGAATATCAACAAACTGGATGTGGATCCTGGGTGATATCACTGACCAAATATGGCCCTGATCATAGTTGGTCAATAGATTTTAGCAAGCATCTAGACTGGTTTGCTTACATTCCGCATCCACCTGGGGAGTTGTCATTCACAATGGAGTCTAAGTGGGAAAAGATTGTGGGATACTCGTGTCATGGAGTATTTTTTATGTTTAAATACCGTATATACTCGTGTATAGGCCGACCCGAATATAAGCCAAGCCACCTAATTTTACCACAAAAAACTGGGAAAACACATTGACTCGAGTATAAGCCTAGGGTGGGAAAATGCAGCAGCTACTGGGTAAACAATGCCCATCTGCAGCCTCACTGTGCCCATTTGCAGTCTAATTGTGCCCATTTGCAGCCTAATTGTGCCCATCTGTAGTTTCACTGTGCCCATCTGTAGTCTCACTGTGCCCATCTGTAATCTCACTGTGCCCATTTGTAGTCTCACTGTGCCCATCTGTAGTCTCACTGTGCCCATCTGTAGTCTCACTGTGTCCATCTGTAGTCTCACTGTGCCCATCTGCAGCCGTACCTTTCATTACTAAAACAGCTGTGTCTCCCGCTGTTATTCAGTCTGTTCGGCAGACCATTGTAACAAAGCCCCGCCTCCTCCTCATCTGTGATAGACAGAACGCTGATACAGTTTCCCATCATTGTATCAGTGTTCCTCTATCATGGACGAGGAGGAGGCAGGGCGTTGTTACAAAAGACATCCGAACAGACTGCATAACACAGCGGGAGACCGGAGACCGGTATAAGCCGAGGGAGGTTTTTCAGCCAAAAACATGGGCTGAAAAAACCTGGCTTATACTTGAGTATATATGGTAAATGACTGTATGAACAGTTTGTGTCTAACTAGCATTTTTTTTTTGAATGAGTAACCAATAGTATTATGTACTATGTTCATGTTAGGGGGCAAGATATCTGGGAGGCCCTCTATTTTAAAGGTGACTTCCAGATTCTAAGCCCTTCCCCCAAATACCCCCTTTTTCACCAGGCCAAGGATGTGGGCAAGAAGCCCTTGTACAAGAAGACAAAGTGCTTTTGCTGAGGGGATTATGGGAATCTGGAAGTCTCCTTTAAAATATGTCAGACCCCAGATATTCACCCACACGTGAATGCGTAAGGGGTACATAGAACACTTTTTACTCATGTGGCTTGATCAGGTTCCTGAGGGGGGGCTTTATTTTTGGCTAAAGGTCAAATTTTGATTTTAAGGGGGTCCCCATGGCACCTTGTCTCCATGCTAATAAGAACAAGGGCTTAGAACAAGGGATTAGAACAAAAAATAAATAAAATATGCATTAGAAAAGTTCCTATCTTCAAAAAAACATGCATATATGGCATATTGTATATACTTCACTATTGTGATGATCACTTACATATTCAGAACAGTGTGTTGAATAGACATTCCATCAAATTTGTAATTAAAAACATGACTAGGAACCAGGGTGGGAGTCGCCGATGGTTGTTTTACCCCCTTGAAGCCTTCCAATGTGGTCAAGGGGTGCTCTCTTTTTGTAAATTGATACATTAAAACTGCAGTAAGATTGGCATGCAACTGTATGTAAACCAAACTACTGTAAAAGAAAAAAAAAGTCTACAACCAAATACCATATGCACTGCCAGTGTATGCTGTCCCTAAAACTGTGCATGAACATTTTACTGCAAGGATCTGTTAAATTTATTATCCCACAGATATTAAACGCCTTCTAAGAAATTTTAGATGATCTAGGTCCCACTCATTAATAGATAAGGTGAAATTCAACTACTAAGTGACTAAACCTTTTTCTGTCACAATGCAACAAGACAAAATCAAAAAACCAACTTCACTTTTAATAACATTTTAAATGTACTGGCCCCAGATTTAAACAAATAAAAATACAACTATAGCAGCAATACTCACCTCTTCTCTGGCACTGTCCTGTGCAGGCTTATTACTCCCAGTCAATGATGCTCTTCTGAATTGAAAAATGCCCAGCATCAACCAACACACTTCCTGTGAGTGCTATTAATCATAGACATGCCCCTAAGAGACTGTCATTATGCTGGACAGGGCACTCCTGAGTAGCACTGTCCAGAAGGACCATACATAACCACTTGAGAAGCACAAAAAAAGAAAGGAAAGTAAAATGGGGGGGGGCTTCAGGTATGGCAGGGGGGTGAGTGAACCCCAAAAGTGAAGCGGGGCTTTAAGAAAAAAATGCACAATTCTCTTTCATTTAATTAAAATAAATACTGTTAAGAAGTGGATGGCAGTATTGAAGTAAACTCTATCAGAAAGATGAAATGTTAGTAGAGGTAAACCAGGGACAAGCAATTACTACAGCCTTCTGTTTCTGCCGACTATGCACACTGTTAAATGCCCCATGTCACTGCCACCATTTGTAATCGAACTCAGCGTACTTCTGCTAGACAACTTTCTCTTAAAGCCAAACTCCAGGAAGATATTAAAGGCACACAGATTATTAAAGATCTGTATTCTTTAATACATCATCAAGTACCTGAACCTGGTATCAGCCTCTTGCACACTACTGTAAAACTAACCAACAAGTACTAATAACTAACATGCTGATAGGAGGAGAGAGTAGAGTGACAGAAAGAGGAGCTCATCAGTCTGCTGCTTCTCTATGCATGTCCAGTCACATGCTGGGGGAGGGATAAGACATCCAAGTGGAAATACAGCAAAGTCAGATCTATTTTACCTCGCCACATGGGGCTGTGTTTTGTGGAAGGTCTACAGTGACAGAAATATAAATCTTTTGGCATGTAGAATAACTCCCATATATGTATTCAGTCTGCATATTTAGACATTTGCATGACGTTCATTTTAATATGCATTATGCATGCTGAGGGTCCATAACTGTCTTGGCAGTGCTTTCATATTCTGTTTCTATCTTAATTCAATTTTTCAGAGAGGAGCAAGAAAGAAAGCAGGAGAAGGTGATAAAAGGATTTGGAGATGTTAAGAAGACAGAGACAGGGGTAAAAAAAAATGTGAGAAGGGGGGATAAGGAAAAAATAAAAGCCAAAGAAGTAGGAAAAAAAAGAAAAAATAATAGCAAAAAGAACCACTACATGTGATGGTATAATATAAAGGTTTGTTCCATTCTTCAAAAGGTCACTCTTGATCTGAAATATAAAGGAAATCTAAAATACAGTCAGTGAAAAGGAATGGGTTGCTGTTTGTGCCACACAAAACCAGACTAATAATCATAACTATTTCAAAACAGCATGTTACAGCACAAGAGTGTTCTAATGAATTATGTGTTGCATTGCTGAAACATGACAATTATAATACAATATGAGAAAATTGTTCTGTCATTCTGCAAAACACACTTTAAAATGTCACGTGTCATACACACACACACACACACACACACACACACACACACACACACACACACACACACTACAAACGGTAACATATAAGTGTCACAAAAATAAAAATAAAATTGCAGTTTACTTACCATCATGTATTATGCCAGCTTACTGCTGTCAGATATTAAATGTTTGTCGGTTATGTTTTTAGGTGTGTAATATTAGGATGTCAACGTTAACTGTAATCCAATAGTATTATATCACATTCATGAAAATAAATGAACAAATGCACAAATATGATACCTTTCATATGTTACATACAAAAAGAAAGCTTTCTAAGGACCTTACTGTACCGTTTTCAGGCTTAGAGCCCACTTAAGCTATAGCTTGATGTCAGACCCTTAAAGTCCTGAAAGCTTTACTTCTCTGTTTGCTTTTCAAAATTATTCTATGAAATACATTGTATCTTCATGTATCTTCAAAATAATAACTACCTCCTAACTAACACCGCACAGTAAAATGTTTTGGGCTGATGTCTATTAAATAGCACGCCAGCTATATTTTAAAAGCTTTAATAAAAAAAAAAAGCACAAGGGACATTAGGGTCATTAGTGTGATGTGTTCTCCCTCCGATGCCCCCCCCCCCCCCCTCCATTCCAGTCATCATAATCTTCTAATGCAGCGGAGGGTAATATAGCCAACAGAGATATAACCAGCTCTCATCAAAAGTGTCCAACTATTTCCACCCTTTCCTTCCAAATCCTCCATTCATAGAATCTGTACTACAGAATCTATGATTGAAATGTGATTTATGAATGGAGAGAGTGGACCTTTCAATCATCCATCAGTTCTCTATTCATAGATCGTGTTTCATACATAAAAGCTGTAGTATAGCTTATATGAATGGAGAAGCTAGGCATATAGTTAGACACTCTTGATTAACTCTGGCCACAGAGTTAATCAGCTCTGTTAACCAGTGCCGTACCCAAAGATTTTGGCAGCAGTGGTGAGGGGACATCGGAGGAGAATGTGGCACAAGGGACCATATCACGCTGATTGTGAAATCCCTTGTGCTTATTTTTTTAACTAAACGTAGCCTGTATTAAATGAGTGCAGGAATGTGCAGTAAATGAATACACAAAATGTATTTATTTCTCATATGTCTGCCCAATTATAGCCAGCTAAAATGGCTTTGACTGGTTGGCTTAAGTTGCTAGTCTGCATCATTGCATTGAAGCAATATTTAGATCACTGAACAATTTATTCATAATGGTTGCCATGGGCATCATATGATATATTATTGGATAAGCCATTGCTAAAAGGAAAAATAATTATCTGTAGTATAGTAACTCAAAATATTGAACTCAACAGGCAAATACAAAAATCAACAGACAAAATTAACCAAAAATGATGTATAAATGGATAGTAGAAAGTTGGTATGGAAAAACCACGCTGACACAAATAAAAATACATAGGTAGGCTGAAGTGATGTGAGATAAACACAAAAAACTGAAAGTAACAAAGAAAACTGTGCCACTAATATAGAAAATCAACACTAAATATCAATAGTTACAAGTGTCCAAAAAAATTAATATTGAGGACAGAAAATGTATAATAAATTAAAAGTCACTTAAAGTGTCAGTGTCCTGATCATAATGAAATTGACCACCACTGTGCTACACAAAAAAAAAATTAATAAAATTAAAAGCAAAAAAATTATAAATTTGATGAACAGTCTCTTATTGTGTCAGTGTCCTTGGTAAACCACCACTGGGCTCCACAATTTCAGTGAATACCGCCACCAATAAGAAAGCCGCTTACCAGATGGTAAGTACAGACAGCATTTGCCTATACCCAGCCGTGGCCTTAAGTATAAGGAATGGGTTCCTCCAGGCAATGGATCTCTCCAGGGAACCTCCTCCAGGTAATTGAAAAACGTTTGGACTCAGCAATTCATGTGATTCGTAACAACTTGGACCATATAAACCAAACAGAGGACTATAGCGTGATACCGTAATGACAATATGTTTCTTAAAAATGTAAGATATACTCACAAAGTTCCAGTAATAAAAAGCACTAAGCCCAAAATACTGAATGCAACAGTCAAATACAAAAATCAACAGACAAAATTAACCAAAAATGATGTATAACTGGATAGTAGAAGGCATTGTACTTTGCATACTTTTGCTCATTGCATCATTGTGTCTTCTTCAACTGCTTTATTCATTAAAGGAGTTGTAAAGGCAGAAGGTTTTTTATCTTAATGCATGCTATGCATTAAGATAAAATGCCTTCTGTGTGCAGCAGCCCCCCTCAGCCCCCCTAACACTTACCCAAGATTGCTCTCTGTCCAGCAATGTCCATGAGTGTCTCAGCCATCTAAGATTCTCCCTCCTGATTGGCTAAGATACAGCAGCGGCACCATTGGCTGCCGCTGCTATTAAAGTCAGCTATTCAATCAGGGGAGAGAGGGAGCTGGGTCAGGTTGGGGCTCCATCTCTGAATGGACACAGTGAGCTGTGATGCTGCTCAGCTGCCCCATACCAAAGCTGCTTGCTGTGAAGGCACTGAACAAGAGGGAGGGGAACCCAAGAAGAGGAGGATATGGGCTGTTCTGTGCAAATCCACTGCAACAGAGCAGATAAGTATAACACGTTTGGTATTTTTATAGGGAAAAAAAGAGCCTTTACAATTTCTTTAAGCCTATGCCACACTCTCAGATATGTTAAAGCAGATCTATACTTCACATATGAGCAGGGATGAAATTTGGTTTCACCGCTACCATGGGTAAGATATTTGCAGATGAATCTGCACGTAAATTTGCTGCTAGAATTCTTTTAAGGCTGGATTCACACTGTAACCCGCTGCAGATCGCACAGGAGCACTGTGCATCCCTGTTTCTCATTTCATGGATGAATCAGAGCTGATTCTATACCTTAATTCGGCCCTGAAATGGAGCCAAAGATGCACAGCGTTTCTGTGCAGTGCGCTCCCCAGCCGCAATGGAGATATGTGTTCCGGCTCCATAGGGAACCAGTCACATTCTCCTGCTATGCGAACTGGATGCCTAAAAAACCTGCATCTAATTCCCATAGGTTTGAACCCGGCCTAAAACATAATGAACTCCATGAATATAGTCAGGCTTTTGGATAAGCAAGCCCCATTAATATGAAAGTGGGGAATACGTCAACTAAAGTATTAAGGGTTATTTCCTGTATATAAATATGATACATCCTTTATTCTGGGTGTAATTGCTCTTTTTTTAGCAGGTAGAGCAAGGTTTTCCTTAGGAAAAAAACATCAGCAAAGGTCATCTCTTCTTCTATGTGCTAACACACATACAAATAAAAAGACAAAAGAAGTCATTGATGTAGTAACTACAATCGCAAGTTAGCACAGTGCTTGCAATCCACTACTGGCATGACAATTTTTAGTCAATCACAAGATCAGTGACTAATCTTTCATGTTATCACAATGCAACAAAAGTTCAGTCTGTAACATAAGTACTGTGGAAATCATAAATTTGTTTCTAATATATCTTGGAGAGTGACCCCTTTGAGTTTCCAGTGCTGCCACCCAAATATGGACACTCCGACTTTTGTTTTTGTTTTTTTTCAAATCCAAAAAGGTAAGTGAGATTTCTCATAATGATGCAGTTGGATTAACCTGCACAGCCTTCATCATCAGATTGCTTATCTAAATGCATTTCTCAATGGTTAAATTGCAGAACCAGTCATCATTATTTAGGCATTAAAGAAAATGCATGGCACATATGCTACTTTAAACATAAATCAAAACAGCACTGTAGTGAAGCTTTGTGGTTCCTTTCACAATACTTGTAGAAGAATAATTTTACTAGCCCACAATCTGACTTTCAACGGCGTCAGTCCTTAAGAAAATAGAAAGGTAATTCGCTACCACTTACCTTTTGAATAAAATGCATTAGAAGAATAACAAGGAAGCAAACTTCATAAGATTTAATGAAAAGTCACAAATAAAACTATGAAGTCAAGGAGTGCAAGTTTTCAAATCACATCACATCACATCAAGAAGCCTTTTGCCTAGAGAGTATAGTACAATAGAGCCCTTGCACCAGAATGCATGCCTTCATTGAGCTGGGAATACAGATTGATTCCCTTTCGTCCTAGTTTCTATGGTAACAATATGATAGAGACAAGGCTAGATTTAGCAAGTGTGAGACTTGGTGAATATAAATTCAGCACATACATACAAACTCTTTCTAGGCAAGCTGCCGTATGAATGTATTCATAATTCGGAGGCATGCAGCAACATTGCACTTAAATGTTTGTCTTATTAGAAATTGAAAAAAACACTAAATTTAGAAAACCGAAGTTATTTAAATACAGTCTGATCTATATAATATTTGTTTTGCAACTTTCATAGATTATACTTTGAGGTACATCAAGGAATTTATCCACTATTTGGTAAACCTCTAACCTGGTGACTAAGGATTAGCTCGATGTTTGGGTCGACGATAAGGTGTTCGCCCATTCGGCAAAAATAACTTTATGGGGTGTTCCCGGAAAATCTGAGTGCCATGGAACGCCTCATAATGCACTGCAAGATCACAGTGCATTGCTGCATGATGATTGGCCAAAGCCTGCACCTGACCTGCATGCTTTGGCCGATCACAGCACACTCTGCTAAGAGAGCCATAATTGGCCAAAGGCAGGGTGACTTTGGCCAATCATGGCTCAGGGGGATTAAGTCCACACCCCACACTATATAAGGCTGCTTATACGACAGCTGTGTGTAGTGTTGTTTTGCATTTAGCATTGTATTAATATATATATATATATATATATATATATATATATATATATATATATATATACACAGTATTATATATATATATATATATATATATATATATATATATATATATATATATACATTCTGCATCCAGTGTAGCCTACATCTACAGTGCATTCTGTGGTGTACTGTTTCTAATACAATAAGATACAGTGCAGCCATTGTACAGTTTCTAGTACAGTGCAGGCGGTGTACACAGTATCTAATACAGTGTGTACAGTTTCTACTACTTTTCTGGTAGTGTACACAGTATTGAATGCAGTGTGTACAGCTTCTACTATACTTCTGGTGTTGTACACAGTGCACAATACAGTGCAGCCGTTGTACAGTTTCTACTATTTTTCTGGTGGTGTACACAGTATCTAATACAGTGTGTACAGTTTCTACTACACTTCTGGTGCTGTACACAATCTAAAATACAGTGTGGTGTGGTGTGGTGTTGCAAAACAAAAAATACATAATGTCTGGAAGTCCATCATGGAGAGGCAGATGCTCACAGGCCACTAAAAGAGGGCAAGCAGCCTCTGTGTCTACAGTCAACTGTGGTGGTCATGGACATGGTGCAGTTGGCCGTGTCCTTTTTTGCTGCCTGCCATGTTATTGAGCCAGAACATGCAGAAGAGTTGGTGGAGTGGATAACAAAGCCAATCTCATCCTCCTCATCCTCTGTCACCCAGGCTCAGAGTAGTTTGCCTTCCAATGCAGCTGCCAAAGCGGCCTATTTCACCGGCTCCTTGTCCACAGTGACTCCTTCCGTAGCCCCACCATCATGCACGGAGTAGTCCCCAGAATTATTTGACCATAGTGTCGAGTACATGCTGCTGGAGGATGTACAGCAATTTGAAGACTCAGATGTTGGTCCCCAGGTGGAGGAAGGGAGTAACATGAGTCTTGAGAGAGGGGTGCCCAAGAAGGACAAGAAACTGGCAGTCATTTTCTCCAAGCTGCAGCATACTGCCAAGTTTGCTCCAGTGACAAGGAAGGAGGGGATGATGAGGTCACTCACTGGGTGCCTGAGAGAAGAGAGGAGGAGGAGGAGGTACAACTCCAAAGAGGCAGAAAGTCCTCTAGGGGGCAGCTTTAGAGCAGTCACCCTATTGCATCACATCACAGAGTTCCGCAAGTGCAGGGCACTGCTGACTCCCCGCTGACTTTTAAAAGTTCCTTGATGTGGGCCTCTTTCAACACATGTGCAGCAGATCGCACAGTTGCTGTTTGCAACCTATGTCTGAAGCAGATCAAGTGTGGCCAGAACAGCAGCCACTAGTGCACCACATGCTTGACCAGACATATGACGACCTGCCATGCAGTCCATTGGCAACAGCTCTTGAAAGACCCATATGAAAGAAAAAAGGTGGACTTCTCTTGCTCCTCATCTGGGATCTCCAACCCTACTATACCTCCAGTTCTCTCAAAAACCTGCAGTGAGAGGAATAAAAGTATAGCAATAGTTGTCCCAAGTACTTGCAGCCAATCTGCTAGCAGCATACCACCATCTGATTTTAGCAGGGAAATTTTCCTACCACAGTTGCTGAACCCGTAAAAAGAAATTCAGTCCCAGTCATCCACATGCTCGCTTGGCCAAAGAAGGCCATTCTGGCTCTCTAATGGCATGTGGAAGGCAATGTTATGGCCATTGGACAGGGCGATCAGAAGTAAGGTTCATATTCCCCCTTAATCTTGATGATGCTAGCTTCCAACAATATTTTTGGTTTAGGGCACCACCACCCAAGGCCCAATTTTCCTGCCCCTGTTTAACAGGGGCATGTAATTACAATTTTTGATCTAATATTTCAAAGCAGGGCCTGTTCGTATGCCCAGCAAGAGTATCTGTGATGGGTTACAGTGTTGTGGCACCACCACCACCCAAGGCCTAATTTGTCTGTGCCTGTTTAACAGGGGCATGTAATTACAATTTTTTTATACAATATTTCACAGCAGGGCACATTCCTGTGCCCACCAAGAGTATCTGTCAAGCATTAAGGTGTTGTGGCACCACCACCAAGGCCCAATTTTTCTGCCCTTGTTTAACAGTGGCATGTAATTACAATTTTTGGTCTAATATTTCACAGCAGGGCCCGTTCCTGCACCCAACAAGAGTTTCTGTGATGGGTTACAGTGTTGTGGCACAATCACCACTGCTGAAGGCCCAATTTTTCTGCCCCTGTTTAACAGGGTCATGTAATTAAAATTTTTGATATAATATTTAAATACAGGGCTGTTCCTGTGCCCAACAAGAGTAACCATGAGATCTTACAGTGTTGTGGCACCACCACCACTGCCCAAGGCCCAATTTTTCTGCCCCTATTTAACGGGGGCATGTAATTACATTTATTGATATATTTCACAGCAGAGTAATTGTGAGGGCTTACAATGTTCTCGTACCACTAACACCTAAGGCCCAATTTTCTGCAGAGCATATAGGGCAGGCCGTATAGTATATATACTGCTGTTGAGAGTATATAGTGCCTGGGGGACCCCCCACACCATTTAAAAAACATTTGGATGCAGGGTTCCCCTAATATCCATACCAGACCTGAAGGGCCTGGTATGGATTTTGGGGGTGACATCCACGCCGGGATCCAACAATACACTACAGCCACGAACAGTTTTCAATCATGTTTTTCCTTTAGAAATGTCATTTAGCTGTGGCACTGTTATAAACATGGGAAATATGTGCTACTTTACAGGTATACTAAGGACACTCATCTGCCACAATATTTAAAGGAATATTTCATTTTTATTGTTTCACTTTAAGTATTTTAAAATCACTGCTCCCAAAAAAACGTCTGTTTTTAAAAATTGTTTTTGCATTGATACATGTCCCCGGGGACAGGATCTGGGTCCCCAAACATTTTTTATGGCAATAACTTGCATATACGCCTTTAAAATGAGCACTTTTGATTTTTCATGTTTGTGTCCCGTAGACTTTAACTGTGTTTGCGTGTTCAAACTAATGTTTTGCCTGTTGTTCGCATGTTTTGCTGCAAACCAAGCCGGGGGGGGGGGGGGGGGTGTTTGGGTGTTTGGCTCTTCCCTACTGGTGACACCCAGGTTTGTTATGGAAATTCCCTATATTATAATTGGCTGTCACCTGGACATTCTCAAGCCCAGGGGATTGCACAGAAATCACCTATAGCATATCATCAAAATTGATGAGTTTGTTTAGTATTCTGCTTTCTATGGCTATACCAACACATCATCTATTTACATCAATATGTGTATGAGATTAGTTTGAATGTGCGTAGATGGTCTAATAATACACAGTAAATGCTGGCCATTTATGTAAATGGCAGTAGTGTACACTGTATGATGAAAAGACACCTATTTGATGAAAGAGGTTCAGGACAGAAGGAAGAAAAATGTTGCACATAGCAGCAACTGTTATTAACAGATACAGGCTGGAAAATTAAAAAAAATATTTGCTTCCTATGGGAAACATTCTGTTTTCAATGTATCCATGTTACTCACAACACAGGGCAGGACATTAAGCCCTTTAGCATATATCAATGTAATTTTTCAACATCATGACCTGGAATTAAAGTGGCCGCTAAAAAAAAAGTTATGTATATTAAAGTCAATAAAACCACCTTGGCCTACTGAAGATGGAGTCGGGATGTTTTGTGTAGATGTGTTGTCTTCTGTTAGTCATGGCCGTTTGGCTGGTGGAAGGTTTCCATTTGTGAATGACTCATTTTTTATTTTATTTATTATCTAGTCTTTTAATTACATAATTTAAAGTGATAATTAGCTTTTAAATCATTATTTTTTAGTCATAATCTGATATCTGAACTTAATATCAGAGATTAAAGTGGAACTTCCCTCTCCTGATCAACATTGATTATTTTTAATCCTCATGCTGCTAGCATGAGTAGATAGATATTATAGAATTATAGAATATTTTTTTTTACATTTCTTCAGTTGCTTCCTGTTTTTTTGCATAGACAAATGATGTCATACATTACAAGAGTCTTCAGGTGGGGAGGAGTGGTTTTCTCAGCTAAGCAAACTCTCTTGCATGCATGCTTGAGGTAAGGGCAGATGAATTCAAGGAAGTACAGTAAATGCTACATGAATCAATTGCCCCTACTCAAGATGCCTATGGCCAGAAATGCTAGAGGGTTGCTTTTCAAAGGGATTTCTAAACAAATTAAAGCATGGGGACAGGGGTGGATGGGGGAGTGTGCTTTGAATATTAAACTGTGTTTTTGGTTTGTGGTGCTCAGATGCAGTGAAGATCTGCTTTAATCTCTTCCTTAGCTGCATTGACACTTGTAGCAAATTTTGCCTATAAACTGATGTATAAGTGGGGTACCGTTTTTGAGCTGCACTTGTAGCTACTATATGCCCCCCCCCCCCTACTGTGCATTGGTTATAGGCCCACCAAGATAGGTGGCAGCTTTGATAAAAATAGTAAGTGCTTTGCAAATATCTATTAAATAATTTGCCCTGTAAAGAACAAAATAGTGTAATGATTTCTACAGGGAGAAAAAAAGAACTGTTTTGTAACAATCACAATTCAGTAATGATTGTATTTGCTTATTGTTTAATTAAATTTAAGACTTTGTATGAAGAATGAAGGCAAAGCATATGTAAGCTGCCATATTCACTTACCACTAATAACAATCATCAAATTGTTTGCATTTTTTTCCAGCAGTGCTTTTCTTTTTACATTTTTATTAGGGAATTAAGTAATACTAATATGGCATATATACACTCTTCTGTATCAAGTAAGTGCTTCAAAAAGGGGGCCCAAAGAAAAATCTGCCTGTGTCAAACGTAGGTGGATAAAACCTTGCCTAGTAAAGGGTCTCTTTTGACATTTTGATTATCCAGGCAATACAAGGTTGAAAAAAATGTAATAAAGAGATGGATAAATAGGAATGAGATTTTGATTCTCTGCAACCATGGAGTTATAGTGAATTCTGCTGGATCACAATTCACGAACCATTGAATTTATGCACAAATTCAACTGACATGAAAAGATCCCATTATAACCAATAAAAGTGGGAGCTTAGTGCAGCCATAATATTAAAGTATTGTAAAGCATCTGTAAGGAAGTGATAGTGAAAGCTGAAAAACTGCAAGGCCGCGTACACACGCGCGGACTGTTCGCCCAACCTTGTTCGGCAAACAGTTTGTCAAACAGTCCGCTCAAAATTTGCATGAGCGGACTTGCCCACACACGAGCGGACTGTTTGACGAACAAGGTTGGGCAAACAGTTCGCTCAACTTTTGAAATGAACGGACTCGCCCACGTAAGGAGGAGGCAAATCCGCCCATTTCGAGCGCGTGTACAGGTAGGCGGGGCCCGCGAAGGAGACGTCGCGGGCTCCGCCGCCTGGAATGGGCTTAAAGGGGAACCCCAACGCCGAAAAAAATCGGCGTGGGGGTTCCCCCCAAGTCCACACCAGACCCTTGTCCGAGCACGCTACCCGGCCGGCCAGGAAAGGGGGGCGAGCGAGCGCGCCCCCCCCTCCTGAGCCGTACCAGGCCGCGTGCCCTCAACATGGGGGGTGCCTTGGGGAAGGGGGGGCCGCGCGGCCCCCCCACCCCAAAGCACCTTGTCCCCATGTTGATGAGGACAAGGGCCTCTTCCCGACAACCCTGGCCGTTGGTTGTCGGGGTCTGCGGGCGGGGGGCTTATCGGAATCCGGGAGCCCCCTTTAAGAAGGGGGCCCCCGGATACCGGCCCCCCACCCTATGTGAATGAGTATGGGGTACAATGTACCCCTACCCATTCACCTGTGAAATAAAGTACAAATAAAAACACAACACAGGGGGAAAAAATATTTTATTGCACAGCCGGGGGTCTTCCGTCTTCGGGGGTCTTCTCGCCGGACTCCTCCGCTATGTGTGTGTAGCTCTTTTGCCAGCGGAGGAGTCCGGCTTTCTTCCTCCCCGCCGCCGGCCTCTTCTCCCGACTTCGGGGGTCTTGTCCCCCTCTTCGGTTCTTCTGCCGGGCCACCGCGCCTGGTCCGGTGGCCCGGTCTTCTGTCGCCGTCTTCCGTTCTTCTGTCGCCGCCTTCGGTTCTTCTGCCGGGCCACCGCGCCTTCTTGTAGCTCTTTTACAGGCGGTGGCCCGGTCTTCTGTCGCCGTCGCCGCCTTCCGTTCTTGTTCTTCTTCTTGTTCTTCTTGTTCTTCTCCAGGCGATGTTGACTCGACGAGCTCTCCGGCCGGAATGCCGGGGACGCGCTGTGCGGTCACTTATATAGTGACAATGGGGCGGGGTCACATGGTATATGTCACATGGGTTGGTCACATGGGTTGATGTCACATGGGGACTATGACATCGTAAGGGGGCGGGGTCACCATGTGACATCAACCCATGTGACATATACCATGTGACCCCGCCCCATTGTCACTATATAAGTCACAGCGCAGGGCGGCTCTGGCATTCCGGCCGGAGGGAGCGACGTGTCAACATCGCCTGGAGAAGAACAAGAAGAACAAGAAGAAGAACACGAACGGAAGGCGGCGACGGCGACAGAAGACCGGGCCACCGCCTGTAAAAGAGCTACAAGAAGGCGCGGTGGCCCGGCAGAAGAACCGAAGGCGGCGACAGAAGAACGGAAGACGGCGACAGAAGACCGGGCCACCGGACCAGGCGCGGTGGCCCGGCAGAAGAACCGAAGAGGGGGACAAGACCCCCGAAGTCGGGAGAAGAGGCCGGCGGCGGGGAGGAAGAAAGCCGGACTCCTCCGCTGGCAAAAGAGCTACACACACATAGCGGAGGAGTCCGGCGAGAAGACCCCCGAAGACGGAAGACCCCCGGCTGTGCAATAAAATATTTTTTCCCCCTGTGTTGTGTTTTTATTTGTACTTTATTTCACAGGTGAATGGGTAGGGGTACATTGTACCCCATACTCATTCACATAGGGTGGGGGGCCGGTATCCGGGGGCCCCCTTCTTAAAGGGGGCTCCCGGATTCCGATAAGCCCCCCGCCCGCAGACCCCGACAACCAACGGCCAGGGTTGTCGGGAAGAGGCCCTTGTCCTCATCAACATGGGGACAAGGTGCTTTGGGGTGGGGGGGCCGCGCGGCCCCCCCCTTCCCCAAGGCACCCCCCATGTTGAGGGCACGCGGCCTGGTATGGCTCAGGAGGGGGGGCGCGCTCGCTCGCCCCCCTTTCCTGGCCGGCCGGGTAGCGTGCTCGGACAAGGGTCTGGTGTGGACTTGGGGGGAACCCCCACGCCGATTTTTTTCGGCGTTGGGGTTCCCCTTTAAGCCCATTCCAGGCGGCGGAGCCCGCGACGTCTCCTTCGCGGGCCCCGCCTACCTGTACACGCGCTCGAAATGGGCGGACTTTCCGAGCGGGAACAGTCCGCTCATTTCGAAAGTACAGCGGACAGGCCCACACACGGGCGGACTGTTCGCTCAAACACAGTTTCAGCGGACAGTTTTTCGGAATTTCCGAAAGACTTTGTCCGTCCAACTGTCCGCTGAAACTGTCCGCTGAAAGCCCACACACGAGCGGACTGTCCGCCCAAACACTGTTCAGCGGACAAGGTTGGGCGAACAGTCCGCCCGTGTGTACGCGGCCCAAGAGAGAGAGAGAAATTGGGGTCAAATAGAACACCGGGGGTAATTTACTAAGATGAATGCCCTGCGCTGGTTCATACCTTAATTTGTGCGCCAGATGAATTATTAATTGATCGTATGAACCAGTGCACACATAAGTGCAACAGATAATATGCCAGCGCACGTAATAATAGTATGCCATTGATAATAGCTCACACCGTATCATTAACAGTCCATTCACACAGGGGCAACACGACTTCCAGGGCGGCTTTGGGAGGCAACTTGGACATGACTTCAGTAGGAATCACAGCGCAACTTGGGACAACTTACAACACGACTTGGGGCGACTTACAACACGACTTTAAGTCACCCCCTGGCCAGGCGACTTTCGTTTAAAAAAAAATAGGCATGGGTTCCCCTCCAAGAGTGTACCAGGCCCTTCAGGTCTGGTATGGATTTTAAGGGGAACCATGCGCAAAAAAAAATGGCGTGGGGTCCCCCTCAAAATCCAAACCAGACCCTTATCTGAGCATGCAACCTGGCAGGCCGTAGGAAAAATAGGGAGGGCGACAGAGCACCCCCCCTCCTGAACCGTACCAGGCCACATGTCCTCAACATTGGCAGGGTGCTTTGGGATACCCCCCAAAGCACCTTGTCCCTATGTTGATGAGGACAAGGGCCTCATCCCCACAACCCTGGCCGGTGGTTGTGGGGGTCTGTGGGCAGGGGGCTTATGGGAATCTGGAAGCCCCCTTTAACAAGGGGACCCCCAGATCCCGGCCTCCCCCTGTGGGAAATAGTAAGGGGCTACAAAAGTACCCCTACCATTTCACCAAAAAAGTGACAAAAGTGTTAAAAATGACAAGAGCCAGTTTTTGACAATTCCTTTATTAAAGTCTTCTTCTTTCCATCTTTTTCGAGTCTTCTTCCTTCTTCCTTTCTTCATCCTTCGGTTTCTTCCTCCATCTTCTTCTTCCTCCATCTTCTTCTTCCTTGGATCCTCTGCTTCTTGCTCCGGTGTTCTTGTCCGGCATCTTCCTCCACTGCGTCTCTTCTTCCTCGCTTCGTTCCACACAATGTTCCTCGGCCGATCCACACAATGGAAGGCTCCCACTGTGTGAGGCTTCTCTTCTTTTGTGCAATTGCTCATGTTACTATGTGGGCAAGACAAATCAAGAATTTCGGAGATGGGCATATCGCCAAATAGCTGCAATGAAATCATGTAACCCAGATTTACCCCTTGGGAGGCATGTTACGGCAATTCACGGTATTCAGGTATTTTTCCACGCGTATCATTTGTGATTCTGGATCGTGTACATTCTGGGCTGTATGGAGGTGATTGGAATAACATCCTTTTGCAGCAAGAGCATAAATGGATTTTTTGCTTCCAGGCAACCAAACCTCCGGCCTCAATTATACTATCTCATTCCACCCATTCCTGGAGGGTTTTACTTCAGGGGGGTCAGAGTGGGATCTCACTGATGCCAACATGTCCCAATTTTCATAATTATGCTCATATAGGTGCGATATACTTCATTAGCACCTCATTGAAGCCATTAGGTCGCAATTTTAATAATAATATCTATATAGGTGCGATACACCACATTAGGATCTCATTGATGCTAATATGTTCCAACTTTAAAAACTACACCTACGCAGGTGGGATACATCTCATTAGGATCTCATTGAAGTCAACATGTCCCCATGCCTCACAATCATGCCTATATACAGTGGTGTGAAAAAGTGTTTGCCCCCTTCCTCATTTCCTGTTCCTTTGCATGTTTGTCACACTTAAGTGTTTCGGAACATCAAACCAATTTAAACAATAGTCAAGGACAACACAAGTAAACACAAAATGCAATTTGTAAATGAAGGTGTTTATTATTAAAGGTGAAAAAAAAATCCAAACCATCATGGCCCTGTGTGAAAAAGTGATTGCCCCCTAAACCTAATAACTGGTTGGGCCACACTTAGCAGCAACAACTGCAACCAAGCGTTTGCGATAACGTGCAATGAGGCTTTTACAGCGTCCTGGAGGAATTTTGGCCCACTCATCTTTGCAGAATTGTCCTAATTCAGTTACATTAGAGGGTTTTCGAGCATGAACAGCCTTTTTAAGGTCATACCACAACATCTCAATAGGATTCAGGTCAGGACTTTGGCTAGGCCACTCCAGAGTCTTCATTTTGTTTTTCTTCAGCCATTCGGTGGTGGACTTGCTGGTGTGTTTAGGATCATTGTCCTGCTGCAGAACCCAAGTTCGTTTCAGCTTGAGTACACAAACAGATGGTCGGACATTCTCCTTCAGGATCTCTTGGTAGAGAGCAGAATTCATAGTTCCTTTTATCACGGCAAGTCTTCCAGGTCCTGAAGCAGCAAAACAGCCCCAGACCATCACACTACCACCACCATATTTTACTGTTGGTATAATGTTCTTTTTATGAAATGCAGTGTTCCTTCTACGCCAGATATACTTGGACACACACCTTCCAAAGAGTTCCACTTTTGTCTCATCGGTCCACAGAATGTTGTCCCAAAAGTCTTGGGGATCATCAAGATGTGTTGTGGAGAAATTGAGACGAGCTTTGATGTTCTTTTTGCTCAGCAGTGGTTTTCTCCTTGGAACTCTGCCATGCAGGCCATTTTTGCCCAGTCTTTTCCTGATGGTGGAGGCATGAACGCTGACCTTAACTGAGGCAAGTGAGGCCTGCAGTTCCTTGGACGTTGTTGTGGGGTCTTTTGTGACCTCTTGGATGAGTCGTCGCTGCGCTCTTGGGGTAATTTTGGGCGGCCGGCCACTCCTGGGAAGGTTCACCACTGTTCCATGTCTTCGCCATTTGTGGATAATGGCTCTCACTGTGGTTCTCTGGATTCCCAAAGCTTTGGAAATGGCTTTATAACCCTTTCCAGACTGATAGATCTCAATTACTTTCTTTCTCAACTGTTCCGGAATTTCTTTGGGTCTCGGCATGATGTGTAGCTTTTAAGGATCTTCTGGTGGACCTTACTGTGTCAAGCAGCTCCTATTTAAGTGATGCCTTGATTGTGAACAGGTGTGGCAATAATCAGGCCTGGGTGTGGCTAGAGAAATTGAACTCAGGTGTGGACAACCACAGTTATAGTATGTTTTAACAAGGGGGGCAATCACTTTTTCACACAGGGCCATGATGGTTTGGATTTTTTTTCACCTTTAATAATAAACACCTTCATTTACAAATTGCATTTTGTGTTTACTTGTGTTGCCCTTGACTATTGTTTAAATTGGTTTGATGTTCCGAAACACTTAAGTGTGACAAACATGCAAAGGAACAGGAAATGAGGAAGGGGGCAAACACTTTTTCACACCACTGTAGGTGTGATATATTTTAATAAAATTTCATACTGCCCAATTTTGCCCATATAGGTGTTAGACCCCCTTCCCTCCCTTTCTCTTTCTTTTTTTTGGGCATTGTATATATATATATATATATATATATATATATATATATATATATATATATATATATATATTGTAATATTTGGGGGTTATTTTAGCTTAAAGGTAGAGCTTACCAGTGAGTCCACGCCAGATATGCCGTTTTAAGGGCTTGTAGGCCCACTTTTATTAAAGAATGAAAAGTCCGATAACAAAATAGTTGCCCACACAGGGGTTTCAGCTTTCCACAGCAATAATGTAATTAGAACCAAAAATACCAAGCCACCTGGCTCTCTTTAGCAGCACTGCTGCTCAGACTTCTGCTGCAGCCCTCTTGGCTCTTTAACAGAGTTCCCGTACACCCAGTACCTCAGCACTCTTTAACAGCTTCTCTTTCAGCCCACAAGCTTGGACCCTCTGTCTACTCTGACAGACCGACCTGTGCAGACATGCACACTTCTTCTCCCTTACACGCCTGGACTCCTCGGGAGGGTGGAGCCCAGAACCATGGTGTTGGCTTTGTTTTAAGCCCAAGACCCACCTGTGCAATCATCCAGCCAGACTGCTGGCTGTTCCCAAAACCCGGTCCCAGGATTGGAGATTCACCACGTATCCCCCCCCTTTGTTTCGACCCACAGGGCGGAACACCCAAGTTACTTTTGGCACCTCTGTGCCAGATACCATTTACAGAAGTACCCTCCTGTCCAACCTCGCTTCTCCTAACGGGGAACTCCACCCAATGCCTCCTTTGGTGTCTCCCTCTAAGCCTTACTTTCACTCTGCTATGAGCTTTGATGCGACCTTCCCAACTTTTCTTCCGAGTGAATTTCCATAAACACTTCCTCTCCTGAAATCTTAATGGGTACCCGTTGGTCTTCCTACCAACCCTTCTGCCTCCACTCTTCAGGTTCCCAGGTTTCCCCAAAACTCTCTCAGCAGTACTGTTCTGAGACTGTAGGGGGCCTATTTCTATAGTGTTTAGAACGGAAACCCACCTCTTGTTTCTGGTACCTGACTCAGCAGTCACTAATTGATTACCAGGTTTACCTGTACCTTTGGACACCACATTATCATGTACCATTAACACATTATTTGGTTCATCATTGACAGACATATTCAAACCAACATTAGACCTCTCAATGTTGTACATGTCACCAATGCCTTTTTTTTCAAAATTTGCTAGGGCAGAGTCTGCAGAGGGCACACATACCAGAGGGCCGCCATCACCCACAGGAACCTCACAGGATGCCACCTCCCCTGGGTTCACCCACTCTGCAGGCAGCTGTCCTACCACTTGACCCGTTCTGATGCCATCTGTATTTTTATCCACCGGAACAGGCAAGCTCTCGTCTGATTCACATACAATTTTTAGCACGCTCCTTGTCCATTCCCCTGTCCCGGGGACCTTATTATTAGGTTTGTCACCTAAACCAACCACTGGACTGGGGACCCCAGCCTCTTTAACCACCTTTGTTTGAGCCCTGGTCAGGATCTCTGCTGCTTTCAGGTCCACACATGGCCCTTCCACCTCATGTGGTTTTTCTACTGGTGCAGTATACACGCCCTTCACTAACTGACCAGCACCACACTGGACCATAGCAGCAGAAATGCTTCCCATCTGGCTGTTAGGAGGTGTAACCACAGACATTTTAGGCTTATTTTCAACTTCTCCAAAGTCTGTCTCAAATATTTCTTCTGCACGTAGTCCAGCAGCATACGTAGCAGCAACTTTTAACAAAAGTAGCAAATTTAGGAATAAACCATTCCTGTCCTGTTTTGCTTTGATCTGTACAGCCTGCCACACAGTGCTCCACCTAGTGGTACTCCGCAATACCAGACCATAAGACTGTGGAGGAGACACACTAGTATAGATTGGCTGTACATCCCAAAGTTCAAGCATCTCTTTTAATGCTTCAGTTATAAACCAGGCCCTTGACTCCAGACCTAAGTCCTTCCTGGGGACTTTCATGACACTGGGGATGCAGAGAGACTCACTTGCTGAGACTTGAAAAGTTGCGACGGTTAACGGAACCTCCTCGCAGCTGGAGGTAAACACAGCCTGGTGCTCCACCAGAGCGCTGCCAATTGCTGGACTCATACCCAACTTCTCAGGCTCAGCATCAGTGAACTGCTCCAGAACATTACCAGTGACGTCACGTTGACACTCCATGCCAACCTCAGTTTTGTGGGTCACGGACAATGTCTCTGCTATGCCCTTATTTGGTTCATCCTGCTCACCAGGGTTAGCCCCGGCAGCAGCCACCGCGCCCTCAGGTACAGGCTGTTCTGCAGCCCCTCCTGCTGGCCCAGCAGAAACCGTGTCCACCTTATCTTTGTGCATAAAAGCCCTATCTATCAGGGAGATAAGATTTTTGCTCCAACTATCCCAATCTGTTGTATGTGCGCTCCCTTCTGCGGTATTCCTCAGCACCGATCCATCTGCCCAAGGAGACACATAAGAACAGACTGGCTCAGCTGCAGACTCATTACACCAGTCATTGTAAATCATGTCAGACTGTGGTAGCACAGGTTGCAATACACCATATACCTGCACATTTTTAGTACTAGCAGCTTGCACTAACACATTACCATTACACGGTACAGTTCCATTCTGTCCCACCAGAGTGACATCGCAGTTGTCCAGGGCAACCTCTGACTCCAACACATGAAGTTCCCTGGAGATTCCTGTGGACAACTGTGCTGTCTTACCACCAGTTGCTACAGGCAACGGCCCATTTTTGATAACCCCAGGTTCTTTCAGAGCAAAAGTTTTCCCAACAGCAGCAAACTTTTCATTAACAGTAACACTTATAGCATTTTTCACATTTGTAGGCTGTCCTAGCCCATGGTCAACTTGAGCCTGATAGTCATTAGACACAACACTTTTAGACATCAACACAGGTTCTATTTGGATTTTAACCCTTGCATTCCCACTATATAGGGAAAAGTCATTCTCAAGTGCACATTCAGTGGCCCCACTAACTGGGGTCACTCTCACCTCATCATGGACAGTCTCGTAACCAGTCCTTTTATACATGAAATCAGCAGTTCCAGCCATCATTTCATTAAAGACAGTCTTACCCACTGCAGTAGTTGGTGTCACCATCTTCATTTGAGTACGTTGTCTTATGCACCAGTCCTCTGCTGCACTTTTACTGGCCAACTCCTCCTGGTGGCCATGGGATGAAACTACAGCAGGCATCTCCCACCGTTTAGCACCCCCTGCAGGCACCACAGGAAACTTCTTGTTGCTAGGGGTCACTGCAAACATATTTTCACCGGAATCTGGGCCTACAGACAAAACCTTCTCAGCAACATTATCTCCAGCCGTATTCCACAACCTAGGGCAAGAAAACATGCCATGCCCCAGCTGGCCACATTCCAGGCATGTTACTGGACGACTTTTTCCCAAAGCGATTCTCTCCTAGTGATTCCCAGCAGGCCGGAATGCACAGGCCTCTTTGTGGGGACGCTGAACCAAACCTCTACTGCAGCTCCTTTCAGGCATAAATTTCACTCCGGTTGCCATGGGAGACCGCACTCTCCCAGCAGAACTTTGCTGGCTCTCTCCAACATAATAAACTGGCTCCTCCTTAAGCCACTTTCCACGATCCTTATTAGACATAGCCCATGGTACAGAGACAGCCCGACTGGCTTCCTTTGCGTTGCTATGGGCAACCACTCTCATCCTCAGCCTTTGATCAGCCTCTCTCCTTGCATATCGCATGGGCTTCTCTCTGCTGGATCCCATCTCATGCTGTGACACATTCACATCTTTCACAATAGCTGTTGTTTTAACTGCAGCAGCTTTGCCAGGGGCAACAACAGCCCTCTTCCAGTTATGGACATCCAGCGGCTTTTCCCTTGCACTGAGGGTTGGCTTCCTTTCCTCTGTAGCTTGGTCCAGTGCTGCTAAATGCCGCTTGCACCAATCCACTGCAGATTCAAATGCTGGTGGACTCTCCATAACAGCAGTCACCTGTGCACTCATTGCACCAGTGTTGCTAGGGACAACCCCAGCCATTTTTCTCCTTGATAAACTCTGATCAGGTATGTATGGGGCTCGTTCAGGCGGTAACAACCCCTCCAACCACAGAGCTCTGTCTCTCATTTCAGCAAACCTGGCTTCTTTTAAGAGCTTTGACCGCCCCATACTTAGAGACTCCAGAACAACTTTAAACAGTCCAGGAAAATGAAAGGGTCTCTTTTAAAGCAAGTTGCTTTTCTCTTAATGCAAGCTTTCCTCACCTGCACATTGCACACACTGATTGTGCTGTCTCATGCACACAAACACAGTTCATAGCAAGAGAAAAAATAAAAATAAAATTTTGACTTTTCATTCACAGGTACACCACCTGCAACACACAATGCCTTTTGCCTGGCTGCACTTCCACACACAGCCAATAGTTCCTGACTTGAACTTACTGTGGAGCAAGGACCCGGATTCCACCATCTAATGCCCGCATTCGAACACCACTTGTAATATTTGGGGGTTATTTTAGCTTAAAGGTAGAGCTTACCAGTGAGTCCACGCCAGGTATGCCGTTTTAAGGGCTTGTAGGCCCACTTTTATTAAAGAATGAAAAGTCCGATAACAAAATAGTTGCCCACACAGGGGTTTCAGCTTTCCACAGCAATAATGTAATTAGAACCAAAAATACCAAGCCACCTGGCTCTCTTTAGCAGCACTGCTGCTCAGACTTCTGCTGCAGCCCTCTTGGCTCTTTAACAGAGTTCCCGTACACCCAGTACCTCAGCACTCTTTAACAGCTTCTCTTTCAGCCCACAAGCTTGGACCCTCTGTCTACTCTGACAGACCGACCTGTGCAGACATGCACACTTCTTCTCCCTTACACGCCTGGACTCCTCGGGAGGGTGGAGCCCAGAACCATGGTGTTGGCTTTGTTTTAAGCCCAAGACCCACCTGTGCAATCATCCAGCCAGACTGCTGGCTGTTCCCAAAACCCGGTCCCAGGATTGGAGATTCACCACAATATATATATATATATATATATATATATATATATATATATATTTCTTTTTTTTATATATGTTCCCCTTTTTTCCTGGTTATTGAGTATTATTGTCTTCCCTGCATTTCTTTTTTTCGGTTTGTATGTATAATTTTCCTCTGTACATATCCCTGTAGTTTGTGGGATGATAGAATCTCTGCCTCCTGGTGGTCTCCTGTGGGCCATGTTTGGATTCAGGTCTGCGGTTTCATATGTTGTGAAGCTCTGCACTCGGCGCAGGGGGGCCACGGTGTCATTTCTTTTGATTTGACTTCCGTGGTCACCATGTTTTTGGTCGTTTACGGCCGGAGGCTTTGTTGCTTTCTGTTCCCGGGGGGACCAGCGTGCCGCAAGCTGCTGACGCAGACGTCCGATCACCTCCCTCTCCGTAGCCATGCCCTTACAGCAACGTGTGACGTCACGACGCCGCTGGTCTATGCGGCGTAATTTGGTGGGGTGGGTTAGGGGCGGGCCTGTGCACCGGCGACTCGGAGGGCCACCCCATTTGACAAGTCAAACCCTCACTATTCCAGCTGCAGCTGATTTAGTTATCAGCTGTTAGCATATAAGCAGCATGCGCTCCTTCAGTCTCACGCTGTTACAGGCATCAGACTGATCGCGTTGCTGCTTATCTCCACACACAGGTAATTAAATTTATGGCAAAATATAAATTTTATGGACAGTATGTCACTGGACAGATGGGTGGGGATTTTATGGACACTGTATCCATTCACCCCACCTTAATCTGCTCTCCAAATCTAGTATGATTCTTTATTATACGTCCACTAGATAGTATATATACTTCCTTTTCCCCTTTCTCTGCTTTTTTAAGATATCTTGGCAATCAACACTCCTCTGTTTCAGGGTGAGGTGTTGTTCCATTGTACTTTAAACCATGGGACGGATAGCCATCTATTTTGCATGTGTGCGGGGTAATAGCAGGTATGTTGCTTTGTTCTGGGAATACATTTATTCTACTCTCTATTGGGAGTGTCTATTAAAAACTCCTTCTATATACTTAATGGCACACATTGAATATGCATGTAGCAATCTAATAAATCTTTATTGTTTTTTGATCATCTTTCTGATCATAGAATCAATTGGGGTACACTCCAATGGATGCAACACATGTGGTTAGGATACGCCCTTTGTGCTCAACTTGAATGTCGAGTCTGCAGTATCTTCCTGACATCTTACACTGGCTTACTTATCTGATCCCTGCAGGCAGATTTTCATCTCTCCCCTATCTTTTATCATGTTGGATACCTTTTGAACAGTGATGTACAACAATATACGGTTAGAACACACTATATAATTTATCTGATGGTTATGTGCTGTTATGTTACTTTCTGAACCACAGCTGTCAAATATGATTATCGTTTGTTTATTATTTATATTTTCTTACAATGTTTACAGATGAGGATATACTACACCATTAGCCCCTGAAGAAGAGGTTTTACCTTTTAACAACCTTGATATGCGTCTGACCTTTGTTGGTCTTAGTATCACTACTTAGGATCTATATGTGTAGTGTTGTGAACCCTATTGTGTTTGTATATACCACTGTGTTCCTCTGTACATCATTTATCAGTAACTGTGCATCCATATGTTCTTATTGTTTTTCATGTCTTAGCTTTTCTAATAATAAAAAAAGTTATATTTTGATACAATTTTGGAGACTCCTGCCTTTTAAAAGTCCCACAAGAGGGACAATTGGTCTGTTACATAATCTACTAGGGATGTGGGCAGATGGTCTCCTTCCATTTAGTTTTTTGGCACTCCTAACACGTATACGTTTTTGGGTAGTAAATACCACTTTCCTTGCCTCTGTGCCCAAAACTTCTTGGAATTAAGTAATTATGGTAATTTGTGGTACTACACTTAACTTTTCAATTATCATCATGACTAAATACTCTAGCACTAATTGGGATTCCACTATGCAGGGTTTGTACAGCGATTTTACACAGAAGGAGAAAAGGGACACTGAATTATCATCTGTATTTTTGAATATTAGAAAGATACTTGAAAATAAATCTTCTTATCATTGGCACATCCATTCCCTTAACAGTATATCTCAGATGGGATAAACCCATTTGGGTTACAAATTCATATCTTTCCCACTTTGTAAATCACGAGCATTAACTTTAAAAATTAATGGGAGAAAAATCTCTCGAGTTGCTCAATGAGTATGATGTTCCTATTAAAGGACGAATATCGACAAAAATTAATTGAGATTAAAAAGGAATTATAACCCATATACAAACAGCTGGTATCTTTCAAGGATCATGTACTGTATGAGAAATATGATAAGGAATTAAATGAATTTTTGGAACAATATAATAAAGATATTCTGATAAAAAAAGAAAGTTTTGCAGGGACAAGATTGCTTTCCAGAAATCAAGGGCCTATAATTGGAAAAATAACACTATCATGAAAAATGAAAATCAAGGTCAATATTATAAAAATGCTAAAAATGTTAATACTCTATCTGAAGCGTCTTTCTTATCTTCCCTTTCATCAAAGGGGTCGTTTAGACAGAAGTCGTCACGCAAATCCAAGAGAAATTCCCAGGGAGGGGGATCACAGGAAAAATCCCTAAAAAACGGATCACTGATCCCGTCACACAGTCTGGGTTCGCCAGTCCACACTTTGGGTCAGGTAAACTAGGTGGGGCGGGTCTTGCACCCCCTCCACACTTGGAAACGAATGGTGTCACATCGGCCCAATTGGGCAATGAAGCTCAATCCTCGACTCCCATTTTAGACAATTTTTTTGTGAAGCCGGCCGAAAATGTCAAAATATGAGGGTTGTGGACCCCATTGGGGTACCACTTCAGAGAAACAAGAATCATAATCTCAATGTGATGAACTTGTCCTCATACAACTTAAATGAATTAGAATTATCGGTGTTGATTCGTGGATTGAACTTCTGTCCCAATCAGGACTTATATAGATTTGAAGCCACTAAAGACATATAGTTGTTTGCTCGTAAATTTATTTTAAAACAACTTTATTTGAAAGATACGCCCAAACAACCTAGCTTCAAATCGCAAGAACTTGCAGCTTTAGATAATTGAATTGCCCTCTTGGATGAGAATGAATCACCTGATTTAATTGACCAGATTGATCTGCAACAGTTATTGGGTCGGTTCGATCAATCGGATCGAATTTTCCTGCCAAATCTTTCAAGAAAAAATCTGACAAATTCCCGGCATTGAACACTAACTCCAATGTCCTGGCCTTTGTCAGATTGACATGCAATGAAATTTGTAACATTCCTAGTACATCCAAGGAGAAATCCAATCTAAGTTTGTGCAAACAGGAAGCCTTAAAATCTTTAGCCACCAACCCCTCTATCATTATTAAATCCTCAGATAAAGGGGGGAATATTGTTGTAATGGACAATAGTCAATATGAGGCAATGTGTCAAAACATACTGTCAAACAGACAGTGGTATTGTAAGATCGCCTCTGCTAACATTGAGAAGTTTAACCATAAGTTTTACAAGCTTATGGACGAGTCCTATGCAGCTAATATACTTACTCATTCTGAATATGATTATGTCAGGACTGCATTGCCGTGCATTCCCGCCTTTTATGCGCTGCCTAAGCTGCATAAGGATCTGCTCCACCCCACAGGCAGACCAATTATTTCGGGCAATGGCTTGTTGATAGAGAAATTAAGTCAATTCACTGATGGTCATCTGCGAATTTATGTTCTGAAAATCCCCAGCTATGTTATGGGCACGTTGCATCTCTTGCAAATTTTGGACAATATATGTATTCCTCCAAAATCTTTATTGGGAGCTTTGGATGTTGAAGCCCTTTACAGTTCTATACCGAATGATAGAGGGCTTGCTTGCATCCGACACGTGGTTTCGCAAAATGGTATGTTTAGTGAAGGGAAGATTAGATTCTTGATTGACGCCCTTTACTTTATCTTGAACCACAATCACTTCATGTTTCATGGTGACCATTTCCTCCAGGTGCAGGGGGTTGCGATGGGGACTTCTTGTGCCCCATCGTATACCAACCTGTACCTGGGGGAATGGGAGAATATGCTTTCATCATCTGAACATCTATGCCCATATATGGACAAGGCAGTACTGTGGTGTCATTACATCTACAACATTTTTCTGGTATGGGATGATACTTCTGACCATCTCCAGGAATTTGTAAAAAAGCTGAATATTAATGAGTTCAATCTGGCATTTACGATGACATTTGATGAAAACAACATTACATTTTGGATCTAACCATTCATAAACAAACTGATGGATCCTTGACTAGTTCGTTATTCCGTAAACCCACCTCTGGCAATTCTATTCTACACACTACCAGTTTTCATCCACAGCCTCTTATTCGTTCGATCCCATATAGTCAGTACCTACGCGTTAGGAGGAACTGTACTAATGACGATGTCTTCCAGCAAAAGGCAGACTGGTTGATGGACAGGATCCTGGCATGTGTGTACTCTAAAACATGCTTGAAGAAGGCCTTTAAATGAACAAAGTCTAAAAGTCCTGGAAACAGCTTATACTGTATCTCCTCCGGTAAGCCCAGACTCCAAGCATACTTAAAACTGGAACTCAGGATACATCAAAAAAGGAAGAAAACTATATAGTATAACATTGCTACAAACGAATAAGGAAATTACACCTATGCATTCCGTGTAACTCAATGTGAAGAAAGTGTCCACCAATCATCAGTCTTCAGCCACATGCAATACACACTCACCGCCTTAGATGTTGCCAGGTGACTGTGCAGCTGATGTAGACAGTAACTGCAGACATCAATCTGGAATAACCTTGACTCTCCTTCATAAAACCTCCAGGGGGCAATACTCAGCTTGTTGTTCACCAGACATCATAGGCAATAAATTAAGAAATTCCATATGTTGTAGTATTTATTGGTATTTATTGAATGGCAATATATCATGTGTGCTCAATAGCAGGGGTGCCTGTCCTATGAGTAATGAGGTATAAAGGCTTTATCTCTCAGATCATGATAATGTTCTTCCCACCTGACAATTCAGGACTCCACCCCAAGCTTATATATGATCCTGCCAGGAGGAAATTAACTCATTCTCCTTCCTGGAAGGACTTTAAAGGAGCATCTATGGTCTATCTGATTTTCTGCATATTTTAATTCATACTGGGAGCATGGGTGTCCGCAAGTAGGGGCATGAGGGATCAAGTGCCCCCCCACCTGGCAGGGCTGGTACTACCTATAGGCAAGTGTGGATATCAATCGGGGGCGCCGTATTGCATGTCCCAGGGCCAGGAGTCACATGCACAACATGGAGTTTGTGTAAGGAGTGAGCTGAGCTGGGGGGAAGCAGCGCGGTCAGTAGCTGGAAATACAAAGCTCTCCCGTAGCTGCCTATTACCTTTCATAAGCCGCAGACAGCGTCTGCTAATGCACAGCCCAACCAGATCACTAATGATTTATCTCCTCTCCTTGTCCTCGGCTCAGACTGCTGGCTATGTGTGCTCTGCCTAAACATGTGTGAGAGGCCCAGCACTCCCTTCTAGATAGGAGCCCCGAGAATACCCACCGCATGGGGCCCCAGCCTTATCTGAGCTGCTTGACATGTGCAGCAGTTCTTGGAGTCTTCCATCTGCCTTTTCGGGGGTTAGTAAACCATCTAATTCTCTCTAATGTCATCTGAAGCTTGCAATATAGAAATTGATTGGAGGGGAGTTCTCCATGCTAATGACTGTGTGTGTATGGGGGGTGTAATGTATGTGGGTGTAATCTGTATGTATGGGGGGTGTAATCTGTGTGTATGGGGGGTGTAATGTATCTGGGTGTAATCTGGGTGTATGGGGAGTGTAATGTATTTGGGTGTAATCTGGGTGTCTGTGGGGTGTAATGTATCTGTGTGTAGGGGGGTGTAATGTGTGTGTGTATGGGGGATGCAATGTATCTGGGTGTATGAGGGTGTAATGCATATGTACTTTGTCCGCAGTCTCTGATCATCTCCTGAAATACGTCTGCAGTCTCTAACTGTCTCCTTTAGTATGTCTGCAGTCTCTGACCGTGATGACATTGACAAAAAGGGGCAGAGCATAGGTGACCTTAAAATGATCCCCCCCCCCCCTGAAAAAAGTTCTGTGGATGCCCATGACTGGGAAAAACTCACATGAGAGCATTTCAATGCAAGAGAGAAGCCTGTACAACTGTGCAAGGCTGTAGGTAATGCTGGAGTTCAGGATTAAAGTGTCATAAACCCGCATCATTAAAAACTGTTAGTACATCCTGTATTTAATGCTGTGCATAAGTAGCTGGAGTATACAGTTAAGAATGTAGCAAACAAGATAAAAACAAGCACTTACATCAAACTGCACCACCTGGACTTCTACTGTGGTTGTGTGACATCACATTACAAGCTCCACTGTACATGGTCTTTGAGGATCTTCCACCCTAAGGCTGCTTTCACACTGCTCAGTTGAAAAAATGAGGTAAAAATGCATATGTATTTTTTCTGTATTTTTCGCATGTTTTCTGGACTCCTAATTCCAATCATGCATCTGTAAAACTTGAACATGTGATGCAAAAAACGCACCAAAAACACAATGCAGGTGAGTTTTTGATTCATTTTTGGTGCACTTTTTATTGCATTTAATGAGAGATTTAAAAAAATGTATCAATGATGCAGCATGCAGGAATTTTAAAAATGCACTGCGCCCACAGCACACTGGTGTGAAGAGTTTCATAGGAGTTAAAGGGATACATTTTTCATCCATTTTTCATCCGTTTTTGCTTACCCCAAAAGTGCATCAAAAATGGATGAGTGTGAAAGGGCCCTTATAACACTCGAGACAGCTGCATAAAATTAGCAGTTCAGCAGGCCAGGGTGATGTTACTGACTTTATTACACATCACTTTTTTCAGCAGTCTTCTTAATTTCAAGCCTGGATTTTGAAAATTGCATGACAAATTCAAAGGGTTTGTATTGGTGAGGTGCTTAACCACCTCAGTACAGTGCAGTTACACCCCCTTCCTGACCAGACCAATTTTCAGCTTTCAGCGCTCTCACACTTTGAATGACAATTACTCAGTCATCCAACACAGTATCCATATGAAACTTGCGTCCTTTTTTCCACACAAATAGAGCTTTCTTTTAGTGGTATTTAATCACTAGTGGGTTTTTTATTTTTTGTGCTATAAATAAAATAAAACGTAAATTTTGTGAAAAAAATGCCTTTTTCTTCGTTTCTGTCATAAATTTTTGCTAATTAGTAATTTTTCTTCATAAATTTTGGCCAAAATTTATACTGCTACATATCTTTGGTAAAAATAACCCACATTAGTATATATTATTTGGTCTTTGTGAAAGTTATAGAGTCTACAATCTATGGTGCCAATCACTGAAAATTCATCACTTCTGATCAGGCCTTCAGTATATCAGGTGTATCTCATTTCTTGAGACTCTAACTAGTCAGGAAAGTACAAATACCCCCCCAAATGACCCCTTTTTACAAAGTAGACATCCCAAGGTATTAAGTAAGTAGCATGGTGAGTTTTTTTAAGTTGTCATTTTTTCCCACAATTCTTTGCAAAATGAAGATTTTTAATTTTTTTTAATTTTTTTTTACTAAATTGTCATATTATCAGGTTATTTCTCACACACAGCATATGTATACAACAAATTACCCCCCAAAATACATTCTGCTACTCTTCCCGAGTACGGCGATACCACATGTGTGAGATTTTACACAGCCTGGCCACATACAGAGCACCAACATTGAAGTAGTACCTTCAGACGTTCTACGAGCAAAAATGACTCATCTCATTTCTCAACCACCTATTACACTTTTGAAGGCCCTGGAGTACCAGGACAATGGAATTTCCCATAAAATCACCCCATTTTGGAAAGCAAACACCCCAACGTATAATCTGTGAGGCATAATGAGTCTTTTGAACGGTTCATTTTTTTCCAGAAGTTTTTGGAATATGTGGAAAAAAATTAAAACGCATTTTTTTTTTACACAAAATTGTCAATTTATAAGATATTTCTAACACATAGCATGTATATAGCAAAAATTACACCCCAAAATACATTCTGCTACTCTTCCCGAGTACGGCGATACCACATGTGTGAGACTTTTACACAGTCTGGCCACATACAGAGCACTAACATTGATGTAGTACCTTCAGACGTTCTATGAGCAAAAATTACGCATCTCATTTCTCAACCACCTATTACACTTTTGAAGGCCCTGGAGTACCAGCACAATGGAATTTCCCATAAAATTACCCCATTTTGGAAAGCAAACACCCCAACGTATAATCTGTGAGGCATAATGAGTCTTTTGAACGGTTCATTTTTTTCCAGAAGTTTTTGGAATATGTGGAAAAAAATTAAAACGCATTTTTTTTTTACACAAAATTGTCAATTTATAAGATATTTCTAACACATAACATGTATATAGCAAAAATTACACCCCAAAATACATTCTGCTACTCTTCCCGAGTATGGCGATACCACATGTGTAGGACTTTTACACAGCCTGGCAACATAGATGGGCCAAACATTGAAGTAGTACGTTCAGGCGTTCTAGGAGCATAAATGACACATCTTATTTCATTCCTACCCATCACACTTTTGAAGGTCCTGGACCACCAGGACAGTGAAATTACCCACAAAATGACCCCATTTTGGAAAGTAAACACCCCAACGTATATTCTATGAGACATGGGCTGCAAATAGGTACTCGGGTACTCTGATGGGCTGGAGATAGGTACTCGGGTACTCAGGTGGACTGTGACAGGTACTCGGGTACTCAGATGGACTGGAACAGGTACTCGGGTACTCTGATTGCCTGGTGACAGGTACTCGGGTACTCTGATTGCCTGGTGACAGGTACTCGAGTACTCTGATGGCCTGTGACAGGTACTCGGGTACTCTGATGGCCTGGTGACAGGTACTCGGGTACTCTGATGGCCTGGTGACAGGTACTCGGGTACTCTGATGGCCTGGTGACAGGTACTCGGGTACTCTGATGGCCTGGTGACAGGTACTCGGGTACTCTGATGGCCTGGTGACAGGTACTCGGGTACTCTGATGGCCTGGTGACAGGTACTCGGGTACTCTGATGGCCTGGTGACAAGTACTCAGGTACTCTGATGGCCTGGTGACAGGTACTCTGATGGTTTGGTGACTGGTATTTGGGTACTCTGAAGGGCGGTGACAGGTACTCAGATGAACTGTGACAGGTACTCGGGTACTCAGATGGGCTGTGACAGGTACTCGGTACTCTAATGGACTGTGACAGGTACTCGGTACTCTAATGGACTGTGACAGGTACTCGGTACTCTAATGGACTGTGACAGGTACTCGGTACTCTAATGGACTGTGACAGGTACTCGGGTACCCTGATGGGCCGTGACAGGTACTCGGGTACCCTGATGGGCCGTGACAGGTACTCGGGTACCCTGATGGGCCGTGACAGGTACTCGGGTACTCTGATGTGCCGTGACAAGTACTCGGGTACTCTGATGTGCCGTGACAGGTACTCGGGTACTCTGATGTGCCGTGACAGGTACTCGGGTACTCTGATGTGCCGTGACAGGTACTCGGGTACTCTGATGTGCCGTGACAGGTACTCGGGTACTCTGATGGGCCGGGACAGGTACTCGGGTACTCTGATGGGCCGGGACAGGTACTCGGGTACTCTGATGGGCCGGGACAGGTACTCGGGTACTCAGATGGGCCGGGACAGGTACTCGGGTACTCAGATGAACTGTGACAGGTACTCGGGTACTCAGATGGGCTGGGACAGGTACTCGGGTACTCAGATGGGCTGGGACAGGTAATCGGGTACTCAGATGGGCTGGGAGAGGTACTCGGGTACTCTGATGGGCTGGGACAGGTACTCAAATACTCTGATGGACTGTGACAGGTACTCTGATGGACTGTGATTGACAGGTACTATGAGGGGTGGTGACAGGTCCTCTTTATTGGGGGGGGGCAATCAGTATGTTTGGTGTACACTGTATGCGGTAACGAGATGTTACCGCAATCTCCTCCTCACACACTATCGGTGTGTGAGGAGGAGAACCCGGTAACATCCCGTTACCGCGGTTTGTTTACATTTTAGTGATCGGCTGTGAAAGGATCACAGCCGATCACGTGGGTAAACAGCCAGCCAATGGCTGTTTACCAGTGTCGGTGACGAGCAGTGTTCCCGAGGAACACGCCGCCACCGACGTGCTCGCGATCGCGCGCATGCGCCGTGCACGTAGGGGGTGTGACCATCTGTGATCGGCCGTGACTTCATCACGGCTGATCACGTGGTAAACAGCCATAACGAATGGCTGTTCACCCCCTTCGGTGGCGAGCGGTGTCTCCGTGACACGCCGCCACCGAAGAAACAGGGATGCGCGCGCACGATCGCGCGCATCCCTGTTTAAACGGGAGGCCGTCATATGACGGCCTCCCGCCACAATAGCTGCGCCGCCTGGCCGTCATTTGACGGCCGGCGGTCAGCAACTAGTTAATAGCCCTCTTCTCCAGAAGACCCAACTACCATGGGAAGAACCTCCACAATTTCTACATCCCGTTCTGGTGGGGTATCCCGTTTATCCTTGGATTCCTTTAGCCACGAATCTCTGTTGTATATAAGGACAACCATAAGTGTTTTTGTGTTCTGAACTGTTTTAGTGTAGAAAACTATGCTGACCCTGATTAAGCCACAGAGATGATACTGTGAAAAGTCAATGTTTGTGTAGCTTTCATACATGCTGTTTTGTACAATTCCACAGCAAGCGCATGCTCTTTGCCATCTTGAACCTGTTTTACATTATTGCTTCTAACTTTGCACTTGTTTGAGAAATTGCATGTTACTCACTGCCTGACCATTCAACTAATTAACTATTCTGTTAAAGACATAAAATGCCCTACAATAACTTTTTAGAAATAGAAATTTAGAAGATATAGCCACTAGCAGTGACATTATATGCATACTAGGGAAACATCTCCACACCAATATTAACATGATTAGACATGTGCAGAAGAGAAAAAAAAACGTTTAGTTTCGGGTATATTTTGTTATGTTACTCATTTCGTTTCAGAATTTGTGTAGTGTCATTTTTGAAGTTCGTTTATTTTTGTTTCGTTTTCATTAAATTTCTTTCATACATTTTTGAATGAATTCCAAATTTTCAGAACCTAATGAATTCGGATCGGTCAAAAAATTATTGCCTAATTTTGAATTCTGTGTAAAGAATAGCTGGTTATTAGGCAGTGGGCCAGAAAGCTGGCCATCGCATCCTTAACAACTGAGGACTAATCAGCTGTCAGCGGGCTTCCCCACTGACTACTGAAATGTACGTGTATGCGAATATTTTGTCATTCTACTACTCCTACTTCATTTACAAAATGCCAGTGCATTATGGAAGAATAGTAATATAAGCTCTCTGATTGGCACAGAGGACAGAAGGGGGCATGCAAGCTGTGCAACTTTTCTCAGTGGCATCTGCTCATGTGAGCTCTCACAGTTTTAAAAGTCAGACAGCAGAAGCAGTATGACTAGGAATGTGTTAACACCATGGCATTTTGTTATGTAGTTAACCAAGATCTTCCTGCAACTCTGAAAATAGTCATATACACATCAATCCGGAAAAAAAAGAGCCTGTGAATGTATGGGACTTTTAGGTATGCAAATAATAGAGATTTTTTTTAAATCAAATATTTGAGGTAAAAAAAATAATTCAGAATTACCACAGATTTCATTTATCACATTTACTGTATACGCTTTAGTTCATGTTGTAAAGCGCTGCGCAAATCCTGTATGAAAATAATAATAGTAGGTAAATGTGAATTCCTGACTAAAATATGTTATTTTCCAAATAAAGTATAGGCCAGTGCAACTAAAACAGGTAGCAATTTAAATGACTGAATATCTTGTCAAAGTTGTTTATCAATACCAAAATAAAAAAAAATACGGCAGATATAAAGCTCCTGTAACTGCAGAAACCTCCAAAAGCCTCTTTTCATGGCCAATTTCATTCTAAAAGGCAAAGCTTCTTTATTTCCTCAATACTACCAGCGCTTTCAAGCCCCTTCCTGTTTCTTCATATTCCTTTTTGACAGCCTGGCAGTCCTTGGGGATGAGAAAAACTACCTTGTAACCATGACCTGCCAGTAATATGCACCAGTTTTTTTTTTAGATGAGAGGGGGGTATGATCGGGTCTCATTAAATGTGTGACTGGAAACTGAAACATTTGTGTATATGTACATTAAAATAACATATCAAAGGGAAATATGGAAGAGGGGTGAGCTCAACTTTACTTCTTCAAACTAGTTTGTTGATGTTTTGGAAGCTTGGAGTGTGACATGTGGATGCAAGGGTTTCAAGATAATTGTAGTCCTTTTGAGCACACCACACTTTATAATGCACAATAAAAAGTTTAACATGTCACTATGGAGGCCATTTTAGAGGTACTTAGTCAAGCAGTCAAAAGATGACATATTAATTGCAGAATGCCATTTACAGTTTTTCCAGAATGCAGGGATAGATATGACAATAATCAATTTTAGGTCAGCTTTGTGGCCTAGTAACTCTCAGGCAAAAATGTGGTAAAATAAACATTACCATTTTAGCAATCTGCAAGCTTTCTAGCCAAAAAACAAAAAGTTATATCATGTGTTAGATTCTGTGAACAGCAGGGCTTTTTTTCAGCTGGAACATGGTGGAACTCAATTCTGCCACCTCTGGCAGCCCTGAGCCCTCTCCTCTCCAACCTGTCACTTGACACTGAATCTGGTAGGGGAAGTTTTCTATACTACTTCCTACACTGATGTTTGTGTACTAGTGCCAGCAACACCTGTTGATTGGTGCCACAGGTGCCGACATCGATGGAGTGGAGGAGAAGGTGACCTGTGGATGGAGGGGAGGAGAAGGTGAGCTGTGCATGGAGGGAGGAGAAGGTGACCTGTGAATGGAGGGGAGGAGAAGGTGGGCTGTGGATAGGGGGAGGAGAAGGTACACTGTGGCTGGAGGCGGGGTGTGGCCACGACATGCACAAGTGAGGAAGTGCTCTCCCTGAGCTCTGTGTGACCCGCTCAAAATACCACCTGTACAGCAGCTTTCCAGGGGGGAAATTGGCATAAAACATGCCTCCGAAGTGCAAGCTGTCCCCGTCGCCACAGCGGGCCTCCCGGAGTCCATCTGGATCGCTGGACAACTACTTTTATGAGACCAGCCGGGGAACAGCAGGTACTTCCAAGATAGCGCAGGGTGAGCACGCTACTCGAGCAGCCTCCCCCATCGGCTCTACATACCTGCCACTGCTGTCGCTTCCTCCCCCTCCTCTCCCTCCTGTTCTGATAGCCAGGACAGATCGTCAGATGTGCATGACACCTTAGGGGATAAAGATCTCCATTCACACATCTTATCCCTCCCCACTTAGACTGATCTGGAGCTGTTTGCTCACAGGGTACAGAAGGCCTTGCACCAGGACTTTGAAGCCCTGCAGGCTGACACAGCTCATATAGGAGGCAGAGTAGAGGCACTCGAGACACAGTGGGAAGAAACTATTCCTGCTATACAGGTACTCACTGAGAGATGTAAAATGCAAGATCACAGGATTAATTCCTAGGAGTCGCAGGTTTAACATCCGCATCAGAGGTCTGCCAGAAGCCACGGGCCTGCGGGACATAGTCCCCACCCTGTATGGTGTCTTTAAGCCTTTCATGACTAAGCCTATTTTTGGAATTTGGTGTTTACAAGTTAAAATCCATATTTTTTGCTAGAAAATTACTTGGAACCCCCAAACATTATATATATTTTTTTAGCAGAGACTCTAGAGAATAAAACAGCGATTGTTGCAATATTTTATGTCACACGGTATTTGCGCAGCGGTGTTTTAAACGAAACTTTTTGGGAAAAGGGACACTTTCATGAATAAAAAAAAAAAACAGTAAAATTAGCCCAATTTTTTTGCGTAATGTGAAAGATAATGTTACGCCGAGTAAATAGATACCAAACATGTCACACTTTATAATTGCGTGCACTTGTAGATTGACGACAAAGTACGGTACCTAAAAATCTCAATAGGTGACGCTTTACATTTTTTTTACGGTTACCAGGTTAGCGTTACAGAGGAGGTCTAGTGCTAGAGTTATTGCTCTCACTCTGACGATCGCAGCGATACCTCACATGTGTGATTTGAACACCGTTTACATACGCGGGCGCGACTTCCGTATGCGTTTTCTTTGCTTCGCGAGCTCGCGGGGACGGCGGGCGCTTTAAAAATTTTTTTTTTTTAATTTATTTTATTTATTTGAAAATGACTAAATTGTTTTTAAAAAATAAAATAAAATTGATCACTTTTATTGCTGTCACAAGGAATGTAAACATCCCTTGTGACAGTAATAGGTGGTGACAGGTCCTCTTTATGGAGGGATCGGGGGTCTAAAAGACCCCCCACCCCTCCTTTACACTTCAATGTATTCAGATCGCTGAAAATGGCGATTCTGAATACCGGATATTTTTTTAAAACCGGCGCCATTGGCAGCCGAGTAAACGGGAAGTGACGTCATGACGTCGCTTCCGTATTTACGATGAGGAGACTGGAACGAAGCCGATTACGGCTTCGTTCCAGTTCCTCCCCAGCAGCCGGAGGCGTCGGATCATGAATCGGTGCTCCCGATCGAGCGGGAGCACCGGTAACAGCAGCAGGAGGCGGCGGGAGGGGGGACGTCCCCTCCCGCTCCTCCGGCATAACAGCCAAGCGGCTTTTAGCCGCATCGGTTGTTATGCCTGGATAGCCAATCGCCTGCTGCAAAACGGTACCGAGATGATGCCTGCAGGTGCGGGCATCATCCCGGTATACCCCCCGGAAGCCGAGTACGCATAGCTGCGTACGCTCGGCGGGAAAGGGTTAAGCAAATATTGGGCTGCCAAGCACCACTTTACATCTCCGGCCACCATCTAAAGATCCTGACAAGCCCAGAGTCATTATTTGTAAATTGCATAAATATTGAGTAACTGTTTACGGACCGCCCACCGTGGTTATACATCGGTAATTTGAAGAGGGATATCAATGTTATGGCAGCAGCTAGCTGTCATTACCCGATATCCTCTTCTTCAGCAAGCAGTTTGCTTTCAGATAAAAGTAGTCTCTGCAGTGGATTCACTACGAGATCACTTTTATTGGCGGTGGGAGAGGGCTCTCTGCCGCTTACCAGAGCCATTAATAGCAACGGAGGTGATCAGGTCCTGTCACGTCTGTTGTATGGAGATGAGTGAGGGGATGATAGCCCTCACTCGTCTCTATACCACTGCAGGGCAGAAGCGACGTCAAAACGTTCCTTCTGCCCAGAGCTCCTGAAGAGACTTTTTTTTAACCACTTAACAATCAGCCCATAGCCGATTAACGGCTACAGGGCGGTTGTTTAACTCTGAGAGGCCATTAATTAACGGCCTCCCAGAATTCCACTCTCGCGCGCCCCCCGCCGGGTCCTCATCGTTCATCGTGGCTGTTTACCATGTGATCTCTCCGTCAAATGACAGAGCGATCACTTGTAAACAAACTGGTGTCATGTTATGATGCCGGTTGCTCCCTCCCCTCTCTGTACCGATCGGTACAGCGGAGGGGGAAGAGATCGGTGTCAGCAATACCCTGCCAATACTCTGCAATACCCAATACCCTGCCACTACTCTGCAATACCCTGCCAATACCCTGCCAATACTCTGCCATACCCTGACAATACTCTGCAATACCCTGCCAATACTCTGTGATACCCTGCCAATACTCTGCGATACACGTCAATACTCTGCAATACCCAATACCCTGCCAATACTCTTCAATACCCTGCCAATACTCTGCGATACCCTGCCAATACTCTGCAATACACGCCAATACTCTGCAATACCCAATACCATGCAAATACTCTGCAATACCCTGCCAATACTCTGCAATACCCACCAATACTCTGCAATAGCCTGCCGATACTCTGCCATACCCTGCCAATACTCTGCAATACTCTGCCATACCCTGCCAATACCCTGCCAATACTCTGCAATACCCGGCCAATACTCTGCCATACCCTGCCAATACTCTGCAATACCCAATACCTTGCCAATACTCTGCAATACCCTGCCAATACTCTGCCATACCCTGCCAATACCCTGTCAATACTCTGCAATACCCTGCCAATACTCTGCCACACCCTGCCAATACCCTGCCAATACTCTGCCATACCCTGCCAATACCCTGCCAATACTCTGCAATACCCAATACCCTGCCAATACTCTGCAATACCCTGCCATTTTTTTATTTTTTTATTTCAGGCTTCCCAGCTTAGAGGTGAGATGTGGGGTCTTATTGACCCCATATCTCACTGTAAAGAGGACCTGTCATGCCTATTCCTATTACAAGGCATGTGTACATTCCTTGTAATAGGAATAAAAGTGATCAAAAAAATTATTTTTGGGGAAAAAAATGTCAAACTAAAATAAATAAAGTAATATGAACAATAAAAAAAAAAAAAAAAAAGTTGAAAGCGCCCCTGTCCCCATGTGCTCGCATGCAGAAGCAAACGCATACGTAAGTCCCGCCTACATATGAAAACTGTGTTCAAACCACAAATGTGAGGTATCGCTGCGAATGTTAGAGTGAGAGCAATAATTTTGGCCCTAGACCTCCTCTGTAACTCAAAACATGCAACCAGTAAAAAAATGTAAAGCATCATGGGAAATGTAGTTCCAAAACATCTGGGGTTCCAAGGTTCGCCACCACTGGCCTATGGGGATTTTTAAGTAGCGACGTTTGAAGTGACATGTTAGGTATCTATTTACTCAGCGTAACTTTATCTTTCACATTATGCAAAATTATTGGACTAACTTTACTGTTTTGTTTTTTTTTTAAACACAAAACTGTTTGTTTTAAAAACGCGTTCGGAAAATTGCTGCGCAAATACCGTGCGTGATAAAAAGTTGCAATGACCACCATTGTATTCTCTAGGGTCTTTGCTAAAAAATATATATTCTGTTTTGGGGTTCTATGTAATTTTCTAGCAAATAAATGATGATTTTTACATGTAGGAGAGAAATGTCAGAATTGTCCTGGGTGCTCCAGAACGCCTGATGGTGCTCCCTGCATGTTGGGCCTCTGTATGTGGCCACGCTGTGTAAAAGACTCACCCATGTTGTATCGCCATACTCGGGAGTAATAGCAGAATGTGTTTTGGGGTGTAATTTGTGGTATGCATATGCTGTGTGTGAGAAATAACCTGATAATATGACAATTTTGTGAAAAAAAATCTTGATTTTGCAAAGAATTGTAGGAAAAAATGACAACTTCAAAAACCTCACCATGCCTCCATGCCTCTTACTAAATACCTTGGAATGTCTTCTTTCCAAAAAAGGGTCATTTGGGGGGTATTTGTACTTTTCTGGCATGTTAGGGTCTCAAGAAATGAGATAGGCCGTCAGTCCTTCGGGTGTGATCAATTTTCAGATATTGGCACCATAGCTTGTGGACTCTATAACTTTCACAAAAACCAAATAATATCCACCAATTTGTACTTATTTTTACCAAAGATATGTAGTAGTATAAATTTTGGCCAAAATTTATGAAGAAAAATTACTAATCTGCTAAATTCTATAATATAAATTAAGAAAGATTCATTTTTTTACAGAATTTTTTGTCTTTTTTCTTTTATAGCACAAAAAATAAAAAACCCAGCGGTGATTAAATACCACCAAAAGAAATGATCCATTTGTGTGAAAAAAAGGACAAAAATTTCATATGGGTACAGTGTTGCATGACTGAGTAATTGTCATTCAAAATGTGAGAGCACCGAAAGCTGAAAATTGGTCTGGTTATTAAGGGTGTTTAAGTGCCCAGTGGTCAAGTGGTTAAATGACAGTTGATTTTTTTTTATTACATTTTAGTGTAAATATGAGATCTGAGGTCTTTTTGACCCCAGATCTCAAATTTAAGAGGTTCAGTCATGTTTTTTCTATTACAAGGGATGTTTACATTCCTTGTAATAGGAATAAAAGTGACACAATTTTTATTTAAAAGAACAGTGTAAAAATTAAAAATAAAAGGTAAAATAAATAAGAAAAACATTTTTTTAAATGCGCCCATCCAGCCGAGCTCTCATGCAGAAGCAAATGCATAGGTGAGAAGTGCCCACATATGAAAACGGTAACTCAAAACATGCAACCTGTAGAATTTTTAAACCTAGCCTATGGAGATTTTTAGGGGTAAAAGTTTGTCTCCATTCCACGAGCGGGTGCAATTTACTCAGCATAACATTATCTTTCCCAATATAAAAAAAAATTGGACTAACTTTACTGTTGTCTTATTTTTTAATACAAAAAAAAAATATTTTTTCCAAAAAAGTGTGCTTGTAACACAAACAGTAAACAGCTTACTTTTCTGGACTCTGTTCTAGAATCTCTATCCACCTTCTGGGTAGGCCAGCTAATATTGGGGGGTGATTTTAATGTTAACCCCCGATCCACAATTAGATACATCCTCCAGCGATTGTGCTCATTTGGTTGATTGTTGGAAGCTGATAGACACTATAGCTATTTCTCATCCACCCATAATGTCTAATTTGTATGGACCTTCTGGTGATGGACCAGTTTTCCCTTGACTCCCTATCTGGTGCATCCATTGGCTCATAACTATATTGGATCATGCCCCTGTCTTTGGATGCACGGGCATGGAACTGGAGTGGACAAGGGAATACTGGATGATGCAGTGGCTCAGAAACAGGTTTCTGGCGCCATCTCCTTATACTTTGCTGAGAATGAGACGGGTGAAGTAGGAATGGGTTCTATATGGGAAGGACATAAAGCAGTGGTTTGGTGGGAGCTGATCTCCTAGGGTTCTATATTGAAAAAAGCAAGGGAGGGGGAACTGCAAACTCTCATGTCGAAAATTGGCCAAACTCACCCATAAATGCCGCGTTACCCCAGAGATGGCACTGGAACTACGATCTCTTAGGCAGGAACTGGCTACTTTGCTCAACATTAGGATTCGTGCTTGACTATGCCACGTTTCCCACAAATTCTACGAATCTGGCAACAAAAGAGACTACTTGCATGAGCTCTCAAACATCAATGCGACTTGGGACATGTACATAAGTTCACCACTGCAGCGGGCTCATCCGTGGGTGATTCTTCAAAAATAGCTAAAGCCTTTAGGGATTATTATGCCCAGCTATACCACCTCCCTATCAATCTACCTGCTTCCACGGAACCTCAGAAGTGGAATCTATTCTGCAATATATAGAGGAGGCCCAGTCCCTGCAGCTTGCTACCTTGATCAGCGACCAGGTGGATGCCCCATCTCCTTGTCAGAGGCAGTTATTAAAGACCTCCAAAAAGGGAAGAGCCCTGGCCCTGAAGGCTTCACAAAGGTCTATTATAAAAAGTTTGGGTCACTGCTTTCTAGCCCCTTGGGTGCCTATTGCAGCACTTTAGCATTGGGTACTGTGATGCCTAGAAGGTGCTGATGGCCCACATTACATTTCTCCCCAAGGAAGGGAAATATCACTCCATTCCAGGGAATTATATGCCAATTTCACTTCTGAATACTGATATTAAAATATTAGCAAAAAATATTGGCCAACCGACTTAAACAGTTCCAACAGTCATACACCTTGATCAAACAGGGTTCATTATGGAGAGAGAGGCCAAGGACAATTCTAATAGAGTGATCCAGTTAATCCATTGGGTTGAATCACAGGTTGCATGCCCCCTCTGTCTTTTGCTTTGCACTGATGCTGAGAAGGCATTTGACAGGGTAGATTGGACTTACGTGCAAACAGTGTTGACCAGGCTTGGTCTGGGTCCCAACATGCTGTCGTGGGCATCCTCCCTTTATATTTCTCTGGAAGCCAAAGTGAAAATGAAAGTGAATGGGCTACTCATTCCATATCAATTTTGTGAAAAACAGTGTAGTGCTTATTTGTTTTTACCACATTACAATGTGACCAATGTAGTTAATACATATATTAAACTGTGCAAAGAAAATAAAAAAACATTTAAACATTCATTGCTGTGTATGCAAAGCTGGAATGCCCAGATAAATGTATAAAAAGATGTGTCCAAAAAAATGGAAATGGAAAAACAGCATGAAAACCAGTGAAGAGTTCTCCGAATTTTCCAAAATATCTGTATGTGATACGATGAAGTGAAGACAGTCCTACACCTCCTCCAAGGAATAGTCACACAATCACCGCGTGAACCCTCCACCACATAAAATGGGGGCTTACCAGATTTAATAGATCCTGCTCAAAATTATATTTGGAGGATCATATATGCTTGTAGATATGCAAAGGCTGTTTTTGAGGTGTTGTCCTTTTCTGGAAAACTTTCAAGTGTGGCTATTTCCTCTGCGGTATGTCTCCATCCACATAAATCATCATAGGTAATGGGATAGATATAAAGGAAGAAAGCAGGGACCACAATAGTGTAACTCCGTTTTTCGTTTCAAGCAATTTAATAAAAAATTATCAAACTCACGTGTACAAAGAACATAAGCGCTTTTTCAATAAAATCTCAGGCTGCAGTGAAGTCCCGACGCGTTTCGTCTTAAGCAGACATCATCTGATGATGTCTGCTTAAGACGAAACGCGTCGGGACTTCACTGCAGCCTGAGATTTTATTGAAAAAGCGCTTATGTTCTTTGTACACGTGAGTTTGATAATTTTTTATTAAATTGCTTGAAACTAAAAACGGAGTTACACTATTGTGGTCCCTGCTTTCTTCCTTTATATCTATCCCATTACCTATGATGATTTATGTGGATGGAGACATACCGCAGAGGAAATAGCCACACTTGAAAGTTTTCCAGAAAAGGACAACACCTCAAAAACAGCCTTTGCATATCTACAAGCATATATGATCCTCCAAATATAATTTTGAGCAGGATCTATTAAATCTGGTAAGCCCCCATTTTATGTGGTGGAGGGTTCACGCGGTGATTGTGTGACTATTCCTTGGAGGAGGTGTAGGACTGTCTTCACTTCATCGTATCACATACAGATATTTTGGAAAATTCGGAGAACTCTTCACTGGTTTTCATGCTGTTTTTCCATTTCCATTTTTTTGGACACATCTTTTTATACATTTATCTGGACATTCCAGCTTTGCATACACAGCAATGAATGTTTAAATGTTTTTTTATTTTCTTTGCACAGTTTAATATATGTATTAACTACATTGGTCACATTGTAATGTGGTAAAAACAAATAAGCGCTACACTGTTTTTCACAAAATTTATTACGTCACATTTGTACACCTAGATGTTGTGTTAGCTGCTGTTTGTATATTAGTTACACTTTTGAATAGCGCAGTGTTTTTGGATTGTTTTGAAATTTACTCATTCCATATCCACAATGGGAAGCGACAGGGGTGCCCTTTGTTCCCCGTCATTTTCACTTTAACCCTCAAGCCACTGCTTAACAAGATCCACCTTAACAGTGCCATTAAAATTTTTACGGTGGGGCTGATGGAGGATAAGTTATCTGCTTATATGGAAGATGTCCTATTCTATGTCTCAGACCCCCTGATCTCTCCCTAATATCATTGCCGAACTGAAGGACTTAACCCCCCTGACGGTCTTCCTGAGTCTGGCTCGGGGTGGAATTTTTGTACCATTAGCGGTAACCCCGAGCTAGACTCGGGACTGCATCGCTGGATCCAGGAGGAGGTTTACTTACCTTCTCCCTCGGATCCAGCGTTGTCTCCCCGCTGTACGAGCGAGCCGTGTCTTGCTCGATCTCCGTGCCATGCGAGCGTTGCGACGCACGGGGACGGAGATTGGCGCCAAATTCAAAAAGTGAAACACTCACTATACATACAGTATAATGTAATCTTACAGATTACATTGCTGTATGTAAATATTTCACATCCCCTTTGTCCCTAGTGGTCTGCCCAGTGTCCTGCATGCAGTTTTATATTATAAAAACTGTTCTTTCTGCCTGGAAACTGGAGATTGCCCATAGCAACCAAAACTGTCCCTTTACATCAAACATAGTTTTAGACCAGCTAGAAAATAGCGATAATAAATTGGAATCACTCGCAGAATTGAGCGACAGCGATTTGTGGGGAGATCCGTCATCAAATACTGAAAAGTAATGACAGCGACAATTCTGCAACTGAGCAAATTTCAGTGTTTTTGATTTGATTACATTATTGAATAATTTGTATTATTGTTATATTATTATTTGGTACAATTATTTATAGTTATTTATTATATTATAATTTATGATTTCATTTTTCAAACTTTATCATACCCGGGATGTCTGCTAGACTCTGGTTTGGACAGATTTAAGAGAGTTATTCCTAAGAATTACAGGACTACAATATAAAACGCCAAATTTTCATGCAAAATAATTGTACCGCTTTTAGCACCTAAAATCCGAAATAATCGTACCGCCAGGGAGGTTAATCCTGCTGTCCAATTTTAAAATAAATTATAATTAGTCAGAGATCCTGTCCCTGAATGTGCCCTCGGGTTTGAGTATACAGCTGTGGCCCTCTTTTTCCTTTGCCTGGTGCCAGACTTTGCTAAAATATTTGGGAGTTTACTTACCGGCACACTGCTCCCAGTTATACACCTATAATTATGCCCCATTGCTTTCTACTATGAGAGTGGACCTAAAGAGTTGAGACCGCACTGCCTTTTCCTGAATGGTCCGAGTCAGTGTTTTAAAAATGAACGTGTTGCCTCGTATTCTTTTCTACTTGCAAATGGTGCCTGTTTCATTGCCCAGACCTTTCTTTTCAACCCTGAACAGCCTGTTTTTGCAATATATTTGGAATGGGAAAAACCCTTGTTTGGCTCTCCGCACTATAGAATGCCCTAAAAACAAGAGGGGTATCCGTGTCCCAGTTATTCACAAATACTATGAAGTGGAATTGCTACAATACATCTTGGGCTGGTACCATAATGTAACTTCTTAACTTTGGGTCCCACTTAACAAATTCCTAGCAGGCCACAATTTATCACATGCCCCATGGATCCCTGGGACTGCGGGGGACATTCTGCACGTGCCTCTCCCATGGCCACCCATGTCCTGGCAACCTGGGGCACCTTGAATGGGAAGGGACAGCTCACTCCTTTGATTTCCCCTCTAACTCCCTTGGGGGGCTTCCCCTGGTTCACTCCAGGCGTAACATCCCTCCTTTTTCAGGGGTTGATCGGCCGATGGAGAGTCGAGATGTGGCAGATATATCCAAGACCAGGGTTTATTGCCGCTGGCCTCATTGAGAATACAGTATGGATCTTTCCCCATGGATGAATGGCGCTATAAACAGCTCCAACACTTTGTTTGTAGCCTATCCCACAATATCCGTTCCCCTACCATGGTGTCTCCCTTTGAATGGTTCTGTATTTCTACCACTGCTATTCAACACAATACATCTATACTGTATGAGTTACTACAGTCATTGGAGAGTGGAGGGAAGCCGGGATACATAAGGGAGTGGGAGAGAGACCTTCAGTATGTCTTTACTGAAACTCAGTTGGACCACCTTTACCGTCTCACACATACTAACTCGGTGGACACGAAAATGCAGGAAAATAGTTTAAAGGTACTTACCCAGTAGTTCCCTCTAAGCTTACCAGGATATACCCATCTGTTTCCGATGCTTGCTGGAGGGAATGCGGCCTCAGGGACCCATTCCTTCACATTTGGTGGGAGTGTCCTAAGATACGACCCTTCTGGTTAGATATACAAGCCCAGATTAAGGCCTTGAGCTCCCTGATTCCCTGTTGGAATCCTTGCTACATGTTCCTACCATTCCTCTCAGCCATTATCGCAAGTCTGTACTGCCTCATTTACTCAATGCGGCCACAAGGTTAATTCTGATATACTGGAAGAGATCACAAATCCCTAAACATACTTAATGGATTACCTTAGTGAATAGCATCATGACTGCAGAGGAATGGATGCCAAAATGTAAAGACCGCTCTGATGATAAGTTTTATACTATATGGGCCACTTGGATGCACTATACAAGCAAAGTTATACTGTGCTCTGAGGGATCATGCAGCAGTCCCTTCTGTTGATGGAGCTGGAATTGTAGGGGCTCCTGATCCCTAAATGAAACAAGTCAGCATAGAATGATGCCCTAATATGTTTAGTTTATTTTGTTCTGTTTAGTATCTTTCAATTTTACTTTGTTCTTTTATTTTTGGTTACTTCCAGTTTCTTATCCATGTTTGGGGGTCTGAGTCATCATTAGCATCATGTCAGGGGAGAGGGACAGGGGCGATCCATTGATGTTAGTGTTCATATGACATAGTTGAAGCATGATGTTCATTTGCCCTCTGTCTCCCCCACCCCCTTTTTTCTCTAACCCAGTAAATTGAGTAATGAGTACGACACCAACAAGGATTATTTCTGTTTGTTTTTACTCTTCTTTGTGTGTTTTGTTTTATGCCTTTTGTATGTTCTATAATGCAAAAATAAAGATTACATTAAAAATAAAAATAAAAACTGTGGCTGGAGGAGAGGAGAATTTGAGCTGCGTATGGAGGTGAGGAGAAGGTGAGCCGTGTATGGAGGGGAGGAGAAGGTGAACTGTGGGTGGAGGGGAGGAGAAGAAGGTGAACTGTGGATAGAGAAGAGTAGAATGTGAGCTGTGGGTGGAGGGGAGAATAAGGTGAACTGTGGACGGGGAGAAGAGGTGAGATGTGGATGGGGGGAGAGAGGGTAAGCTGAGGATGGGCTGGGGGGAGAGATGGGGAGCTCTGGAGGAGGAGGGAGAAGGGGAGCTGTAGACGGGAGGTACAGAGTTGAGCTACAGATGGGGGTGTCAGGGACATGCTGTCCATAGTGCAGCCAAAGCTCCAAGGCAAAGGCCAATGTGCATCTGCAGGTGCCCACCTTGCCAGGCACAGGTGCACATACACTGTAAGTGTATGTGCACAAATATTCACACACAGATTCGAACGCTAATGCGCATGCACACATGTTAGCCATTAACACTGGCGCCAAATGGCCTATATAAGTGCAGCAGCTGCACTAGTTCATTGCTGTCTGATCTGCTTTACTCATGTACCTGTTCCTGTGCTTGATTCCTGTGTTTGGCCCATCTTATCCTGATGATTGTTCTCCACCTGTCCTGACCTCAGCTTACCTTAGACTCCATTTATCTCTGCTCATCTGCCCTAACATATCCTGTTGCCAACCTCTGCCTGCATCTTGACCATTCTCTGCTTTCTGTTTATGCTTATGCCTGATTGTCTGTTGCTATCCTGGCTTGTCTGACTCTGCATCTAGTCATCCATGAGAAAGGGTGTGGTTAGGGTAGGATTGAGGGTGGTTGGGGAGAAGGGAGTTGGTTAGGAAGGATGAGTTCCTGTACCCATTCTTTGAAAGAAAAAAAAACCCTGGTGCGTACTATGTCTCTAACAACGAGTACCCACGTAGTCTGTATGTAAGATGATAATGTGGAATGCAGGAAAAAGGCAATAAGCTATTTTTCGATTTTCAGCAGAACTGGTGCACTGAAATGACACGCTTGGATAGCACTCACCTGTCACACATGCTAAATGTTATTGCACTGCCACTATGGACACTCAGTAAATACAAATGCAGAAGTTCTAGAATTCTAGTATAACAACAAGCAAATTTAAACAGATATAGTAAGTTAACTGCAGACTCTTCTAACCTGGAAATGACCCAGGCTACCCTTTTCTATCCTCTACCTCTGCACATAAGAGATGATAGCTTGAGTTTGTGTTCAGTTGTTATGGGAGAAGTGGATGAGTGCCCATTTAGTCATCCCCCATACTCTAATGTATAATAGAACAACCATTGGAATTGTAATTGCAATATAAGGATACTACTTATTTCAGATATGTTTGCATGCAGAATACATAGAATGTACATGATTATCTACTCTAAAGATCAGCCTTTTTATTTTAATTGAGCAACTGCAGAAGTATATCATAATTACGGGTTGTGTATTCCATATTGCCTCTAGGAATGGTGTATACGTTATCCCATACTCAGAAGGTCAAGACAGGATAATACAGAACTTTTTAAAATATGATTAATTTTATAATAACTTACTTGTCAGCTTCATTACATCATTTGCCAGTATGGGGGATATTTCTACCACATAAATTGCCATTGTATTCCACTCTTTTATTATACTACTGATAACTTTTTAATAAAAATGTAAATTACTTTAATGCAAAATGTAAAATCTTAAATCAAATGTGTACTTAATTAAATGACATAGTCCCATTCAAATCAGAAGTATACTCAACATGTTTTGTTAGTCTTTTCGCCACAGTGCCTATTCTTATGTATTGGTTGTTCTGTATAGGCAGCTGCACTTGACAGTTCTACTCGATGAAGACCTTTCTATCATGATGCAAGGCAGTGTCAGCTAAACCCCACTAAATCCCTGAGGCATTGCTTTGCTTATTGAAATATAGCAACATGAAATTCACCAGGTGCAAAGCTAAATTGTTCAAGTTCACTAAATGGCCACAGCAAAAAGAACCGTTAAAAAAGCCTAGGACTTCTGTAGAGTAGTGAAGTTTTTTTTTTTTTTTTTTTTTTTGTAGACCTCTCTTGTGTTGTAGAGTCAAACTGACTATTGCTTACCACCTTTACAGAAAAAACTATTCAAAGCATATTTTGGTTGGGGAAAGTACACAATGAACCAAGCTCAGCAGTAAGAAATAAAGCTCACAAGCAGGCTAGACTCTCATACAGATTTCCTAGTGTGTTGTCAATAAAATACCTGAATATTTGTATTTTCCCTTTCCCGTTAGTATACCTGCATCCTGTGCAGATGAATTACTGCATTTCTATGCCTTTCAACTATTTACTTTTCCTCTTTTATACTATAATTGTAGGTTATTAATTAAGATTGAATAGCTTTACGTTGTTTTCAGATAGAACGCAAACAGTGTACTTCCAGCTTTATTGATACAGATGAGAACTTTACTTTACAAAATATTTTGATAAGTGAGTTACAATAATTTGCATAGTAAGTGCAAAAGCACTGGCTGTAACAAAGATTAATGCATACCTGAATGCTTCCCAAATAAGTTGATGATGGCGGTACTAGGCAAATGGCAGATTCTGAATAAGATTGTTTATCTAGAACAAGAAAGAAATGGAATTTGGTCTGCCTGCACCAATTCTCTGTGTGACAGCTTTTTACACTGTGTGCTTATATTTAATGCACAATTCGTCTGTGCTGAATTTACTGGAAATGTTTTGTTATGTGCACTCAACAGTCTTCCAACACATGGCTTTAGGTTCAACAGTCTGGAAAGCCATACATACATACATATGTTTTGCTTTGAAGCAGCACCTAGTAACATGCATAGCTTAACCAGCCAACATAAATATTCGAATCTGAACTGTTAGGTAATATTGACCAACATGCATACTGCTGTGGAAATTAAAGGAAACGTATACTGAAGGAATTGCTAATGTCATTGCTAATTAATTCTTCTAAAAATTCAAGTTGCCTGGCTCTCATGCTGATCTAGTGGCTTTATTAATTTCCAAAGCATTGACCTGGAACAAGGATGAATATCAAGGCTTCATTCTGACATGTACATGGTTACATAGTTACATAGTAGGTGAGGCTGAAAAAAGACACAAGTCCATCCTATGTGTGCGATTATATGTCAGTATTACATTGTATATCCCTGTATGTTGTAGTTGTTCAGGTGCTTATCTAATAGTTTTTTGAAACTATCGATGCTCCCTGCTGAGACCACCGCCTGTGGAAGGGAATTCCACATCCTTGCTGCTCTTACAGTAAACAACCCTCTACATAGTTTAAGGTTGAACCTCTTTTCTTCTAATTTTAATGAGTGGCCACGTGTCTTGTTCAACTCCCTTCCGCAAAAAAGTTTTATCCCTATTGTGGAGTCACCAGTATGGTATTTGTAAATTTAAATCATATCCCCTCTCAAGTGTCTCTTCTCTAGAGAGAATAAGTTCAATGCTTGCAACCTTCCTTCATAAATAATTCCCTCCAGACCCTTTATTAGCCTTGTTGCCCATCTTTGCACTCACTCCATTTCCAGGACATCCTTCCTGAGGACTGGTGCCTATAACTGGACAGCATAGTCTAGGCGTGGCCGGACCAGAGTGTTGTAGAGTGGGAGAATTATGGCTTTATCCTTGGAGTAAATCCCTTTTTTAATCCATGCCAATATTCTGTTTGCTTCATTAGGCTCAGCAATGGCATGCAATGCCAAGCTGCTCCTTTCATCTGCTAGGACCCCAGGTCCTTTTCCATCCTAGAATCCTCTAGAGGTTCTCCCCCTAGTGTCAGTAAAAATTAGGAACAATGGACTGGTACTGCTTGTTCAAGACGGGTGATTAATAAAGAATTAAAGCCAGAGACAGACAGGTAATTAGTATTCTTAGAAGGAGGTCATTAATAGTAGACATTGTTCTCTGTTCTCTGTTCTCTCTTGTTCTCAGTAAAAATTTATTTTGGCATACAGCTTTTTTGGAGTTCATGGGAAATAAATACTGGCAGTTTTTGTTTGACTGCAGTTCTTACTTTACTTGAAGACATGTGAATGTGTTACTATAAATCAAGAATAAAAATACATATACAGTATACTAGTATGGACATTTGGTGAAACAGATAGCTATTGTATACTTAAAGCAGCAAAGAGATATGAGGAAATAAAGATAAAGAGGATAGTGGAAAACTTTAGATTTTTTCTCTGCATTCTTTTATTTAAGAATTTCAAGTATTACAATGCAAAGAAAACATATGAAAAGAACTCACTACAAACATCAGTAATATATAAACAAATACTGAATACAAAAAAACAATAATAATATGGACAACAAAAATATGAGTAAATGCAGGAATAAAAATATATATTTATAAAACAAAAAGCAGCACTCTATGGGACCAGCATAAGAACTTGCAAACCTTAAGTCAAGTAAAGTAAATTTATTTGATGCACACGTGGAAAAATTAAAAACAACTGTCAATGGTAATGATATTATAGAAGTTTGCAAAAGCAATAATAAGAACCAATTGCCATTGTTGATATATTGTGAAGAAAATATGTACACAATACCATTAAGAAGTGCAGATGACGAGGGGTTAATATCAACCGGTGTGCTTCAACTTTCGGTCATGGGATATGCCACCCGCCAGATCTTCTGGGGGAGCCGACAAGATGGAAAGACTAGAATCACAATTGTGAGGCCGGTGGCTAGTCGCAGGTGTCCAGCATGCTGTATTGCAGGAGGTGTATTATAGTGCACTCCGCTAGAGACTAAACTAGAAGGAGCTGATTGGACTGGCGGAGGCGTTGGGCCAGAAGCGAAGATGGCCAGGATATATTCTGTATCGAGGTGGATGGCAAGCTGGGTGTTGCCATGGAGACTGTGGCTTACATGTTTTGTGCGCTTGCACCTTCTCAAAGTGTGCATCAAATAAATTAACTTTACTTGACTTAAGGTTTGCAAGTTCTTATGCTGGTCCCATAGAGTGACGCTTTTTGTTTTATATGTCCTGTTGTCCACCTTTTCCAGTGGTTGGCGGCTGCATTGGGTTTCAGCCTTTTCTTATATTCTCCAGGATATGCATACTTCCATATATGACTTACAATTTTAGCGCCCAAGAACCCTTTTGTTTTGTTTGATAAAAATATATATTACATGACCATGAGATACCAGAATAATTGATTGGATAATAGACTGTATTATTGAGGAGAATAATAAGTTATAAATACTGAAAAAAGTTAAATAAATTAATAAAATGTATATATAATAATATATCAGGTAGTATAGTGATGAGGTGGAGGGTGGAGATGGGGCAGTATTAGGTAGAGTATCACCCCTGATCCAATTGGGAAGCATATATATGGCATTGGTTTTAATAATTCATTTTAATCCTTTGATATAAAGATATTATATAGGTGCTGAATGATGCAGAAAAAATCTACCTTACTGACTCCCCATAGAAAAGGGGGAAGAGTTAGACAGGATATGGATGTACTCTTCAGAACAGGAGAAGTCCTTCCAGGGGGACCATATATTGCTAAATTTATTGGTTGTACTTTTAAGAAAACTGGTAAGGTTTTCCATATGTTCTATATCATGAATTTTATGAAACCATTGCCACATAGTGGGATGCGAAGAGGATTTCCAAAGAACTGGAATACAGGATCGGGTCACATTAACCATATGAATAATGATCACATTTTTGTATGTTTTAAGAGGAATGTCATTATGGTGTAGAAGAAAGAAACTTGAGGAATTGGATGATCTGTGATAGGGACAAGTCCAGAAAAGATGTGGTAAGTCTTCATGTGGTTTGTAAAAACAAAACAAAAAAAACCTTTAGATTTTAATTTAAAAGCTAAAATCCAGGGTAATATAAAATACACAAATGAATGCAGCATGCATTCGTTAATGCAATATCGAACATATGTCTTAAATGTAAGCAGTGTAAACACCTACATTTGACTTTTGCATTAGCCTCTTCCAATCCCTCTAAGCAAAGCTCAGACTGTGTCACAGAGAAACAGCAAAACTAACCCAGTTGGTTTTTCTGCATTGATCATGTGCTAACAAGGCATATGATAGGAGGACAGAAGAGCAGAATGGCACAGAGATGAGCTCATCAGTCTGCTACTTATTTTATACTTATTTTACTATCCAGTCACAGGCTGGGGCAAGGAGGGGTGGGATTCAGTATCTGTAAGTGTTGCTTACCTGCAGCAGAGAAAAAGCAAAATCTTATGCACTGTCTGACAGGGCCTATATATGTATTCATGTATTTAGCAGCCCACATACCAGTCCAAGGATATGGTGTCAAACAATGATGAGTTTATTGATGCTATACACAGGCTGTTTACAGGTGCTGTACAGGCAGGCTAAGTGTGCGGCTTGTAAGCCTCCACAAACAGTTTTCAGTTTTCACTAACCTTTTTCTCTAATAGACATGGCCTGTCTGTGACTGCAGAGCACTGACTCTGAGTTCCTATTGATCCTAAATGGCATGCAAGGTAGAGGTAAAATCTGGAGTATACAGATTATCAGAGGTCATGAAAAGTGTAGGACAGGAGACTGGGAGATGTATAAATCCCAAACAGGACCTTCCTAGACTTCCTTTGTGACACTCTGCCACAATATGTACAGTATATATATATATATATATATATATATATATATATATATATAATGATCAATTCAGTATTAACTGAATCAAAATGCAATGCTGTGTTGTTCACAGATGTACTGTAAATATATGTGAAAATACAGAGACACCCTGAGAGTCACACAAGTAGAGATTATAAGATGTCAGTCAGATCCTCCAGGAAAAGAATGACAATAACACCTAGTGAAGTGTAAAGACAAGTCCAAATCAAAATCTTTCTATTCCAAACATAATCTTTACACTAGCATTCCACTCAATGTTCATACTGCCTCCACCTAAAATTAAACAGACACTCACTAAAATAGGAAAAAACTAACAAGTTAGTTAAACTGCACTCTCTTACAAAGTACAACTGCATAAACAACAAAATGGTTAACACAACAGAACTAATAAAAAATTGCAAACACCATAAGTCCTTAATAAACTAAAGTGCAAAATATAAATGTTGATGTGTTCAAATAAAATATTGTTCAAGCTTGACAAACAAAATCTGAATGATTTCTGGATAAGGTCTTCCTAATATTCAGTGATCATCGCAAGGGTTAATCTTCCAGCACCAACACCGGTCACACAGTCTACTCACCAGCAAGTAGTGACTCTCATTACAAGAGTCAAGTATGCTTATATGGAAAATGCCGATTGGACTCTCACTGCTGCGGCTTGATCCAAATGTTGTGGAGATAAAAAATGCTGTGACCTGCCTGGACACTGGATGGACTTGTTTAAACCCTCGATGTGGGATTGATCATTTGACCATCAATGCCATAGATTGGGAGAAAAAAGGACCATTCCCATAGTGAAGTATGTCAAAGATATCAAAAATGTATTAAAAAATGTCATGCATTTTCAATTAAAGATAGGCATGAAGCACTTTGGATCCAAAACTATTTGGATTGCTCAGACATACTTTGACCCAGATCATCTAAAGAGCTTCTTAATTTCCACAGCAATCATCACAGTAAAACAAAAACAAAGATTTGATAGTGTGATAACTTCAAAACTAAAATTTTAATAAAGAGGAAATGTACCTACAATGAGAAGCACCAAATGAGCATTTTGCATGTAGCCACCGGGAGGAGAACCTGAAGACTACCCACTATACAGGCACCTTTGCCACTCAGCAGATGGAGCCGTTTAGCAGGCAGACAATGTTCACCACTAGTTCCGCCCCTGACCCTCTTTTCTTTCAGAATGGACATTTTCAAAGAGACCCAATTACACCGTTTTGATTCACAGTTTTTTTTTTATAGTTTTATTTTCACATGTATTTACATTTGTGAAGTTTGGTGTCACTATACAGAATTGCATCTGAATTTAGTTATTACTGAATTGATTATTATAATTTGTGTGTGTGATATATTGTAGCAGCAGTGTGATAAACCTTTTGGATAATTTTATATTTTTATATTTCTGTTTGTTAGAATATATATATATATATATATATATATATATATATATATATATATATATATATATATATATATATATATATATATATATATATATGTGTGTGTGTGTGTGTGTGTGTGTGTGTGTGTGTGTGTGTGTGTGTATAGGATTTAAGCTTCAACTGTAGAGCTTTAATTCTATTCACCATCTTGTGTTTAAAGACACTCTGCCCACTTTTTTCATTAATAAAAAGTCCTTTACTGCACCAAGAAGTTACCCTTGCAGAGGTTTTTAGCATCACACCAAGATTAAAGCAGATGTTTAGCCTCCATGATATTTTGTTCCATAGCTCTGTCTATTCCTCCTTAGAACAGAGCTGCTCCAGGCTCAGCCTTCCTCTATTCCTTCAATCACCAGACTAGACCTGGTATGTATTCACACATAGACTGTCACTTTTTTTGACCCAGACTTAATTTCTTTCAGATGTCAACCTGATTCGAGCACATGTCAGGATGCACACATACACACTCCTTGCTTGTGCAGCCATTCTTCTTCCCGAGAGGGAGCACTGGTTGACTAGCCCAATCTTCTTTCGTGGGGGAAAATCACCTTGAGATACTGAACTACTCTCACAGAAACCCCTTGCATACTTTACCAAGTTCAATCCATGTCACTATATGCATCTTTACATAGCAACAAAGTATTGATCAATTATGTATACATACACAGAATCTTTTTTTATCATACATATAAAAGTAAAACTTGGGTTACCCTTGAAAAGGGATTGCCAAAGAACTATGTTTTTTTTCTAAAGAGCGAGCCCAACAGAAGATGTTTCCTTTCAGACACTGGTATGGAGCCATCTAAAGGAAGGATGAGAGCAAGTGAAGAACCACTGCTCACTCGCTTATGGACAGAAAATGCATATTTTACTTACAGTACATTTTTTTACTTGCATTTTTTCCCCCTCACTGTAATAAATAAATACAATATGTACAAATACACTATTCATTTTTAAGTGTACCACATTAAATAAAAATACTTACAGAATGATTGCTATCATTTACTGCAGTTTGTATATTTCACTCAGCCTGAAATAGGACACATCTGCTGAACTATACCATATTAGCCAAACAATCTATTTCTCAAACTGCAAAGAAAATGCATGCAGCTAGAGGTTAACCAAGATTGCCGTTCACAATTTCCCATAGATTTACTTAAATTCTTGTTTTAGATTTCTGTTCTTTAAAATGCTTTTGTTTCCTCATGCATAAATTCTGTGTTTCAGCTTTTCTAAAAAATAGATTTTACCCATTGTGGTCGCAAGAGACATAATATACCAGCACAATGACATAATATTTAAGTTGGTTGCATTACAGATTGCTTTAAACAGGATGGAGCTATAATTCATCAACTGAAATAAAAAATAAAAATTAAAAAATGAACCCATACATTTTTTCTGTTCTAATGTACAACACAGCACTTTGCTTCAGTGATGTAGTTAAACACAACATACTTTTCAGCTTTATAAAAGAAACATAATTTAAGTAACAGTGTGTCAAGTATGTAGCTTCAGATACTGAAAATGCTACACCTATCAAGTTAAATTGGTATGTTGCTATATAACCTTCAGCTATATGCAGACATTTCTTTTAATGTTTAAAAGCATGACATGAAAATATACTGTATAAATAAGCAGTGAAAATGGTTCATAAACCGTAAAAAATGAGCAGGAAAAAATACTTTTGACACATTTACAAAGGTATGGGAGGATGCGACTTGTTCTGCTTTGGCACAGACAGTCATCTAGTGAAATAATGAGACTTTACTAGAAGTATATCCTAAAATCATTTTTATACTTTTCAGCTGATAACAGATCCTGTCAGTATTAACTCAAGTCAGAGTGAAAGAGAACTGCCTTTTCATGTTTTTCTTTCAGTGAAGGAGCCAGGGATACTGGGTCAAAATATTCAAATAGTCACGTTGTTAATGAGGTTGAAAAAGACACATCTATCAATAGTGATGAGTGCTTTGCTTACCTAAAATTGAATGTTCTCTGCGGAACACTGATTCACTCTGCCAGACAATTGACCAGCTTATAAAAAGATGAAGAAATCCTTAGAACCCCTTACTAGATTACTTCTTTGTAGAGTATTCAACAGGCCTCTTTTAGCGAGTGAATACCATGCCTATCCACAGGACCAGATAAGTTGCTAGAACCCTGAAATGCTGATGGGACCATTAGGCAGCCTGTTAGATTAGGTGCAGGACTTTGCCCAGTGATAAAATGAAGTGATAAAGGTATGGCACTCAAAAATCTAAACCAACCATATACAATAACAAAATATCAAATATTGAAGTGAATAAATCAAAAACGTCCAATGTGACATAATCCCTACACCAATGTTTCTTTAATGCAGATCTCCTGTATCTTCGCCACTTGTGCTTAAAGTGGGACTTCAGTATTTTATTTCATCTTTCCATCTATTAAATCTTCTGCCCTTGTTGTTTTAACTTTGGATAGTAAAACTTTTTTTTCTGCCAGTAAATACTTTATACAGCCCACTTCCTGTTCTTTTTCTGGTAAAAAGCCTAGGCTTATGACCTTGTGCACAGCTCTCTCTCTCACTTTTGTGAGAGTTTGCCAGGAAGGGAGAGGGCAGAGTCATAAGATGGACAATGAGAGCTGCGGGGCTTGAGTTTGAGGTGTACCTCTGTGTGTCTGTGACGTGAACAGGCAACAGCTTCAGCTGCCCACAGTTAAAATTGATGCAGGCAGACTCAAAATTACAGTATATTTAAAATAATATGCAACCTGTTAACCCATACCCTGCAGATTCCTCTCCTCCTCCTCCCCTTCTTTCCCCCCTCCCTGTTCTGCTCCCCCCTCCCCTTTAATTCGATTTTTAATGTTTTCCCCTCTCCTCTCTCTCTCTCTTGTTCTCTTTCTCACTTTCACTCTCTTTTCAGTCTTTTTGAATATTTTCTTTTTTACTTTTTCCCCTGTTTGTTCTCAAATTCAGGCTCCTGCTATCATTAATGTACCAGATGAAGCAGGGTAGCTGAATAGATATATAGAGCAATGGTTAAATACGCTACCAATGAGCCAAATGGAGTTTAGGCTCATATGACTCCCTGGTTGTTGTGCATCTTGTCTCTCTCTCTGATACAGGAGATTACCTGAAAGAGATTTATTATCCACAACATTTCTGTTTCTCTGTATGATTTATATGATGTTTAAATTGTAAACATTTACCTGTGCTTGATTTGAATAACATTTATGGAAGAAAAAAAAATAATATGCAAAGTTGTCGGGGGCAAGCTTCAGAATGGCAAAGATGTTTTTATTACAAATTATGTGAGAAGACTGCAGTTCCTCTTTAAGGTAAATATGTAGACTCAATACAAACTAATGGACACCCCCCCACCTATAACTGGCCTATGCAGCAATGAACATTGGAAGGGCAATGCATATCAAACAAATGATTTCAAAGATGTAGACTCACCAGAGGTGTTTGACCCCTTTTCTATGGGTAGATCAAAAAGCACTTTTGCCCTCAACAGGTGTGATTCTCCAGGTATTAGGCTCCAGGATAGTATAATATAAAAGGGTGCAGAGCAAAACAAGGCTCAATAAAACAAGTATAAAATATACAATTGAGTCGAATAAAGTTCCAGTAGGAAAAGAGGTGGACTAGTAGTCCTAAATAGCACTGAAGCGAACATGAATACAATAAAAAGGACATGAATACAATAAAAAGGTGAGTGTCCAGAATAGTTCTCCGGTGTTTATGGTGGTTATAGGTAAAATGACCAGACAGGAGATATCATATAAAATGTCATTGTGTTGTATTTAATTAAAATAGTTAAAAATACAATGGATAATTATAACACTCACATGTATTATTGCCTATATACCGTCACCAGTGTGTACAGCGTGTGCAGAGATGGATGGCTCCACCTGGCTTGCTAGAAGCCAGTGTGTGTTCCAAGCTTTGCTGTGGATTCTAGCCCCAAAGTGATGTTAAACAGGACCCAGAAGTGAAGGAGCCACTCTTCGATGTACGTTTCACCAATGATGGTGTCTTCAGGAACTGAAGGGCCACCATTTTCAGTATAGTTCCAGTGTAGCTTTAAACTAGAAGAATGGATCTGATTGGCTGGCCTCCATGTAGTGGAGGGCAGAAATGGATTTTATTAATGAAACCACTATTAAATATTAGTACCCATTCAGGCTGTATTCTGTGTGGTTTACAAAGTCTTTAAACAATTGCACTTACATCTAAAATTGACAATATACAGATAAGAAATATCATCATAAAATCAAAATCATTCTAGGAATCCCTGACTTATAATAATTTAAGAGTATATTGTGTAGAACATGGGTGCTCAACCTGTAGCCCACCAGCTGTTGCGGAACTACAAGTACCATGAGGCATTGCAAGGTGCTGACAGTTACAAGCATGAATTCCAAAGGCAGAGTCATGAAGAGAGTTGTAGTTCTGCAACAGCTGGAGGGTCACCGGTTGAGCACCCATGGTGTAGAACAAGCATCAACGTCATCTAGTGGCAAAATAATATTTTATAACCCCTCATTTGGATGGAACAGATTTAGATTAATGGAATAGATGTTGTAATACAAAAGTATCTATTGTAATGGGGTGGTGTTGTTGGATGTATACCGAACCCCCTAGCAAACCACTTACCTTTCTTGATCGCACTGTTTTTTTTTTCAGATGTAAAAGGTGTAAAATTATCAAAACGATTAGATTTTTTGATGATTAACAACTATGTTGCATTACAGTACATTGTCATTAAAATTGAACACTGCAAAACTCTTTATTCTGGATTTACTTTACATATGCATATGATATATCACTATTGCAGCATATTGCACTGTGCTGTTTCTTCGCTGTTTTTTACTTTGTGGTAATAAAATAAAGATTTATGGTGAAAAAATTGGACAACACTTAAGCATATATTTAAAAAATGGATGAATGTCACAAACAATCATCTGTCACAAATTGTCACAATACTTTGACTAATATGTTTTTTTTTCATATGATGATCTTTAGGAAAATACTGCATTATGGCCACTAGCTGGAGCTAATGATCTTAGGAAATAAACATATTAGACAAATATAGGTGTTAATTAATGACAACTTGTGACAAGTATCCAGCAAATTCTTTATAAAAAGATCCCTTAAAGAATGTGTTACTCCAACATATTTCTGATATGTGCCTGCTGTACCCTGCACTTGCATGAAAAAGTTTCCTGTTCTCTTTGTATTGTTTCCTTTGTGTTAAATACCTGGTGTTCCTGCCAGTCCCTCTGCTTTCCTATTAAAAACTGACCACACTAAGCAGGAGAACACACTCTAGCTATGCTAGGAACTCAGCCTGCTCTCCTCCAATGATCAGACGTGTCCTGACACACAGTCGCCTTAGACATAACAGATCACAAATGAGTACAGGATATGTCTCTGCAGCCTGAGTACATCAGACCTAAATACATAACAGCCACTGTTTAAATACGGAGAGCTGCATCAAATACACAGTAAGTAGAATATTCTGCCTGCCACATACCACAAAATTTCAGATTTGTTTTCTGGCAACCTCCATAGTCATAGATCATTTTTTTTGTTTTTTTATATAGGAGCATTTTATTAATCTCTGCTTTTCATTGTTATAACTAAGGTGGGCACCCCAGCTTGGATCCATGCCTTAGCTATCAGCAAAGAGTCTAGTTGTATCAGGAAACCCATGACTGTGACAACAGAAGCGTTAGATCCTAGTCACCTACTCCATTATGTGACAAACGGCAGGTCAAAGCTCACCATGCTCACCAAATATTTTCAAGCTCATTGACACTGGGCTTAATTTACCCTGTAGTTAACCTATCACACAACAAACAGCTGGTATCAAATGTTTAACTGATACACAAACCTTCACAATATCTGCAATACCAACCACAACTTCTAAAAATGTCTTAAATGCATGCAGTCACATCAGACAGTTATATTTTAGAGATTGCAAAATAGTAGCACTCTTGAACTAGACAGGAATACATTATGTTCTGGATTAGTGCATTAGAAAGCAATTTTAATGAAGAAAATGGTGCAAACAAAATATTTACAGAAAAAGTTATTACAAAAGAAAATAAGACAATGTTAAAGATAAAAACAGAAAGGTATCACAAATGAAAGTAGTTAATAAAGTTCTAAGTTCTTTTGATTCAGGCAAAGTTCAGTCAGTGGGCAAAAAATGTATCAGAGTCTTGGCTCTCATAAAAAGGACTCTGGGCAAATGCTTCTCATTTGACCATAAGGAATGCCCCAGATTGCTTATGCAGCAGCTGTTTTGTGGTCCTTCCTGAGAATGCCCATCCCTCACCAGGTCTGGACTGGGACAGAAATTTGGCCCTGGACTTCATCCAGACCGGCCCACTTACATTTTGAGTGTCCCATCAGCACTCCCTTACATCAGAATGTCCCATCACCAGCCCCCTTACATCAGAGTGTCCCATCACCAGCCCCCTAACATCAGTGTGTCTCATCAGCACCCCCTTACAACAGAGTGTCCCATCATCACCCCTTACATCAGAGTGTCCCATCACCAGCCCCCTTACATCAGAGTGTCCCATCAGCACTCCCTAACATCAGAGTGTCCCATCAGCACCCCCTAACATCAGAGAGTCCCATCAGCACCCCCTAACATCAGAGTGTCCCATCAGCACCCCCTTACATCAGAGTGTCCCATCACAAGCCCCCTTACATCAGAGTGTCCCATCAGCACTCCCTAACATCAGAGTGTCCCATCAGCACTCCCTAACATCAGAGTGTCCCATCAGCACCCCCTAACATCAGAGAGTCCCATCAGCACCCCCTAACATCAGAGAGTCCCATCAGCACCCCCTTACATCAGAGTGTCCCATCAGCACCCCCTTACATCAGAGTGTCCCATCAGCACCCCCTTACATCAGAGTGTCCCATTACCAGCCCCCTTACATCAGAGTGTCCCATTACCAGCCCCCTTACATCAGAGTGTCCCATTACCAGCACCTCCATACATCAGAGTGTCCCATCAGCAGCCCCCTTACATCAGAATATCCCATCAGCAGCCCCCTTACATCAGAGTGTCCCATCACCAGCCCCCTTACATCAGAGTGGCCCACTGAGCCATCAGCCCACTGGGAAACTCCCGGTAGTCCCGATGGCCGGTACATGCCTGTCCCTCACCCAATCTCAAGGAAGATAGGAGTGTTGAAAGCAGCAGTCTACCACGATGTCAATTTCCTAATTATATCCATATTTCTGGATTATCATATGTTGCTTTCAGGCAACCTACATTGTAGTGCACATAATTAGGTTCTGAGTTCAGAGACTAATTATGGGGTCCCTCTTATGTATAGATTCCTCAGAACAAGTAGTGTGTCCCATCTGCCTTTTGCACCTCATAATATGGATTTTTCCAGTCTTAAAATGATTTTTGCTTCTGTGTAGAGGCTACAGTATATATACATGTTTTATAAAGCTATATAAAGGTATACTATTTATAAAAATGGCATACAGCCTAACTCAAACCTAGTCTGCTATGTGTATCACATACTAGACAGGTTTGGATGGAGGGGAATCCTTTTAATTAATATTCTGGCCCCAGTTATTCATTATGATTACACAGGGTTACCAGGGTCTTCCTTAAGCTTGGCATCAGCAGTTTACAACATCTAGCTATGCCTGCCATTTCTGTTCACCCTGAAGAACCCAGGAGCCAAAGCAGGCACGAGTGGGGGGGGGGGGGGACCGTTCTAACTCTCAACACTGTAAAAGCGATCAGGCAACTGTAGAGTCAACCAGATCACTTTTAAAGAACAGCTGATTGTCAGCTGTAAAACATTACAGTATACCAAGGTCATGGTTGCAGTTGAAAAGGAACTCTCACTATAAGATGAAGAGGTCATCTAATTGTAGAACAAGTATACCATAAGATGAAGTTTGATACCCCCCCCCCCCCCCGGGGATCCACACCCCACTGGACTCCATTTACATATTCAGGTATTTTTAAATACAATGACATTTTTATTTCTGTCAGTGTTGGCTGTAGCTCCACCCCTTTCTGAAGCCCAAATTGTAGGCATTCCTATATGGGAGTTACAGCCAGCACTGAGCCCACACCCACTTTTTATTTAGTAGCTCTGTCCCTCTTCGTCTCTCTTCTGCTCCCTTCTTTAACAAGAAAGAATGAGCTCCATATAACAAGCAAGTTTTGCAAATGGTCCACAAATACTATCCATCCAAAGCAAATGTTTTTTATTTATCTTGATGCTTCCACCCAATGTATAAAGTATTTAAGTAATGCTGGGGTCTTAATTGACCACTGAGCTCTTGTTGTTTACAATGTCACTACTAGTGTATAAGTATCAGGTGGATTATCGCTCCTTTCATTTTTCTGTATAGGTTCTACTGCATTGTCCTTTAGCACTGTAATCTTTTGTTTTTGTTTTTCTTTTTTATAACAAAGGATATAAGATATTTTTCCTATATTGTTGTATATCCTTCCTTATTATATCTAAAAATACTTTACACCCAACCAATGCATATTACATGTCTACAGCTTTCAAAATCTAGCTTATGGTCTTTGTTAAATTTGATATGACACCATCCAAACATCATTGCTTAACCACTTGACCACTGGGCACTTAAACCCCCTTTCTAACCAATTTTCAGCCAGTGTTCTCACATATTTAATGACAATTACTCAGTCATGCAACACTGTACCCATATGAAATGTTTGTCCTTTTTTTTCACACAAATAGAGCTTTCTTTTGGTGGTATTTAATTACTGCTGTTTTTTTTATTTTTGCACTATAAATCAAAAAAAGACTGAAAATTTGGTTAAAAAAAAAATTCTTTGTTTCTGTTACAATTTATTGCAGAGTATTGGTAGAGTATTGGCAGAGTATTGGCAGAGTATTGCAGAGTATTGGCAGAGTATTCGCAGGATATTGCAGAGTATTGGCAGAGTATTGCAGCGCCTAGAGGCGATTCAGTTCGCAGTGTGCGCTATACAAGTATTTCATTCATTCATTCATTCATTCAGTATTGGCAGAGTATTGCAGATTATTGGCAGAGTATTGGTAGAGTATTGCAGATTATTGGCAGAGTATTGCAGAGTATGGCAGAGTACTGCAGAGTATTGCAGAGTATGGGCACTGAGCAGCACTGTGGGCACTACAGTTCCAGCCCACGGCGCTTCTGCAAATGATCTCTCCCCCTATCCCCCTCTCCTCCCCTCACACTGTACAGATCGTTACAGAGAGGGGAGGGAGGGAAGAACTTGCATTTTTCCAGGGCGGCGCACGGGAGCAAGATTCTATGAGGATGTCCCATGGGCGTCCTCCCAGAATAAGCTGACCGCGCTGTAGTCATCTTTCGACTATGGCCTGGTCGGCAAGTGGTTAAAGTGTAAGTAAACCCCCCCTATCTTTTTCAGCCCAGAAAGCTGCCATATTTGCCTCTGTTTAATCATGGCATCTACAACTGCCATGATGCTGCACATGTGATCAGTTTAGACACCAGCCATTGGATGGTTTGACAGTTTGGTTGAGAGCTCAACCAATGGGAGTGTTACATTTCCAGAACGTGCTGGATGGGTTTACTTCCGCTTTAAGAACTGACCCAGTTAAAAGAAAGTTTTCTCTAACAAAACAGGATTTTTGGCTTGTAAGTTATTGAGCTTAATTCTTTTAGCGCAGGGAGATGGATACCTTCTGTACTAGGTGCATCAATCTTAATTTTCCTTAGGCATAGCTGCACCTGTTTTTGTGTTAGGTATGTTACATTACATGAAAACTCTTGGTTACAATATGACTCTATACTACAGATTAGTAACTTTTTCTTATGAACACAAATACAAAATTAATATAATGAATATAATCAATTTTTGGTTTTCCTTCTACAGTTAATCATCATTTATATTGTGTTTTTTTTTTGTTGTTGTTGTAAATGTGAGGATATAATTTATTCACAGTTGTTTCTAGTTTTTCTATTGTTTTATTTATTAGATTTTTTTTTTTAATTAACATATTTTTTTACATTCGATAAGACATTCTCGCTTTTATGTCTATCATACCTACAATAATTTTTTTTTCAGAATTGTTCTCCCCATAAGGTACAGGAAAGTTACCAAATATTTAATCCATTAATCTGCTTCTTTATTCAGTTATACACATTAACGATCTACAATACTAGTGTTGTTCTGTGCTTTTCTGAAATTCTTCATACTTTGCATAGTTATGATAGATGTTGCAAAAACAGGCCCATGCCTGCACATTTGTTAAAATATCTGTTTTATTACACAGCTATAGCCCGTTTAATACCATTATGCACTAGGGATGAGTGGAGTCATTTGTGAAAAAAAAAAATCTTTTATGTTCAATGAGCTGCTTGCGTATTGCTTTTACAAAGTTCTACTTTTCCCAGTGTGCGTGTGTGAGTGTGTGCATATGCATGTGTGTGTGACACACTGTTGTCACACCTGTGCACTGCAGTTTGGGTGCAGCAAGGGTGCAGAACAATTGTATCTGCATTTTACACATGGTTTTAGGTGTGCTTTTCATTCTATTAGAACCTGCATTTTCTGTAAGTGCATTCAAGATGCAACCTGCAGGACTTTGATGCACTTTCATGAAAATACATGGTCTAATAGAAATTAATGGGACTGCAACTAAAACTATGTGTAAAATGCACATAAATCAAGCTGCAACCAAAAGTGCTGGTGTAAACCCGATCATAGTGTTATAGGTATTTTCTCTTTTTGAATGTGTATTTGAATATTATATTTGTGCTGTCACTTTACATTTGTATTGTATATTTTTGCTGTCTTTATTTTCTTTATGTTAAACATGTAAAACAATATTTCAGGTTAGTTGAAAGCAGCTTTTGTAACTCTTAGGAGCAATTTAACCACTTAAGCCCCGGACCAATTTGCAGCCAAAGGACAAGGCCCCTTTTTGCGATTCGGCACTGCATCGCTTTAACTGACAATTGCGTGGACGTGCGACGTGGCTCCCAAAAAAATTGGCATACTTTTTTTCCCACAAATAGAGCTTTCTTTTGGTGGTATTTGATCACCTCTGCGGTTTTAAACAAACAAAAATAGAGCGACAATTTTGAAAGAAATTCAATATTTTTTACCTTTTGCTATAATAAATATCCGCAAAATTTTTTTTTTCCTCAGTTTAAGCCGATATGTATTCTTCTATGTATTTTTGGTAAAAAAAAATCACAATTAGTTTTTATTGATTGGTTTGCGCAAAAGTTATGGCGTTTACAAAATAGGGGATAGTTTTATAGCATTTTTATTAATTTTTTTTTTTACTAGTAATGGCGGCGATCAGCGATTTTTATTGTGACTGCAACATTATGGCGGACACATCGGACATTTTTGACACATTTTTGGGACCATTGTCATTTATACAGCAATCAGTGCTATTTAAATGCACTGATTCCTGTGTAAATTACATTGGCAGTGAAAGAGTTAAACACTAGGGGGCAGTGTAGGGGTTATGTATGACGTTATGTGTTTTTTTTATTGTAGGGGGCGTGGCCTGGCATGTGACATCACTGATCGTCCTTCCCTATAAAAGGGAACAGACGATCGGTGACAGCCACACTAGGAAGCATGGGGAGAGGTTTGTTTACACAGACCTCTCCTCGTTCTTCAGCTCTGTGACCCGATCGCGGGACACCAGTGATAATCAGGTCTGCTGGTCCTGCGGCCACGGTCACAGAGCTCAGGACTGGGTCGGGAGCGTGCCACGGGCGGCAAGCTCCCAACCCACGGCTAGGCACTTAAAGAGCCACGTACAGGTACCTGATTGTGTCCAGCTGTGATCTGCCGACGTATATCAGCGTGAGGCGGTCCTTGTGGTTATAGCCTACTGTATCATTAAAGTATACCAAAACCCACCTTAAATTCATATTCCCTTTTTCTTACAATGCATTTTGCAATAAAAGAAAAACTGTGCTTAGTGTATCTAATGAAAACAAAGCAGGGAAGCTACATACTATTTTAGAATAGCACTAACAGTCATAGTAATGATAATACAAATAGATATGAACAAACGGTATGTAATAAAGTGGTAGATTTACTAACACTGGTGCAGCTGTGCCTGGTAACCAATACACTTCTAACTTCAGCTTGTTCAATTAACCACTTAAGCCCCAGACCATTTTGCAGCTAAAGAACAAGGCCCCTTTTTTCGATTCGGCACTGCGTTGCTTTAACTGACAATTGCACGGTCATGCGACGTGGCTCCTAAACAAAATTTGCGTCCTTTTTTCGCACAAATAGAGCTTTCTTTTGGTGGTATTTGATCACCTCTGCGGTTTTTATTTTTTGCGCTATAGACAAAAATAGAGCGACAATTTAGAAAAAAATGCAATATTTTTACTTTTTTCTATAATAAATATCCCCAAAAAATATATAAAAAAACAATTTTTTCCTCAATTTAGGCCGATACGTATTCTTCTACATATTTTCGGTAAAATAAAAAAGTAATAGGCATTTATTGATTGGTTTGTGCAAAAGTTATAGCGTCTACAAAATAGGGGATAGTTTTATGGCATTTTTATTAATAATTTTTTTTTACTAGTACAGGCAGCGATCACCGATTTTTATTGTGACTTTATGGCGGACATATCAGACTATTTTGACACATTTTTTGGACCATTGGCATTAATACAGCGATCAGTGTGATTAAAAATGCACTGATTACTGTAAAAATGTCACTGGCAATGAACCACTAGGGGGCAGTGTAGGGGTTAAGTGTGAGTGTGTGTTTTTTTTACTGTAGGGGGGCGTGGCTTGGCGTGTGACATCACTGATCATCTTTCCCTATGACAGGGAACAGACGATCAGTGACAGGCTCACTAGGAGGCACGGGGAGAGGTTTGTTTACACTTACCTCTCCATGTTCTTCAGTTCTGTGACCCGATCGCGGGACACCGGCGGCGATTGGGTTCGCTAGTCCCGTAGCCATGGTCACGGAGCTCAGGAACGGGTCGCGAGTGTGCTCAGCAGTGCCATTCTGCCGACGTATATCGGCGTGAGGCGGTCCTCAAGTGGTTAAGCTAATTGGTAATTGCCAATAAAACCTAGAAGCTGATCGATTACTATGCACATATGCACAATATTCTGTGTGCTCCAGTTTTAGTAAATCACCCTCACAGAGACTTCTTGTGACAAAACAGTGCACTAACTTCAATGAATTATCAAAATTAACTGTTATAAAGTAATGTGGCATAACATGACTAAATACTGCACTTAACCATTAAAGTTCAAAAAGTCCAAACACCTGTGAAAAAAGTTGCGTGATGAAAATCTTCACTGTGAACCATATGAAGTTCTGTGCACCAATGCCAAATTAACACCCCACCTGCTTACTAGTTGGTACGACCTCCAGAAGTCCAATAACACTTGTGTAAAGACATATTTTGGATTATCAACATACACGTTGGGGATAGAAAATCTGTAAAAAGTGATTTTGCGCAAAAAATAAATAATTATCACTAAAAACTCTATAATAAGATACCCAACAGATAAATCGCTCAAAAGAGGAGGAAGAGTGCCTCCACATGATAACAATGTGCAAAATACAATGTGCAAAAATTGTCAGCAAAGTGTTCCAAATGTGCTAAATAGCATTAATAGCATTAAAATGTGCAAAAATAGCAATCAAATGTGCAAAAAATAGCAATCCAGTGTGCAAAAAGTAGCAATAAAGTGTCCAAAGCAGTTCCTAAGGTCACATGAGATAATTAGTCTTCAAAGATAAAATAAACAAAAAACGTACATGTGAGTAAATCCTAAGAGGGTATATAAAATGGGGCTATAAGCCTCTAAATTGGTGAATAAAGTAATAAATAAAATGTTCAAAATGCCGCCGTCTTCACGGACTGATGGATCCAATTAAAGAGGATTGATAACTAAATGTCAATACTTTGAAATGTCCATGTATGTTTCTCGATATTTCAAAAGCAGCCTCTTAGTGCTTAAGTTTCCCAAAACTCTCACCTCAATTCTAGAAGTAAATTGCATCCATAAATAATCAGGAGTCTCCACTGTCACTCATGGGTACTTCATTAGGGAGTATGCATTGTATTCCATTTCATTTGCTTCCAACTGTTTTTCATCAGTCTTAAAGAAGCTTTCCTAGTTTGACGGATCCTATTCCACATGCCGCTGAGTGCTTCTCTCAGTAATACCACTTCTTCCAGTCTGACCATTAGAGAGATATATCAATATTATAACTGCATTGAATAAAAGGCTAGCCGGTAATATTACCGGCTATTCTAACACATGAATATGCTTTGATCTAAACCATTCCATTGTAGCTCTGGCTGTATGTTTAGGGTCATTGTCCTGCTGGAAGGTGAATCTTTACCCCAGTCTCAAGTCTTTTGCAGACTCTAACAGGTTATCTTCTAAGATTGCCCTGTATTTGGCTCCATCCATCTTCCTATGAACTCTGACCATCTTCACTGTCCCTGCTAAAGAAAAGCATCCCCACAACATGATGCTGTCACCACCATTATTTCACAATTGTGTGTTCAGAGTGATGTGCGGTGTTAGTTTTCTGCCACACATAGCATTTTGCTTTTAGGTCAAAAAGTTCAATTTTGGTCTCATCTGACCAGAGAACCTTCTTCCACATTTTTCTTTTCTTTTCTTTCAACAATGGTTTTCTTCTTGCCACTTTTCTATAAAGGCCAAATTTGTGGAGTGCATGACTAAGAGAAGGATCACACAGGGATGTGAGTGTGCAATGTACAGAGATAGGGACAATTGCAGACACTCAGGTTGAACTGGATAGACTGGTGTCTTTATTCAACCTTACTAACTATGAAACTATGGTTATAGCAATGTGTATATGGAGGTTTTCAATTTATTTAATTATTTCTATTGCTTGAACTTGATGGATTTGTGTGTTTTTTTTTTCAAGCTAACTAAGTTTGTAACTATATACCTATGTTAGTAATGAAATCAAAGACTTTAATAGTCAAGCCTTCTTCATTTGAAAAAAAAACATGAAACATAAAAAAACCTACAATATACACTACAAAAATCTACAATAAAAACTACCCTAACCTACATTAATATATAATATACACTATAATATACTGTATATTATATAGGTTGGTGTGGTATATATTATTGTTTTTAATATAATATATAATATATATTTAAAAAAAGGTAGCACACCCACATGTAGTGTCGGCTCCTGAAGAGCATGCGCTGTGTTTTTGAAAGTTAATGTTACACCTGAACTGCAGTTGGTTTGGGTACAATTGTTCTAAATTTGGACCTCAGCATCATTCTGACTGGACTACAGAATGTTCAGCCTGGCCATAAGGGGTGCTGTCTCTTCTGGCAGGCATGGAACCACAGTCTAGTTGGGTGGGGTGTCACTCTTGCTGTGCTTTCTGGGAGAGGGTAATTAAGATGCGGATGTCACGTGGTTCGGGGTTCCGGTCCAGAAGTATGTCCTGGCTTCATGGTCCTGGTCCTCCTGACCAGCCCCCAGGAAGGCTATGGCTTGGGGTGCTGATCCACCCAAATTGTTGTCTCGGGACTGGCTAGTCCAAGCCAAGGAAATTAAAGAAGGATTCCAAGGTGGTCTGGTGCCGTCTCTGGTAGTTGGAGAGGCCCAATAACTTTGTAGATATCCAGGGGAGGACTCTTCAGAGGAAGGCCACGTATGGGTTGGCTTCTTAGCAAGGGCCTGGAGGGGCTGAAGTACCTAAGTGAATCCTGTCTTGTGGGTATCGCCAAGCTGGCTGAAAGATCCAGGTATCACATGAGTGTTCCACAAGTTTTAGTTTCCTGAAGTTCTACAACACCGTCTGTGGCAGAGACGTATTCCTGTAAGTTCTACAACAATGTCTGTGGCAGAGACTTGTTCCTGAGTAAAGCACCTTGTTGGCTGCTAGGCCTTGCGAGAGAGGGACTATCCAACCTGAGTGAACATCCAGTTGTGAATGGCTATTCTCTGGATCTGGTCAAAGTAAGCCTTCATTATTGACTTTGACACTAAGAGTACCTAAACTTCCTTCCTAACCCGCTGATCCTATTTTAAAGAGACTGTTCGTTGTCTACGTTTTTGCAATAAAAATCCCTTCATGCAGATATGTCGTCAGTCTCTAGAGTTACTGGGTATCTACCACGGGAAACCCCTAGACACAAATCGAGGAGAAGAAGGTAACGGTAAGCCTAATCAAACCAGCAGCTCCTTCGGGGGTTAGTGCTACACACATAAAAGGCACTAAACCGTGTCAGCGTGTCAGACAGATAGCATTCCCAATATGCTTCAGCAGGGATAGCGATGACCGCAAGATGGTGACTGAGGCTTTGGCTCTTATTCCCAGGTGCATTTCGTCAGACCCAGGCATGATGGGGGGGGGCTTATTACTCAAATTTCATAGGTACTGGGAAATGTGTAATTGTATGCACTTTTTCATAAAAAAAGTGGTATTTGGTGCACTTTAAATTGAGGAATGCCACTAACAGAAATGTAAAAACTATAAAAAAAAATTAAAAAAGCAGTCAGAAGAACTGGTGCTGACAATAAAAAAAAGGGGGCAGGTATGGGGGGAAAAAAAAACAACAACCAAAAAAAGGGGGGTATACAGCACTAAATGCTATGTAATGTTGTTAAACACTATACTATACTGACACACTATACTGACACTACACAGGCACACCACACTATACTCACACAACAGTAACACTGCACTGACACACTACACTGACACTTTACACTCACACTCACAATTTGAATTTCACAATAACACACTAACTCGCTAGTAGCAAATAGAGCCCTGACATGGCTCTGACTGTGCTCTTTGCCCTAATTGGTTCATGCCTGATTGGTTCGTCCAATTGCTTCATCCAATTAGGCCCTAGAATGCACTGTGCAGTGTGCAGTACGCAGTGCATTGTGGGGCACTTGGCGGGTGAATATCCCATTGAGCGTCCCAAAAAATACAGGTGATGTTCGAGCGGAACTTTTGCTTGGCTCAAACTGTTCGCATAACTCTATTCAGACCAAAGAGACTAATGCACTTTCTCCATTTCTTACTAAATTATCACCTAGACCTTATAACTGAAGTATCCTGGCTAGTTGTTATTGTGTTTTCCTTGTTTACAAGGTGTATGTTGACCTTTATTGACATTGGAAGAAATAAACAAAAGCGTGGTGGCAGGGTTACTATATTCTGGTGTTACCTGTTTTTCATATATGATAGATGTCCCCTTAATCAACCTGTAATGTTCTTTTGTTTTGTTGTATGTGGAGAATGTTGTATATCTCACTTCTTATGGTGTATGACCTTTACAATCTCACAAATAAAAACTGATAAGGAACAAACCCTCAGGGTGGCCATTGCTCCCTTAATAACCACTTTAAATTAATCCTCCCCATATATTTAGATGTAATGCAATATCTTAATTTTCTGTTGAAAATGTGGTGAATCTAAAAATTTCATATAACATAACTAGCATGGGCTGCTTTTTTTGCAGAAAGTCCCTCACTGATCTGGGATATGCAAAGAGGATATATATAATATGGGCAGGGCAATGCGGAGGCTGTCAGACCTAGGTTATTTAACAACAAAGGATGGCCGGGCGGTGGCTTTCCCATCCTGACTAGACACAGCCGATGACTGATCGGAGTACCCACTATCTGCCGGTACCATGTGACTGCCATGACGAATCATAGCAGGTCGCATGATAGCTGTACAAAATGAATGGCTTCCTTTCATGACATCCTTTGTGTTGCTAGCTGTGAGTTGTCAATCTGATCACATTGTACAGACAGGGCCAATCGCAGTCTATCTGTACCATGTGATTAGCTTTTACTAATCACAGCTAATCACAACAAAACAGATTGAATGATTCAGGTTCATTCAATAAAATGCTTGCTTCTAGCAATATAATGCACCGCTATAAGCAAACATAATGTGTAAACAAAAAAAATCGTGATCACTTCCCCAGAGCAATACTATGGTAACATTATATCGCTCTGGTCACAGAGTGTTATAAAAGTAAAAACAAATCATACAAAACAAAAAAAAATGTAATACAGATTATAAAAAATATTTTTGTACACCAGCCAGTGTCCTGATCACCGCCACCCCAGTTATATGATGAAGCTGTTCTGCAGTGGTGACAGTATGTACAAAAAAAAAAAAAGCATGTTTGCTCGGACTGGTGGGGGAGTTGGCACCTCGAAAGGCGCAGAGGACTCTTATTTCTCTGACGTTATTTTATGCACGTAAAGCTATCCTGTTATGTTGGAAGAAACCTGATCCTCCTACGGTGTCTTATTGGAAAGGTTTAATTAATAATGCTCTGCCGTTCTACAAAGCCACATATCTCAGTAGAGGATGTCCTAATAAATTTGAGAGAGTGTGGCGGTGTTGGCTTGATGCCACAGATACTGCGATCTAATCGCTAGGTGGGGGAGAACTCCTCGAGAGTCGGGTGAAGGACGGGGCAGGGAGTTGCTATACTTAGGTTGACTCCCATCCCCGTCTCGGGTCTTGGGAAAATTATTAACGGTATAAGATATGTTTTTTATATGTGAGGTACTGTTAATGAACATGGATTAAGCTCAGAAGTTGATCGGAGGGCTGCACAGGGGGGAGAGGGTGGGAAGGGTGGGGGGGGGGGGGGACTGGGGTTTCTGAGACCTTTTGTATGTTCTGTATGTGTTAAAAAACTGTTCAATAAAAATACATTTTCAAAAAAAAAAAAACTGTGAACATTTTCTTTTCTTTTTTTTATTTTCCAAACAATTATGACAAAAATGTACAACATAAAAGATGCCATGCCTCCTACTAAATACCTTGGACTGTCTACTGTCCAAAAAAGGTTAATTTGGGGGGCATTTTTACTGTCCTGACATTTTAGGGCCTTTGGAAGAAAGATAGGCCATCAGTACATCAGGATTGATCAATTTTCAGATATATACCATAATCTGTGGACTCTATAACTTTCCTAAAGACTAAATAATATACGCTGACTTCATTTTTTTTCACCACAGAAATGTAGCAGAATATATTTTGGGCTAAATTTATGAAGAACAATTATTTATTTGAAACATTTTATAACAGAAACCGGGAAAAACACATTTTTCATTTATTTATAAAAAAAAACATACCGCCGTAATAAAACTCTATTTGTGTGAATAAAATTATAAAAATTAGTCTGGGTACAGTGCTGCATGACCGCTCAATTGTCATTCAAAGTGTGACAGCACTGAAAGCTGAAAATTGACCTGGACAGGCAGGGGTTAAAAATGCTCTGTATTGAAGAGGTTAAAATATGATTACCCTTTAAACACTATTGTGGAATGCTTCGTGGAGTGAAACATTCTTTACGTGTTTTTTTTTTTTGACTGGACACTACAGATAACAATTTCATGTGGCCATGTCCAAGAACTTTTCATTAGGATGCCAGACATTAGAGAATGCTTACCTGACAGGTCACCTCCATGTTATCTGGTTGAGCCTGTATTGTTTTCCCCATTACTCCTATTTTCTTCAATGGCACAATCATGCAAGTTTACCCAATTCAAACTATCATATTTGCATAAATCGCTTTCATTAGACATCTGCTTCTTTCAAACAAGTATTTTGTCTGCCACCTGCCCTGGAATTCTGACTATTGTTTGTCTGCCACCTGTCAGGACATCTGAATTGTTTTCACTTGGATGGAGACCAACCTAAGCACCACGCTCTGGAAATTGTTCACATTCAATTTCATTCATACCATCAATTGCTCTGAACACTTAACTCCTGTGTCTCACTTAGAGCCTTTCACCACCCGCTAGTGACACAAAGGACCCACCTTATCTATGGCAGTTTATGCAGGCCATAGAGCCTACTGATGTGCCCTTTGTCATGAGATAATTTGACTGATACTTACTCTATCATGCAAAACCGACCTAAGGTCATCTCATCTTTTTGCCAAAATTGTTTGGAAATGGGGAAACATGCAGATAATCAGGTGTTAAAACATTATTTAGCTGCAATTTGCCCTTTAATGTCCCCACAGAAGCAAATTATCCATTATTAATGAAAGAAAGTTCCATGGAGGATGATATAGCATTTCTTTTAAAAGGCACTGTGTGCAATGGCTAGATCTCAAGAATAAACCCCAAACATTTTAACCACTTTTGTACTTAAGCCTTTTTACACATAATTGTATTGCATTTGCATTGCATTGTATTTGTATCACAAAAGGTTCCATTAGTTAGTAAAAGGCCAGGTGTCTATTAGAATATGATGTCTCCCCTGCTGAAACTAATGAGGCACAAATCATGCTACATTATATTTTTTCAGAGCTGCCACCAAAAGTGACAGCCAAACCGAGAAGTAACATAATAACAATGAGGTTGATTTACTAAAGGCAAATATACTGTGCACTGTAAGTGCAAGTGCATTTATCTAGATCAGAGGGGAAGCTCTGAAATGAGGGAAGCTCTGCTGGTTTCTATCATCCAATTATGTACAAACAAAGATTATGTTTTCTATTTTCCTTGCATGTGAATAAGTATTCTTTTTAAACTGGAACTTTAGCTCATCTACCAAGCTCTGGAGCAAGTGCACTTGCAGTATACAGTTTATTTTCCTTTAGTAAATCAACCCCATTGCTTCCATGTTCATTCAAATGGATTTTCACTGTTCTCCCTCAGTGTTTCATCCAACACCCACCATGCCAGTTCCAGTTCATGCAGGTAATCTCTGGCTCTGCAAACAGTCATGAATAGTTGTGGTCATAGGCAGCCTATCATTGCAGTGTACAGGCTCAACTGCGGTAGCTATCTGCACACAGCTCTCAATCTCAACTCAGTAGATTCTTGCTGCTGTGATATACAGCATGGCTGAATGCCTGTGCAAATGGTGCCTGACTTGCTTCCTCCACAGTTGCACATATTCACCTTACATTTTCTCCCCTGTTGCTGTGTTTACAACCTGTTGCTTGGACAGTTGTCTTCTTTTCACAAAGTAAAAATGGTTGGTGCTCAGATCAGTTTAAGGCCGGGTTCACATATGTGTGGCTGCGGGTTTGGGCCTTGGATCCGATGCATCCTTGTTCACTGGTTCAGGTGCGAATCAGGTCCCAATTTTTGCCTGAATTTGCATCTGAATAGGACGCAAAGACACACAGGACCCTTTTTGAATGCGGACATCGCCCAGCCCGGACCTGTACACCCACATCCAATTTTCATACGTGTGAACCCAGCCTTAACATAGTAAAATAAAGGTTCACATGGTCTGGACAATACACAGAGCAATACAAAAATCCCGCAGCAAGCACATGTAATCTGCATAAACATTTTAGGTTAAAACAGAGTTTTTTTGTATACATTTTCAAGTATTGTATTGTGAAGACATACTGTCACATCAAGGCACCCCTAAAAAGTATAGCGGCTAACCCAAATTATCTGAACTCCCAACCTGAAACATAAACAGAGTAAACCATATCCTCCCTAAAGAAGAATTTCACCTTTTGCAAAAAAATAATTAATGCACCCATTTAGCAAAAAAGCAAAAATGTGCATTTATTATTTTTTTGCATTTGAGTAGATATGAGCTTCAGTGTCTTCCTAACTCATCTCTATCCAAACTTCAAAGTTGCACCCTTTTTCTCTCCAATCAGCTGCAGGGCAGGTCATTCCCTGCCTCACAACACACATAAATGTGTCCTTATACTGTATGGACATATCCATACTTAGCCAATGCCTTGTGCATGCTACACATGGTTCATGTATACCATAAATATGAGTGTAACATGAAACATCTGTACAAAAGTGGTGGTATGTTTGTTATGTTTTAAAGGTATAGCCACATACCAGACAACCTGGGCTCACTTAAGACAGCTGAAGATCCCCAATGGGGAGGGGGGAGTTACTAAAACTGGTCACACAGAATCTGGTGCAGCTGTGCATAGCATCCAATCAGCTTCTAGGTTTTAATGTCAAAGTGTATTGAAAAAGCAGAAGTTAGAAGCTGATTGGTTACAATGTACAGCTGCATCAGATTCTGTGTGCACCAGTTTTAGTAAATTTCCCCCAATGTTTCTGTATCAAATGAAACAAAGTAAAAATATCAGCCACTCAGATTATTTTATAACTAGTAAAAGAAAACTTGCTTGGCGCAGCAGTGCAGCTTCACCTGTATTTCAAACTGTATGCAACAAAAACATGTTTATTACCTAATATGTATAATGGTTTAATTTGTCTTTTTGTTCTGGCAAGCTTAAAAGGGTCCCCTGAAGAAGTCGATGGTTTACAGGTTCCCTGAAGAAGTTGTTGGCATAATGCATCAAGACCTGTCAGTTCACTTGCATACAACCGAGCGAGAGCAGCAGTCAGTCCAGTGATTTTGTAGTTACAATTATAAGTGCATTTTAATAACGTTTTATGGTTGTCTTTACATAAATAGAGAGCACCTACCATACCTGCGGTGAACGGTATAGTGGAGTAAAATTATCACTCTTGGCCTGTCCTTGCCCTAAAGCGGACTATCCATGCCTGACCTTCTTTGATTTAAAGGTCCACCTTTTAAGATGAGCATAGGCCAACAAGAGCAGTGGTGGAAGTTTATTTACATTGTTCCATCATTTAAGAAGTGGAAAATTGTGGCAGTGCAAATTTTTTGGATTTGGTCCTATGGACATTATTTCACTAGCACTATTGTGTTCTTATTTTTTAAACTCTGGTGCTTTGGTTCTGGTGAATGGTGCTGGTGAATTTTTCTATGGTTCTTTCTTTCCTTCCTTTCTTTGCACCTAGGTACCAAATGTAGTGACTGATGAGTTAAGAAGGGTATGCGTAGCTGTGTAAGTGGAAATTAAATGAACCTGTTGCTTTGTCCTGCTAGGGAATCTTAGTGGTATTAGTCCCTCTAAAATTCATGCATTGCTCACATATATTTATTTTGTTTCTATTGTTTGAACATAATAAATGTATGCTTTTTTCGACATAACTGCATATGAAATATAAAAAAAAGGAGAATTGAATATATTGGCCAGAATGTAGGCCTTTAGTTAAATTTTCAATGATGTAAAGAAAATCAAGATGAAAGAGTTTGGCAGCATAAGAATTTAATTCTTTCGGCTCTATATCCTGGAATTGCCCGACCAATACCTTAACTATAACTGCTTAGTTAGCCTGAGAGCTATACTTAAGAAAACAAAGATCTTGGTGGTTGATTAATAAAATATCCAAAGTAGTCTGAGGAAACTGGATATGAACTGCAGTCAGGTGACCTTTACAATGAAAGCACTCAGCAATTACTTTACATATCAGCATTGGAATTATTTATCCACATTCTGTAAGAATACCACCAATTTGATACCCCTACTAAGCTTCTAGTCAGGGAACTCTCCAGCACAAAGTGGGCTAGTATGTAGATGTTTGACAAACATACACACTGCTTTCTTTAAAACCTTTGTATGCAATACTGTGTTTCCATAGGCATGTTTAGTCTCAGCAAGAAACTTTAATTATGTGATACAAATACGTAATTACATATAGCAATTGTGGCACACAACCAAATAAGGATATCAACCCACTTTGGTCCCAAGCAGGCCGAACGTATTAATTGTTCTCGTTTACCCCAAAGCTTTCAGGACATATTTATTACACCATATAATGGAATGTTTGGAATAGCAATCATATATTTTGAAAAGGAAATACATAGCAATTGACAGGATGAAAGAGCTAGGCAACACCCCTTTTACATTTAGTGGGGAAGACTAGAAAATGCTGTTTACTCAGCGCTTGGATAATTGTTTTATGTTGTGAATACATCATATCCTCTTTAATCATATTTCCTTTGATTAGCATTAGGGTGGTAAACTTTATTATTTATTTACAGCCAAAACAATGTTTAATTTTAACACATTATGAGCTGACTTAAGATCCTACAGCATCACAAAGAGATATAATAGTTTATAGGGAGGCAAGTACAATGCATAATTTTGACTATTCCTTTCTGAGTTCAATCACATGGAAGTTCATGCTCAGCTTAACAAGGTAACATTTAGCAATCCATGTATTACTTGATCCTATTAAAATTGTATGCCATAACAATAATTTACAAGGAAAGGATACCCCCCAACACCATGGGACTTTTAAGGCAACTTGATAAATAGATTAAAAAATATGTATAAAAAAATGTAACAGCATTCATCAAGGTATTGTTAAAAACTACTAGGTGCATACATCACCAACTGGAACATAAATTAGAAAGAAAAAACAATACCGTTGGTATGGTTGAGAACTATTGATTTCCTTTGTGGTTCACCCGACACGTTTCAGGATTTCAGTGTTGATCCCTTCATCAGGGCGATTTCTTTCAGGAGAAAATATTCAAATAACAGTCTGTAATTAAACGTAGTGAAAGTCTGAGCATATTCAAATCATGAGACAGAGAATGAGCATCGTTGGAGACGGAAAAGGGAAAGAAACACTCACCAATCAGCCGGATACTGCACTTATTGCGCTGTCAGTGTTTTAAATGTGTGTGTACATGTGTAAATAAATGTACACAGTTGTATAAGAATTGTACAGATGGATCAGTTTGGCTCTGTAGAAATTCCAAAGGAACATGTCAGAGCTTGAGTAAGTCAAGAAATGATGACAGTCAGCTTATTGATGGCCTAAATTGGCTGGAGTCAAGACCAACGTGATGAGTAGAAAAACCCAAAAGTTCTCTCTCAAATGATACAGCACATATGCACATAAGTCAAAACGTTTTAGTTAGGCGTACATATTATGAGGATTCATATTGAGAAAAAAATTGCTTAAATGAGTGTTTGATATTAGGGGCAATCCAAATTGTTTATACTATATATATATTTGTGCTATATCAGTACAGAAATATATGTCTATGCATATAAATTTTCAAACCTCCATGCAGGGTTCCACAGGCCCTACATCTAAAAAATGAGCCGCTCGTACGCACTCGCTGTCACTGCCACTAAGGACTCCTTGAAGCTACCGGATCTCACTAACAGGTAGACACACATTCAACATATTCAAGGGATTTGAGCGATTGCTATTGCTGTTAATTTCAGGATATATATGTAACAGCATCCAGACGCTTATTAATACACAACAAATAGGCATTACTATCTGTGTGTTTCACTAGCCACATTAGTCCGATTTTTGTACTATTTTGCTCTTATCTGATTTTATTTTTAATACAAATATGACATATTATTACAATAGAGATCTAATAGTTTCATTTAATATCTTAAGATACTGTACACATGTACATATATATATATATATGTATGTATATATATTTTCATTTTTGCATGTTATATATATATATATGTATGTATATATATTTTCATGTTTGTATATATATATATATATATATATATGTATGTATATTCATGACATGATGATAGTAAGTAGATATAAAATTCTCCTTTTTTCTCTCTTAAAGATGCCCCTTTTGTATATATATATATATATATATATATATATATATATATATATATATATATATATATATATATATGGCTATTCCTATGCAGAGTTTTAGACCCTGTACAGAGGCATGGTTTGCAAATGTATATGCATAGACGTATATTCATGTGCTGATATAACACACATGTAAGACCCCTTTCACACCACACTGCCCATAGCGTGGGCGGTAAAACTAAAAATAGCGGCGTTTTACCGCCGGATTTGAGGCGCATTTGGGCCGTTAGTGGGGCACTTTTACCCCCCACTAGTGGCCGAGAAAGGGTTAAAACCGCCGGCAATACGCCGCAATAGCGGCATTTTGCCGGCGGTATTACAGCGCTGCCCCATTGATTTCAATGGGGAGCAGCGGTGGAGGAGCGGTAAACACACCGCTCCAAAGAAGCTGCTGGCAGGACTTTTCCCTGATGTCCTGCCAGCGCACCGCTGTAGTGTGAAAGCCCTCGGGCTTTCACACTACAGACAATGGTGCCGCTTTTTTAGGGCGGAACGCCCTGGTGTGAAAGGGGTCTAAATAGTATAAACAATTTGGATTACCCCTGAACATGAAACACTTATTTAAACAATTTTTTCTCAATATGCATCCATATAATATATGTGCCTAACTAAAACGTTTTGACTTATGTGTATATGTGCTGTATCATTTCAGAACTTTTGGGTTTTTCTACACATCTCGTTGGTCTTGACTCCAGCGATAGTAGACCATCAATAAGCTGACTGTCATCATTTCTTGACTTACTCTAGCTCTTACATGCTCCTTTGGAATTTCTACAGAGCCAAACTTTATACCCACAAAGCTTTTTGATCTGGTTGTTTGAATCATCAAAGTGGGGGTCCCTTCAATACTGATCCACCTGTACAATTCGTATGCATTGATGTTGTAAGGGTAGGGAGAGTCACCCTTTAAGCTTATGCTAGGAATACATATTAAGAGCTTCAAGAGTTAAAAGCATGTTACTTATAATTGTTCACGGTGGCACTTGTTTTTGCAGATCTGCAGATGTCTGCAAAAACAGGATGTGTCTGTGGTTAGAAATTTTATAGGAAGTGATAAGTTCATAAGGTGATTTTATATGTGTTAAAATAAGTAATCTTAAGGTCATATATAAAAATATATGTCTGTATGTCTGGAAACCTTATATCAGAATTCCCCTAAAAAAACCCGCTAGACTGTATGACGCACTAGACGCACTAGAATGTCAACGCTATTTGATTGGTGAATGCTTGTCTAAATCTCATTGGCTTGTAATACAATGTAATACAATGTTTTGAACCATAAAAGACTGATAACAGGAAATTAAAAGTGTGCATATTCAGAATCAACCAGAGTGTGTGTCTGGTTCCTTTTTGAATAACCACCCCGATCGATTGAAGAGAGTGTTTCCAGTGAAAGTTCCAGGCCGGGCCAAGAAGTCAGATGATTCAGATAAAGGGGCGCTCCTCACAAGTGGTGTCAGAAGTGGGATGGTCAGCCATTGAACAGGTGAGTTTTCTTTGAAATTACTTTTTATAAGTTTTTTTTGAGAAACTTGCCTGTTTTAATGCTGTACGTAGAACACTTCATGTACTTGATTGTGGTTTTCAAAACGGTGATATAATCTGTCTCTGTCTTTGAAAAAAGGAAGCTCGCTAAGTTAAAGAGTTATAAGAGTTGAGACCCTCGCTAGGCGGGCCGGGGTCAGTAATAGGATGAATTTTCCTCGCTAGGATGGCCGGGAAAAATATAGTTTTAAGTTTTCAGTTATAAAGGACTGTTCACTGGAAACCTCTAGAATTAATGTCTGGACCTAGTCCTGCGTATTTGACCGCAGGACGTTGTCCCGAGTGTTTAACAGGCCTGTTATTTGTGTACAAAGGTTCTCAAACATATTTGGTGTCTAGTGTTGTTGGAGGATATTTCCATAAAATAGGAAAAGGTCCATTATTCCGTGAGGGAGTCCCACGGATACAGACTTTAAGGTTTAATATACATAATAATTTTGTGTTTCAAGAAGGTTTAACTGTTAAAGGTGTTAGGAGTACCATTGAGTTCAGGACAGGTGAACAATTTATAGTCTGTCCTAAATCATTAAGAGTGTGTTCTGAAGTTGATGTGTATAAATAGAAGTCATACTATAAGCTAAAGTATAAGAATTTAATATGGGAAATCAACTGGGTAAGGGAGGTCCAGGAGGTAAGCTGGAACAGCCCACCCCATTTGATTTCGTGTCGGGAAATTATGGAAAACATTGTACTGAACCCTTCTGGGCAAACATATTATCCAGAGCTCATATTCTTCAAGTTTCAGGTTTAACTACTGATGGCCCTTGTTGCCAAGAGGATTGGGAGGAGGTCACTAAAATTTGTGGGCAACACAAACAGTACAATTATCCACCGTTTCCCCATGATAATGATTACATGATTGAATGTTACAAAATATGGTCAAAAGCGTTAAAAGAATATAAAAAGAGGTTTCCTCAAACAATTTACAGAGGTTCCAGACTTCCCTCAGTGCCGTCTGCTCCTGTTGCAACCCCTTATGGGCATGCAGGAAGGATTGCAACTAATCATGAATCATTGGCACTCCCTCCACCTTATGCCATGGTTAAAACGGATACAGAATCTCCTAAAATTAGAACAAAACTTTACCCTTCTGATGAGTTAACTATGGGAGCTTTAGTAGCCATAGCAGAGGAAAAGGGTGAAAATTGGTTGAGACGGGAGGAGGATACTAGAAGGTCATTAGAATTCAATAGAACAATGCATAAACAACAAAGGGAACTTGAGGAGGAGGAAGAAAGGCAGAGATTATTAAAAGAAAAGAATTTAAAAAGACAGCATAAAAGGGAGGAGATAGAGGAAGAGAAAAAGAGGGTTTTAAGTCAAATAACAGAAGAAGGACAAATGAAGACTCGTTTTCAGATGAAAACGGCTCAAGTGATTCAGAGACATAGTTCTAGGAGTCGTTCTCGCTCTCCTATCAGGTCAGAGAGTGAGGAAGAAGGCATAGAGGATTCACAAGAAGATCTCTCTCTAAAAATGAGTCACCTTAAAATGCCTTTACAGAAAACCTTAGATGAAACTGAATTAGTGTCAGAAGATGCAACAGCCTTTAAATTTCCACTTATCACTATGGGCACTACACAGGTACAAATTCCTTTGCCACTGGGCACGGTCAAGGAAATTAAGGAAACATGTCCTAAACCTAAAAAAGATCCCAAATCAGCTGTAAACTTTCTTAAAAGATATTGCCAGGGGGCAAGGATGTCAGGAGAAGATTTGGAAGTTATTATAACTGCTGTAGATCCTGAAACTACTGCAGAACTGAAAGTCACAGACTGGGTACGGGAGTGTAAATTATATGAAGATGAGGAAGATTGGGCTGGCTTTTGGAACAAACTGCTAGCCGCCTGGAGAAAAGCATATAAACCAGAAATGCCCATAAATGATTTGCTTGCATGTAGACAACAAACAGGGGAAGATTTTTATTCCTTTGTGTCACGGTTGTTTAAAATTTACACATCCTGTGAAATAGATAGCCCACAATTGTTTGTCAGTACAGCCATGAATAATGGGGACCCTAAAGTCACACAAATTATAAAATTTGTTAATTCTGATTGGGCTACACAGAGTCCTAAAGAATTTATGGAGGATGTGAAAAAACGAGCATCCTCTGGGGTTTTCCATACAAAAGGGGGATTGTTCACGCAAACCACACCTGAGGTCTCCTCTGGTATTTCTGCCATGTTTCCTGCTCTCAATGACCGACCACGAGGGTCATATCCTCAGCCCTATGACAATCAAGGATGTTTTAACTGCGGGGATCCTTCCCACTGGAAATCTGATTGTCCTCAAAGAAAGGGCCACAGACCCCGGCGAGGTGGTCCAAGGAGAGCTGATTTCAGAGGCAGATACCAGGGAAGAGGTCAGCAACACCACAACAACAACACGGGTTATCCGCAAGAACGGATACCTGCTCACATACAAAGTGAAAGTAGAACTCCTGATCGCCCTCCAAATCAATCTTATCCAAAGCAACATACTGATAGGCAACCTATAGAGCCGAGAAATTCAGTAGATTTAATTCAGATGGACTGGCCAGGGTACAGGGATAATAATCCCCATAACCCTTTCCACCCTAGAACATAGGGATGCCCGGAGCATATAATTCCCTCCTTGGTAATGCATTTTTTCTCTTCTCATTGGAAAACACTTCCACAAGTAGTTTTAAAAGTTGAAGGACACATGGTGACATTTTTAATTGATTCAGGAGCTAGTAGCAGTAGCTTAAATGACCCCAAATTTATCAATGAGAATTGTACCGAGGGATGCTCTGTGGGAATAAATGGGACTGATGTTTCACACAAGATCACTGCACCTCTAGAGGTGACAGATCTAGAAGGTAAATTATTGACCAAACAAACTTTTGCCATCTTAACAGAATGCCCCTTGTGTCTGATGGGGAGAGATCTTATGTCATCTCTAGGACTGACCATCAAATTTGACTTACAAGGGGGTATGACAGCTAAAGCAGTTAACTGTGACTTGACCATGCCTAAACGAAGGGATCTGACATTTTACTACATGTCCATACCAGCCCCCCTGGAGACTCACCCAATTTGGGCGAAGTCCAAGACAGATGTAGGACATATCAAATGCACTCCATATGTCCCCACTTTCAAGCCCAACATTTCTCCCGTCTTTCAGAAACAATACCCATTACACATTCAAAAATTACAGGGTATACAGCCACAAATTGAGGATTACTTACAAAGGGGAATCCTCAAACCAATCATCAGCCCCTGGAACACTCCCATCAATCCTATTAGAAAGGCCAATGGGGAATGGAGGATGGTGCAGGACCTACGGGCAATAAACAAATGCATACAGCCCCTTCCGCCTTTAGTTTCGGACATTTCGGGCATATTTTTAAGCATACCTGCCTCATCCACCATTTACACGGTACTGGACTTATCCAATGCTTTTTTCAGCATTGATGTACATGAAGATTTTCAGGAAATCTTTGCTTTCACTTGGAGCCACCCTTGCTCCATGATACCAGAAGTAAGTTCCCCGGGTCAGAAACTGCAACTGACCTGGAGTCGTCTTCCTCAGGGATATGTAGACAGTCCGGCAGCCTTTTCTATGGTTTTGAAGGCCACATTGGATGATTGGGTACCCCCTCAGGGATCAGTACTGCTACAGTATGTAGATGACCTACTGTTGTGTAGTGAGAGCAGGACGCAGTGTTCAGCCGATACGCAAAGCCTGATGAGCCATCTGTTTCTCAAGGGCCATTTGGCGTCTCGGAAAAAGATCCAATGGTGCAGGGACAAGGTGGAATACCTAGGATGTATTATCTCAGGTGGGACGCGGCAAGTGTCTCGTGAGCGCGTCAAGATGCTGACCTGCCTTGGTCCTCCAAAGGATAAGGCGGCACTCCTTTCCTTTCTCGGCTCGATTACTTATTGCAGACAATGGATCCCAGACTGTTCTTTTTATGACTCAATCCTACGCCCTGCCACTGCATTGACTGCCCCAAAACAGGTCACATATACTGAGGAAATGACGCAAGCTTTTAACTCTCTATTGCAGTCCTTGGCCAGTGCCCCAGCACTGGGTTTGCCAGATTACAGAAAATCTTATGTGTTATATTGTGTGGTCAGGGGCCCTACATTTTCTGCGGTTCTAGCGCAAATGCACGGCACTCACTACCGACCCGTGGCCTACCTTTCAAGGAAACTACCAATTCAAGTCCAAGGCATGCCAGCTTGTTTGCAAGCTGTGGCTGCTTGTGCTATGACCGTAAAGGAAGCATCAAAAATTACTCTCGGGGCTGAAACCACTCTGTATACCACACACACTGTAGTGCATCTTCTACAAAACATGTCAACACAGCACATGACAGCTCAAAGATCCAGTGGATATGAGATAGTGCTATTAAACACACATGGACTCACAGTCAAGTCATGCTCAGAGACCACACCAGCAGTTAGACTGTTACATTCCTTACTGAGACTGCCCATTGCAATCACTCCCACCCATGACTGTTCTACAGAACTGACCAATACAACTTCACCAAGACCAGACCTCACTGACACTCCCAACCCTGAATTTTTAGACATTTTTGTTGATGGAAGTTGTTCAAGGCCCTCAGATAACACGTACAAAACAGGATATGCAATAGTTACTTTGCCTGATGTAATTATTGAAGCGAAACCACTAACAGCCAGTTCAGCACAACAAGCTGAGCTACATGCCTTAACTAGAGCATGTCAGTTATTTCAGGGACAGGAAGTGAACATTTACACTGACAGTAAATATGCTTTCAGTGTGGCCCATGATTATGGAATGATCTGGACTAATCGGGGGTTTAAAACCGCAGACAACAAACAAATTGCCAATCAAAAGTGGGTGGAAGACCTTTTGCAAGCACTCCATTTACCATCCAAAGTTAATATTATAAAAGTGAAAGGTCACTCCTATGACAAGACAGAAACTACTAAAGGTAACAATTTGGCAGACACAGCAGCCAAAGCTGCAGCTAGTAGGGCACCTGTACAGGAAACTCAAATGTTGTTCTCAACAGATTTCCTTTCTCCTGATTTCAACTCGATAGTTTCTCTTATGCAACGAAAGGCACAACAAGAAGATATAGATGCCTGGGTTCATGCAGGTTTGACACGTAATCCGGATGGATTATGGTCAAACAAGGAGGGAACCATAGGGATCCCAGAAGCTGCTGCTCCTTTGATCCTGTCATATCTTCATGGTCCTGGGCACATAGGGAAAAAGCCCCTTTTGCAACTGTATAACCAAAGCTTTTGCACACAGAAAGCACATTCTCTGGTTAGTCAGCTAGTGGACTCATGTCTCACCTGTGCACAAAACAATGTTCAAGGTCCGAAATATGGGTTACATGGGCATCTCCCACCCCCTTTGGGTCCCCTGCAAGATATTCAGATAGATTTCACGCATATGCCAAAACAAAAGGGCAATATAAAATTTCTTTGCGTTATCGTGGACAAATTTTCATCTTGGCCAGAAATTATTCCAGTGACGGGTGAAACTGCAGGGATAGCCACCAGGTGCATAATCAATCATTGGATCAGTAGATTTGGTTTACCTGCTACCATATACTCTGACCAAGGGCCAGCTTTCACAGCAAAACTCACCCAGGGGTTAGTAAAAATCCTGGTGATACAATGGAAACTTCACATTCCATACCATCCCCAGAGTGCAGGAGTAGTGGAAAGGATGAACAGGAACATTAAGGACAAGCTAAAGAAGGCCACACAGGGTACTATGAAGAACTGGCTTCATTTCTTGCCAGGGGTAATTTTCCAGATAAGGACCACCCCTCATGCCAGGACAGGTCTCTCACCTTTTGAAATCCTAATGGGTAGGCCAGCACAAAAAGCCCCTAAAATAGGTGAGGAGTCTAACCTATATTCCTTACAGGAAGAGCATGTGAGACATCTGGTAAGTAGCCTTACTGAAAACTATGATAGAGTTGCTGTCACTTTCTTCCCTATTTCCTCAGAGCCGACGCACCCCTTCATACCAGGAGACAAAGTGTTGATCAAGCAACTTGCAGTCCGCAAGCAACCGGGTCCCATCTTCCAAGGTCCATTTGAAGTCCTCAAGGTCTCCAGGACAGCGATTCTGACCGAGCAAGGCCCGCAATGGATCCATGCATCAAGGATAAAGAAAGCGCCACAGCAGCAGGAACCAGAGATGGACCCAAAGCCAGGACCAAACGGATCCGGAGAGACACTGACCCAACCACCCCCCGCCATTCCCCCCCACTCCCTCCTTTCCGAAGAGACTCTGAACCCATCACTCCCTGCCCCAGACCCCCTTTCCCTCGGATCCGAAGAGACACTGATCCCATCACTCCCTGCCCCAGATCCCCTCTGACCCACAGGCAAGCTGTCTCCCTACTAGGAACCCCCAAGCCCCAATTCACAAAGCTCAGGAGGTGCAATGTTAAAGTTATTCTCATTTTGTCAATTGCATTAACCATGAAGGTATTCTTATTAACTGTTTTTGGGTGCTGGCTTACATCTTCATGCGGAATGAGTAGGAATAACAGTATAGAGATTAGGGAGAGAGTAACAAGAGCAACACCCACAAGAGTGATGTATGATCATCCTTGCTGTATACAGACAGAATATACAATGTCTAGAGCCCAAGCTGCAGTAGTAACTGAGTATCGCTTTCAGAGGAGGGATGGGATATGTAATATAACAGCCTTCGTACTGTCAGGAACATATGAAGGAGAGAACAAAACCTGGTGTATGAATCCTGATAGTTTAGTAACAAAAAAAATTGTGAGCAAACTTAAAAAACAGAAAATGGAAGCCAGGGGTATTGATATTACTATACAACATAGAAGGTCCCACAGGCAATCTGAATACCCTTTGTCAGAATCACACCTAAAATTATTGTCTTTTCGAGAGGCAAGGAGAGAGATCCTAAAACCAAATTTGAACAGCAATAATAATGGAGCTCAATTAGACCCAGAGACCTATTCAGTCCCCGATACCATCCCACATCACTTCATAATGATGCATGCTTTCGCAAGGATGCAGAATCATTCTGAATGTTGGGTATGTTCTCATATGGGCACGGGCCGACATTCAGTTCCCATGGTTGGAAGGCCCATCACCCTAGAACAGCTGCTAGATATCACCCAGCAGGTCCCTTTGGCCAATACAACCACAATTAACAAGCCCCTGTTATTCACTGGATATACCAGGAAACCCCAATTCTGCTTCTTAAATGGAGCAGGGAGAGATCTCTATAATGCTCAGTTCTGTAGAGATGCTTTGGTGAATTTCACCATGTTAGATTTGCCCCTAGCTTTAAATGGTACAATAGAAGTAGAAGGACTACTTACACATAATATCCCTAACCAAGATGATCGAATATCCAATATGTCCCTTTATAATATATCCAAATGTGCCAGAGGGTATAACTTATCCCGAGCACTTGAATGGCTGCAAGACACACATATGAAAAACCCTTGGATGGGGGAAGAGGAGAATGATACCCCCTCCTTGGGAGATTGGCTGTGTCTTGTAGGACTCCGATCCAAACGAAGTTTCCCCAAAATAGTACCAGCACCTCATATCCCACATGGGTGGATGGTTTGTTGTGGCTTATGGTGCCACACCACTATTCCCTACCCCATGGACAGGAAAACAGCTGGTTGGTGTACCCTTGTAGAAATGATACCCTTCATGGGAACCACAACAGGAGATTCTCCTGTCGCAATGGTACCAGCGCATGGCCACTTAGAGTTCGGGAGGCACAAGAGGGAAATTACTACCTGGTGGGATAAGGTATTTGCATCATTTGGTGGAGCAGGTATATACAATGCTCTCGCCAAGGTGGATGAATTCGGGATGTTAGTGGATTCTTGGATGAATAAAACTGCCATAGACATAGGATTGCTAAATGAGGAACTGAGAAAGATTTTGTTTGAGCAAGAAATCATTAAACAGAGATAGGAGAGAATCATGATGATCCTCACTGGGCTCTGTGATGTTACAGGGGACAGAAGCCTGTGTTGCACATATATGAATAATCTAACACGGCCTTCAGAGGACCTGCAAATAACGGATTATTATGAAATAATAAAGGGACACAATGATGAGAGGGCAAAATTGCAGGACCGAATGAGACGTCTGGGAGACTCCTGGAATCCATTCTCTGGAGTGGGAGGTTGGTTTGGTTCATTCTGGGATAGTATCATGAATTTCTTTAAGAAAGTAGGAATGATCCTCATCATCATACTTATCCTGGGAATTGCAATCTATGCTACCATTAAGATTATATTTTGTCTAATGGGCAAGGCTACCAAGATCAAACTTTCCACCTCAGAGCCAGACACAGAGCCAGACACAGTCAAGGCCATGTTGTACTCAGGACATAGGTGGTACTGAGAATGATCAATAAAGGACTTCGTCCTTCATGATCAAAGGAGGGATTGTAAGGGTAGGGAGAGTCACCCTTTAAGCTTATGCTAGGAATACATATTAAGAGCTTCAAGAGTTAAAAGCATATTACTTATAATTGTTCACGGTGGCACTTGTTTTTGCAGATCTGCAGATGTCTGCAAAAACAGGATGTGTCTGTGGTTAGAAATTTTATAGGAAGTGATAAGTTCATAAGGTGATTTTATATGTGTTAAAATAAGTAATCTTAAGGTCATATATAAAAATATATGTCTGTATGTCTGGAAACCTTATATCAGAATTCCCCTAAAAAAACCCGCTAGACTGTATGACGCACTAGACGCACTAGAATGTCAACGCTATTTGATTGGTGAATGCTTGTCTAAATCTCATTGGCTTGTAATACAATGTAATACAATGTTTTGAACCATAAAAGACTGATAACAGGAAATTAAAAGTGTGCATATTCAGAATCAACCAGAGTGTGTGTCTGGTTCCTTTTTGAATAACCACCCCGATCGATTGAAGAGAGTGTTTCCAGTGAAAGTTCCAGGCCGGGCCAAGAAGTCAGATGATTCAGATAAAGGGGCGCTCCTCACAGATGTACATTTATTTACACATGTACACACGCATTTAAAACACTAGCAGTGCAATAAGTGCAGTATCCAGCTGATTAGTGAGTGTTTCTTTCACTTTTCCATCTCCATCGATGCTCATTCTCTGTCTCATGATTTGAATATGCTCAGACTTTCACTACGTTTAATTACAGACTGTTATTTGAATATTTTTTCCTGAAAGAAATCTCCCTGATGAAGGGATCAACACTGAAATCCTGAAACACATTGAGCAAACCACAAAGTAGATCAACAGTTCTCAACCATGCCAACTGTATTGTTTTTCCTTTCAAATTTATGTTCCAATTGGTGATGTATACACCTAGTCGTTTTTAACAATACCTTAATACATTTTGTTACTTTTTCTATAGATGTTTTTTTTATCTCTTTATCAAGTTGCCTTAAGGGCCGGTTCACACAGCGAGCCGCGGCGAGGTAAGTCGGAGACGCCTCGCCGCGACTTGCGGGGAGCTCAGCGGCGACTTGCAGAGGACTTCTGCATAGAAGTCAATGCAAGTCGCCCCCGAAGTCGCCCCGAAGTAGTACAGGAACCTTTTTTCTGAGTCGGAGCGACTCGAGTCGCTCCTCTCAGAACGGTTCCATAGTACTGAATGGGGGCGACTTGCGGGAGCGAGGCGAGGCGAGCCGTGTCGCCTCGCCTCGCGTCGCAGTGTGAACCGGCCCTTAATATCCCATGTTGTTGGGGGGGTACCCTTTCCTTGCAAATTCTACTTTTGGGGATGTCAACAACAATTCAGTTTTTTTTTTAAGCGAAAACCCCTATTTACAAATAACAATAATTTAATACTAATACTAATATTCATAGACAAAGCATAGTTAGAAGGCATTATCAAGTTTAGTATAAAGTAGCTATAAAATACCAATTATTGTCCCTATTTTGCTTTAACCACTTCAGCCCCGGACCAATTTTCAGCCTAAGGACCAGAGGTCTTTTTACAATTTCGCACTGCACTGCTTTAACTGGTAATTGCACGGTCATGCAATGTTGTACCCAAACTAAATTTGAGTCATTTTCTTCCCACAAATAGAGCTTTCTTTTGATGGTATTTGATTGCCTCTGCGATTTTTATTTTTTGCGATATAAATGGAAAGAGACCGAAAATTTGGAGAAAAAAATATATTTTCTACTTTTTGTTATAAGAAAAATCGAATAAACTCAATTTTAGTAATACATTTAGGGCAAAATGTTTTCAGCCACATGTCTTTAGTAAAAAAAAATGTCAATAAGCGTATATTTATTGGTTTGCGCAAAAGTTATAGCGTCTACAAACTAGAGTACATTTTCTGGAATTTATACAGCTTTTAATTTATGACTTCCTATCTCAATTCTTGAGGTGCTAAAATGGCAGGGCAGTACAAACCCCCCCCCCCCCCAAATGATCCCATTTTGGAAATTAGACACCCCAAGGAAATTGCTGAGGGGCATGTTGAGCCCATTGAATTTTTTTTTTTGTCCCAAGTGATTGAATAATGACACAAAGAAAAAAAAGTTTACAAAAAGTTGTCACTAAATTATATATTGCTCACACATGCCATAGTTATATGTGGAATTGCACCCCAAAATATATTCTGCTGCTTCTCCTGAGTACGGGGAATACCACATATGTGGGACTTTTTGGGAGTCTAGCCGCGTACGGCACCCCGAAATCCAATCACTGCCTTCAGGATTTCTAAGGGTGCAAATTTTTGATTTCACTCCTCACTACCTATCACAGTTTCGAAGGCCATAAAATGCCAAAATAACACAACCCCCCCCCCAAATGACCCCATTTTGGAAAGTAGACACCCCAAGGAAATTGCTGAGGGGCATGTTGAGCCCATTGAATATTTTTTTTTTGTCCCAAGTGATTGAATAATGACACAAAAAAAAAAGTTTACAAAAAGTTGTCACTAAATGATATATTGCTCACACATGCCATAGTTATATGTGGAATTGCACCCCAAAATATATTCTGCTGCTTCTCCTGAGTATGGGGTTACCACATATGTGGGACTTTTTGGGAGTCTAGCTGCGTACGGCACCCCGAAAACCAATCACTGCCTTCAGGGTTTCTAAGGGTGCAAATTTTTGATTTCACTCCTCACTACCTATCACAGTTTCGAAAGCCATAAAATGCCAAAATAACACAAAACCCCCCCAAATGACCCCATTTTGGAAAGTAGACACCCCAAGCTATTTACTGAGAGGCATGTTGAGGTCCATGAAATATTTTATATTTTGCCACACGTTGCAGGAATATTACAATTTTTTTTTTTTTGCACAAAGTTGTCACTAAATGATATATTGCTCACACATGTTATGGGCATAAGTCAAATTACACCACAAAATAAATTCTGCTGCTTCTCCCGAGTATGGGGATACCACATGTGGGGGACTTTTTGGGAGCCTAGCCATGTACAGGACCCCGAAAACCAAGCACTGCCTTCCGGATTTAAATATAAAATGCTACCAAAAAAACTGTTAGCGATCGCAGGGATCAGGCCTGACCCTGCGATCGCTGTAGTTATGTGTTTAGTGTTTTGTAAGTGACAGCGATCGATCGATACTGCACTTGGGTGGGCTGGGCGGAGGGACAAAACGCAGGTGCTAGCAGGTATCTGGGCTGATCCCGCTAACAATGCGTTTTTTTGGAACCCTAAACTGCTGGGGACGCTAGTATAGATCTGATCAGATCAGATATTGATCTGTTCAGATTCTATACCACTATGGGAGGTGTATGCTTTGCGCGTGGGTGTTAGCGGTACTGGCACTAACCTAGCGCTGCCTGGGGCGACGCAGACCCTGACCCTAAAACCTAATTGATATCACCCGCCGGGTGATCAGGGGGTTAAACCTTTATTGGGTAATAAATGGTGGGTGCCCTGATGCTATAAAAAGCAAACTAACTAAACAGAGTCACCCGTAACACTTATACGGTGATCACTGGTGAAAGGGTTAACTAGGGCCAATCAGGGGGTTCAAATTTTTATTAGGTAGTATATGGGGGTCCCTGGCGCTATATAAAAATCTGACGGGGAACCTAAATAACTAACTGGCTAACCAGCGTCACCAGTGACACTTATACGGTGATCGCTGGTGAAAGGGTTAACTAGGGGCAATCAGGGGGTTAAAACCGTTATTGGGTAGTATATCGGGGAACCTAGCGCTATAAAAACCTGGCGGTGAACCTAAAAAAAGAACTAGCTACCTAGCGACACTAGTGACACTAATGCAGCGATCAGAAAAATGATTGCTTAGTGACACTGGCAAAAGGGGGTGACAGGGTTAACTAGGGGCAATCAGGGGGTTGAAACCATTATTGGGTAGTATATCAGGGTACCTAGTGCTATAAAAACCTGGCAGTGAACCTAAAAAAATAACTAGCTACCTAGCGACACTAGTGACACTAATGCAGCGATCAGAAAAATGATCGCTTAGTGACACTGGCAAACGGGGGTGAAAGGGTTAACTAGGGGCAATCAGGGGGTTAAAACCATTATTGGGTAGTATATGGGGGTACCTAGCGCTATAAAAACCTGGCGGTGAACCTAAAAAAATAACTAGCTACTTAGCGGCACCAGTGACACTAATGCAGCGATCAGAAAAACGATCGCTTAGTGACACTGGCAAAAGGGGGTGAAAGGGTTAACTAGGGGCAATCAGGGGGTTAAAACCCTTATTGGGTAGTATATCGGGGTACCTAGCGCTATAAAAACCTGGCAGTGAACCTAAAAAAATAACTAGCTACCTAGCGACACTAGCGACACTAATGCAGCGATCAGAAAAACGATTGCTTAGTGGCACTGGCAAAAGGGGGTGAAAGGGTTAACTCTAAGGGCAATTAGGGGGTTAAACCTTTATTGGGGGTGGTAGGGGGCTACCCTGGACCTAACACTAACTGCCCTGACAGTTTTTACTGTCACAACTGACACTGAAGGCAGTGATCAGTAAATAAATGATCACTGCAATCAGTGACACTGTGACTGTGAGGGGGGGATCGGGGGGCGATCGGGGGGGGTGATGGGGGGGGTTGTGTGCCTATGTGTGCCTACATGTCGGTGTAGTGTTGGTGCACACTTACTTTTAGTCTTCTCCTTGTAGTCCAGTGAAAAAGACCGCCCCGAGGAGAATGACATCACTTCCTCCCTGCCTGTGTATACAATACACAGTGGGAGGAAGCTTCTCATTCACCAGGAGCAATCGAGAGGGGGTGGCCAGAAACCAACAGCCATCCCCTCATCCCGGATTGCTCCTGAAGCGAAACGGACCGCCGCATCCAGCGGGAGGGGGTCCGATCGGACCCCCCACGCGCTGGAAGGCAAGCACGTACATGTACGTGCTTGTGCCTGTACATGCCATTGTGATGACGTACAATGGCATGCGGCGGTCGTTAAGTGGTTAATCACATTTAGTCCATGCTTGTTAGTAATGTCTGTACAACTAATTATTTTTTTAAATGAACAAAAAGTTCTTAACACAATACCATTATATATAAAGTGCAATACTATAAATAAAATAAAGAAAAACAAGAAATTGAGCAGAGTTGTTTGCTTTATTTCTCTTTTTATTTGTATATCGAAGGCTCTATCCAGCAATACACGGAAAAATCATGTGTAATTGACAAACCCTTGTCTTGAAACCTGAAAGCTGTCTAACAAAGATGAGCAATTCCTGAAGATAATACCCTCAAGGAATAGAACGAAGACAAATGTGGAATTGACAACAAAACTGGCAGCATCCTCTAATGTCATTGTCCATCCATCAACAGTATGAAGGTCATTTGTGAAATCAAGGCTTAAAAGATTTGTTGCGGCATGAAAGTCTGTTTCGAAAGCACATCATCGGTGAATGGTTCTCTGGACTTCAAGCATCTGATGTTCAGTTATCTATATTTAATTGCAGACAGGATTCCAAACAAGTCAAAGAAACTCAGATTCATTCTTTGACAACACCAGACTCTTACATGCCTATAATGCTTGGAGGAAGAATTCAACAGTTTATTAGTTGCAGTAACTATTAAGGAAATAAGTGCTGAGACTATTTTAAGACAAACAGACAAAGTTACTATTAACAATTGCACCGGTGTAATTGTGTATTTAGCTTGGCTTGAATAAGAATTGTTACAAATTGGCCACCACTGAAGTCATCTCTATCGTGTTTAATGTGTCCTCATCAATCAGTACAAGAAGTAACAAAACCCCCTGAGTTGCTATACCATATATTAGTGAAGACTTAATTGGGTTGATTTGCTAAAGGCAAATAGACTGTGCACTTTGCAAGTGCAGTTGCCCTCATTTTCCCCCAGAGCTTACAGAATGTGGTGAAGCATCAATTAACAGAACCCAATCAGGTGTAAGGAAAAAAAAGAGCATCTTTGCTTGCACAACAGAGCTTCTCCACATTCACGAAGCTTTTGGGAAAATGAGTGTAAGTCCCCTTTCACACAGGCTTTCTAGGCTTTGCGGTCAGGTCTGCCTGTCTGTTTTTCAGGCGGACCTGATTGGATGCCCCATTCACTCCTGTGGAGCAGTGGACGGTATAATTTCACTTCGTCCCCAGTCTTTCTATACCTTGTTACACCCTGACCATTTCTTGCTGTTAATATGATTTGAAAATGTGAATGTCTGCTTTAGACTGAAGCTGGACATACTGCAAATGACCCACTTTTTTTCATTCAACCAGTGAATTGAATGAAAAAAACTGATCCAATTCCCCTTGCACACATTCAAGGTGGATGAGGGAACCCTCCCCTCTGTGTCTTTGTATCCTGACAGTGGGGAGACTTCTCCATTGTCAGAATACACTGATCAGCACTGCAAGCCACAGCCTGCAACACCAATCAAGTGGAAATTTTTCAGGACTGGCTGAACAGAATTCAATCAGTAGATCAACTTCTGCTAAACCACAGTGCCCATACATGGATTGAAATTCAGCCAGTCTCTGCTGATTTGGCTGAATTTGAACTCAGAAACTTAGATTTTTCCATTGAATTTCAGACAAAGAGAAAGGCTAAGTTTTATTGTAAAACATAGATGGGGTCACTTCATGTAGTAACACTAAAGGTTTTCTGCAAATCTCATTCTGTTATGTGTATTCAAACAGAGCTGGATACAAAAGTAAACAGAGAAATCACTTTTTTGGGATATTTCTATACAATACCAGACATAAATCATGGCTGTCAAAAGCAAAATAGATCAGGTTTGTAAATATTAACCACTTGACCTTTGGGAGATTTACCCTCCTTTATGACCAGGCCATCTTTTGCGATACTGCACTGCAAAATTTTAACTGACAATTGCATGGTCATGCAGCGCTGTGCATAAATGAATTTTAAGTATCAGTTTCCCCACAAATGGAGCTTTGTTTTGGTGGTATTTGATCACCACTGGGTCTTTTATTTTCTGTGCTATTAAAAAAAAAACGAGAATTTTGCAAAAAAATCTATATATATTTTACTTTCTGCTATAAAACATATCCAATAAAAAAAAGTAAGAACAGTATGCCAATATGTATTCTGCTACATTTTTTGGGGGTAAAAAAATACTAAAAAGCATACATTGATTAATTTGTGCAAAAGTTATAGCATCTACAAACGATGGTGTATATATATATATATATATATATATATATATAAAAATATTTAAATCTTTATTTTTATACTAGTAATGTCGATCAGCACTAATCCGTGCTACGGTACTAATGACACTGGCTGGGAAGGGGTTAAACATCTAGGACAATAAAAGGGTTAAATGTGTGCCTAACCAGTGTTTTGTGTACTATGTGAGGTGCTTTCACTAAGGGATGTTTGCAGAGAAAAAAATCCATCACATTCCTGTTGTCAGGACAGAGCTCTGCCTTGTTTACATAGGCCAGGTATGATGAACCTGGCCCAGCTGTTGCGAAACTACAAGTTCCATGAGGCATTGCAATGCAGAGAGTTGCTGCTGTGACTAATCAGTAGTATGAATGAAACCCTTGAAGAGTGTTATAGATTAGATGGTTATTACAGTGATCATTATTGTAATAAGCAGAGTGTAAAAAAAAACCCTAATCACAGCCCCCCCCCCCAGAGTAGTACAATGTAGTACAACGTAGTGACATTGGTCAGTATATACAGTATACTGTAAATATATATATGTATATATTTTTTTGTTTATTAGTTTTTTACTTACTGTCGCCAAAGCAAGTGCAGTGTCATTATGGTGACATTGTACCATTGTGGTGGTGATCATCTACAATGGCTAGTTGCTCTGACGTCACTGTGGCATGCAATCTCATGCCTGATGAAGGGGTCCTGTGTGACCTTGAAACTTTGCACTTGGTTCTTTGTGATGTTATCATTCTTCAATAAAAGCTTAGGACAAAACTTTGTGTGTACTGATCTGTGATGTCTTCATTCTCCAAATGGTAGTGTCCTTTATCACTGCCCCCTACTTACAGTGTCGCTATCAGGAATTGGTACATCTGCTGGTGGCACTGTGGCTCCCAGACCTATAGATTGCATTTCCGGTGTCCATCAGCTGTAGTCTCTTAGCAGCCAGAAGCTCATAGTGATCAGTCATGACCTGATCATTGCTGAAAGAGTATTTTGTTTTGCCTGTGCTACTTCCCCTGCCTTGGTGTTCCACCCATGTGCCCCGATCTGCAAACTGGGTACCTGTATTCTGATCCTGATCAGGGTCCCATTGCTGTAGCTGATCCTCTGCCTTCCTCTTTGCCCTTGTTCCTGTGTACCTGCTCCCTATCCTGGCTTGCAGTGTACCTGATCACTGCCACACCAGTTATATTGTCTCTAATCATGCAACACCAGTTACAGTGTCCTTGATCACTGCCACACCAGTTATATTGTACCCAATTACTGCCATACCAGTCATATTATCTCTGATCACCACCACACCAGTTACAGTGTTACTGAACAGCCACACCAGTTATTTTGCCCCTAATCATCTCCAGACCAGTTATATTATCCCTAATCAAAGCCAATCAATTAAAGTGTCCCTGATCATCACTACACCAGTTACAGTGTCCCCGATCATCACTACACCAGTTACAGTGTCCCCAAACATCTCCACACCAGTCCCAGAGCCCATGCTCATCGCCACACCAGTGATATTGTCCCTAATCACTGCAGCACCATATTGCAGCATCATATTGTCCATGATCACTGCCATAACAGTTACAGTGTCCCTGATAAGCACCACACTAGTGCAGTGTTGCCTTGGCTTCCTGCTTGTACTAACCCTGGTCTGTTTATTGATCATGTTTCTGCCTACTGCCTCGACTGAATCTTTGCTTGTTTGTTGACAATATCTCTGCCAGTAATCTGAACTGAACTGACCCATCTCAGTGTTGCCCAATGTCAGTATTTTTACTAGCAGCCAGTAAAAAACAGGCACTTTTTTCCTGCCAGTAAATGCCAGTCACAGGAAATGGTTGCCAGTATAAAATGTGGTTGTGACCCTCGGCTCGGAACTGTGCATGCACAGTTCTGGTCTGGAGCTGGCCAAGACTATACAAGTGCCTGCTAAAGTGTGTTTGGGTGGCACTGGTGGAAGGCAGGTCTGGCAGAAACAGTGCCTGAGCATCATGTAATGTCATGGCACAAGGGAGCCATGCGCAGTGGCTGGATCCTCTTGTGCGGGTCTCTGGGTGGGAGAAAGACGAGCTAAGAACGGGACTGTCAGTACTGTTTGAACTGCAGTGGAGAGAACTTGGCATAAAGAGAGACTGTCACTGTGACTCGGGAGGGGACGTGTCATGTCGCCAAAGTGTCATCATCATCTGTGCTGCTGTTCATGTTACTGTGAGAGTCAATTTCTTGTGTGTGTGCCTACTCATTCTAATTTCTTGCCCTCCCGAGTCCTGTCCCTGAGCTATTCAGTTACTATGTCGAAAATAAAATAAGAAAAATGCTTTTTGCCTTAATATCTACCTTAAATCATATTGCTAAATGCATATTGTACTTGTCTGTACCCTAAATACTGAAATTTGCATTTAAAATTGTAGTTTTGTAACTTGTGTCATGTCAGTAAAAACATGGCTGTGCCAGTAAATTTTGTGTGTCATGTCAGTAAATTTCAATATGGTAGGTTGGCAACAATGACCCATCTGCACATCCTGCTGCCTACATTCCTGCGAGACACCAGGCCAGTGAACATGGCATTTCTGGGGGCAGGCACGTACCAGTATGATAGGGTTGTTTGGCTTATAGGGACTGAAATGGCTATAGGTGAAGCTATACTAAATCATACTCCTTGGCCACTTATATACAGGTGACCATTACAGTTTATTGGTGCTGGCCAGATTGGTTGATCTGTGTGAGACGCAAGATACAATGTCCAGTATATACTGTAATCAGCCCAGACAGTGAAAAAGTCTCACACATGTGGTATCATCATACTTGACAAGAATAGCAGAATGTATTTTGGGGCATTATTCTAATATGTCCATGCTGTGAGTGAGAAGTATCTTATTAAATTGCCAACTTTTTGTAAAAAATAAATACAATCCTGTATTTTCCAAAATTGGTGGCTAAAAATTACATTTTTAAAAGACTCATTATGTGATTCAGAATATACCTTGGAGTGTTTGCTTTCAAAAATTGGGCTATTTTGTGGGTGGTCTCACTGTCCTGGTGCTCCAAGGCCTACAAATATTTGATAGGTAGGTAGTCAGGAAATTAGACTTGTTAAAATGGCAACTTAAAAAAAATTAAATTTTTTAATTTTCCAAAAAATCATGACAAAAAATGCCTCTTGCTAAATATCTTGCACTGCCTCCAAATCACTCCAAAAAGGGTCATTTGGGGGGTATTTGTTCTGCCCTGGCTATTTAGGGCCTCGAGATATGAGATAGGCAGTCCATCAGGTCTGATCTATTTTCAAATGTATATAGCATAGTTTGTAGACTCTATAACTTTCACACAGACTAAATAATATATACTGATTTGGGTTATTTTGCCAAAAAAAGTAATAGAATACATGTTGGTCGAAGTTTATGAAGACAGAGTATTTATTTGCAAAATGCTATAACAGAAACTAAGAAAAACTAGTTCTATTTTTAAAAATTTTCAGTATTTTTTTGTAAATATAGCAAAATAAAAAAACACTGGTGAATAAATAACACCAAAAGAAAGCTCTATCTGTCTCAAAAAATAATAGAACATTTAATTTGGGTACAGTGTTATATGGTTGAGTAATTTTCATTCAAAGTGTAACAGCACTGAAATCTGAAAATCATCCTGGGCAGGAAGGTTGTAGTTTTCATTGCAGTAAGGCAGCCATTCATTTTTAATGCACTGCTCATAAATCACGATGCACAAAAAAAAAGAAACATCCTTTTTTTAATACACCACACCACACAGATGATTCCCATGGTTCCCACAGAGCTCCAAGTCAGAACTGAAGTTAAAGGATAAGTCAATCTTTTGTAACATGTTTTATGTTACAACCATATTCAGAGTGTACCATGTAACATGTTACTGTAACACCGGTCCCCACACCCTTCCAATCCCCTGTTGTGACAGTGAGCGGGGGTTCTTCTCCCAAGGCTCGCTATTACAATTTAAAAAAAATGGCTTGCCTGCCCCGGCTGCGTCATTCATTCACAGAGTTCTGTGAATGTGAAAACTACCAGTATGGACAGCATTAGCAGCTGTCGGCTTGTAATTCTCAATAAACTGCCATGGCGCTGTTGAGCACGCTGGTAGTTCATTGATTCTTCCTGTCAATGTGAAACTGCCTGCCCCTATGAAGTATGGGCAGACAGCTAATGCCCCATAAACGGGATCCGAAAATCGGATGAAAAATACAGTTTTGGATGCGATCATATGATAATCGGATCCTTAGTACAGAGCTTTCAAGTGCCGATCATGACAGTTCATCTGATATTATTTTCTCGGACATGCACAAAAATGTTTATCGTACAATGCCAGATCGTACGATTTTCGTTTAAGCAGTACTGTTGTCATCTGAAAATACAATACAAATACACTACAACACATGACATCACTTCGGATTTTTTATTCTGTTGTATGAGAATTTTCGTAACTTTAGTAAACTTTTCAGGTTCAATATACGACTAGCATGCAAAGAAAAATGGATGATCTGTCATCTGATTTTTGGATCGTGTGTACGAGTCATTACACTAAAGCCCCGTACACACTATCAGATTGTCTGCTGAGTTTTTCCTTCAGATTTACCAAAACCATATAATATGAGATCAAACCTTAGGAGTTTCAATGCGTATGCAATCAGGCAGGCCCTTCTACTACATGGCTTTGGTAAATCTGAAGGAAAAACTCAGCAGACAATCTGATAGTGTGTACGGGGCTTAACAGGCTGTAGGAGTCCTGCATGGTACCTGTGTTTTTTAAATGAACTTATCTTTTAAGGCTTCTATTCAGCAGCTGCTTAAGTCTAAAGTTGCCTAGGTGCATAGAAGAGGTTTTAGCTAATTATTATTATTATTATTCAGAATTTATATAGCGCCAACAGTTTGCGCAGCGCTTTACAATATGAGGGCAGACAGTACACTTACAATACAATTCAGTACAGGAGGGATCAGAGGGCCCTGCTCGTTAGAGCTTACAATCTAGAAGGGAGGGTCAAGTTGAAACAAAAGGTAATAACTGTGGAGGATGAGCTGATGGAGAAAATGAAAATACAGTTAGGTGTGGGTGGGGTAGGCTTCTCTGAAGAGAAGTGTTTTCAGGGATCCTGCTAATGATAGTTACTTGCAGTTCTCATATGATCGTGTGACCACTCAGACCAGTTACTGTTCCTAACTTCCTCCCCAGCACTTTGCAGCTGTCCTAGAGATCAGATTAATCTTCAGAGGGTGCTGCAACTGAAAATTGAAGACTTTAATTAACGTCCTTCCATTTTTTGGGAGGGAAGTGTTAATTTGGCGTTTGTCTGCTAATGTACAGAAAGGTGACACTAAAGTGCGAATGGGCCCTCAACGTTTTATTGTTTATGTTAAATGTGAATCAACTTAAAAAAGAGCCTCCTATATATTGTTTATATATATCAACTTGTGGCTAGCCAACAGCAAATACTCTGTTGAGTACACATTTCTCTTTTTGTCTTCATGCTATTCAGCAACCATGAGTTCTCATTTTGCTTATTAACTGATTAAATCATATTTATTATTGAAATTTATGCGATGCTTTTTTAATAATGTATACTATTTCTAATTCCATGTAGGAGGTCCACATTAACCTATTTACTGCAGCCTAATGTATAGCATTATTTCTATTATCAATGTTTGTTTAATATCAATGAGCCATGTTATATTAAGGTTTCTTGATAAATATGGCTAATCTCAATTCAATTATGTATGTACAAACAGGCATTTATGTTTATCCAGTGCCAGATTTATTTCTATTAATCACAGAGAGAACCTATAAAGTGGTAATCAGGCATGGAAAATGTTGGAGAGAATAGAGTAGTGTAATAAAAATATTAAACCTATAATAATCAATAAGATACTTTCTCTGACTCATTTAGATGCAATTGCAGCTGCTACAGATGATACCGAAGAACGGACAAACCCTCAGGCACACAGAATGCCAGCTGAGAACATACATAAATGTTTCTTTATTTGGTTGGTTAATAGACTTATGTGGAAAAAAAAACTAAAGGATTCTACAAAGAATGAAATTTTGTGCCCAAATGTCTTATGTTCGCAAAACAAGCCTACTGTTTATTGTATGTAATATAGACTTGTCATAGAGCTTAATAACAATACAGCAAAATAGTAATCCTATATAGTCCTTCTGCAAAACATTGCAAAGACAAAACAGATCTATACAATTTTTTTGCTGTCCATAAAGTGGAATTCCAGGCTTTTAACAATGAAGCTAAAAACTGCTCCCACCCCACTTCTAACTCCTAATTCTAACTATCCTATAGAAGGAAGATACTTATACTTATCTATTCTCAAGCCTTGTACACACGATCAGATTTTCCACAGATAAAACCTCTGACTTCTGTCCGAAGGCTTGTGTCTGGATTTTGTCTTGCATATAAATGGCAAGGAATTGTCTGCCAACAAACACGAACATACTGATGTACTACATGGTTTTTCAGCTCTTTAGCACCACCCCTTGGGCTCCTTCTGCTAATTTTGCGTTAGTAGACGTTTGGTGAGTTTTGATTCGTGCTTTTTGTTTTGCGATTTTCATTTTGTGATTTTTAGTTCACGCTTTTCATTTGGTGCTTACCCGCGATCGTCCCACGGGGTGGCCGAACGGAGAGATGCCGTTGTAAATAGCATCTCCCCGTTCTGCCTAGCAACTAGTGATGCTGATCTCTGCTTCATGTGATTGGAGCAGAGATCAGTGTTCACTAAATGAAAGCCCAGGCCCCAACCGTTAGTAACACACCTCTTTGAACACTTAACCCCTACACTGCCACCCACTGGTTAACCCCTTCACTGCCAGTGTCATTTACACAGGAATCACTGCATTTATATAGCAGTGATTGCTGTATAAATGACAATGGTCCCAAAAATGTGTCAAAAATGTCCGATGTGTCCGCCATAATGTTGCAGTCACGATAAAAATCGCTGATCGCTGCCATTACTAGTAAAAAAAATTATTAATAAAAATGCCATAAAACTATCCCCTATTTTGTAAACGCTATAACTTTTGCGCAAACCAATCAATAATCGATTATTGTGATTTTTTTACCAAAAATATGTAGAAGAATACATATCGGCCTAAACTGAGGGAAAAAACATTTTTTATATATTTTTGGGGGATATTTATTATAACAAAAAGTAAAAAATAATGCGTTTTTTTTCAAAATTGTCGATCTATTTTTGTTTATAGTGCAAAAAATAAAAACCGCAGGGGTGATTAAATACCACCAAAAGAAATTTATAATGTTATTACAGGGCTTATGGCGCTACCTATACCAGAATGACTAATTTATCTATAATATAATACCCAGGTTATATTTCCCAGTGCTCGTGCCAGTGTATAAACAATGGAATTAGCTTATCCACACACCACGTTACCAGTCATATATGCACTGTACTACTGTAAAGGAGATAGCAACCCAAAAAAGAAGAAAAGGAAGGGGAAGGAGGCTCAAATCAATATCTTATATGAAGACAGAATCCCTAACAAAGGCCCCTTTAATGCTAATGCGTGCTCACTTCCCACCTACCCCCTTTATGTACACCCCTCTGTGGTGCGCCCAAAATGTATTGTACCCGAGGTGGGTAATGGGCGTAAACTAAACTATACATGTTTAGTGTATCCTTCTTACAGGAAGGATCTAGGTAATGTCCACATGAACATTCTATTGTATCTGATGTAGTACAAACTCCAGATCCTTATCTCACAGATACTATAGAATCCAACGCCATTAGAAAATATTATAAACTAATAAAGTGTCCTCAAGGTGCAAATAGTGCTAAAGTGCAATACGTGCAAAAAAACTTGATGCAGCAAAAAACCATCAGAAAAAATATACACTAGACCCATGCAAAAAAATATAAAAGCTACAGTGCAGAAAAAACTATAATTGCAACAATATTTTAGACCGTACAGACAACCGTATTAGGTTGTCTATACTAAACAGCAATCCACAATAATCAAGTGCAAAGATTATAAAGTTTGCTAAAATATACAACAGTAATGTCCCAAAAAGTGCTCAGTGAAAGCTGTATATATAAAGTTCAATAAATGTCTCATGAAGTTCCGGATGCCTCAAAAAAAAGGGAGCAAAGGTGACTTTTGTGTTCACATAAATCCAGTGACTTCTGTGCTCGTGCCCCTTTGGGTCCCCACTCACCAGATTCCTCTCCCTCTAAGGGGTTACGGGCATGTAGTATCTTCACCTGTGTACACCCTGTATCGAATACTTCCACCTCCTTGCTGTGTAGTTGGTACCCAGATGGTGCTCCTTTTCAAATGATGATCAGCGGGCAGGTGTTTCCTGTATTCTGGTCTGCAGTCCTGGCGTACGGCGTTTCCCCTGTCCTATTTTCTCCACAGCTCTTTCTAGTTCCTTGTGCATCAGTCAGCCAGACTCCTCCTACCGGTTTCATCACACCTTATGACTTCCTCTGGGAGATATGATCAGGGCAAACGCCGTACGCCAGGACTGCAGACCAGAATACAAGAAACATCTGTATATAGGTGGAAGTATTCTTTAGCAAACTGAATCTCACCTAGTTTGACTATAAATCGGCTTAAACATGAGCATAGCTTTGCCTTATTCACCAAGCTATATAAGCATTCATTTTGCAAAGTGAACATTCTATACCCTTTAGTAAATCAGCTTCTAGGTCTGAAAAACAGTAAGAATGGAATATATGTGGCCTGCACATTCTGAAACTCCAGAAATTGTGTTCTCAAAACATCAGATTTCTGGAAACAAGACCATTTTAAGTAGGTGGCATGGTGTGCTATAGGTATATCTAATTAGAAAAAAAGATGCTCTGCGAAGGTCTGAATTGTCTTCATGTATCAATATGCAGGCTTTATTTTCAATTTTGCCTAGAAGCTGTAAGTTATGTTTTAAAAAAGAAACACTGTCGCACTTCATTACTACATGATTCAGCAATGTTAATGCCCAAAAAGTTTATATATTCACACTTGGTTCATGAAATAAACATACGATTGCCTACCTGGGAGATCAGAATAGCATATTTAAAGAATAAACCTTGCTAAAAAAATAAATAAAAAAAAAATGTAATTCATACCCATTTTCAGTAGCACCAGCAATTTATAATTCTCAATATGCTTTGCTTCTTCTATAAGGAAAGCTGCGTCTTAAAATCTCTAGCAGAACATTCATGAGAAGAGGGGAAATAGAGGAGGCTGTCTGTTTTTTTGATTGTTATTTGAAAGAAGTTATTCTAGACACCCCTTTTTATGTACACTTTTCTTGTCAGTTGATATTAATAACTGCTAACTACATCTTACTTCATAGGGGGCAAGTACAAAACCTGAGTACCATTTCACACTAGGGTGGGGGCAGCGTCAGCGGTAAAGCGGTGCTATTTTTGGAGCCGTTTTAGCAGCCGAGGAAGGGTTAAAAACCAACGCAAAGCGCTGCTATAGCAGCGCTATGCCGGCAGTATAGCTGTGCTGCCCCATCGATTTCAATGGGCAGGAGCGGTGAAGGAGTGGTATATACACTGCTCCTTCACCGATCCAAAGATTCGCTCTAGCAGGACTTTTTTGAGCATCCTGCCAGTGCACCCCTCCAGTGTGAAAGCCCTCGTGGAGCTGTTTCAGGGCACTTTATAGGCGCTACTTTTAGCACTGTATCGCCTGCAAAGCGACCCAGTCTGAAAGGGGTCTAAGAGATTTGTGACTGGGAAAGCTCCTATTTTTGAACACAAATTAACTTAAAGGAAAGATCCCTGATATTTAGATTGCAAATCCGCCATGTGCATTTTGTGGCTAATTTGTCAATGCCTTTTAGCTACTAAATGGGAGCTTAAATGTGAAATTGAAACATTTCTGTTCCTAACACCTGAAAACAGGTGGTGCAGATTTATATAAAGAGTTTAAGCTGGATCATTGATATGGTTTTCCTGATTTCCAACACAAATTCACCCTCAGTTGCATTTGACATAAATATTATCCTACATTTAAAGTGATTGTAAAGGTACATTTTTTTAAATAACAAACATGTTATACTTACCTCCTCTGTGCAAAGGTTTTGCACAGAGTGGCCCCAATTCTCCTCTTCTGGGGTCCTTCAGCGGCACTCCTGGCTCCTCCTTTTCTCAAATGCCCCATGGACAGCAGCTTTTCATGGAGACACTCATGTGGACAGGCTCTGGAGTCCTGCTGCTGCATCCATTGACACAGACAACAGGACTCGACCCCGCCCCTCTGGCTCCCGTGTCACTGGATTTTATTGACAGCAGCAGGAGCCAATGACTCCTGCTGCTATCACTCTATCCAATGATGACCCAAGACACCAGCTGGAGCTGCTGTGCTCATCCCCGTCCCTGGAACGATCGGGTTCAGGTAAGTAAAAGTATGGCTCTGGGGGGGGGGGGGGGGCTGCTGCCCTACATGGTGCATTATTCACCTTAATACATAGAATGCATTAAGGTGAAAAACCTTGAGGGTTTACAACTCTTTAAGTGTAATATAGTTTGGAGGTGTTAAATTGGTGTAGACCAGCCTTAAAAAGGTGGTCTATGCATCATGGAAAGGAGACTTTTCGGTATGCAAAATGCAAAACTTTTTTTAGATTTTATCATTTAAAAAAATGTTTAAACTTCCTTTAAAATATATATCATTGGTATTTCAACGTATATTCCATTTTACATTTTTTGTACCATTTGGTTAGTACTGTGAACTTCCCGAGTTACCAAGAATTCTGGCTACTGTCTTGTCGAGTTACATTAAAGACCAACAATAATACTCCAGGAAAACCCATCTGCCTGTTATCTCTTGCACTTTCTAGCATTTCAGAACTGAAAAGTGTGTGCATTAAGGCCAACCTGCATGGGTAAAACTTTGCACATACTGTATTAAAAGAGGAATACAGTACCACTTAAAGTCATATTAATCAGTGTGTAATTTTATTTTTAATTGAACTGGTGTTTTTTTTGTTTTGTTTTTTATCAAACATTTAGACTTTGCAAGTTAGTGAATAAAGGCCATTCTATGTAGGTCTTATACACACTGGACAAATAACCCCCGTGCATGAGGCTTCAAGCATGTAGCTGCAGCTGGAGGGCACAGGAGTGCGCCATTCCAGCCCCTCTGCTGGCAGCCTATGAAACTCTATGAGAGTCTGACAACTGCAACAGTTGGATAGAGCTGGGTGGTGCACTTAGTAGTACATCTGCTTATGGCCGTATGTGCCCAAAGACTAATACCTAAAATACAGTCTGCTTGTGTTCCAGGCCCTTGTCCCTGGGAGAAAATTGCTCTAAATGTACATACATCTAGGTGCAATGCCGAAGCCCTGTCCAACTGCATCTGCTGGCAAGTCACATAGAGCTTGAGAGACTTCCTGTAATAGGGCTGGATAATGCACCTGTTCCCTCTCAACCACAGCCTCATGCATTGAAGCTAAACACTCATGCCGCATACACACAATCTGACTTTTCGATGGACTAGGTCCAACGGTCTTCCCGACAGACTTTCGGAGGTCTGATGGACTATCTGAATGAACGGACTTGGCCACGCACGATTGGACTAAGTCCGTTCGAAAGTCCATTCATTTTGAACGTGATGACGTAAATGGGACTAAACAAGGAAGTTCAATAGCCAGTAGCCAATAGCTGCCCTTGCGTCGTATTTGGTCCCTCGGACTAGCACACAGACCAATGATTTGCACGCTAGAAAGCTGAGTCCGTCGGACAGATTTGAAAAAAAAATTATTTCTAGGTCCGTCAAACTTTTGGGGAAAAAAAAGTCCGCTGGAGCCCACACACGATCAAATTGTCCAATGGATTCCAGTCCACAGGACCTAGTTTGCTGAAAAGTTTGATTGTGTGTACGCAGCATCAATGTGCACGAGGCATTAGTGTTACCTTGTTTAGTTAACACTGCTGGGGCATATGTAGCACACTGCATATAGTGTACACGATGCCGGGGATGGGTCCTAGACAGGAGATATGTGTCCCCACTGTTTGGGTTATGGTCCCTTTAATAGAGATAATTTTAGTACAGTTTGGAGTGCTCAAGGTTTCTCACCTACGCAAGGTGGCAGGTTAACCTTTCCCACTCTACCCAAAATAAAGAGGTATTGGTGTAGCAGGAAGTGATCCATTTAGCAGAAGTATTATTACCACTGCTAAATATTACAGCTTCCCATTTGTTAACTTGGTTGTTCCGAAGCTGGAAGCTGATTGCATCCCAACATCCATTTAGTCATCCCTGCTCGACCCATTTAGCTGTCAGCCGAGAATTCCATCCAGCTTTGCTGATCCTCATCAGTCTTGATGAATGACTTCTTCCTGTCATAGTTACATAGTTACATAGTTAGTCAGGTTGAAAAAAGACACATGCCCATCAAGTTCAACCACAAAAAAAAAAAAATAATAATAATAATAATATCATACCATCCCATATACCCAATTCTATACCCACAGTTGATCCAGATGAAGGCAAAAAACCCCAGCAGAGCATGATCCAATTTGCTAAAGCAGGGGAAAATATTCCTTCCTGATCCCCCGAGAGGCAATCAGATTTTCCCCGGATCAACTTTACCTATAAATGTTAGTACCCAGTTATATTATGTACACTTAGGAAATAATCCAGGCCCTTCTTAAAGCAATCCACTGAGCTGGCCAGAACCACCTCTGCAGGGAGTCTATTCCACATTTTCACAGCTCTTACTGTGAAGAAACCTTTCCGTATTTGGAGATGAAATCTCTTTTCCTCTAGACGTAAAGAGTCCTCCCTTGTCCTCTTTGTTGACTGTAAAGCGAATAACTCGACACCAAGTTCCCTATATGGACCCCTTAGATATTTGTACATGTTGATCATATCCCCCCTTAATTTCCTCTTATCAAGAGAGAATAAATTCAGTTCCTCTAATCTTTCCTCATAGCTGAGTTCCTCCATGCCTCTTATCAGATTGGTTGCCCTTCTCTGCACTTTCTCCAGTTTCCTCGATATCCTTTTTGAGAACTGGTGCCCAAAACTGAATGGCATATTCCAGATGAGGTCTTACTAATGATTTGAACAGGGGCAAAATTATATCTCTCTCTCTGGAGTCCATACCTCTCTTAATACAGGAAAGGACTTTGCTCGCTTTGGAAACCGCAGCTTGGCATTGCATGCTATTATTGAGCTTATGATCTACCAAAACCCCCAGATCCTTCTCCACTATGGATTCCCCCAGTTGTACTCCCCCTAGCATGTATGATGCATGCATATTCTTAGCCCCCAAGTGCATAACTTTACATTTATCAACATTAAACCTCATCTGCCACATAGTCGCCCAATTAGACAGAGCATTGAGGACAGCTTGTAAATTGGAGACATCCTGTAAGGAGGTTATTCCACTGCATAACTTGGTGTCATCTGCAAAGACAGAAATGTTACTTTTGACCCCAGACCCAATATCATTTATAAAGATATTAAAAAGTGAGGGTCCCAGCACTGAACCTTGGAGTACACCACTGACAACCTTAGACCATTCAGAGTAAGAATCATTAACCACTACTCTCTGAATTCTGTCTTTTAGCCGGTTTTCTATCCATTTACAAATTGATAATTCCAAACCTGTAGACTTTACCTTACACATGAGCCGTGTGTGCGGAACTGTATCAAACGCTTTCGCAAAATCCAAGTATACCACGTCCACCGCCACCCCTCTGTCCAAGGTTTTACTTACTACCTCATAAAAAGAAATCAGGTTTGTCTGACAACTTCTGTCTTTCATGAATCCATGCTGTCTGTTGCTTAAAATATTTTTTTCCTGCAAGAACTTGTCTATGTGGTCTTTTCTTAATCCCTCCAGTATCTTCCCAACTATAGAAGTTAAACTAACAGGTCTATAGTTACTTGGTAAAGACTTTGTTCCCTTTTTAAATATAGGCACCACATTGGCTGTGCGCTAATCCAGTGGTACTATTCCTGTCATTAATGAGTCCCTAAAAATTAGATACAATGGCTTTGAAATTACAGAGCTCAATTTTTTTTAGGATCCGTGGGTGGATGCCATCAGGTCCAGCTGCTTTATCCACCTTAATTCTGTCCAAATATTTCTGTACCATATCACTTTTGAGCCATTGTGGATTTGGGGCTGCGTCACTACCACCCCCATTATAGACAGGCGCTCCCCCATGCTCCTTTGTATACACAGAGCTGAAGAAAGTATTTAATAAGTTAGCCTTCTCTTTGTCCCCAGTCACCCACTCCAGATTATTTTGTAAAGGGCCTACATGCTCAGACTTGACCTTTTTACTATTAATATATTTGAAGAATTTTTGGGGGTTTGTCCTACTATCTTTTGTAATCTGTCTTTCATTTTGAATTTTTGCATCCTTGATTTCCTTTTTACATTATCTGTTATATTCTTTGTAACATTTAAATGACACTAGCGTTCCTTCATTTTTATATTTTTTAAACGCTCTTTTTTATAGTTTATAGCTTTTTTAACTTTGGCCATGAGCCACATCGGTTTTATTTTTAGCCTTTTAAACTTATTGCCCATGGGAATATACTTTTCCGTGAGATCACAAACAGTCTTTTTTGAAGAATTCCCATTTCTGTTCTGTGCCCATTGATGCCAGTATTCCCTCCCAGTCTAAGTCCTGGAGAGCAGCCCTCATCCTTGTAAAATTTGCTCTCTTGAAATTAGGTGTTTTTATCTTCCCCGTATGTGATTTTTGCTTACAGCTAACACCAAATGAAATCATGTTATGGTCACTGCTACCCAGGTATTCCTTTATCTGAACATTAGTAATACATTCTGCATGGTTTTAGATTTCCAGGTCCAAAAGAGCATCATTCCTAGTTGGGGCCTCAATAAACTGGACCATAAAATTGTCCTGTAATAGGTTTATAAATTTTTGCCCTTTAACTGTCCCAGCAGTGCCATTACCCCATTCAATTTCTGGGTAGTTAAAATCCCCCATTATTATCACTGTCCCAGCCATTGCAGCCCTTTCTATCTGTGCAAGGAGCTGAGTCTCCACCTCCTCATTAACATTGGGTGGTCTATAACAAACTCCAATGATTAACTTTTAACTATGCACATCTGTATGCAGTTCCACCCATAATGCTTCAGACTCATCACACTCTCCGTCCACCAGGTCCTCTTTCTCACTCGCTTTGAGATCACTTCTCACATAGAGACAGACCCCTCCACCTTTCCTTTTTACGCTGTCTTTCCGAAAGAGTGCATAGCCAGGAATATTAATAGCCCAGTCATGTGAGGAATGAAGCCAAGTTTCAGCAATACCGATTACATCATAGCTCTCCTGATGCACCAGAGCTTCCAACTCACCTATTTTGCTTGGCAGACTTCTGACATTGGTGAAGAAGCATTTTAATGCATTAATATATTTTGACCGGTCACATACTATCCTCTTGGGTGTTCCAAGATTACAACTAGGACCTGCTACTATGTTTACCTTGGGTTTATGTGCTTTGGTTACCCTACCACTAATGCCCCTAATATTACCCTCTGGAATATGCTCCATGCTGACTATCTCTATCTCTGGACCCTCCCCCCCATTGCCTAGTTTAAAAACCCCTCTAACTTTTTGGCCATCCTTAATCCCAGCTCTCATGACCTGTAATACAAAAAAATAAAAAATGCTGACCCACTGTCACAATAAGAAAGTGACAAATTCAAATGCATCTGCATTGCTGAATGATGCGATTGACGGTTTACATTGAGGACCTTTTTTTTTTTTTACTTTCTTTATAAAGTTTTTGGATGTGTTCATTTACTACTTACTTTTTTGTGCCCCTAACTCATTCCCATAGGTATTCCAATAAACACCCCCTGCCCAGACCCCCACAGACACTGTTCTAGGGATATGGGAAAGGGCCCTTGTCCTTATCAACATTGGGTAAAGATGTCAGGCTACATGCTTAAAGCAGAACTCCAGATAAAAAAGAAAATTTCATGTCCTTGTTGCTGATCTCCCACCTTCACCAACTTTGCCATCTGTGTTTTTCTGAGCTCTGTAGTTCCTCTTTACTAGGCTGATGGACTTGCTGAAAAAACATTATTGCCTGCCGACTTCCTGTTTGTAAGACTGCTGGCTGCTATCCCTCTCCTAAGCTCAGCCACCTGTAGTCCTCTGAAAATGAGCAGCAAGGAAGCACAAATGTTGTGGGTGGAAGGGGTCTCCCAGCCCCCGGTCTGTCCCCATAATGGAGGAAGTGTCCTCATTCTCCTCTCTCCTCCCTCCTCCTCCTCTGCTCCTGCCAGCAATCTGCCCCTCCACTCTGCGCCCCTCTGCCGCCGCCCAGCTGCTATCTCTGTGCAGAACAGGAATTATCATCAGTAATTACATGTATGACACAGCAGGGATCTCCCACTGTGTCAGGTATAGTATATGAGAACAGCGATCGCTTATCTCCTTGCCCCCCCCCCCCCCCGCCATTATAGGAACAGTGCGATGTTCACACATACAATACCTGACACAGTGGGAGATCCCCGTTGTGTCATACAAGTGATTTCTGATAATAATCCTGGCTTTACACTGGTGGTCCCTGATATGGTGGTCCCTCAGAAGTGGTAATTTTGGTCCCTGACATGGGGGTCCCTGACATGGGGGTCCTAGACAAGCGGCGCTGGTGGCCCCAGACATGGTGGTCCCTGTCAAGCAGCACTGGTGGTCCCTGATATGGTGGTCCCTGACGAACGGCACTGGTGGTCCCTGACATGGTGGTCCCTGACAAGCAGCACTGGTGGTCCCTGACATTCCGCACTGATGGTCCCTGAGATGGTGATCCCTGACATGGAGGCCTCTGACAAGCAGCACTAGTGGTCCCTGACATCGTGGTCCCTGACCTTGTGGTCCCTGACATTCACCACTGACCACTGGTGGACATTAATAAGCTGCACTGGTTTGCATTCATATTAAATTCATTACGTTTATTAATTTCATTTAAATGTATTTATATCTATAATACCTTTTTGATTGAAAATGTATACTTTATTTTGCATAAAAATATACAAAAAACAAATGCTTCAACAGGGTACATTCTACACTGTACTGCATTGCAATACAGTTCCAAGGATACAAATAAATTACATTCATCCTGTACTATGATGCCTAATGTGTTGTGCAGAGTTATAATACCCAGAAACATCACATCACGCATTACCCCCGAAAGCATTAACTAAAAACATGTTACTAGCAAATCATATAACTTTTCAGAAAATTGCATTTCAACAGGCAATGGGTGTGATGGGGTAAGGGGGGGAGTTAATGGGTCCCCCCATTAACACCTATACCAGACCTTCATCTAGAATAAGGGTCTCCTATAGATGAAGGGAATTCCTGGACACTTTGTTTACAAACAGAACAAATCAGCCCGGGTCTATCCTTTACTTTAATTTAAACAGCATTTTTTCTTTGCAAATGTAAATTTTGAAGTTGTAGGCTACTGTACATACATTGAACGGTTGTGTTACTTCACAGTCAGGTTCCAGGCATCCCCAAGCATTTTATTTATAGGAATTTTGCATTTTTAATGTTGCCTTTCAAGCAATTAATTGTCAATTAACCTAAAAAAATGACCATTACAAATTTATAAGGTTTGGCTGCCATTGACTAATGCCGCGTACACACGAGCGGACTGTATGGCGTACTTAGTCCGTCATACAATCCGACGGACAGTCCGTCATACTTTCCACTGAACGGACTTGACCACACACGGATACCCAAACAGTCCGATGAAAGCTTGCGCGATGACGTACAGCACGTACGACGGGACTAGAAATAGGAAGTCCAAGACACAGCAAAGCACCCTTTGGGCTCCTTCTGCTGACTTTTCAGACTTCAGCTTAATTTGTCCGTTTTCTGCGGCGCAGTCTGCCTGTGAGGTTTGTATCTGTCTTTCGGTACGCGTGGATCAGTTGGTACCTGTTGTTAGGCGCTTCTGGTCCGCTCGTTTCTGGGTTTCAGGTCGTTCTTCATAGGTCTGGCTGTTCTTCAGTGCGTTCAGTTAAGCTTGTTTGTCCAGCCGACCATTTCAAAGCCATGGAGAGTGGACGTACTCGGGAATGAGTTCGTGCTATATGGGGGCTTGGTGTTGGGGTTAATACTTTGACCCAAGCCCAGTCTGTGAACAGGGTGAGGAGGAGTTCATGGACAAAGAATTGGTTGCGTCAGCGCGACCAATTCTCGCATATGCCTTTACTCCGTGAGATCCGTGAGAATAATCCTGATGATTTCAGGAATTATCTCAGGATGACGGACCCCATTTTTCACCGTCTGCTGGCTTTGCTGACCCCTTATATCAGCAGGCAGGATACTTGCATGCGGTAAGCCATCACTCCGGAGCAGAGGCTCGTCGCCACGTTGCGCAACTTGGCGACAGGGAGAAGCCTTCAGGACCTCAAGTTCTCTACAGGCATCTCCCCCCAGGCTCTGGGGATCATTATTCCCGAGACCTGTTCTGCCATTATTCGGGTCCTGCAGAAGGAATATATGAAGGTAAGTTTGTTCTTTTAATATTGCATTATATGCATTGTATGTTTGTATTAATTTCATCATGACTTTTAATATCCATGACAGGAATATGCTGTGAATGTCCCCTTTATATGAATGCATGCAATTGTTTTTTTTTATGTATTTTTTTTTTGTGTCATTTTTTTTATAGCTTTTACCTTTTTGTGTCCCACGTGCATATTTGCTTTCACTAACGTCCCCAGCATGCAATCCTGGGCCCCTATACACCCACAGCCGAGCCTGTTTTTCTCTAATTCATATTGTCAGCTCCATTGTACTGTTTTACTGCCCCCCACCCTTTGTATACTCTTTGTATACACCCTTTGTATATATATATATATATATATATATATATATATATATATATATATATATATAGGGATTGCATACTCATTAATTAGGCCCCCACCCCACTCAAATTGGTTACAGGGATTGTATACTCATTAATTAGGCCCCCACCCCACTCAAATTGGTTGCAGGGATTGTATACTCATTAATTAGGCCCCCACCCCACTCAAATTGGTTGCAGGGATTGTATACTCATTAATTAGGCCCCCACCCTACTCAAATTGGTTGCAGGGATTGTATACTCATTAATTAGGCCCCCACCCCACTCACCCACATAACTTATGTCCCCTGGTCCATCAGAGGGCTGAGTAATCTGGGAATTGGGCCATCTATTTGTTTTTTTTGCAGAAAAAACATTTTCAATATTTATGTTTAACTGCTGTTCCAAAATGTTTTTGAGTTTTATTTGTTATGAATTGTTTTGATTTAATGACTAATTTTTTTTTCCTGTGTTTGACTCCCCAGTTTCCTTCCACGCCACAGGAATGGCAGACTGTGGCTTTCCAGTTCGCTGCCCGTTGGGACTTTCCCAACTGTGGAGGGGCGATCGACGGGAAACATGTGCGGATTGTGCCCCCACCCCATTCGGGGTCCTACTACTGGAATTATAAGGGGTTCCATAGTGTGGTGTTAATGGAGGTGGTGTCAGCACAATATGACTTTCTGTATGTGGATGTGGGGAAGAACGGCCGGATGTCTGACGGAGGAGTGTTTAGGCAGACCGAGTTCTGCCACCGTCTCATCACTGGTGGCCTGGACTTGCCACCAGATGCTGATAATGTGGAGGGTCTACCTTTTGTTTTTATCGCTGATGAAGCGTTCGGTCTGAGTGACCATTTGATGAAGCCCTTCCCCCAAAGGACCCTCACCCCGGAGAGGAGGGTTTTTAATTACCGGCTGGCCAGAGCAAGAAGGGTTGTGGAGAATGCCTTTGGTATTATGGCCAGCCGGTTCCGTCTGTTTTTGACAGCAATAAACTTGGCAGAGTACAAACTGAACTATGTCATTCTCTGCTGCTGCATTTTACACAACTTTTTAAGACAACATTCTGGAACCCATTACCTGCAGCCAATTGGGCCTGAGGCCGGACTAATGCCAGAACTCACAGGGCTGGATCATGCCCATCCTGGCTTAGCCCCCCAAACAGCACGTGAGGTGCGTGACCAGTATGTCACCTATTTTAATGGTAGGGGGGCTATTCCAATGCCAGCTGAGCAATAAAGATTTCCTTTTCTTTAAATATATATTGTCTGATCCAATTTTTATGTTTGGTTCTTGTTTGCTTTTCAAGGTGGTTGTCTCCTACATTCTCCTAATTCAGGGATATGCAATTGGCCGACCTCCAGCTGGTGCAAAACTACAAGTCAATCATGCCTCTGGGTCTCATGCTTGTGGCTGTCAGTCTTGCTATGCTTCATGGGACTTGTAGTTCTGCAACAGCTGGATTTCCACTAATTGCATATTCCTGTCCTAGTGCATTTGTATTGCAAAGTGGTTTTTGCCAATAGTAAATAAGGCCCTTTGTGACAGAAAACACAAAATGACTTCCCAAACTGGTATTGAGTATTGAAAGAAGGAGACACACACACACACATCTTTTTTTTTAATTTTTAATAGTGCACATTCCAACAAGTGCCTCTTTTTTTGGTATTTTTCTTTTTGTTTTGTTTTGTTTTGGTAAACAATTTTTTTTGTAAACATATAAATATATATATATATCTATATATATATATATATATATATAATAAAATAAAAAAATAAATAAAATCAAATTTTTAACTATTTACAGAAAACAAGGGGTAAAGCCAAATTTTGAAGATGCACACCAAAAATTGGTAATGTCAACATGTGCTATCTACCATCATGAGTGATCAATGGACGTGTTTGGTGGGTGCAATCCCTTCCTCTCACATACTAGAATGAGGAAGGGTTTGCAAACACAAAATGCGTACATTGCGATCCTCTGATGGCACATAGCACATGTTGACACACCGTGTGCATCTTCAAAATTTGGCCTCTAAAAACAATGTTATAAAAACATTAAAAACTTTTTTACAAGGAAATGAAGAACATGATCTTTCGTTTTAGGGAAAAGGGGCTTAGATTCTCCCTAAAACATCGATCATGTTCTTCATTTCCTGCTTCATAGTGTCCAGTTGTTGTTGCATGTTTTGCATCTTGTTCTGCATTTGATCAATCTTGCCATTCCAGGCCATGATCTGACCAATCAGTCACTGGGCACTGTCGGAGGAAAATGTCTCCGCGGCTTGTCCTTCCACAACCAGATCATCACCTAAAAACATGTGTAGATAAAAATTTTTGTTAAAATATACAGCCATTAATTGTTTACCTTAAGCTGGGTTGTCAGACACTCACTTTGTGGGGTGCGTATCTCCACCAGCTCTTCCTCCTCCACATCTAGCCCTGGGCTGGGCTGCTCCAGCTCTGACACTGGGCTGGGCTGCTCCAGCTCTGACACTGGGCTGGGCTGCTCCAGCTCTGACACTGGGCTTGGGCTAACTGCCCAATCAGGCTGGTGAGGTCGGGGGGTCCTGGGCTGCTCCGCCTCTTGTCTGAGTCTTTGTTCCCCTATGAGAATGAAAAAACAAAAAAAAAGGTATACTTTTAAGCATAGTGATATTTGAGTTCAGAAATTGGAATATGAAACATTGGTTTGAAGTGGTGTACAATTATTAGCTGGTTATTACAAGATCCTAGTTTAATACATCATTTAAATGACATTTTTTTAGTTATGCTGTGTTCAGACTGCTGCGATGTGCGAACGCTGCAAATCTACTGTGGTTTCACGCATCGCATGCCTCCCGGAGGCAGTTCACACTGCCCTATGTGACCTGCTGGGAGTGTCAGTGTAAAGTTTTATTGACACCACCAAATTATTTCTCATATCACAGTGCAATCTTTAAACTCGGACAGGAATCGGACCACATGGTGTGAACACCCATGTGATCCGATTCTGCTGTGGACTAAAAAAAGGGCCATGTACAAGTTTGGGCCGGATGCGATGCAAATTCAGCCATACTATATGTATGGCTGAAATCGCATCACACAGAGATCACATGTGATTTGCACTGCAGTGCGGTGCAAATCACATTCAATCTCGTACATTGCAGCAATGTGAACCTAGCCTTTAACCAAACTGCGATACTTTATATCTTTTGTCCAAGTTTCACAGACGGACACACTCAAATCATTCCCTGGAGTACCTGTGTGTGATTATGTCAAAAAATGTTCTATGATGTCCCAAACTACACTAAATGATTCCCAGTCCAGATGTTGAACCAGCATTTTATCTACCTATCTATCTATCTATCTATCTATCTATCTATCTATCTATCTATCTATCTATCTATCTATCTCTTTTTTTTAGTTAGACTACATTACACTGAATAAATTTATGAAACAGCTGCAGCTATAAAGACATGTACACAAGGATATCCTAAACTGAGTGTGACAATTCAGTTTATCATGAACAATACAAAAAAATTAATAACTAATTAAAATCTAATCCAACACCAGATAAATTTACACCATATACAAATTCACGCTATTTACGTCCACATATACGAACGAGCATATTCGCTCATTACATGAACGATTAACCACACAAACGAGCAAATTCGCCAGATTTAAAAATATATCATATACACCTATACGAACGATTATGTACGACCGTCACGATAAGCGCAGAGTACTCACTTTTTTTCAGTGCCTTTTTGATTCTCCTGTATTGGTCCGGCTCCCTGGATTTGATGTCGGACCACCGTTTCCGGAGCTGATCTTTGGCTCTTCGGACCCCAAATTTGCTCTCCAAAGTGCTCACAACTATCGTCATGATGCCATCTTTTCGGATATTGGGTTTGGGATACGGGCCATTTTCCCCATCGTAATCCTCCCTTCTCAGTATATCCACCATCTCCACCATCTCTTCAAAGGCCATGTTTGTGGCCTTAAACCTCTTCCTTGCTCCGGAAGCATGGGGTTCAGGGCTTTCCTCCGCGCTGCTAACTGAAAATCCGTCCGCCATCTTCATCTATTCAATCTCCCACAGCGGAACGAGAGTAAAAGGGGCGGGGAAATACGGTCACACGGAACGACAGGGGCGGGCAACGTGGGCGACGCAGGCGGAGCTTGAACGCATGCGCTGTATATAAAGCGTTACCGCGAGGCCGTACGTTTGTCCGGACGGAAGCAGCGAGTGATACACGCGACGGTAAAATTGTTATCTTTTTATTTTTAGGGTTTTAGGCCTGCGTTAGGAATGTATATAGTGGGATTTTACCTTGTGGATGGTTAGTTGATTTTAATGTGGGTTGGTGGTTGAGTGGGGTTGGTGTTTTGTGTGGGTGTGTGTGGGGGGGTAGTGTGTGTGGTAGTGTGTGTGGGGGTGGGGGTGGGTGTATGGGGGGGTAGTGTGTGTGTGGGGGGGTAGTGTGTGTGGTAGTGTGTGTGTGGGAGTAGTGTGGGTGGGTGTAGTGTGGGTGTAATGTGTGTCTCGCCTACATTGTCACAATATAAATAGTGTGCATTTGGTCTGACATTAGTATTTATGTTTTTTTTTTTTCAGAACTCAAAATGCAAAAGTACACTCCGGACCCCTTTAAGGAGGAGGCATTCCTGTCAACATTCATTGATATGTTTGAGGTGCACAGGAACCTGTGGTATTCCAAGCACCAACTATATTCAAGCCGTCCTGGCCGGAGGAAAACACTGGGGACAATTTTGAAGTTTGTGAAAACCCGACTCCCCCAGGCAGACATTAAGTTTGTGAGCTCCAAAATTCAGGGCCTGCGTAACATGTATAGGCGGGAGCGCAACAAGATCCTAGAGTCCCAAACATCAGGAGCAGCAGCAGATCAGATATATGTACCTAGGCTGTGGTATTACAACAGGCTGCGTTTTCTGGATGACACGTCAGAAGCCAGGCAGTCACTTTCCACTCTTCCGTCTACCCTTCCCTCCACCCTTCCCTCCACCTCAGGTGAGCCACCCCAGGAAGATCCAGACCCTTCCTTGCTGGACGAAGTTGATGCGCCCAGCTGGAGCCAGGTATATTTTATAGTTTCTAAAGTTAGGATTGCTCAAATATTAATGATGTAAAGTTCAATGTTTGAATTGCTTCCAAATCTAGGATTTCATCACAAATTAAATTAGATATAAGGATACAGTAGTTTCCACAAATGTGGCTAAAAGCTTGGTGAACTGATGGAAAAATGATGGTGTCAAAATGATAGCCTTTTGTATTTCAAGACAAATGTATTTGCAAGTGAGAACTGTAAAATTGTCAGTGATTGATGATTTCAAAATATAGACATATTTTATTTATTTATTTCTTTATTTTTTACACAGGATGAGCTCACCCAGGAGGAGGCCGGGACCAGTGGTATGGAGGAGGAGGCCGGGACCAGCCACACGCAGGAGCTAGCTGGGCCCAGCAGGAGTCGGACCGAAAGTCAGGTCCCTCCCCTCCGCCTAGCCAGCAAAAGGCCCAGGAGGATGACGCAGACAGAGGAGGAGTCATTGGCGCTTATACGTCAAGCCAGCCAATTGCTAAGTAAACCCCCCAATCCTGAAGAGGCCTACGCTACTTATTTGGCCAGCAAGTTGCTTGAAATGGAGAAGGGACAGCGCAACTTGTGCGAAGCGATTTTCTTCGACAGTATTCAGCGGGGTCTGAAGGGTGAGCTAACACCAACCACCAGACTGTACAACACAGACCCTACTGCTCCTCCTCCTCCTCCTCCTCCTCCTACCACAAGTCCACCACCAGAGGCATAGCCTCCAGCGAAGCGTGGAGGGAAGGCTAGACGGAAGAGTCGGAAGTGACTGCCTGGCTTCAGTCTGCTCTGACAGAAGACGGAGGCTGTTGTAGTACCACAGTCTGGGGACATAGATGTCATCTGCTGCTGTTCCTGGTCTGTGGGATTCTAGGACCATGTTGTGCTCCCTATTTTCATGTTACACAGGATCTGAATTTTGGTGGCCACTGACTTGATGTGTGCCTGGGGGACAAAAGGCTTCACAAACTTCAAAAGTGTCTCCAGTGTTGCCTCCCTCTTGATTTTGTTTTGTACAGACTAAAAATAAAGATTTATTATTTCCAAAAATATTGTAATTTTTTTTTTTTTGGATTAAAAAAACAGAGTTTATTTGTGAGTAGGCAGGTACATGTCAAAAGACTATGGGGGTTATTTACAAAACACACGTTCATGTTAATATAAATATGCTAACTTCAAGTGCAATTTTTAAAGCACTGCAAGTGCACTTGGAAGTGCAGTCGCTGTAAATTTGAGGCTAACATTTGAAATGAGGGGAAGCTCTGCTGATTTTGAACATTCAATCATGTGTAAGCTAAAATGCTGGTTTGGGTATCTATCTATCTATCTATCTATCTATCTATCTATCTATCTATCTATCTATCTATCTCTACTTACATAGTCTGCTTGGACAAAAAAAACGCAAGTCCATCTAGTTTAAACCCCCCCCCCCCACAAAAAAAAAAGCAAAATAAATAAATAATTCTAAACTAACAATAGTAGTTCCAAAAATATATAGTAATAGATAAATTATAAAATTAGATATTTATATAATTTTTTTTTTGATATATATATATATATTCTCAAATTGGAATATTAATCATAGGATGAGGATGAATAAAAACATTTGTGATAACTCTGTGTGAATATAAGCAGCAAAGCTACTTCACTTTTCTTGCATTATGAAGAAGAAAAGAATGTGCTATATTAAAAAAACACAAAATTAGCAGCATGACGAATATGCTAGCTTCAATACGAACATTAGTTTTACAAGACCGAGCGCTTCCGCCCTGTAAATCCTTTCTGGGCATGCGTCATTCTTAGTCCGTCCGACTAGCATACTGACGACCGTACTGTCCGCTGAAACCAAAGTATGACGGACAGAATTTCGAAAAAACCGAAATACTTAGTACGCCAGACTGCACGCTGAAAAAGTCCGCTGAAGCCCACACACGAGCGGATTGTCCGCTGAAATGTGTTTCGACGGACTAAGTACGCCATACAGTCCACCCGTGTGTACACGGCATTAGCGTTCAGAATTAGCAACCGAACTTCAATTACATTCAATGAACCCACCCAATCTCAGATACTTTTAGCACATTTTTGTCATGTCAAAAGTTTGGACTTGTCATCACTTTTAGTCCGGGGATAGTCTTGACAGCTGTCAACTATAATTTTTTTTTTTTTTTGAGGAATACAGCTTTTACCCTCGTATGAGTCTTTAAGCACTAAACAGTCTGCAATAATTCAAATCCAGACAGAAGTGTGCAATACATGCTAATAAATAAATATCAGAAGCAAATACAAATTTAGGTAGGACACACATACTCCTTGGAATCAGTGCAGTTAATCTACTAAAGAAGACAGCTCACCTATCTTAGTAAGTAAGGTGAATATGTATTTACTTCTTTCAACCAGTAATGTTCTAGCATAAATCCTTCTTTTTTAATTCCACTAGCACGTGTTTGGGCATTCAGAAGAAAAGAACTGGTGCATTAGAACTGTATTCAGACATAGTCCAGCCAACTTAAAAACAAATGTCTCTTTAACCTCCCTGGTGGTATGATTAGTTCTGATTTTAGGTGCTGAAAGTGGTACGATTATTTTGCATGGAAGTTTGGCGTTTTAAATTGTAGTCCTGTAATTCTTAGGAATAACGCTCTTAAATCTGTTCAAACCAGTCTAGCAGACATTCCGGGTATGATAAAGTTTATAATATAATAAATAATAATAAAAATTATTCAATAATGTAATCAAATCCAAAAACACAGAAATTTGCTCATTTGCAGAATTGTCGCTGTCATTAGATTTAGTGTTTGATGACAAATTTCCCCACAAATCGCTATCGCTCAATTCTGCAAGTGATTATAATTTATTATCGCCGTTTTCTAGTTGGTCTAAAATCACTTTTGACATAAAGGGACACTTTTTGGTTGCTATGGACAATCTCCAAATTCCAGGCAGAAAAAACAGTATTTATAATATAAAAGTGCATGCAGGGCACTGCACAGACCACTAGGGACAAAGAAGGTGTGTAATTTTTTTATACAGTACTGTAATCTGTAAGATTACAGTACTGTGTGTGTTTTGTGTGTTTTTACTTTTTTGAATTTGGCGCCGATCTCCGCTCCCGTGCACTGTAACATCGCAGGGAACGGAGCTCGGCGGGACTCGGGCACTGTGTGAATTGAGCAGAGGACGGCTCGATCACACAGCGCGGAGGACATTGCTGGATCCAGGGGACAAGGTAAGTAACCACTCCCTGTATCCAGCGATGCAATCCCGAGTCTGGCTCGGGGTTACCACTTATGATAGTAAAATCCCAACCCGAGCCAGACTCTGGATCACCGCCAGGGAGGTTAAAAGACACAAGGTTTGGGATGGGAGGCAGTGTTTAAGCATCACCGGGCTGTGATATGTGGTATACCAATTAAAGGATCAGTAAAAGGAGTTGAATGCTCTGAGCGCACAGCCTAGCCTTTCCTCCACTTGTCAGTAAAACGCCTGTCTCTGTCAGGGACGTCACACCTGCGGGATGATCCACACAGCCAGAGTGCGACTTTCCAACTCCTCAAGGCTCCAAACATTGCCTCTTTGTCTCCTGCAGCAGTGGTTGGAAATCACCAAGCACACTGATGATATACTCCACCATGACCGCCAGGATGACAGCCCGGAGATTCATTCACAGATGATCCCATATTTATCTTTCATCCCGTAAGTGTTTTACTAATGTTGGCATGTCCTTCTCTCTCTCTTGCTTACATGTTTGGGCATTGAAAGTAGTCACAGGTTTACTTTATGTACCAATATTCATTTAACAAACTGAAAATACACTTAAGTAAGTGAACAGCCTCCACGCCTTTAGTAAATCAACCCCAGCAGTTTGAATCAACCTCAGGACCTTGGTACTACAAGATATGAGACAAATTTACTCTGAAGTAGTGCAAGAGCCTGTCTGATTGGATACAGAGTAATTGGATAGATAATGTGTCCCCCTATTATATAGTTTTGGTATATCTAAAGGAGATTGTACAGAGATTGTTCAATAAGATTGTATAATGTGTAGCCAAATGTATACACCTAAAATTACCTACTGTAGTTGCGCTTTCAGTGCCATTAATTGTTAAGGGCACACGAAACACAGAAGCATACACACATTTTGCCATATGAAAAAACAGAAGACAAACACAGTAAAAACGTGCCAAATTGTCCCATGAGGTACTTTGCCATGTGTAGTGCAGGCCATTGAAGTCATCAGGCGGTCCCATGTGTGTCACTGAAAAAACAAGCTTTTTGCCATGCGTTTCAGAAACACTACAAATGTACATCATGTTTGTGTTGTCATTACATGCTAAAGGCTCCCCAAGTGCTGCAAACATACCAAAAACCATGGTAATGCACCAAGCTCCACTCCAAAAAAGTTCTGGAGCTTCTCTGGGGTGTTGCGTGTTCGGCAAGTGAATGGGATGCCTTATATGTGATGAGTGAAAACACTCCAAAGAAAGCGCATGTGGGAATGTGAGTTTTTGCAACGTGAAGATATGAATGAGGCCTGACAACAGAGTGTCTCTGTCTACTTCCTCCTATTTTCTTGTATAAAGACACTATACAATCTGATTGTACAATATCTGTAACATTTCCTATAGATCTACCAGAACTACGAAATAGGACAACACACCTGAACAATCCATTGAAATCAGAATAGGCTCTTGTACCACATAGCTGATGGGAGATCTAAAGGAGATTGTACAATCAGATTGTACAGGAAGTGGGTGGAAGGTAGTATTTTATTGAGCGGGTGTGGTCCAGATGGTGAACACACCCTATTATGCCATTTTCTGTAACTCAACAAGGAAAGCGTCTGAGAGATGACCTAACAGAAAGTGATGGAATATAAAAATCTTTTAAAAATACAATAAACTAAAATTAGGGCGACCGAGCGCTAAGATGGACGCTTGAGCTGAGAGCTCCGTTCGACCACCGGAGAGAACAACTCTATAACGACTCCATTGGTGACATATTTCCACATAAACCTATCTATAACGCAGGGTAGACACCTTCGCTTCTACCGAAGATGCCAAAAAATAGAAAGAGTCGACAACCTCCGCAGAAACTTCCGAACCTTTTCAAGGCGTACGGAATCACACAAAATGGCGCCGGTTCGTGCGTGACTGAAACTCAAGAGCAGGCCTCGCAACAATCTCACCTCCGAACGACTTCCCTCAGCGATTCCTCCTTGGGAACGAATAGCCCCACGACTAGAAGCCCAGCCAAACAAAGGCAACGGATATCTTCTCCTGAGGTAAACCGAGCGGACATGGAGGTAAGCGGATCCGCTCCCATAGGCCACGCTATACATCCACCGGCATCCGACCTGATTGCGGCCTACCCCACATCCGATCGACCGGTCTCAGATACGGTCCTTAAGGAGATGCTTATGTCACTCAAAGCCTCCATACAAGCTGACCTCACTGTAGAAATCACTAACTGCCATAGAGAAGTATTGGCACTAGGTAATAGAGTGGACCAAATGGAACGTAACATAGGGGAATGCACAACTTCTTTCAATACTTTAGTAGAGGCCCACAAATCCCATGATAAAGAAATAACATGGCTAAAGAGTAAAGTAGCAGACCTTGAGGACCGCTCTATGAGGTGCAATATTAAAATCAGAGGTATTCCTGAAGCCATACCTCCAAACCAATTAATGCAGTATGTACACACGCTATTTTCCACCATTATCCCCACATTATCTCCTCAGGAACTGACCATTGACAGGATTCACAGAATCCCCAAGCCAGCATTTCTACCTGAAGGTACCCCTCGGGATGTTTTGCTCAAGATGCATTACTATCATATCAAGGAACAAATTATGACTGCGTTTCGTACTCGAGGCAACAACATATCTCAATATGCTGAATTGATCCTCCTCCCTGACCTATCAAGACATACTCTGCAATTGCGCCGAAACTTAGCAACCATCACTAAGGCCTTACGCAACCACAATATACCACATAAATGGCGTTACCCAGCGAAATTGTCCATCTCACATGATGGTACCACGCACACAGTTACTACTTTAGCTGAAGGTATCGCACTCCTGCGTCAATGGGGCATACTTCCACAACAAAACCCTCTGGAACCACCTGCAACACAACTACGCCCTATTCCGGATGAGTGGCAAGTAGTTTCACACAGAAGAGCCCCCAAAAATGTCACTGATGGCAGTAAATAATCACACACCGTTGACAAATATGTTCTCTCCCTAGGCACAAGGATTTCTTCATCTTTCCTTGTTCTTACCCCTGACATTTGTCATTTTTGCAGCTTTGTTTGCATATGGATCGCTTATATGATTCTATTTTTATTGTTCTATACGTTATTGTTTATTTTTGTGGTTACACCCTTTGTTCCATTAGCACTGGACCTACACGTGATGGACTCTTCATCCCCTGTTCTACTACATCTCTAAATACCATAGCGGCATCTCTTCTGTCAATCTCCTGGAGCTCAGATGACTCTAATAATTCTCGAAGGATTCTGTGAGTACACTTACACATCTTTTTTTCTTACCTGAAAAATGACCATTACCTTTGTTTCCATTAATGCCAAAGGCCTCAACCACCCTGTGAAACGCTACTCGCTGTGGACAGAAGCTCAGAAACTAAAAGCGGATATTTTATGTGTACAGGAAACTCATTTTCAACAGGACAACCATCCCAAATGTACACATAAAAACTACCCACATATATTCCTGGCAAATAACCTGAATAAAAAAAGCGGAGGTGTCCTTCTTGCCATCCGTGACACGGTCTCCTTCCATCTCAAGAAATCCATCACAGCCGACAATGGTCGCTATATTATTCTTCAAGGTGATATTAATTCTAAACCGTACACCATTGTATCTTTATATGTTTCAAACACCCGACAGATTAGGTTTTTGAATAGACTACTCCGTAAAATACAACCTATCCAATACGGTAGTCTCATTCTTTGTGGCGATTTTAACCTCATTGTCGACCCACAACTTGACACTTCTAATGCTAAACGCAACAACAACACCTGCCTAAATACGGTCCTGCACTCTGAAAAACTGTACGACGTCTGGCGATGCACACATGGCAACGAGAAAGACTTTACCTTCTTCTCCCATGTACATGGGTCTTATTCCAGAATATACTTTTTTTTGTCGGATCAATGGACCTTACAAAATGTTTCATCCTCTGAGATACATGATATTACGTGGTCTGACTATTCTGCCATATCACTTTCTATTCATGAGAAGGGTGTCTCTCCCTCTTCACCCATCTGGCGCTGCAGTGTTAGATTACTACAGGACCCCGATACCAAAGAACTGATTTCTCAAAACCTTAAAACATATTTCCAACAAAATGAACATTCAGTAGAGAGTCCCTTCACACTCTGGAACGCCCACAAAGCGTTTATTAGAGGCATCCTTATCCAGCTAGGAGCTAGAGCTAAAAAAAAGTATACTGCAACCATAGACTCCATTACTTCCGATATCCACAATTTAGAAACCCTCAACAAAGCATCTCCCTCTCACCAGTGGACTACCCAAATAACCTCTCTTAGAGAAAAATTGAGAGATCACTTGGCCCAAAACTATGATTTCTACCTTAGACGCTTGAAGTTACGTACTTATGCCTGTGCGAATAGAGCTCACAGCTTGAATTGCTGAATTCACCGTTCACAAACCATTAAATAACATCAGTCATTACTTCACTCCCTCATGGGAAATCCCCAGGTCCTGATGGACTAAATAATGAATATTTTAAAACCTTTTCCACTATTCTTTCCACATATCTCCAAAAGATGTTCACACAGGCAGCACACTCAGCATCCTTTCCAAATGAAATGTTAAAAGCATACGTGACCACTATACCCAAACCTGGTAAAGATCCCACTACCCCTAGTAATTTTAGACCTATTTCTCTCCTGAACACAGATATAAAGATCTACGCCAAACTTATCGCCCTTAGACTATCAGAGTTTATGCCTTCTTTAATTAAAAGCGACCAGATGGGCTTCATCAGGGGGAGACAAACTTCTGATGCTACAAGACGTATTATTGACATTGTTCATTATGCTAATTTAACTAAAACTCCTTCTCTGCTGCTCTCCATAGACACAGAGAAGGCGTTTAATAGGGTGGAGTGGTGTTACATGAAGGAAGTTCTACAAAAATTTGGCTTTCAAGGCTTTATCTCTAACGCAATGTTGGCTTTATATTCCAATCCATCCGCCCAATTCTTAACAGCTGGAATGCTTTCTACACCTTTCCCTATTTCTAATGGCACTCGTCAGGGGTGTCCATTATCTCCAACCATTTTTAACCTTATGATAGAGCCTCTGGCGGAGGCCATTAGATCCCAGGCCGATATTACTGGACACGTGTTAGGATCTCGTAACCACGTTATTAACCTGTTTGCCGATGACGTTGTACTGATGCTGACAAACCCGACCAGATCTCTCCCCTTAGTCCATGAAACTTTAAAAAACTTTGGTGAGATTTCGTACTATAAAGTTAATTTCGCCAAATCATTGATTCTAGATTTAGGAATTGACAAACGTATCAAACTCCAACTTCAAACCACTCTTCCATATGTATGGAAAGAAGATGGCATACCCTACTTAGGTATAAAAATTACTAATTCCACGAAAACTCTAGTCTCCGTCAATATTAAGTCATTGCTTCTAAAGATAGATGAAACGCTCAAATGTATAGCCAAGACCGAATTATCCTGGATGGGCAGATTGGCAGCATGTAAGATGTTAGTTCTCCCTCTCATATTGTATATGTTCAGATCCATACCTATACCTATCCCAACCCATTTCCTTAAGACCTTGTCTACTACTCTGTGGAAATTCATATGGAATGGTAAAAAAGCTTGCTGCTCTCCTAGCAACCTGATTCCGCATAACCGAGTAGGTGGAGTAGGACTGATTGATGTTTCTGATTATTTGTGGGCATCTAGACTGGACCAACTCCAACACTGGTTCAAAACTATAGATTCACCACCTTGGGTTGAGCTGGAAAGGCATATAGCCCCAATACCAGATCTAGTGGCATTACTCACGAGTGATGTCTGGAAACCCTGGGCTCTCCATTCCATGGCTCCCACCCTTATAGCCTCCCTACAAGCATGGAGGTTCTTAATACATCATACCCATAACTCTCAAAATGCTGTGGAATACAAATTTCCGCTTAGCCTGCTCGAGCATAAAATCCCTATGCTGTCCCTAAAACAGTTCCCCAACCACGGTATACATACCATCCAAGACCTATTGTCTAATGGTACAGCTCTTTCCAGCACACAGCTTATGGCTCAATACAATCTCCCCAACAAGTACCAGTTTACATGTATCCAAGTGGCACATTTTCTAAAACGTAACCCTCCCCCTACTATAACAATGCCATCCAGTGCGTGGAACTTCTTAACTCGAGAACGCCCCGCCAGGAAAGGCATTTCGCTTTTTTACTCCCTTCTACATGCTAAACAATCTTTTGTGAAAACAAAACTGATTGCTAAATGGGAGACGGATTTAGGGAAATCATTTACAGATGATCAGTGGACAACCACATTTTGAGAAATCCAAAAAGCCTCCCGTTCTATTAATCATTGGGCAATGACTATTAGAATAATTAACAGGTGGCAATACACACCGTGTAGACTGGCAACATTTTCTTCATCTGCCCAAAATACATGTTGGAGAAATTGTGGACAGCTAGGACATCTACTGCACATGTTTTGGGAGTGTCCCAACTTGGTTAGTTACTGGAATCAAGTTTTCCAACTTATAACATCGCTCACGGGTATTGTCACTCGCCCCAATCCATCCCTAGGAATTTTACATATGGGTATTGAACAATTTCCGCATGATATGCGGATTGTTATTTCCAACATCCTTCTTTCTGCTAGATCCATGATATTACAACATTGGAAAACTGCCATGACTGTAAACATCTCTGACCTGATTAGAAGAGTGAACCAACACCACACTATAGAGCGTGCTCTTGCCATAAATACATTGAAGTGCGATCTATTTGATAAGCAATGGAAAATTTGGACCAACAAATATAAGAATTCTGTGAACTAGATCTTAACCCTGATAAGATATATCCTGTGTAGTAACCAGTATTTGCATTATTGTTTATGTAACCACCTACTTATCCGTTTCTTTTTCACCCTTTCTTTCCCTCTCCCCTCTTCCCTCCCTCTATTACATTGACTGTTAATTACAATTGTAAAAGTCAACATGTCCTGTACCACTTGCCTTTGTATATCCTTTATAAATTAATAACAATTTATTGAAATAAAAAATACAATAAACTGACAAGATTTTAAACCTCCCATGGACAAGTGAAGAGAAAAGCACATAGGGATGGCTGGACCAGAAATGGCATTGAAAAACACTTCTATTTATTATGAAAAGTGAATTTCTTTCTGAAAAGGTGAACTTATCCTTTAGACCCCTTTCACACTGGGGGCCACCCATGCGTTAGCGCCACTTTACCGCTGTTTTTTCAGCCACTAGCGGAAGGGATTGAAATGCCAGTGTTTTGTGGCTCTTCCGAAAAGCTTTTAGGTGCTTCGGAAGTGCTGCCCATTCATTGCAATGGGAGGGGGTGTTTTGGGAGCGGTGTATACACTGCTCCCAAAACACCCCAAAGATGCTTTGCAGGACTTTTTCTAACGTCCCGCAGTGACTAAAGCACTTGGGCGGCATGGGAGGCAGTTTTCAGGCACTTTACAGGCACTATTTCTTTCGCTAAAATGTCATAAAACTGTCTCAGTGTGAAAGGGGTCTTAAAGTACTTTTTTTTTTTAAATAAAAAATATGTTATGCCACGTACACACGATCAAACAATCCGGTGGAAAAGTCCGGCAAACTCAAGTCCGCCAAACAATCCCCCCCGTGTGTAGCCTCCGGCATACTTTTTTGACCCGAAAGTTCGGCGGACTTAGAATGCCGTGTTGCACTCCAATCTTCCCGCCGGACTCGCATTTCGGCGGACAATCCGGCCGTGTGTATGCCAGTCCGCCGTACTTTTGAAATGAGCGGACTTTTCCCGCCCGGAGAAAAGTCCACTCATTTTGAGCGGGTCTCCAGGTAGGCGGGGCCCGCGAAGGAGACGTCGCTGGCCCCGCCGCCTGGTATGGACTTAAAGGGGAACCCCAACGCCGACACCAACCCATGTGACATAAAGCCATGTGACACCGCCCCTTGTCCCTATATAAGTGGCAGTGCAGCGCGTCCCTGGCATTCCGGCCGGAGAGATCGTCGAGTCAACATCTCCTGGAGAAGAAGAAGAAGAAGAAGAATGAAAGGCGGCGGCGGCGGCGACAGAAGACCGGGCCACCGCCTGTAAAAGAGCTAGAAGAAGGCGCGGTGGCCTGGCAGAAGAACCGAAGAGGGGGACAAGACCCCCGAAGTCGGAAGAAGAGGCCGGCGGCGAGGAAGAAAGCCGGACTCCTCCGCTAGCAAAAGAGCTACAAGAAGATAGCGGAGGAGTCCGGCGAGAAGACCCCCGAAGACGGAAGACCCCCGGAGCTGTGCAATAAAGTATTTTATCTCGTGTGTTGTGTTTTTTTTGTACTTTTATTTTACAGGTGAATGGGTAGGGGTACATTGTACCCCATACTCATTCACATAGGGTGGGGGGCCGGTATCCGGGGGCCCCCTTATTAAAGGGGGCTCCCGGATTCCGATAAGCCCCCCGCCCGCAGACCCTGACAACCAACGGCCATGGTTGTCGGGAAGAGGCCCTTGTCCTCATCAACATGGGAACAAGGTGCTTTGGGGTGGGGGGGCAGCGCGGCCCCCCCTTCCCCAAGACACCCCCCATGTTGAGGGCACGCGGCCTGGTACGGCTCAGAAGGGGGGGCGCTCGCTCGCCCCCCCTTTCCTGGCCGGCCGGGTAGCGTGCTTGGACAAGGGTCTGTTGTGGACTTGGGGGGGACCCCCATGCCGATTTTTTTCGGCGTTGGGGTTCCCCTTTAAGTCCATACCAGGCGGCGGGGCCAGCGATGTCTCCTTCGCGGGCCCCGCCTACCTGGAGACGCGCTCGAAATGAGCGGACTTTCCTCCGCGTGTGTGGGCGAGTCCGTTCATTTCAAAAGTAGGGCGGATAGTACGGCGGACTTAGTACGCCGTATTAGTCCGCTCAAAAGGTGCCGTGTGTGGGCAAGTAGCCCGTTCGGAAAGTCCGACGGACAGTCTGGCAATAAGTCCGCCAGACTAAGTACGTCGGACATACCGCTACGTGTGTACGCAGCTTTACACTCACCTGCTCTATACAATGTTGGCCAAAGTGACATGTCTATTGAAAAGAAATTATTGTGTTATGCAGTCCTGCCCTTGTGAAGAATACGGGGATATGTTACCCTCTCTTCCTGAAACATTTCCAAGGAAATGTGAAAGTAGGCGAGTTGTTTTTTTTTTATCACAGTGATTTCCATAAACATATGTAGATCCAGTTTGTGCATCTGCTTAGAAAAAATACTGTTTGAGCCATTATCAAGAATTTTCCCTGTAGCACTATGCCAAACTGAGTCAGAAATGAGGAGCCATAGCATAAGGACAAAAGCCAGTTACAACTGCTCAGTTAGGTTCACATCCACTTTTCAGATTTTTAGTCAGCCGTGTTATTCTACAACACCAAAAAGAAAAGTCTCTATAATTATCCATATTTAAGTACCCCTCACACCTAAATTGACATAACTTCTACTATGCACAGATAAAAAATGTCATCTCCTGTATAAAAATGTAATCTTTTGTCATCAAAATGTACAAACACGATCGCCAAGCATTTTCTACAGCAAGTCACTTTGTGGAACACAATATAATAAGATAAGAATTTTAAGAGCATTGCAGAAAATACAGTTTAAAGTATGATTTTATGCAAATTGCTCCAAAGTCTTAAAAAAAAGATTTCATATCTGAAAATCTCTGAGTACAAAGCACTGGAATAAAGAGATTATACATTTTGGTGAATATTTTTAAAGGGCTTTTATTACACGACTCTTAGTAGCTTTGTTGCATGAAATGACAATTGGTATTAAACTATTTTAAAGGCCCTTTATCTATGCCGTGAATGCACAAGGACACCTACATTAATTCTGTTTCATTGGGCACTCATGTTTGTCTTTTAAAGTAATTGTTTTGCATGCATAATAATGCAGTTCAGAACTCAAATGGCATGTATTAAAAAACACACAATGCACCGTATGAGGCTCACCATAAGCACCTCTTTAGAATGTTTTATGTTGTACATTCAATGTCATGAACATTTATTTTTGTGGTGTTTTTTGCTTTGAATAATGTAGGGAAGACTTAAAGTGGATGTAAACCTGATTCTATTCAGAAAAACATGGTTGCTTATAATTGTAAAATTCACAATTGTGGCAGTTTTGCCTTCTGTAGTGAGGAGACCTGGATGCTACTCAGAAGTCTCCATAATCTAAATTTGACCTGCTGGGGGAGCTTGCCTTTAACAGAAGCATTAAAATTCTGTGTACGCTAAGGGTGGGAAGCTGAAAGTTCTTAATTTTTACACTATGTGGAGACACTTTGTTTTTATATTGGGATGTTTGGACCGTACGATATTACAGAGAGAGTGCTATCACAATAATAGCCTGCCAATATGAATCCCCTGAAGCCACCCAATGGATTACTCCTAGTCAGCCTATCTGGTTTCTGAGTCCACACTTTCTGGACATCAATTCCTTGGTAGTAAACCTGAGGACTTATGCAGAATTGCCTACTATCACCGGATTATTTACACTTTGAAGATTTATATATTTATATATGTGTCATTTAACACTGGACTGTTTACACTGTTCAGTTTGGGACCATTATCACAATATTTTGCTTTAAATGCATGTTGCACTTTAATGCCCATGTATGTGGATTTGTTTAAACATTTGTTACATATATTGTGTTATTCACATGTAACACTTGTTTTGATACAATAGTTTGTATCTCATATATGTCTTTATTAATATCAACGTTGTATATATTTAGCACGTTTTCTGTTTATAATCACAGTTGAGATATAATTGTGTGGTTTCTTTCAGTGGACCACTGATATTTTAGAGCAGCACTTTATCACACAGCAAACATAGTGTGTAAAAAAAATCCCAATAACATCCCCAGAAACAGAAACTTCATCCCTAGTGAGGAAGAGGCATGTTTAGCTGTATGTGTAGCACATGTTTTTCTATTGAGGCTGCAGATCATAAGCTTGTTTTTTTTTCTCTGCACACAATGGGGTTGATTTTCTAAAACTAGAGATTGTGAAATCTGGTATAGCTGTGCATGGTAGCCAATCGGCTTTCACCTTCAGCTTGTTCAATAAAGCTTTGACAGAAAACCTGGAAGCTGATTGTTTTCTTTGCAGAGCTGCTCCAAATTTTGCAATCTCCAATTTTAGTACATCAACCCCATTATCTGAAGAAAACATTCTTGTCTGCGGAAAATCAAGCGATTCAAATTCTTATCTAATTTGTATAACCCTAATTTGTATAACGGTAGCGTGATACCAGTATAAAGCTATGAATGTGGCATTTCATCAGTCAGTTTATCTATAACCTATAAAGGTTACATAGTTAGTCAGGTTGAAAAAAAGACACACGTCCTGTTCAACCAATAGAAAAAAAATGAATAAATAAAAAAATCTCCCAATACAAAATCCTATATCCACAGTTGATCCATAGCACGTTTGTTTCTTGCATTCAGACTATACTACTGACTCTAATGCCGCATACACACCACCAGACTTTCCGGCAGACTAGGTGCGACGGGATCAGTCCATCTGACAATCTGATCGTGTGTGGGCTAGTCCGACCATTTTTTATAAAAATAAATCAAACAGACCTAGAAATAGAACATGTTTCAAATCTATCCGATGGACTAAAAATCGGGAAAACCATTCGTCTGTGTGCTAGTCCGAAGGACCAAATACGACGCAAGGGCAGCTATTGGCTACTGGCTATTGAACTTCCTTGTTTAGTCCCGTTTACGTCATCACGTTCAAAACTAATGGACTTTCGACCGGACTTAGTCCATTCATGTGTGGCCAAGTCCGTTCATTCGGAAAGTCCGTCGGACCTCTGCCGATAGTCCGTTGGGAAAATCGCCGGACCTAATCCGTCGAAAAGTCCGGTCGTGTGTACACAGTATATTTAGGAATTGTATTGTATACTAGCCTTTTTACCCTGTACCCATAATATGCATTCATTGTTAAATAGTATATTGAATATAAGTAAAGGATTGAAGATTTAAAATGGATTTTGATAGCTTCTCAGTATTTTTGTTTTATATAGTGCTTCCATATGATCCCTGACTATCTGTATCACTGCAACCCTCATGTGAGGCCAGGTTCACACATTCAACAAATTCAACATTCAACGAATTTGATGTGGCTTTCCATGCATCCAATTTGCATAACAGGAGACTCTCAATGGAGCCAGTTTACGCAGTTCCAGGCGGCCCGCGGTCAGCATTGGAAAAGGGTCCTGTGCGTCTTTGGCTCCATTTCAGGTGTTAATTCAAGCAGAAATTAGGACCTAATTCACACCTAAATCAGTGTACAGGGACACACCGGACCTCCTGCTGGGACCCGTGACTGCATCAGTGTGAACCCAGCCTCAAACTCCCACTATGAAAATCAGTTTGCTGGATTACTCTACTGTGTTCCTTTGCAGTGTTTTCCAGGTACCTAGGAGGCCCTGTGACTTTGTGTTGTCCACCATGTTTGGTTGGCAGCTAGTTTTCACAAAATTACTTCACTTCCACCAGAAATGGCAGGTCAAACTGCTGGCCTGCAGGAGTTGGTGCCCATTTTAACCCTGAGGGTACATTCGACAGGCGGGTCCTCCTTGAGAGAGGGGTTAAGCCACACATAATTTTGATATCTATAGGACTCCACTTACTTATGTCTGCCTAATGATACACTTGTGGCCAGTAGTTCTCATTTTTCCTTATTGCTGTAGCAGTTGCAGTTGTTTGTACTGTTGGCTAATTGGTGAGGGGGTGCACTGGACACCTTCACTGCCATTGTGCTATTTCCTGGGTGTCCAGTGCACCCCTGTGCCTTTAAGGAGGAGTGGGCTCCTTCCAGGCATACCTGCCCTCAATCTATCAATTATTATATATGTGCTCCTACTATGGAGGCTCTCAAGATTTATAGAGTTAGGACTGCAGGTAATACTCTGGTGCCTTGTTGCGGCCTCTGTAGCTTAAGCATGTATTTGTAACCATGTGCAAATGAAACCCCTGTTTTTAACGTGAACTGTTAGACGGGACAATTCGTTGCAGGCTGGCTGGTAAATTAAGCTGGGAATTTTTCTTTGTTGTTGTTTGACATGTGTCGTCCTTCCATGTGGTCTTTCCTGTCAAGGCCAATTATAGGTTGGGGCAGTTGCCATTGGTTTGTACTGTTGGTTAATTAATGAGGGGTCGCACTGAACAGCTGAACATCTTCGCTGCCATTGTGCTATTTGCTGAGTGTCCAGTGCACCCCTGTGCCCAAAATGTTAGTATCTATAAGATCCGATTTCTGTCTGCCTAACTTTATACTTGTGACCAGTAGTTCTCATTTTGCCTAACTGCTGTATTGTATGTACTTAATATAATACACTATTTCTGCACATTTATGTATCATGACATTATACAGTATGTTTGTCACACTTTTTACTATCTATATGAACTTTAAGATATATGTTCCAATATAATATCTCCTTTTTTTTCTATTGTTCTGAGTGTGCTTACCTTTTTTTAATACATTGTACTGCATGGGGGGGGGGGGGTGGCTCCCAAAGTTTAGATAACCAGCCCCTGGGCCTTTATATGCTGCTCATTACCCCCTTAACCACTTTCAGACCGGACCATTTTGCTGGTAAATGACCAGAGGTCTTTTTACACTTTGGCACTGCGCTGCTTTAACTGGTAATTGCGCGGTCATGCAATGTTGTACCCAAACAAAATTTGCGTCCTTTTCTTCCCACAAATAGAGCTTTCTTTTGATGGTATTTGATTGCCTCTGCGATTTTTATTTTTTGCGATATAAACGTAAAAAGACCGCAAATTTTGAAAAAAAATGATATTTTCTACTTTTTGTTATTAGAAAAATCCAATAAACTCAATTTTAGTCATACATTTAGGCCAAAATGTATTCAGCCACATGTCTTTGGTAAAAAAAAAGTCAATAATTGTATATTTATTGGTTTGCGCAAAAGTTGTCACATCTACAAACTAAGGTACGTTTTCTGGAATTTACGCAGCTTTTAGTTTACGACTGCCTATCTCATTTCTTGAGGTGCTAAAATGGCAGGGCAGTACAAAACCCCCCCAAATGACCCCATTTTGGAAAGTAGACACCCTGAGGAAATTGATAAGTGGCATGTTGAGCCCATTGAATATTTTATTTTTTTGCCTCAAGCGATTGAATAATGACAAAAAAAATTTTTTTTTTTTTTTTTACACAAAGTTGTCACTAAATGATATATTGCTCACACATGCTATGGGCATATGTGAAATGACACCCCAAAATAAATTCTGCTGCTTCTCCTGAGTATGGGGATACCACATATGTGGGACTTTTTGGGAGCCTAGCCGCGTACGGGGCCCCGAAAACCAAGCACCGCCTTCAGGCTTTCTAAGGGCGTAAATTTTTGATTTCACGCCTCACTACCTATTACAGTTTTGAAGGCCATAAAATGCCAAGATGGCACAAAACCCCCACAAATGACCCCATTTTAGAAAGTAGACACCCCAAGCTATTTGCTGAGAGGCATTTTGAGTCCATGGAATATTTTATATTTTGCCACAAGTTGCGGGAAAATTACAAACTTTAATTTTTTTTTATTTTTTTTTCACAAAGTTGTCACTAAATGATATATTGCTCACACATGCTATGGGCATATGTGAAAGGACACCCCAAAATAAATTCTGCTGCTTCTCCTGAGTACGGGGATACCACATATGTGGGACTTTTTGGGAGCCTAGCCGCGTACGGGGCCCCGAAAGCCAAGAACCGCCTTCAGGTTTTCTAAGGGCGTAAATATTTGACTTCACTCCTCACTACCTATTACAGTTTTGAAGGCCATAAAATGCCAAGATGGCACAAAACCCCCACAAATGACCCCATTTTAGAAAGTAGACACCCCAAGCTATTTGCTGAGAGGCATGTTGAGTCCATGGAATATTTTATATTTTGCCACAAGTTGCGGGAAAATTACAAACTTTTTTTTTTTTTTTCACAAAGTTGTCACTAAATGATATATTGCTCACGCATGCCATGGGCATATGTGAAATGACACCCCAAAATAAATTCTGCTGCTTCTCCTGAGTACGGGGATACCACATATGTGGGACTTTTTGGGAGCCTAGCCGCGTACGGGGCCCCGAAAACCAAGCACCGCCTTCAGGCTTTCTAAGGGCGTTACAGTTTTGAAGGCCATAAAATGCCAAGATGGCACAAACCCCCCCCAAATGACCCCATTTTGGAAAGTAGACACCCCTAAATTTAGGGGTACACTAGTGAGACTAGGTAATAAATGGCGGGTGCCCTGAAACTATAAAAAAAATAACTAACCAATCAGCGTCACCTGTAACAGTTATATGGTGATCACTGGTGAAAGGGTTAACTAGGGGGCAATCAGGGGGCTTTATGCGGTAGTATATGGGGGTCCCTGGCGCTATAAAAAGCTGCGGCGAACCTAAATACCTACCTGCCTAACTAGCGTCACCTGTGACACTAATACAGCGATCAGAAAAACGATCGCTTATTAGGCTGGGTTCACACTGGAGCGATGCGGGAACGCCACGAATCCGCGGCGGGTTCCCGCATCGCATGCCTCCCGGCGGCAGTTCACACTGCCCTATGCGAACTGCTGGGAGTGTCAGTGAAATGTTAATGACACCCCCAGATCAGTTCGCATATCGCAGTGCGATCTGCAAACTCGGATCGCATGGTGTGAACACCCATGCGATCCGATTCTGCTGCGGACCAAAAAAAGGGTCCCGTGCGAGTTTGCGGCGGGTGCGGCGGGTGCGACACGAATTCAGCCATACTATCTGTATGGCTGAACTCGAATCGCACAGAGATCGGATGTGATTTGCACTGCAGTGCGGTGCGAATCACATCCGTTCTCATAAACCGCTGCAATGTGAACCCAGCCTTAGTGACACTGGCGACGGGGGGTGATCACGGGGTTAAACCTTTATTGGGGGGGTTAGGGGGGTACCTTAGAACTAAAGGGGGCTAACCCTAACTGCCCTAACAGTTATTACAGTCACAAATGACACCCGCCGGGTGATCAGGGGGTTAAACCTTTATTAGGTAATAAATGGCGGGTGCCCTGAAACTATAAAAAAATAACTAACCAACCAGCGTCACCTGTAACAGTTATATGGTGATCACTGGTGAAAGGGTTAACTAGGGGGCAATCAGGGGGCTTTATGCGGTAGTATATGGGGGTCCCTGGCGCTATAAAAAGCTGCGGCGAACCTAAATACCTACCTGCCTAACTAGCGTCACCTGTGACACTAATACGGCGATCAGAAAAATGATCGCTTATTAGGCTGGGTTCACACTGGAGCGATGTGGAAACGCCACGAATCCGCGGCGGGTTCCCGCATCGCATGCCTCCCGGCGGCAGTTCACACTGCCCTATGCGAACTGCTGGGAGTGTCAGTGAAATGTTACTGACACCCCCAGATCAGTTCGCATATCGCAGTGCGATCTGCAAACTCGGATCGCATGGTGTGAACACCCATGCGATCCGATTCTGCTGCGGGCCAAAAAAAGGGTCCCGTGCGAATTTGCGGCGGGTGCGGCGGGTGTGGCGGGTGCGGCGAATGGCTGAACTCGAATCGCACAGAGATCGGATGTGATTTGCACTGCAGTGCGGTGCGAATCACATTCGTTCTCATAAACCGCTGCAATGTGAACCCAGCCTTAGTGACACTGGCGACGGGGGGTGATCACGGGGTTAAACCTTTATTGGGGGGGTTAGGGGGGCACATTAGAACTAAAGGGGGCTAACCCTAACTGCCCTAACAGTTATTACAGTCACAAATGACACCAATGCAAAAAAAAAGCAATTGGTGTCACTGTGACTGGGGGGGCAGGGGTAATTGGGGGGTGATCGGGGGGTAAAGGGGGGGTGTGAGTGTGCCTGGCATGTTCTACTGTGTAGTGTAGTGCTTGTGCAACTCACCGATGCTCTCTCCACGGTGCCGGAACGAAAACTACCGACACGGAGGAGAGAATACATCACTTCCTCTCCTGTGTTTACATTACAGGAGAGGAAGTGATGTCATGGGACATTTTCATTCGCCGGGAGCGATCGCGAGGGGGTGGCCATGAATGAATGGCCGTCCCCTCGTCCGGGATCGCTCCCGAACGAATACCGACCGCCGCAGGCACCGGGCGGGGGCCCGATCGGGCCCCCGACCGGCGGGCAGGCAAGGACGTACATGTAAGCCCTTATGCCTGCCCGTGCCATTCTGCCGACGTACATCGGCGTGCGGCGGTCGGCAAGTGGTTAAAGCACGCAGGTATCCAACTTAAACTATTTAATTGAGAACTGCTCTAAATTTTCTTTCTGCCCCTATTGTGTTTAGCTGGTTAGTGGGCATGGAGGAGGAGAGAGGGGGTGGGCTGCCATTTGTCTGCCAAGTGTATATGTCCCACATGTGTGACTCTATAACCACACGTGCTGCTCAGATGTGATCAAAGAGGGAAATCCTCAGCATAGAAACACACTGATAACTGAGCATGTGCACTAGCAGTCCTGCAGACTCACCAGCTGTAGTGGGGACTTGGGCAGGAGGGAGTGACAGAGAACAGCAGAAACAACCAGGTTTTTTTGCAGAATACAGAAAATGAATACAATAGTGACTGAGTGTGTATAACCAGCATAGAATACAGCATTTATTGATAGAGTTTAATGATGTGGGTTTGACACTTTAATTCCTAAATTAAATTATTATTATAGTGCAGAATTTTATATTTACAAAAACAGAAATTCTCTTTATATTTTTTCATGTTAAAAAGCTGCAATGTTTAATTAAAAAAATATATATATAATAATAACTTAAAATTATATGCATATACATAAATGGAACTAACATATCTTTAAAGACAATGCGCTCAGATACTAGGCACTAATAAACCTGTCATACTGAAAGTAAATGGGTTTCTGAACACAAAGGATTTCATGAAAATTGTGTTATTTTATGTTAGATAGAAAAGATGTAGCAGAGGAGGTACCCAATCAATTTTTTTGTTCTATATTGTTTCAAAATTGCTTGTCCCACAGGTTCTCAATTGAAGACAAAATCTAGGTTATATGGGTCACCAGAGAGATATTGAGGATATATAAGTTAGAGAAACCTGTACACACAGAAGAAAATGAAAACACTGAAGTACGTAATTGACTTAATAATCATTTTTTATCTTCTTTTGGTTATGTTCCATTTATAATAGCTCTGCAGAGAATACACTGACTGGGGATGTCTGCGGAATTTATATGGCTCTTCTTGAGTTTTAGATTAACTGAGAATTACTGTGGTATTATTCCTGCTAATACTGCTTCTGACACTACCATCAGGAAATAAAGCAAAACAAAGCAGCAGAGTACATACTGAATGTTTATCATGCCTAGCTTGACCATTCTAAATCTGCCCTAATTTTCCTAATAGGAATCCATGAGTGTTTCCAATTTATCACACAACATGACATTCAAGGGCTGTGTCGGGGAAGAATACACAGAGTAAAATTGTAGACAAGCCTCTATGTTGGAATTATTGTTTGACAACAATTTATCTGCCTTGACAATATAAACTAAATAAATATATTAAATGTACAAGAGTGGTTTCATGCTACATGTTTCTATCTGTATAGAGTATTATTTTTGGTGACAGACCCTAGGGAGCTGCTGTAGTTGCCAGAGGCAGGAAATTCTTAAACTTGCGTGGATGTCCATTTTGGCTTTATTTTGCAGACAAGCAAAAGCATATTACATATTCCAATAAACACATCATGTGAATACTGTGAGTTATAAACACACATATGTCATATGTTATAGCAATTGCAAAGTTAGTGTAGATCCAGTCCTGGGTTCGTTTATAGATAATGTGCCTTACAGCAGTATATGGTGGAATAATAGTAGAGAATGAAAACTTGGAAGAGAAAGTAGTTGTAACAGGCACAACTAGGAACACCTAAAAAAGAAAAGTAGTTCAGAGTCTATCAATGAGTTTATTTAAAGCTCTCTGGAAGCAGTCATGTTTTAACTATTGCAGGAAGCATTAAAATCCTGCCTACTATGAAAAACAGAATAAATACGGAAACTGAAACTCAGACAAACATAGCATCACTCAGTGACTAAAATACTGTATATGGCCAGCATTGTCTGCTTTTATATGATAGATTCAAATCAGATCAAACATTAAATGAATAAAACCTTATTATACAAAGGTCATGTAATTATAGAATCTATGAGCCAAGAAAATAGGTGAAATAATAATAGCTGTTCTCATAAGTTGGAAGAGAGAATTCTGGCAATAGGAAATAGATTGTAGTGAGGCAGGCCTTCCCCATTTGACTGCTGAACATTTCTTTTGGTCCAGTTAGTGCACAGACATGCATGTTAGAATTACACAAAAAGACATTTTTGGAATTTGGAAAAATCTGAGTTTCTTCCATGTGTCTGCCAACAGATCCTGCCGAAAGCTGCAAGGCTGGGCAAAGATGCCTTAACTACTTGACTGACTGACAGGTTGGAAATAGCCTGTATGTTCTTAGAGGTAGGCCAAACATTTACATACTATGCATGCAAACTATAATATTAAATGTGTCAGACCTTAGTCTACAGAACAGTAACACCAGTGTTGTTTTTTCTGTGGAAGCTGGTGATACCTTGTACCTAAGATATTACCTGTAAATGCACATATGATGAGGCAGGGGACTTATAAGGCAGGGAAGTGAAATGCAAAGTCCATCACACAGTAATCACCACTGCAAGTTGTTGCAGCAATGGCATATTTCTAATCAATGCATCCTTTTTATGGAGTAACAGGTTCAGGGGGCAACAGAGGGCACCACAAGCATGTTTTGTGAGTTGTGTGTGTTGACAGCTACTTTATGTGTGTACTGGTTTTCCAGTAGGTAGCATGACATATGCACATTGTACCATGTGTTAAAGCTTAAATGCATAAAAAAAAAACTGTACTAGACTATTATGGCAGCAGGGGTGGAGGGCATAAACTGAGGAAGTAATAGAAGATATATCAGCATAAGGGACACATTGTACTGATTATAAGCCATGACCCTTATGCTGATTTTTCTGGTTTTGTTTTTGGCTACATTTAGGTTTTAAGGTGTGTTGCACTCATAAAACAAGCATTTTTACTGCACAAGGGTGTGAAGCTAGCCTAAACATTTCTGTCTGCTAACATTCAAATTGTAGTCTTAGAGCTAAAGTAAATTAAGTGGCGGGAACAGTATCATGGAGGCTAATCCTAAACATATACCCTAATAGTAAAAGTAATAGTTGCGCTGAACCCACCATTGAACAACTGGTGCATAAAAAAATGTAATATATATGTATAAATGTGACAAAAAAATTATGACACAAAAATGATAAAGAGATGAAAAATTTTGACAAAATGTGAATAAATGTGCAAATCACAAAAACATGAAAGTAACATCCAAAAAGTCTCTCATTAGTGATATGAACGCTTATTGAAACTAATATAGGTGATAAATCTGCAGTCTTCCTTCACCAATAAGTGCTGAACACCGTAAAGATTGCACACTTACCAGAAGGCAAGCAACAAAAGCTTGTGGCTAAACGCCCAGCCTTTATCCAGGGGGTCCGGGGTAAGCAAGTAGAGCGTTAGACACAGGAATACACTGCAGCCAGTGAACCAGTAATAGGATATTCCAAAGGCTCATGTATATGCATCAGGTGTCACCCAGAAATAAAGAAAAGGGAGCTTCCCATAGTGTAAAACTGGTAGGTATGTTTATTATAAAAAATTAAAAGTTGCACTTACCAAATATCGGAGTAAAAGGCCCGTTCACTCAGAGAGTCTCAACACGATGACGTCAGCACGTCCTGTCCACCCGACGTGCGTTTCATCATAAAATTTATGTCGTCTGGGGTATGAAAGTGCAACTTTTACATTTTTTCATTTTTTAGGAGCTAAATTGAGGAAAGGGACTTCCAAGGTAGTATCTTTTTTTGGAATACTACTGGTACATTGAGTCACACCAGAAAGGCAGAGGGAGATTAGGGAAGTAAACAAGTGGCTGAGGAGCTGGTGTAGTAAGGAGGGGTTTTGGTTTCTGGAGGACAGGGCTGACTTCTCAGTCGGTCACCAGTACTATAGAGGGAATGGGCTGCACCTAAATGAGAAGGGTGAAGATCAGCTGGGAGTAAAGATGGCCAAAAAGTTAGAGGAGTTTTTCAACTAGGTGACGGGTGGTCCAGAGTTAGAGATAGTCAGCTTGGAACATATTCCAGAGGGTAGTTTTGGGGACATTAGTGGTAGGTTGACTAAAGCACATAAACCCAAGGTAAGTATAGTAACAAGTCCTAGTTGAAATCTCAGAACACACAATAAGAGGATAGTATACGACCGGTCTAAACTACATGGCATGTTTACCAATTCCAGGAGCCTGGTGGACAAGGGTGAACTAGAGATACTATTATATGAGGAGAATTATGATTTTGTGGGAATTTCAGAGACCTGGTTCAACATGACTGGCTGGCAACCATTCAAGGGTATACCCTTTATCGCAGGGATAGAGAGGGTAGAAAAGGGGGAGGGGTATACCTATATATCAAGAATACAAGTGAATGTGAGCGATTACATCACTAAGGGAATTAGGGAGGAGGTGGAATCCTTATGGGTAGAGCTCCAAAGGGATGAAGCTAAGGGGAAAATAATACTGGTAGTATGCTATAGGCCCCACTAACCTGAGGGAGGAGGGGGAAATGGATCTCCTATCACAATTTGGATTACCAGAAAGGATGGGAAGTGTTATCATAATGGGGGGTTTTAATTATACACACATAGACTGGACGGAGGGAACCGTCTAAGGCTCGCCAGTTCCTAAATGGCTTGTAGGACAATTTAATGGGTCAGATGGTAGACACACCAACTAAAAAATAAAGCGTTACTAGATCTGCTGATTACCAACAATACAGACCTTATCACGGATGTGTAAACACGGGGCAATTTAGGAAACAGCGATCACAGGTCAATTGGCTTCAGTATGAATCACGCAAATAGTAAACATAAGGGGAATACAAAGACACTGAATTTCAAAAGAGCCAACTTCCCTAAACTATGAAGCTTGCTAGAAGGCATAAATTGGGATAAAATCTTAGGAACAAAGAACAGAGGAGAGATGCGTTTGTTTTAAGAGCATATTAAATAAGGGCATTAGCCAATGCATCCCATTGGGTAATACATTTAAAAGAGCGAACAAAAGCCCTGGATGGCATAACTCCAATGTAAAAATGCATATAAAAGCAAAGGAGGAGGCCTTCAAAAAATATAAGTTTGAGGGATCATCATCAGCATTCAGACTTTACAAAGAATGCAACGAGAAATGTAAGGGTGCATTTAGGGCAGCTAAGATAGAACACGAAAGACACATAGCGGAGGAAAGCCAAAAAAATCCCAAGAAATTCTTTAAGTATGTAAACAGTAAAAAAGGGAGGACAAACCATATTGGCCCCATAAATAAAGGGAAAGGACATCTGGTTACAAAGGATGGGGACATGGCAAAGGTATTACATTTATTCTTCTCCTCAGTCTTCACAAGAGAATTGGGGGGCTTCAGTAACCAAAACTGCAGTGTTTATGCTCATGACACATCACAGGAAGCACCACCATGGTTAACAGAGGAAAGAATTAAAATTAGACTTCGGAAACTTAACATTAATAAATCACCGGGACCAGGTGGCTTACACCCAAGGGTACTTAGGGAACTCAGTCAAGTAATTGCCAGGCCATTGTTCCTAATTTTTATTTACTGTCTACTGACTGGAGTGGTACTAATATTTAAAAAGGGCCCAAAATACATCCCTGGGAATTACAGACCAGTTAGCCTAACATCAATAGTATGCAAGCTCTTGGAGGGGATGATAAGGGACTAGATACAAGATTTTCATGGATTCATGAAGAATCATTCTTGCCAAACCTATCTATTAACCTTCTATGAGAAGGTGAGTTGCCATCTAGATAAAGGAAGGCCCGTAGAAGTGGTGCATCTGGATTTTGCAAAAGCATTTGACACAGTTCCCCATAAATGTTTACTGTACAAAATAAGGTCCATTGGCATGGACCATAGGGTGAGTACATGGATTGAAAACTGGCTACAAAGGAGAGTTCAGAGGGTGGTGATAAATGGGGAGTACTCGGAATGGTCAGGGGTGGGTAGTGGGGTCCCCTTGAGGGTTCTGCGCTGGGACCAATCCTATTTAATTTGTTCATAAACGATCTGGAGGATGGGGTAAACAGTTCAATCTCTGTATTTGCTGATGATATTAAGCTAAGCTACTAAGCTAAGCAGGGCAATAACTGCTCCACAGGATGTGGAAACCTTGTAAAAAGATCTGAACAAATTAATGGGTGGGTAACTACATGGTAAATGAGGTTTAATGTAGAAAAATGTAAAATACTGCATTTGGATGGCAAAAATATGAATGCAATCTATACACTGGGGGAGAAACTCCTGGGGGTCCTAGTAGAGGATCAGCTCAGGCTCAGCAATGGAATGCAGCTTAGCTGTTGCTAAGAAAGCAAACAGAATATTGACATGCATTAAAAAGGGGTTAAACTCCAGACATAAAATGATAATTCTCCCGCTCTACAAGACTCTGGTCTGGCTGCACCTAGAGTATGCTGTCCAGTTCTGGGCACTAGTCCTCAGGAAGGATATACTGGAAATGGAGCGAATACAAAGAAGGGCAACAAAGCTAATAAAGGGTCTGGAGGATGTTAGTTATGAGGAAAGGTTGCGAGCACTGAGCTTATTCTCTCTGGAGAAGAGATGCTTGAGGGGGGATATGATTTCAATTTACAAATACCGTACTGGTGATCCCACAATAGGGATAAAACTTTTTTGTGGAAGGAAGTTTAATAAGACACGTGGTCACTCATTAAAAGTAGAAAAAAATAGGTTTAACCTTAAACTACATAGAGAGTTTTTTACTGTAAGAGCGGCAAGGATGTGAAATTCCCTTCCATAGGCGGTGGTATCAGCGGGAAGCATCAATAGTTTAAAAAACTAGATAAGCACCTGAACGACCACAACATACAGGGATATACAATGTAATAATGACATATAATCACAAACATAGGTTGGACTTGATGGACTTGTGTCTTTTTTCAACCTCACCTACTATGTAACTATATGTAACTATATAACATCCCCGCTCATTGGAGGATGCCTCCAGCCGTACATCCACTGTACACCTTCAACACCACTGACCAGCAGGACCCCAACACACTCAGCCTATCCATATACTAGCCTAACCCATCCATATACTACCCTAGCCCATCCGTATACTAGCCTAGCCCATCCATATACTACCCTAGCCCATATGAATACTAGCCAAGCCCATCCGTATACTAGTCTAGCCCATCCGTATACTACCCTAGCTCATCCGTATACTACCCTAGCCCATCTGTGTACTAGCCTAGTTCATCCGTATACTGCCTAGCCCATCCATATACTACCTTAGCCCATCCATATACTACCCTAGCCAATCTGTATACTAGCCTAGCCCATCCGTATACTACCATAGCTCATCCGTATACTACCCTAGCCCATATGTATACTAGCCTAGCCCATCCATATATTACTTTTGGTCATCTGTAAACTACCCTATGTCATCTGTATACTACCCTAGCCCATCTGTATACTAGCCTAGCCCATTCGTATACTAGCCTAGCTTGTCCGTATACTACCCTAGCCCATCCGTATACTACCCAAGCCCATCCGTATACTACCCAAGCCTGTCCGTATACTCCCCTAGCCTGTCTATATACTACCCTAGCCTGTCCGTATGCTACTCTAGCCGGTCTATATATGACCCTACCCTGTCAGTATACTACCCTAACCTGTCCATAAACTACCGTGTCCATATACTAACCTACTGTAGACTGTCCTTATACTACCCTAGCCTGTCTCTATACTACCATAGTCTATCTGTATGCTACCCTAGCCTGTCTATATATTACCCTAACCTGTCCATATACTACCCTAGCTTGTCCATATACCTGGGGACCACAGCTGGCGTACCACCACTATTTGTCTTTAGACCGAGTCTAGAGGTGCAGGTGTGGACCTTCAGACCATGGCTGAAGAAATAGGGGAAAAGGCACTGCAAAAATCTCAGGAGTCAGGGGCAGGGCCAGGGGGCAGCAAAATTAGGTTTTGCCTAGGGTGTGGAAAATCCTCGCACCGGCCCTGCGTGTAGCAAATACAAGACATGTGCTGCTAGTACGAAACTCCCAGAAATCCAGCTTTTGGAATATCACAGTTCTAACCAACAGATTGATTCGTTGGACTGGGTTAAAACCAGGCTAGGGAAGATGCATGTAAGAAAAAAATAGTTAGAAGAAGATTAAACTTAGGATCTGGGAAGATAGGAGTAGAGTTAAAAAAAGATGCACAAGGAATACACAAAGAAACTAGGGTGCTGTTATTACCAGAAAACAATTGGATAGCATTTTCAGGAACAATAATAAGGTAATACAGTAATATCGTAAGTCCATGTGCAAAACATGAAGTGGTATAAATATAACATGGGTTAGCGAATGCAAGACCTCTTTGAATCAAAATTGGAGCAGTGGAATTGCTGATGAATGGCCAATTATTTAGTAAGACTAACATAAACCTGATTGGATGCTAGTTATGATTAGATACTACATCTTAAAGGTTATAGTTTAATTAGAAAGGATAGAAAAGACAAAAAAGGGAAAGGATTGGTCTGTTTGTAAAATCTTATTTCTGACCAGCTGTGAATGAAAATGGGGGAGTATACAGAAGGAAATAACTGTAAAATATTTATTGGGGTTTGTAATATGTTTCCACTTTAGGCTGTTCTCCTTTTGGCTGCAACAACTTCCCTCTCAATATCCCCATTACATAGAAGAGAGTTGTGTTGTAATTCATAGAATATAGCTGGAAAAGCTGATAACATTGTTTGAGGCTTCAGTTCAGTCAACAGGAAGTAACAAGGACAATTCAGAAAATGTTATTAGCCTGAAAAGAAAAAAAAAACACATAGACTGTTGTCACCAGAACAAGTGTGGCTATTGAAACATCCGCCTTCTAATCTTGCTTTGGTATCAATTTAAAATTCTGAACATAGACAGCAGTAATACACTGGCTGCAATATCCAAAACCAAACAAAAGCATTTTGGCTTTAGATAAACGTAAAGTTCCCAGTTTATTTAAACTGCTTGCCCCTTACCACATGTATAAGGTAACTGTCTTGCAAAGAATTCTATATTCCATCAATCCTATAACACAATTAATCCAATGCAATAAATTATGTGTAATTAGATGATTAATATTCAGTTTTTGCCGCAGTGATCCATTAGTGGGTGGGCAGTTAATATGAGGATATCATTTTTTTTTTTTTTTGGGCGAGGGTGTCACCATTTGAATATACCTTGGGAAGCATAAACCCTTACAGGAAACCTCAGTAGGTAAAGCAATCTTTAGAATCATAACTTCAATGTGTTCAATAAAAGGTGCCATGTGTTTCCAAACTGACAAAGAGACAGCAAGTATGCCACCTTCTTTGACATGCCCAACCTTCCCTGCCTTTCAACATAAATAAATCACTCCACATAAATCATTCCACATTTACCATCTATATATCATTGTAACAGAAATGGATGGATTGGTACAATATGAAATCCAAACCAGAAAATAAAGGTAAAATTCTTCAAAGTTTATTAGCGATAATCTATTAGCAATAATCTAAAATATCATGCTTATGGCTAATAAACATTGAAGAATTTTATTGAAATAGAGTAAACCGCGCTAATCAACCCTACGTGTTGGATAGATAAACAAAAGGGGCAGTAGGCTCAGGAGAAAATATATATATATATATATATATATATATATATATATATATATATAATTATATATAATTAATAATTATAGGTTGCAGCCCCCCCACAAAAAGAAAATCCCCAATTGACCATAAAGAAGAGAAATTAATAAAAATTAGAAAAATTAATAAAAAAACAAAAATAGAAATAAAAAATAAAAAATAATATAAAAATAACACTAAAAGTGAAGGTTATTTTTATATTATTTTTTATTTTTTATTTCTATTTTTGTGTTTTTTTATTAATTTTTCAAATTTTTATTAATTTCTCTTTTTTATGGTCATTATTATATATTTTATTTAGATATATATATATATATATATATATATGCTTTTTTCACAGGTGATTTTTTAGTACATACACATTGTTGAGGCCTTGTGATTTTGGGTACGAGCTGTGTTATTAATTGGGTGTTTCTTTACATACTTTTTTGTTTTTCCATTTGCACTTTTTGATGCACCTTTTTTATATATAGATTCCTTTAATAGAATTTGTATTTTCAGACTCATTTTCACATATATTAATTGAGTTGTATTTCACAATTATTATCTTATAGAATGTTGGTATAATTACACGTTTAGCACTGATGCGACTTTAAGGTAAAGTCGCACCAAGCACCATCTTTTTTCATTTAGTTTTTGTTCTACAGGTTATATGTAAGGTTTTTCTTGGGACTATATTGAGTCTTCAAAATAAGGTTATTAACAATTACACTTATCACGGGTATGTCTGAGTCGCATTAGGTAATCTGTGCGACTGCATACGATTTTGGCAGAAGCTGGTTTTGTGTTCTTTATTGGTTTGAACTGTAATGAGTGGGTTCCAAAGGATTTATTACCTTCCGTAAGGAATAATTATCTTTATTTAGGTGTAATTGATATATGAAAATTATTAGGTGTGAAATAGGCCGGTTTTACTGGACTTGCTGGCATTTTTTGACTTTTTATTTAAAAATACATCTTCCTCCGTATTGAGAGTTAACATCTGTTCGTGCTAAATAGGTAGCGCCAGTTACCCCGGTTGCTAAATTGTTTGTATTGAAGAATTTTAACTTTATTTGCTGGTTTGGATTTCCTATTGCACCAATATAGTCTCACCCAATCCGTCCATTTTGTCACAAATTTAGGGATGAGGTGCTCAAGTTCTATGATGATCTATCCACATTAGACTACATTACATATTATTATAGTTAAAAAACGGTTGTATAAAATCATATATTTTTCCCAGTCCCACCCCAAATACTGTGATAACAAATCCTTGGCAATAATTCAAACTGCTTCATGTGTTCTACAAACTGGAAGCAGGGCTGGGACTACTATACAACTACGGGACAGCATTACCTATTGCATAACTACTATTTATGCCAAACACTGCCTACCAGAGTCTGTGCTGATAGCCTGTGCCACTTGCACACAGATACCTAACTCTACGGAGAAACCAGAACTGTTAAACTGCTTGAAATCATCAACTCTAGAGCAGTTAATGCAAAATTTGGAACAAAAAAATGAAGAACATGTTATTTATTGTCAGCACTGTTTACCTTAATTGTTTTTTATTTTTTTATTTTATTGTGTTAAACCACTGTTCATTGTCCTCCATGTGCAGCAGATTCATATTAAATGTTTTGGTGTTAATAACCAGCATGAAATATGTTATGTTGATATCCATGTAGTCTACTCTCCAGCCTCTGTCAAACAATAAACTTGATCTGCCTGCTTCAAAAAAAAAAAAAAAAATCATATATTTTATACATGTATTCCTAAAAAACAATGTTGCAATGTATAGGTATATTTCTGATCCAATTTTTTTAAAACATGATTTAATATCACATTCAATTATACTGAATAGTGACCCATGCTAAAATAAGCAATTCATGAGAAAAATATGGTGTAAAGTTTACAGCCTGTCATAGAGATCTTCTGGCTGTAATCCTTTCTGGATTATATATGTGTATAATGTGAATAATGGTGAACAAAAAAAAATCTGCAAAGTTGAAGTGATTAATATAATAAAGGAGCAAATCATACAAGACATCAAGACCATATAAAGATTAGATTTAGCACATAGGAATCCAAAACATGCAATGACCGAAATGCTTTTAAAGGCGCAGCCTGGCAGACAAATGAACATACGAGTTGGAAAGAGCAAGCCTCTGTATCAAGTGGGACCTAGAGTCTGGCTGTGAATGGAAACATCTGGGTCCTGTTATCAAATATACAGGTTTTCAGTACCAACCTGACATGCAGGAAAGTAGCTACAGTATAAGCAGGAATACCACTCACCTAGAGAAGATAGATAAACTATCTCCAGACGACGTCCAATGACGAAACGCGTAGGGCGTGGCCTAAGGTGTACACTCTCTCATTACGGTGGCGGCGGCGGTGAATTCAAAAGCTGTGAGCAGAAAATACACTGAGGCATTGTTTTTATCCTTCGGTTTGTGAGTAACCTCTTATACACCTAATAAAATGTTGTTTTAAATGGGATCACACTATGTTTGCATCATTTTGTTTTAATGAGGGATACTACTGGATGGTAACTGAAGCAGCTCCATATAGCGACACAGGGGCTTACACTGTGGAGGTGCATTAACCCCTTAAGGGGTAGGGGAGCTGGTGAGTGCGGATTATTGTCTTTATGCATGGAAATCGCACCGGTTGCAATCCAGGAAGTCACCAAGCACTGAAGCACACTGTCACTTTTTGTCCCAGATAGGATTTTCTGATATCAATTTTCTGCTGCTGGACATTTGTATCAATTTGCATTTGTATTTTTGTAATTTTACTTACAGCGATTTTTTTATTTACTGAATATAAAGCACTGTATTTATGTATTGTGGCACATATAGAAGCACGTAACACTTTATTGAATTTACTGAACCTATGGCACTATTTTAGGCACTCAGCACTTTGCTCATCATGTGATTAGCAAAAACGCACACAAGTATTTTTTACAGAAAGTATATTGAATTTTTTTGCACCAGTATATAGTAATTTAGGGATAATTTAAATAGCATTTCTGTGACATATTTCTAAGCACGGTTTATATTGTCGGTTGTATATTGCACATAAGGATTTTTATTTTATTTATTTTATTTTCACTAGTGGATAAATTAACAATAAGGTACGGTTATTGTAGACACTAAGTAGAATTAATAGCAGGAGAGCGCCATAACTACCCCCTTTTTATACTTGTCTATGGTTTTCAACCTTTGGGTTGGATATTTTAGGTAGTGGCAGCCCCTCATTCCCACGTCAATCGTTATTTGCTTATAAGGTCTCACATTTTGGGTTTAATCATTATTTCACGTCCATAGCGCACCTTGACCCCCCTTTTTCTATAGATAAACTATTGACCTTTAAGCTGGTGAACATGATATCCCCTTGGGGTGGAGTTCATTGGGCCTGAGTCACAAACCATACTGTCCATGTAGTTGTGGCAACCAGTTATTTTTATGGGAAGGTACAGTGCCACAATCCACAAGCATTAAAACAGCCAAGTAAGTTAAAATGAGTTAACCTACATCAAGCCAGTTGAGGTGGAACCACTTAGGAACTCTTGTTTAGTGTTACAGAAGGATGGTGCTGCTATGATGGAGCAAGAACGCCAGTTAGGAAACCTGTTTGCTTATTAATTTGCTATATTGCAAATCGACTCTCTACCCCCACCATTCCTGCAGAAAGACAACAAGCTAGGTCAAGCCATAGCTGGTGCACCCATTCATTTCTTGTGGAAGTCATTTAACCTATCGGTTTGCTTTTGAATTATGGAAGAAAACCTGCCAGAAACATCTACATACATAGGAAACTTATAACCAGAAGTTCTAACAGAGCATAGCAACATTGCTAACCACGTAGCCACCTGTACTTACAGCTATCTTTCTGCAAAATAATAAAAGCAATAAAAGTCTCTTCAGGTACTCTTATATGCATCGGCAATTTCCATTTTAATATATACTGTCCAGCATTACATGTATATTATGGAAATGTATGATATCATTATGCATCATAACAAATTCAAGTGGTCATTGTTCTGTGGCATATTTCCATGTTAGACAGCATCTCTGTAGCAGAGTATGTGAAGGTCAGACAAATAATTTGTTGATTTTTCATTGATCCAGCTATATAAAAGGTTTATGTGTGTGGCTGTTTTTTATATTAGTGAATATAACATTGGTTTGAAAGCAGTTTATGGGCTAATATAAAAACATGGGTTGGTTTATATTCTCTATAAACATCATATTAAAACACTTAATCATGAAATACTTATATTGCTGTTCAGTTGAACCATCTCCCAAAAATACCTGAGAGGTAACATATTACTTTGGGCATATTACCATGCACTTCAGTGGATTCTGGAAATTGCTTAAAGATTCTATAAATTAGAACAGACATTTAGAGTTTGTATTTTCTATCATTTCATATTTGGTTTGGCAACAGTTTTTCAAATGACAGCTCATGCACGTACATGTATGCATGTACATATTTAAACAATTTTGACATTCACAGTATATACGTGTTGTTTAAAGAGGAAATCAGCTTTAAAAAGTGCAACATTTTTACAATGCTCTTAATAGGATGACATAACTCACTTGATTGTGTGTTGCATTGATGCAGCCCATTTCATTTAAATGAGCCGATAATGCACAGGAACCCAGGTTTTAATGGATGCTGACTTTTTTTTTTTACACACAGCACACCCCAATGCACAGAGGATTCACCTATGTGCATATGGTGCTCTAAAATGCAGGTCTGTTTTTATGCATTGGGGATATGTGTTGAGGCAACATTTTTTTAAACTGACATTACCAGTGGCATCAGTATTGGAACTAGTTGAAGAGTATTTTATAATCATTTTCTTTGTACAGTGTGCAAATGGAGCTTGGAAGCATGAATATTTACATTTCTAATGTTGAAAGAAAGACACATGTTCATCTAGTTCAGTCTATTTGTTTGTGTGTATGTGTGTGATTTTTATTCTCTAATGATCCATATAGCCCTGTATATTCTGTTTCCTGAGGAAGACAACTAAATTTTTTAAGTTGTCAACACTCTTATCTAGTACCACTTTCTGAAGGAGGGAGTTCCACATTTTTACTGCTCCAACAATAAAGAAAGCTTTCCCCAATCTAAGGTTTAACCTCCTTTCCTCTAACTTCAATTCATAGCCGTATGTTCTCTTCAGGCACCTTATTGTAAGCTTGTGATTATATAATTTTCCAAATCCCAAGCAGTAGGTCTCATTTACACATGCAGGGGTGTTTAAGTGAGAGTTGGGGGGAAGTGTATTTAATTTCTTTTTTTATAAACATCGGAGGTCAATCCTTTGATGGAGAGGCCTGATATGGAGATTTTATAGACTGGGATCAATTTTGAGAATTGTAGTGTGTTAGAGACTGTTTGGGCATAATGTAGGATTTGTAATTGCCTGTAAAATGTTTGTTTAGATAAGTTAAACGTATTTTGAAGTTCTGCAAATGAACACAATCTTCTAGTTCTGTCATCCATCAAGTTTTGAAAGTGAAATAAGGCTCTAGTCATCCATAGATGAGACATTTGTGAGGTCCAACTGTCTGGAATGGAAGATTAAATAGGAAATCATTTACAAGGGATTAGTCTTATGTTATGCTATCTTATGTCATATACATTTGAGTAATTCCATGATACAGAGACATTTAGAATTTCTATTACTACATTGCCATTCCATAGCATGAAGTTAGGGTTAATTATAGTTATCTCCAGTTTCTCCACATGTCTCCAGTGGTTGTAGGCATATGGCTTAGACCAGGAGGAGAGAGTCCTGCTAGGAAGTATCTGATTGCTTTGATTGCATATAGTACTGATGTGGAGAGCCTGTGGCATTTACAGTTTCAAACTTATAATTTTAATAGTCGCTATTCAACCAAAAAATGTGATAAGGAAGGCTTTCCAGGTGGAGAGCAGGTTTCTAATTTCATGGCACAATGGAAAGAACTTTCCTTTGTAAAGAGCATTGTAGGTAGGGGCTAGATTCACACCAAGGTATTTACAAGAGTAGGATCTCCAGGTGTATGGAACTTGTGTAGTTAGATTTTGAGTTGTTTGTTTAGGCATGTTGAGTAATTGTATAGCCCCAAAACAATCCAGGGCTCTTGGAGATGTGGGTTTGAGTTAGGATGAGGGGACACCCCTGCCCCATACCATTTGTAATGGGGAAAGGCCTAAAGGTTACACATGAAGTCCTGATGAGGGCCTTTGGTGAGAAATGTAGATAGGTGATGGCCTGTAAAAAAAGAACTAAAATGTGTCTGGGGGTAGCGAAGAGAAAAGGCCAATTCAGACTATCAAAGGCTTTGTCTCAAGATTTAGTAAGAGGGCTTCTCTTGTCTCTTTATTATACATTTTAATTGAGAGTTGGGCATGATCTTTCAATTTGGGAATGATAAAGGATATTTGCATGTCCCTCAGTATTAACATTTTATTGAGAAATGTGACCATATGTGGTAAGAAAGTCTATGAGCTCCATTCACAAAGCGTTATCTTACCGCATACTTGGACTAAACTGAGGGAAAAAAATGTTTTTTTATATATTTTCGGGGGATATTTATTATGACAAAAAGTAAACAATAATGCATTTTTTTCAAAATTGTCGCTCTATTTTTGTTTATAGCACAAAAAATAAAAACCGCAGGGTGATCAAATACCACCAAAAGAAAGCTCTATTTGTGGGAAAAAAAGGACGTCAATTTTGTTTGGGAGCCACGTCACACGCGCAATTGTCAGTTAAAGCGACGCAGTGCCGAATCTCAAAAAGTGGTCTGATCTTTGACCAGCAAAATGGTCTGGTCTGTAAGTGGTTAAACATGCTCTAAATAGGACCTGTCTATAATTCTAGATGATCACCAATCAGACATCACAAGCCGTTTGTTAATGTAAAGTTCAAACCTAGCTGCTAGCTCTTGGAAATATACAGTTGCTTGAAAAAGTATGTAAACCCCATTGCGTGTTGGTTGGTGTTCTTCAGTAATTTGCCATAAAATGTGATCTGATTCTCATATAAGTCATAAAAATGGACAAACACAATGTGCCTAAGGTGATAAAATGCAAACAATTCTTATTTCCTGTGTCTTTACTGAACACACCCATTAAGCATTTACAGTGTTTGAGGAAAAAGTAATTGAACCCATAGACTAATTACTTCAATGAAAGCTAACTGGAGTCAGTAGCTTACACACCTGGAGTCCAACTAATGAAAGAGGTGGGGTTTAGAGCTATTTTGATTGATAAAAGACGTTCAGATATTTTAATCACTTAAGGACTGAGCCTCTTTCTGAGATTTGGTGTTAAAAACATTTTTTTTGCTAGAAAATTACTTAGAACCCCTAAACATTACATATTTTTTATAACACCCTAGAGAATAAAATGGCAGTGGTTGCAATACTTTCTGTCACACCGTATTTGCGCAGCGGTCTTACAAGCGCACTTTATTTGGAAAAAATACACTTTTTTGAATTAAAAAATAAGACCACAGTAAAGTAAGCCCAATTTGTGAAAGATAATGTTACGCCGAGTAAATTGATACCCAACATGTCAAGCTTCAAAATTGCGCCTGCTTGTGGAATGGCAACAAACATTTTTGCCCTTAAAAATCTCCATAGGCGAAGTTTAAATTCTACAGGCTGCATGTTTTGAGTTACAGAGGAGGTATAAGGCTAGAATTGTTGCTCTTGCTCTACCAATCGCGGTGACACCTCACATGTGTGGTTTGAACAACGTTTTCATATGCAGGTGCTACTCACGTATGCAAAACAGAAAGAAAACACAGCGCTAATTCAAACAAAAACAAGTGAAAGGAAAAGTGATAAAACTACAAAAATTTCTGTGAAAAACACAGCCCAGCTGCTAGCACACAAACAAACCAAGTTCACATAACATAAATACAATAAGTGCTGCGCTTGAAGGCACCTATTTAAATAGGTGAAAGAAGTAAATAATGCGCATAACTGACAATACAAGCAAGTAAATGCAAAAGTTCATGAAATATTTGAGAACAGTCCCAAAAAATTATTCACTCTGGTGCTTCTCAAGCTAAATTGCAAGTCCGCAGATGGCATTCAGGGTGAATTATCCTGCTACGTTCTCCGCCCTTGGCGACTCTTGGCTCTCAGTTCCAAGAGTCGCCAAGGGCGGAGAACGTAGCAGGATAATTCACCCTGAATGCCATCTGCGGACTTGCAATTTAGCTTGAGAAGCACCAGAGTGAATAATTTTTTGGGACTGTTCTCAAATATTTCATGAACTTTTGCATTTACTTGCTTGTATTGTCAGTTATGCGCATTATTTACTTCTTTCACCTATTTAAATAGGTGCCTTCAAGTGCAGCACTTATTGTATTTATGTTATGTGAACTTGGTTTGTTTGTGTGCTAGCAAGTAGAAAGAATAAGTACCCTTACCAGATGGGTTGGACACATCCACCTTATAGTAGTGTGTCTTGCGAGCTTATGGGGGGGCTCCGGCCACTCACCCCAGTACACCGACCCAATGTGTTTTCCTCTCAGGGTTCCTCACGGTCTATGGATAGGAAAGGTGAGTGGGATTTCCGTGCCAAACACTGCGATCGAACTTGATGCCAGACGTCCCGTAAGAGTTCACCATAAAGGAAATAGAGCATAGAAGACGCTTCGCATGGTGAAATACAACCAATGATGGTTTATTGAAAAAATTATCGATGAACAGAACTAAAAATATAAAATCACGTGATACATAAAAAATAGCAATGTGGGGAGCAGACAACTGCTGCTAGAGGAAAACACATTGGGTCGGTGTACTGGGGCGAGTGGCTAATAGTCTAATATTGGCACCAAGGAACTATTTAAAAGGAAATGTGGTACTGGTTCATTGTTGTCTGATCCTGTGATTGACTCCTGTTACTGATCTGGCTAGCCTCTGACCACAATTGAATGCTATATACCCTGACCTCAGCCTGTGTTCTGACTATTTTTCTACATGCCGCATATGCCTAATCTACCCATCTGTTACCGGCCCAGCTTGCCTGACCTCACATCCTGCTTCATCCTGTTTGCCAAGTGATTCCTGACTGGTACACTGTCTGTCTGGTCTCTGTTGGCCTATATTTAGCATGTTTTATTAATATATGAATCTGGGATCTATAGCTCTCTCTGAGGACATGCAGATGTAGCATTCTCTTAGCTTGATTACATAAGGACTAATTTTATTCAGAAAATTACCAGTCAATTTCTAAATGAGTCAGCTGCAGATATGGCACATTAATGTGATGAAGAAAACCCTGTTTAGAAGCCCCATTGGATTTGAGTAACTAACGAGAGGAGAGCATCCAACGGGTGCAGTACTTGAATACCACAGAGGTTCATCTTTTTAACTCCTTAAACACAGTGAAAACTGAATATTACATACAATACATTAGTTTACAGAGATCACCAAAAAGGGGGTTACAACAGAATTACAATGTACAATGTGTAGTTACAAGGTGGAGTTCCGTTATCTACACACATATCTAAATTAACATTAAACATTTAAGGAAAATGACTATATGTTCAACGATTTGGATTGTCTACAGCATATCTTTTAACTAACAGCATGGACTCAATTTATGCCTAAAAACATATATACTTTTATAGACAATGCCCTTTTACTGCATAACTTGCTCCACTTGCCAAGGGGTGCAACTTTAAACTTTAAAAAATGTTAATAAACAATCGCCTTCCCCCACGAGGTACTGCTGACTTGCTTTGCCTCTGAATGCTGAATTACAAGAACCCCCCTTTCTCCAAAACTAGAGGAAGGAGGAAGGGTCTGATGTTCAAAACATTCCCCGAGAAACAAGAAAAAGGCATAAAGTTTCCACCTGCCAGTCAGTGTTGAACAAAGGTTTAAAGTGACAAGCGGACAGTTACACTCCCACCAAATTATGACTTAAGCCCCATACACAGTATCAGATTTTCTGCTGATATTTTTCCTTCAGATTTACCAAAACCATATAATATGAGGTCAAACCTTAGGAGTTTCAATTTGTATGCAATCCGGCAGGCCCTTGCACTACATAGTTTTGGTAAACCTGAAGACAAAAATCAGCAGAAAATCTTATAGTGTGTGGGATTTTAGAGTCATACATTATTTATAGACCATAACCATGGCCGCTATAAAAATGTGAGTGTTACACAATTTAGCTTATAGGTACCTCTGTAACTGGCTACTGTATTGCGTGTAGGTATGCTAGTGTATCACTAAAACTGATAACTCATTTACTTTCTATGAGAAATACTAGCTTTTGAATAGGACTTTCAAAAATTGAGGGTTTTGATACATAGTCCTTCTTATCTTGCAATCTTCTGTCACCCTCTAACGCCTTGACTGGACAAACTAGACTGTCCTTTTCTATTGTAGTTTCAATCAAACATCCTAGCTGCCACTGGCATCTTGGAAACATATCTTCCTTGATTATAACTATATAATTTACTTTCAGGTTACATCGAGGTGTGTGCCATTTCTCTCTTGTGGAGACCCTCATGAGGTATTCCCTTTTCCACCTGCTCCAGAACTGTTCTACTAAATACTGTACCCTACGCCCTGGTTTAGCTGCGTATACATCTTTCCTTATAAATTTCCCAGGTGGAGGTAATGCAACCTTGGATTTCATCAGGATGAGGTGGCTTGGAGTTAGAGGTTCTGGTGCCTTGGGTTTGTTAATTCCCTTGACAGTTAAAAGACGACTGTTGACAATGGCCATGGCTTCATAAAATGGTGTTCTAAGGGAAGCATCATCTAGTCTACTTGAACATTAGACAGTTGTACCACTTAGCACATTACAAATGGTTCTAATTTGGTGCTCCCAGACTCCACCTGCATGACTTGCGGAAGGAGTATTGAAGATAAACTCACAGCTAGGAAAGTTTCTAGTGGCTTGGTGTCACATTTCTTTAGAGCTTCTTTAAGTTTGTCCCTTGCTCCTATGAAGTTTGTGCCTTGGTCAAAGTGGAGTTGGCGAATGACTTCCCTCAAACTGATGAAGCACCTTAAGGCCTTCGATTAAGGAATCTGTAAATCTCAATGTGGAATGCAGGTGAGAAGAAACAAGTGAATATGAGACCATACCTTTTGTACTTCTTACAACCTTGTTTGGGGAGTAAGGGACCAAAACAATCCATACCACAGCGACACTGTATGCATTTATGTATTAACTTGGCAACTGACTTGCTTCCACCAAGCACCCAAAATCCATTTGCTCTGAGTTCTGTTATAGTTTGGCTGCAGCCCTGGTAAGGAGTAGCTGCATGGTAATGGGACAGGACTAACTGGGTAGTGTGCCCTTCCCTTGGGAGGATGACTGGGTGTTTTGTTTCTTGACTAAGGGTTGATCTCGACAGCCTTCCACCAACACGAAGAACATGAAGAAGTCCTTTAACCAGAATGGTGTCAAGGTAACTAAGTGGGCTTTAACTTGGAAGACTATTTTCACTTTGAAGAAGTTTTAGCTCTTGGGAAAAAACTTGCTGTTGAACTAAGCCTATCACTACCTCCCTAGCCTTTTTTCGTTCCTCCACAGTCACAATATTGCTGCAGAGATGGGTCTTCAATCATATTCTCTTGATTCTTGCAATCACCTTAATGAATATTAACCACCTGGAAAACTTCTTAAGATGATTTACAGTATCAGTTTGTTCACTGATTTGTGAGGCAAGGGTTGTAATGGGTTTGACTTTGGGATCGCCTACAATCAATTCTGCTGAAGAGCTTGGAGATGCGAGCACTTCAGATTTCCATAGGAAATTAGGCCCGGATAACCAGCTTGAGGGGGAAATGTCTCCTAAATGAAGACCCCTGGATGCATGGTCAGCTGGGTTTTGGGCTGTATCCACATAATGCCAATAAGTTGGATCTGTAATCTCTCTTATGAGTTGAACACAATTGGCTACAAACAGATGAAATCTTCTTGCTTCATTATAAATATAGGCCAAAACTACCTGGGAGTATCCTATCTATCAAGATGTGGATTTTCTGATTGTATGATGCTTTAGCCAAGCATAGTTTTTTGAGCTCATCTTCGGAGCCACAAATGACCTCCAAGGGAGCCAGTGCTGATGGGCAATCGTAACCGATCAGCAGTCCTACTTTGCAGTCTTGAAGTGGCTGTAACTTGTTTGCCAAATGTTAGAGGTGTGGCCACTGAAGTGCAGTCTCCTTGGCGGGTATGTGACACTTATCTACTGGAATAAAATTTCTCCTATAGGTTTAACGGAGTTGGACTGGAGCTTTAGAGTTGAAACCCCACACTCGCAGACCATGAGCAATTTGGTTTGATATAAGTGTATCAATGGCTGTCATGGTGCTGAGCTTTAGCTGTAATGGCTTGGTGCTAGCACTTAGCTTAGATACCAGGTCTGACAAAATAAAGGTTGAATCACTCTGTATGTTAAATAAGGCACAAGTGAGGATTTCTCTCTGAGGCTCTGCCGCAGCTGACAACAGAACTAAAACAATGCAGGATGTAGCAAGAGTATGCCTTGTCAGTGTATGGGGCATAACCTTGGGAAAATTGTCATTTACCTTACATCCCACAGATACTGAATCATCGTTTGGTGTTTTGACAGGCTCAATGTTTCTCTGTATGTGCAAACAGGTTGGATAAAGTCTACATATGCTACATGTGTGTCTTCCTTTGCAGTCTTTTGTAGTGTGGCCCTTTCTTAAGCAACCAAAGCAGAGGTGGTTTTCATAAATGAATGCCTTCCTTTCATAAATGGTCTTTGCTGCAAAAGTTGAACATTTAGCAACGCTGTGTGTTTTGTCTTTACAGACTAGGCAAGGTCGTTTTGGTCTTGAAGCTGAGATCTCTGGAATTCTGGAGGTGGAGGGCTTCATTTGAATGCTTGTGTGGAGCGCCTTGGCTCTTTTGGGAATTTTCTTATATGTATTCTTGGTACTGAGGAGGAAGGGGGAGGCAAAGGGGTTGCATGCTATCCTTCTGCAGGAACTCTGTGAAATGAGCAAAAGTTGAGTATTCTTGAGACTTGTCTAATTCCTCCACAATGATCGACCCCATCTGCGCATGACATATTCAGACAGTTTCTTGAGATGCATGTGGTTTTCTTCACAATCATTTAGAATAGCTAGGGCTTTAACATGGGGAATGACCTCCACACAACCTTGAAGGAAATCTGCCAACTCTCTTAATGCTACAGGGTTGTTTGCTGATATCTTTGGTCATTTAGTTAGCCTTTCTCTGAAAGCTCTTTGCACTATGAATGGACATCCATAACGGTCCTGTAGTACTCCCCACCTAGATAAGATAAGCACCTAGATAAGCGTCTTCTGAATTTCGATAGAAAAAACTTTCCACTGCCTTATGAGCTTCACCAACTATCTTTTTAACCCCTTAACTAGTTGCCGCCCACCCACCGTCAAATAACGGAGCAGCGGTGCGGCTCTCGTTCTGGGACTCTGTCATATGACAGCATCCCAGAACGGGAGCTCTTGCAAGCCCAAGGGGGCATGCAGCGTGGTAATTACAGCTGCGCCGTGTTGCTAGGATATGGCACAACCCCGAGCTCTGTAAAGAGCCGCTTCCACGGCTCTTGAACCATGTGAATGGCTGTGTCCAATCACAGCCGGTCACATGTAAACATGGAGATGCCGGTAATCGCCGCTCCTTGCCTCCCACTGATAGACTGTATGGACGAGGAGAGCGGCATCTCCAGGCAGGGGGACATCTACACGTGTAATCAGGGCACTGACCATCAGTGCCCTGATTACAATATAGTGCCAACTGTGTCACCAAACAGTGCCCACCATTGCCCACCAGTGCCAGCAATCAGTTCCCACCAGTGACAGCAAACAGTGCCCACCACTGCTCACAAGTGCCACCAATCAATGCCCATTAGCGATGTCAGTTAGCGCTGGCTATCAGTGCTGCCTATCAGTGCTTCCCATCAATGCCCATCACTGCTTTTGCTCAATGTCCATCAGTCTCACCCATCAGTGCCCAGCAGTACTGCCTATCCATGCCACCTATCAGTGCCCACTAGTGCCACCTATCAGTGCCCACCAGTGCCACCTATTAGTACCTATCAGTGTCGCTTATCAGTGCTCATCAGTGCCACATATCAGTGCCACATATCAGCGCCAATATGTGCAGCATATTAGTGCCTCTTCATCAGTGCCGCCTAATCAGTGCCCATAAGTGCCACCTCATCAGTGTCACATCACCAATGCTCACCAGTTCCGCCTATAAGTGCCCATCAGTGCCATCTCATCAGCGCATATCAGTGAAGGAGAAAAATTACTTAGTTACAAAATGTACTGACAGAAACAAAGTAAAACATTTTTACTGGTCTTTTTTTTTTGTAAAAAACGAAAAACCCAGCAGTGATTAAATACCACCAAAAGAAAGCTCTATTTGTGTGAAGAAAATGATAAAAAATCTGTTTGGGTAAAGTATAGCATGAATGCACAATTTTCATTCAAAGTGCAACAGCACTGAAAGCTGAAAAATGGCCTGGGCAGGAAGGGGGTGTAAGTGCCCTGTAGGCAAGTGGTTAATCACAGTGAAAACTGAAAATGACATACAATACATTCATTTACAGAGATCACCAAAAAAGGAGTTACAACCGAAATACAAATGGGGAGTTACAAAGTGTAGTTCTGTTATCTACAAACATATCTAAATTAACATTAAACATTTAAGGAAAATGACTATATATTTTAAAGATTTGGATTGTCTACAGCATATCTTTTAACTAACAGCATGGACTCAATTTATGCCTAAAAACATATATACTTGCATAGACAATTCACTTTTACTGCATACCTTGCTCCGCTTGCCAAGGAGTGCAACTTTAAACTTTAGAAAACTTTAATAAAAAATCACCTTCCCACGAGGTACTGCTGACTTGCTTTGCTGCTGAATGCTGAATCACAAGAACCCCCCTTTCTCCAAAACTAAAGGAAGGAGGAAGGGTCTGATGTTCAAAACATTCCCCAGGGAAACAAGAGGAAGGCATAAAGGTTCCACCTGTCAGTCAGTGCTGAACAAAGGTTTAAAGTGACAAGCGGACAGTTACACCCTGATAGGATCAAACCCCTTATAAACAAGACATGCCTGCTGTGGCCAGTATATTTTTATTTTGTTTTGCAGGAAAGGTGGCAACCCTTTCACCACTGCTAACCATACATTTTTCAGGCTCTAGATCAGTGCATAATGATAACTGGTTTTCAGGCCTGATGACACCTGGGATCACAACATAACACAGCTTATTATCCCTATAATAGAGAATGGGGGTGATTAAAAACTTACCTGCATCTATACAAGTGTTAGGAAATGTACACATTTTTAAAACTGAGAAAAAATTGTTTGGTAGGTTAAGAAAAATGGTATCATGGAGAGTATAAGACAAACATTTAACTAAGATTTTTCACAGCTGCTGGTCAATTATATATAGCAATCATTAAATGTCTTAGTTGGCATGACAACTTGTGAAAACCGAACTTCTGACCTAATGCGATATATGTTTAGAAGTCGGTAAATTAAATTGAAACTCAATATAAGGAAAAGATGTGGGTTTGGGGGGGGGGGGGGGGGGTAAGGGTAAAGGTTAATTTTTTTCTTGGAAACTTTCCTAGAAGCAGCTGTGAGTCAGGGCATTTCTGCTTTTGTCATTGTCTGTTAGCCAGCGTCAACAGCAGTCACATACATTCTAAACATTGATGCACCCTCAACCAAAAAAATGGAATGCGGTACCTTGAACTATAAATGTAATATTTCTCAGACTTAGTGAGTTTTATTGTTATGAAAACCATTATTTTTGCCAATAAAATTATACTTTTATTTTATAAATTTAAAAGTATTCTTTAGTGGTTACATATAGTAAATGTTATCTTTTGTCAGTGGCACTCCAGGCTTCAGGTTCCTTGTCACATGTTTATACGATTAGTCTTAATTTGCATTGCTGAAAAAATCCTCAGGTTAACAGAACTCATAAGCTTAAAGTATAAGTAAAAGTAAACTTAGAGGGAGCTTCACATTTTCTATCTGTCATGTTTACCATTATCATTGAAAGTGAAAGTAAAAGAAAATCCCACATTTTTGGGTTGTCCCCAGAAAAATAATAGAGGGAAAATAATCCAATAGGGACACTAGTTCTGGTGATCTGAGGGGGGGTTGTCTGTATGTTGGACTTAAGCACAATATGGAATTTTGTTTTAACATCTTATGTCTATTGTCTTCACTTTTCCGGTGAGTAAGCGTAGGGGGGGAGTGTCTGTTCTTAGAGTTCTGTACCCTTGGAGGAGGGTTCTGTACAAGGGGGAAGGGTGTCTGTACTGAGTTAACTGTAATGGGGGGGTTTAGTAATTTTGAGGGTCAGTCTGTACTGATGGGTTTGTGCTGGGATGGGGGGGTGCAATTACACATTTGGGTTGGAGGGGTCAGTATGTGTTGAGGGGGCTTAGTCTGTGCTGAGCGGTCATTCTGTGCTGGGTGAGTAGGTCTGTGCTGTGGGGTGACAGTCTATGCTGAGGGATCTGTACTGGGGGTGGGGGGGTCAGTCTGTGCTGGCAAAGGGAAATAATTGTTGGCGGGCTGCTGTACATAGATTGCTGAAAACATAAAATCCTGCTTCAATGCACCTCTCAGGAACCCTCAGGCCTGATGCAAATAACATAACGCCTTGATGAGTGGTTGTCAGTCTGTAAGAATGAGCATTCCTAGGCAAAGCGCATATTCATGCAGACTGTCTGGGCAACAGCCACATGTGTTGCTAAGCCTCTATGATTGAAAAAAATGAAATCTAATGAAAAAAATGGAATGGCCAGAGACAGTTAGGCTGGGAAGGAAATGACCAGATGATGCTGGATGTCCTCCAGTACAGAAAATAATGTGGACTCTCTATCTGACTTGCTATAGCTTCTAAAGTACACTGTAGGAAGCTCACAATATGATGTGAAAATTACATAAACCATTTCTGTACAGGAGAGAAGCCTGTACAGCTCTGAAAGACTGAAGGTAGGTCTGGAGTTCACCCAAAATTCTTTGTGGTCTGTATTACTGTGGGCGTAGTAGGTGTGTATCCTTTGCCTACAGACTTTGTATTAAGAGATGTTCCTCTTTCTCTCCTCAGAAAGTTGAGTGGTATGCACTAAGCCAATCAGACTTTCCTATACACAGACAAGAGACATGCTGACAGAAGGAAATGGGAAAATTACAGTCTGTGTTTTCTGATGTGCCTACTGTCCAATCAAATGCTGGGAACCAAGCTATGTTGTTTAACTTCAGCAGAGAAATGAGAGGTCATCGGTCTGCCTGTTTTGTCTACTGGGGCTTAGTCATTTGTATAACTGGCTGGACACACTTATAGAACCTTTGTAAGGTATATATCAAAATATCAAACATCATGCATCTCACACCAACATATTACTTTAAGTTATTGCAATGCACAAATCACCAAATATAACCACATAACACAATTACCTCTTTTCCTTGCAGTAAAGTGTAGCTAATACACAGTGAATGCCCAAAATGTTGCATCTGGCCCCAAACACTCTTACTAAAGTATTAATTCAAAGCTCCTAATGCCAGTGGGTGGGTGCATTTTTTTTCTGACCCGAGAAGCAGTGAGTTGCTCAGAATGAGACAGAAAAGGCAACAGATCATATTTTTTTGTCAAATTAGTTTTATTAGATAGTAACAATTTATACAATCAGGTACAGGTGCAACAATAAGGGTAACATCATAAAGTACAATTGTGAAGATAGCTCCAAGACACAATATAAGATGAAACATACTCTATAGTTCAAAAATAGGCATAGTAATTAAGAGAATTCATTCTTAAAATTGTTTGGGAAGGATCAAAATCCAATATAATAAAGAAAACAAATTAGTATTAAACAAGAGGTTATTGATCTTCGAAAATCACACTTATCGTAAACATGAAAAATGTATTGCGAGATCTATCTAGTATATGAAGCATATTAGAGCTCAAAATGATAATTTTACAAATATAGAAAATATAGGTACAATTGTTGTTACTTGGACCGAGAATTAAGAATAAAGTGAGAGAAATTTGGGAAATGGGAGAGCAAAGCATGGAGAGAGGCAAGGGATAACAATTAAGAAAAAGGAAGGAAAGAGGGGAAAAGGAGAAGTAAGAAGAATAAGCAGACTAATAATAATAAAGTAAAAATAAAAACAAGAATAAAAATAAGACTAAGAATAGGAGTAGGAATAGTCCCCGGGGTAGAATGTAACTTCAAGCACCAGACACACAAATAAGAAGTATAAGAAGAATTGTATGTTGCCAAGGTTTCAATAAGGATTCATCAAAATTGGACAAGAGATCATATTTTATTACTTTTACACATTTCCCCAAATCTTAGTCAAATACAGAGTAGTTTACTCCCCAAAAAATACTATTCTGGAATGTATGGTGCAAAATAGGACTCATACTGAATCAAAGGTGTCAACTCATAGCTGATCCCACTAACTATCCATAAACTGTATAATTTCTGTGCAAACACCAGTTGTTGCAATTTAATAAATAGTATGGGCTGTAAATATTAGCAATATAGAAATGTACTTTTATTGAGTGCTAATGCCTGAAAATCTAAAAAATGTGACATTAAAAGGAAAATGGAACTGAATAGAATTAATCCTTCACTGTCATGGTTGTAGTAATTGCAGTTTACACATTAATATTCCTCTCTGCACTTATAAAGTAAAAGGAGATTTTCCATGGCATCCCTTCTAGGTTTATACAGTTACCACCAAACAAGCATGTATGATTGATTTCATAAATGTGTATGCACACAAACAGTTTGAGTGATAAAAATGTATCTAGACCTAGTGTTTCTACAAATCAGTTTAGGTGTCAATGGTATACAACGCATATTTGTTAGACAAGTATCTATAAACCGTAAAAGCTTAGCTTTATGCCTCTACTGTCAGTATCAAAGATCAGATATGAAGGACAGAGCATGTTTAATTGACACCTTTGATAAAGCAGCAAAAGTTACGTTTTAAAAGCTTGGACAGTAGGATTCATTTCACAGATAGCTGGATTGGTGCCATGTGTTTATTGTAACTGGAGATCAATGGAAATGTTATTATCACTATAACAGAACAAGGGTGTGCTACACACTGTAAGCCGAGAAACAAGTGCTTATGTGAAAATCATTTTAACAGTTATTCTGTCTTCAGGTGCCACGTTTTCTTGAAAAGCTTTTATGAGAAATAATAGGCCACCTTTCCCCGTAAAAAAAGCATGACAATATGTTCCCAAAAGGTGAATCAATGAATAATGTTAATAGTATAATAATATTACTTCAAGTATATGTGAAATTTGATCAGATGACATAATAAAAAGAAACAAATCTACAATCCCTATTCATATATGTAAAATAGGTAAACCAAAAAACGAAATCTAAGTGTAATGTATTACACGTGTAATGTATGTAAGGGTGTTTTAGTCATTAGTGGAAAGGGCTGACAGTTACCCCTACAGGTATACAGTAAGTGACAAAGATTTGGGGCAGCATACAAGTCATAAATAATCCATCTCATTTGATGGCTGGAGTGAAGGACTGAATAGGGGTAAAGTCTAAATATTGGACTTTGGCAAAAGGTTACTGGAATACGAGTGTCTGAAAGTTAAATAGGGTGACATCTTTTGTGTTAAACATGTGATGGCACTGGGAATAAAATTATCATCTTGCACTTGCAATTATGCGAGTCCTTGTGTAATGCTAGATATATCACTAATGCTGGCCACACTATATGAAAAATCAGTCGAACCCATTTTTGAAAAACAAACTTTTGGCCGTGAGCACAAATGATATTGCCATCATGTAATGACCGATAAATCGTTCAGTGAACATAAATTAATGCATTTTTTGTTCTAGTGCAGACAGTTCGGACAGACAAAACACATTAACCTTTCAATTTATCGTTCGTTCGGCAGAACATTTCCAAACTTGTCCTTCATTTTTTTGGGCTCAGAAACATCCCAACGATTATCGATTTTGTGCCCATTAACTGGCTGAAAAACAAACAAACTGTCTAAATGACCAAATTTCGGCCGATTTGTATAATGTATGGCCAGCATTAGTCTCTACACTAATTTAGCAAAGGGAATGTGCAATTACACAAATAAAAGATGCACTATAGAATAGCTTTATTGATTTAATTATATAAAATATGGCAATTATAGAGTTATAAATTAATAGGGTAATGAAACTGTACAGAGAAAAAAGAAATTCATCTTACATAAACCAGCAGTCAAACTAAAACTATTTGTATAGTAAAGACAATTGCACTTTTTTTTTCATCACTGTGATACTTTGTCTGACAATTACTTGGTTGCTTGGTTGTGCACCACTGTACCAACATGAAGGCTGGCATGATAAATGCCCTTCCTGTCCAGGCCATTTTTTAGTTTTCATCACTGTGGTACATTAACTGACAATTACTCGGTCATGCACCACTGTACCCACATACATTTTATATATATATTTTTTGGAACAGAAGGAGCTATCTTTTGGCTGCATTTACCGTAATCACCAATTTTTTATTTCTAATGTAAAGCATAAAAGACTGAAAATTAAAAAAAAAAAAAAATATGTTTCTCCTAGTTTCTGTTATAAAACTTTTCCAATAAATAATCTTTTTTTTTTCATACATTTAGGCCAAAATGTACCCTACTTAATGTCTTTGATAAAATAAAAATAAGTATATTATATAGTCTGTGTGAAAGTTATGGAGTCTATAAACTATGGTATATGTATTGGACATTTATCAATCTTGATGTTCTGACTGCCTATCACATATCTTAAACCATTTTTTAAAGCAGAAAATCCAAGGTGTTTAGTAAGAATTTGCTGAATGTTTTTAAGTTGTATTTTTTGCGACAATTCTTTGGAAATTGAAAAAAGTAAATAAAATTAGATTTTTTCACAAATTTGTCATATTAATAAGTTATTTCTCACTCATGGCATAAGCATATGTAGTTACAATTACACCCCAAAACACTCCTCCCAAGTATAAGGTTTGCTACCTAGAAAGAGGGGCGCAAAATCTAATGAGCTCCTTCAGACTTTTAAAGGGTACAAATTGTGCATCTTATGCCTGACTACCTATTACATAGTAAGTCTTTTGAAGATCAAATTTTTTGCCGTAAGATTTCGGAAAATGAAGAAACGAAATGTATTAATGGCTATCAATTTACCCAAAATCTAAATAGGAACCTTCACGCTCCTACAATAAAAAAAAACACACAACGTCACACATAACCCCTCCTTGCCCGCTAGTGGTTAACTCCTTCACTGCCCATCTGTGTCATTTACACAGGAATCAGTGCATTTAAATAGCACTGATTGCTGTAATAATGACAATGGTCCCAAAAATGTGTCAAAAATGTCTGATGTGTCTGCCATAATGTCGCAGTCACAATAAAAATCGCTGATCGCCGCCATTACTAGTAAGAAAAAAATATTAATAAAAATGCTATAAAACAATCCCCTATTTTGTAAACGCTATAACTTTTGCGCAAAAAAAAAACAGTAATCGCTAATTGTGATTTTTTTACCAAAAATATGTAGAAGAATACATATCGGCCTAAACTGAGGAAAAAACGTTTTTTTTATATATTTTTGGAGATATTTATTATAGCAAAAAGTAAAAGATATTGCATTTTTTTCAAAATTGTTGCTCTATTTTTGTTTATAGCGCAAAAAATAAAAACCGCAGAGGTGATCAAATACCACCAAAAGAAAGCTCTATTTGTGGGAAAAAAATGATAAAAATTTCATTTGGGTACAGTGTAGCATGACCGCGCAATTGTCATTCAAAGTGCGACAGCGCTGAAAGCTCAAAATTGGTCTGGGCAGGAAGGTGTTTAAGTGCCCTGTATTGAAGTGGTTAAAGATTTAATTTTTTGCCATAAGTTTTTAGGAAACGCAAAAAGAAAATTTAAATGTATTTTTTTTTTTACAAAGTTATACAATAATAAACTATATCTAAAGAATAGCATTTCCATAATTTGAATTTTACCCTACGTTTTGTTAAGCCCCATACACACTATCAGTTTTTCTGCTGAGTTTTTCCTTCAGATTTACCAAAACCATATAATATGAGGTCAAACCTTAGGAATTTCAATTTCTATGCAATCAGGCAGGCCCTTGTGCTACATGGTTTTGGTAAATCTGAAGGAAAAAGTCAGCAGAAAATCTGATAGTGTGTATGGGGCTTTTCACCTCCTTAGTATGGGGATGCATGCAACATATGTGAAACGTTTCAATGTTTTGACTGTTTATGTATCTGGTGGATCACAAAAACCAACCAATATTGTATTAAGTGTAGTGTAATTATTGCCTCTTTCCTTGACGAGTGGTCAAGGAACATAGTTTAGTGCAGCGTTACCTCTAGACATCTCTGTTCCTAAAAGCCAAGCCTACTAGTACATGGTGGCCCCCAGAAATACTATTTTCATGAGCCTAAACAAACGGTGTACATGAGGGTATACAAAAGAGTTCATTTTTGTCCAGGAGTGCAGTTGTCCACAGCAAATTGCTGGGACTGGTGCTTTGCAAAAAATTTAGTCAGTATGACGTGCAGATGTGTCAGTTCAGATGTCAGACAGAGATGTGGTCATCAAACAGGCAAAGGATCAGTCCAGGTGGCTTGCAGAAACGTGGTCAATAAACAGACCAAGATCAGTGCAAGCAACAGACAGAGACAACACTGCACAAGTATGGTGGTGATCAGGAACACTGTTGCTGGCTCACTGGTCTGGTACACTACACTGGTATGGCAGCAATCAGGAACATTGTTACTGGCTTACACTGGCATGGCAACACTAGGACTGGTGTGACAGCAAGCAGGAGCACTGTTGATGGCTTATGGTGGTCTTGTGACACTGGGGCTGGTGTGGCAGTGATTAGGAATATTGTTACTGGCTTACACTGGTCTTGTGACACTGAGACTGGTGGGAACAGGGAGCACTGATGCTAGCTGCATTGGTATGGTGACACTGAGACTGATATGACAGCGATCAGGAACACTGTTACTGGCTTACGTTGGTTTGTGACATTGGAGCTGGTGTAGCAGTGGTTAGGAAAACTATTGCTGGCTGCTGTAAGAGATAACAAATGCAGGTATCCAGTGACAACAAGGATGACCCAATTGATGGGCTACACCTAAGGAAGTTAAAAAAAGACTGAGTATGATTTAAGGAAAGATTATTAATACAAACAACACCCATCCAACACCAACAGACTGTTAACAAAGCAAATGTGAAACATAAATTTGACATCAAAGCAAATAACCAAACAAGCAACCTAACTATGACACACTATGTACAAATAAGGGACATCTCACTAAAACAGAGCATGGAGAGGGCTTGGGAAAAATGTGAGTAGAGATGGAGTAACAGGATTTAGGATAATTGATAGTGTTTACTGGGTACAGGATGACGCAGGAAAGAGGCTCTTATGAAAGTTAAGTAATGGATTACATACAGTACCTTGACAGCAGCCAGCCTCAGGTGGAGCCTAATTACTAGGTTCTGCTGGCTGGGAGATATCCATTGGTGGACACTGTAACTACACCCTTCAGCTCTGGAAACTACAGTGCCACCAGCAGATGATCCGGGTCCTGACAGCTGCATGGTCTGGTGACACTGGGGCTGGCATGGCAGCAACCAGAAACACTGTTACTTGCTGCACTGGTCCTGTGACCCTGGGACTGGTGTAGCAGAAATCACAAACACTGTTACTGGCTTACACTGATCTGGTGACATTGAGACTGGTATTGCAGGGATCAGAAACACTGTTGCCAGCTTACACTGGTCTGGTGATCTGAACACTAATCCTGCTCCTCGTATAAAGCCAATACACACCTGCACCATTAATGTACCTGTTTTCTGCAAAACCTGGCTTAGACTGCCATTGTACACAGTGCAATCTCCTCACTCTGCCACAGTGTATACCAGGGATATGCAATTAGCGGACCTCCAGCTGTTGCAGAACTACAAGTCCCATGAGCCATAGCAAGACTCTGACAGCCACAAGCATGACACCCAGAGGCAGAAGCATGATGGGACTTGTAGTTTTGCAACAGCTAGAGGTCCGCTAATTGCATATCCCTGGTGTATACAATAATTTATCTTGAACCATTATCACTGAAGATTGTTTTTGGACACCGAGCACCTTTGTAGTATATCAACTGAACTGTGGATTGGACTTTTGGACATATTATATTTTATTTGCGTTTATATATACACTTCACATGGTGGTATTTTTAGTTAGTATGATCTTGATCCATGATACATTTTAACACGTCATTTGTTAGCACATGAATCCATATAATTTCACTCTAAACCATTAGATCATATTGCATCGAAGTTGGATTTGCATATTAATGCATGTCAGTTGTGCATTTCTTTTAATTATATTGTGATTGTGTTGCACTTTTTCAAGGAATATTTTTACCATTGGGGAGAACGCATGTCACTGCTGGCTGCAATCGTTTTGTTTTTGTTTTTTGTTAATCATTTGCACTATCACTGGGTAGCGCAGAGTCAACAATACTTTATAACAATAAAATACTACCTGTGCTTTTCATCCAAACTGAAAGATTGTTTAATCTCAATGTCCATGGTAGAAACTATCTATTACAGATAACAGCTCTATCCATTCATCTTTGTTCTTATGTGATGTTTTAAAAGCCATTTTTTCTATATTTTGTGCATTCTTCACCTCTCTTACTAGCACTTTTCTTTGATGATAAAGATGTGTGACCCCCACCAATTTTGGAACTACAAGACCTCATTTCTTTTTCTGGGCAATTATCATATTTTATCTTCCTTTGTTGCATAACTGGTGCTAACTTTGAACTCCTTTCTAGGAGGATTAGTGAAGTTCTCAAATGTCTTGATATAGTATTAGCATTACACTCTATTCCTCAAACTTGTGAGTTGCAAACACACATGAATTCAATACATTGGCTTGTATTTGCCTTCTCTGGTTCACCCCCCCCCCCCCCCCGCAATCAATTCCCAAATTACATTTATATATTTATATTTCATAAAACCTTTCTGTTTTTATTGCCTACCTTAATTAAGACCCAGTGCCCTCATCACTGGGTCTCTGTGCTTTTTTAGGCAGATCATGACTGGTTGGGGGACTGGCAGGGTATTGCACATCGCTTCCTGAAAACATCACAGAACCCTGCTTTGGTATTCCTCTCAAGAACCCCCCACCCTGATGCCAGCAATGGGCTGGCTCTTATGAGAAGTTATACAAATATCAAACTGCCTTGATGAGTGGATGTCAGTCTGGAAGAGTGGGAATTCTAAATCGCTCTGCATGTTCATACATACTGCCATTAATAATGCCCACATATGATACTGGATCTCCACGATTGAAAAAAAGTGAAATTCAGTAAATGAAAGTGAAATATAGGAACAATAGCACTGGGGAGATGTCCTCAAGCCTAGAAATGAAATGAGCCCTGTCTCATTTGCGGCAGCTTCTAATGCTAACTGTGTAAAGCTTACAATGTGCAGTGAGGTCAGGGTAAACAATTTCATTACAAGAGAGGAGCCTATACCACTGCTAAAAACTGAAGGTAAAGTTGGCCATACACTAGTAGAATTTCATTCAAACCTTTTAATTTTAATAATGTTTGTTTGAGTTTTTATTTTTTGTAGGGTCAAATCGACATTTGTTTTTGACTACAGTAACAAGAAAATTCGAAGACGCGTGATGTAAACTGTTTCTCATAGCAATGGTTTCATTTTGTAAATTACATTCATTCCACAATTTAATGTTGAAAGCAAACAAAAATTTCTAAGGACAGTGCCTTGCAAAAGTATTCACCCACCTTGGTATTTTTCATGTTTTGTTGCCACACAGCCTGGAATTAGCATGGATTGTTTGAGAATTTGCATCATTTAATTTACAGAACATGCCCACAACTTTGAAGATGTTTTTTTTTTAGTGTGAAGCAAACAACAAATAGGACAAAATAACAGAAAAAGTCAATGTGCGGAACTATTCACCCCCCTAAAGTCAAAACTTTGTAGAGCCACCTTTTGCTGCGATCACAGCTCCAAGAGAAGAAATTGTGTCGGGGAATGAACTCCAAAGCTGTCAACACAAATTAAATTCTTGTGTAGTCAAACTGGTTTTGCCTAAGAAGAATCTTTCGAATGGTTGTGAGGCCCTTGTCATGTGGTATCAAGCTGTAGAGGGCCTCCATGTCGACAGCCCCTTATGTAGTGTGGCCCCCACGTGGAGGCCATCCTGCATTTGTAAAAGATGAATAGTGTCTCTGGTATGAGAAGGCAATTCCCCAACCAGAGGTCTAAGTAGGTTATCCACAAATTTACTGAGATTTTCAGTAAGACTACTTCTGCCAGAGACAATGGGTCTACCAGGAGGTTTTTCCGAATTCTTATGCACTTTCGGTAAAGCACCTGGACAATCTGAGGGGAGACGCCATCCCAAATGATCACGTCAGGGTAATATGTCTAATGACAATTGCTCAGACCAGGAAGATTCTTCTTCCCTACACAACAATTTAAACAATAACACTCATCCAAAAACACAGTCTTCTCATAATACTACAAGAAGTTCACACAAATCCAGCACTCCCCTTTCTACCCCGTTGTCAGGAGGATACCAGCGAAGTGATTTTTTTAGATCAACTAAGGGCACAAACTCAAAAACGCCAGCAAAACACCAGAAAATATTCTCACAAATCAAACAAAACACACCCAACAAACACTCACTCAACATAATTAATTTATCTTCACACTGCCTCACACAGGATAAGACACTTATTCTGAGAAGGGGCTCACTTTTTGACGCGTGGCACAAATCAATAAATTTAAAGTTATAAAAGATATACATTTGTTTATACGCAATCTCTTGGTAAAGGGCCTTTTTGTGAAAAAACAATCTGATCCAGATTCAACATATACAGTACACAAAAGGAGCTTAAGGCTATTAAACAATTAACTGCCCTTCCTGAGGAAAATTAACCCAATGGTTTATTAGACTCTATAGATTTATAAACATTTTTTTCTGAAGTGGATGGTGCTATTGCGTCACCCCACCCTCATAAACACCTATTGTAGGGCTGCCTTTTTGAAAACAGTGTCAAAAGAAATTCAGGATATCAAAGTTCCACAAAGAAGTGAGGGTAATCTAACAGAGGGCGAATCTAGGGCTCTCAAGTCCCTCATGCAAAACTCCTTTATAACAATCAATCCGACTGATAAGGGCGGTAACATGGTGATCCAAGATAATGCAGACTACATCCAAATGTGTAAAAACATTCAGAATCGTATCGCCCTATACCAAAACCTCTGCTTGAAAACTTTAGAGAACTATACTATTTAGTAGATGAGGCATATTATTTGAAAATACTTGACAAAAATACGTGGGAATATGTAAAAACTAGCCACCCACGGGAGACTACTTTCTATGCTTTATCAAAAGTGCATAAGAATTCCAAAAAAACTCCTGTCTCTGGCAGAGGTAGTCTCACTGACAATCTCAGCAAAATTTGTGAATAACCAACTTAGACCTCTGGTTGAGGAATTGCTTTCTTATACCAGAGACACTATTAATCTTTTACAAATGCTGGATGGCTTCCACGTGGGGGGCCACACTACATTAGTGGCCGTTAACGTGGAGGCCCTCTACAACTCGATACCACATGACAAGGGCCTCACAGCCATTTGACAGACTCATCTTAGGCAAAACCAGTTTGACCACACCATTTCTTCTCTTTTCTTGATTCCCACTACCTCAAGGTACAAAGGGTAACTATGAGCACATATTGTGCACCCTCTTATGCTAACTTGTACCTGGGGGGAGTGGAAAGGTAGTTTATTTTCTGATAAATCAGCATCTGTGCATATGAGCCATGCGTTAGCATGGTATTGATACTTAGATGACATACTGATTCTTTGGGATGGACCTTCTGTACTTCTTGATCAATTTCTCAACTACATCAATGGTAACAATACATTTAATTTGAAATTTACAATGACTTACAATTCATCAGCTATAACTTTTTAGATATAACCATTCATAAACTCCTAAAAATTGGTTTTGTTCAACTAAACAGAATAAGCACCCATAAGGATAGGCACCACATCCCAAAATTTGAAAATATAATAATAGGGAGATCAAAGGGATTTTGACGGTGCTTTATATTAGAAAAAAAGAACAAAAGAAGGGGAAATGATTTGTAATTAATAATTAATAATTATGCAAAAAAATGTATTTGACTCAAGGTTAAAAATATCATATACATATAAAATATAAAGACAGCAGCAGTACAATACAGTGCAGTGCAGTGGTGGTCTAAATAATCAAATATACTGGATGAAAATATCTTATTGCACATTATACCTCTAACCAAATACTCCTGCCAATACAGACAAATAAAAAACATCTTGAATAAACACTGGTATCTCTTACATACAGATACCACTTTGTCCCCCTTGGTCACTTAATTCCCCCAGATCATTTGGGAAGTGATGCACTCTAGGGGTGTTATATTTACTATCCTGTGAGTGCGGCTGTTATTATGTAGGAAAAACTAAGTTGGAACTATGGCGCCGAATATATCGGCATATTATCAGTATATAGAAAAAAGATCCCTCTCTTCCCCTGGGTCGACATAGTTCACTGGTACATGGCAGCAACATTCCCAGAGTAAGATTTTTAGCATTAGACCATATTTAGGCAGACCCCAGAGGGGGAGACTTCAACAAATCACTTTTGAAAAGTGAATTAATATGGATTTTTTATTTGCAAGCTACTATAACCCTGGGCCTCAATGATTTTAGACCATATCTGGCAGGTTTTGAGTCCGGAATGTGTGAATTGGATCTTTGAATCATATTGACGTCACCAATGTTCCTACCTACTTATTTTTATGTGTATTTGTAAGCAAATTTACAATTTTTTATAACAATACTTGGTCTGTCTATAACAGATCCAATAGGGGTTCTCTCCAGTGTTATAGTACTGGTTATTACAATTGTTTCAATTTCCTGGATCGGTCAGACCAAGTAATTTAGTATACACACATCAATCCTTCCCAATATTTTTGTTCTCAATAAATACATGAGGGTTATTTACTAAAGCTGGAGAATGCAAAATCTGGTGCAGCTCCACATAGAAACCAATCAGCTTCCAAGTTTTATTGCCAACACTTAATTGAACAAACTGAAGTTTGAAGCTAATTGGCTACCATGTGCAGCTCCACCAGATTCTGAGTTTTAGTTTTATCAAATCTCCCCCCATAGGCTTTATAAAATGTAATCCCTAGACATTAGTAGACACTGCGTGGCAAATCAAGCCAAGGCATAAAAAGGGTTGTAGTATGTACATGTACTTCAAGGCCTGGGAACCCCAACAGATCCCTATCCCCCCTTTTTGCCCATGTGCCCTCATACTGCATTATGTACAACATTTTGCAGCACTTCTGTTTCCTTTACATCGTTATTCCCTTCTTGTTGCCACCCTTTAATACTCTAGCAGCACTAGCACTTGCTAAAGAAATCCTTTTCTTGAACTTATTGGAATAAAAAAAAATTATATGTAAGCTGTTGTAAAAGATAGGAGGCGTGCCTATGAACACTTTGCACACAGGCCCTGCAGCTTTTATTTTACGCTTTTGCGGTAATTCCGTTTTCAGTTCACTTGAGCCTGTTGTAATTAGCATGCTGTTTTATTTAATATGCATTATTAAATGTATATATTTTATACGTAACAAAGAAGACTATAAAAACTCAAATATGTGATGGCACCAGAAATTGGTTGCATGGACTGTGATGGAACATAAAAAAGGGACAGCATTGAATGTAGAATGATAACCAGACTAAATAGTCCATAGGAATGAAAAAGTCCCCCTTCAACTGGTGACACTGGGCCAAACATCTTCAGTGCACTCATCTTTAGTGGGAACTGCAGGCTTAATCAGAAAAGTCTTAAAACCGCTGTTTTATGCCACTATAATACTAAGTATTGGCATAGCAATACTGTTACGCCATAAGGAGCGGGATGTCTTCCTTTCTAAGTGAATTTCATTCATAATCACTAAAGAAGATTATCATTGTTTACTTCACTTTGGTTGTCATATGTGGACTGGCTCTAGTTCCCTTGTTTGGTACATTTCATAAAAAAAGTTATTGCAGTCCACACCAGGGAGATAGGGGCTTATTATCACAATCAGATTATCATTTATTGCCATTTATTCCCTATGTATGCCAGGAAAATTTGACACAACACATGATCTATTGGTCACCCCTAGTGTGGCACAATCCAGCAGTTATCATACTATTTTTGGTAAGCCTGTAGTTCCCACCGTAGCTGAGTGGACTGAAGGGTTGATAAGGTGGGGTAAGAAGTTGTGCACACATGTCAAGTGTCCCCTCTTGACATTAGAATCCCCCTTTATGTCAGGAGCCCCTTTTACATCAGTTGCCCTCCATCTCTGCCTTTGAAGCAGAGTCCCCCCATCTCATCAGAGTCCACAACGTCCCCATTCACATCACGAGTTCCCCCAACAAGAAAGGTAATGTCAGGATATGTTTTGGGTGCCTTAAGTTATACATTGCCCCTAGGATTTGTCTGTCCAACAGTAATCAAAATCAAAATTGTATCCCACTGGCCCATGAATGAATGGAATGCCTTTTTATATTGTACAGTAAGCCATAACAGCAAACATATGGTGCATTTGTGAAATCTAGTATGCTGTGTTTGTAAATATAATCATGCACTCGCTATCAATGTTCGTATGGCATTTACTGCACACTACAGTGTATATGGGACTGACGATGATTTTAGCACCATTATACCTTACACATGTACTAACCCAGTGATGGCGAACCTTGGCACCCCAGATGTTTTGGAACTACATTTCCCATGATGCTCTTGCACTCTGCAGTGTAGTTGAGCATCATGGGAAATGTAGTTCCAAAACATCTGGGGTGCCAAGGTTCGCCATCACTGTACTAACCATTCTCGATTCTTTAGAAGCATGGTAGTAGGGTATATGTCCTGCATGATCAGTGTATGAAAAGGTATCCTCCACAAGTGTGCACTCTGCCTGCATAACTGACAAAACATTATGAACGTTAGCATTATTTCCTCTTCACTTAAGACAATAGCAAAATGTAACAAGTTTTTTTTTTTTTCTGTGAAGCATTAGATGTTTCTCTTTCATGTCAATTGCAAATAAAGTATTCTTGGTTGCAAGGAGAATGTTTATGTCATATGTGTGCTAGTGTATATAGTATAGTTTTTAGTGTAAGTAAATTGGCTTGACTGAGAGCCAGTCCTGGGCTAAATCTGGGTCAGGGTTGAGTGACTGAGGGAGGCTGAATGATTCATCTGACAGCTCTCCTGGTGCCTCCCCCTGTTTTATGGAACCTTGGAGAAGGTTCTAGATGTAGTGGGTGGAAGCTGTCATGCATATTTAAGAGGATGCTAGCCAATTCCTAGCAGAAAGGGGCAGAAAGGGGCTGGAAGGGGGCCGCTCACCTCATGCACCTCTGCTGAGGAGGCTGTCAGAGGCCCTCGAGTGCGCCCACTATTCTGGGGCTCAGGTGCTGGAAGAAATGTGAAAAAACCTTGTGCGTTGCTATAAAGACTATAGCGTAGCCACCAGCACTCTCCATACTTCCTTACAATATGTGATATTATAATGATATATGCAAAATAGTGCAGTGCTAAAAAAAGAAAATGCAGGTGTATAGCACAAAATTAACGATTTGACAATACAAAAAATATTTTGTTGCAAAGAATAAATTATAAATTCATCACATAAGTCCATAAAATATCCTTACACTCTGTGTTTTTGAGTGAAAAAAAACAACAAATCAACTTGTTAGTGACAAAAGGAGCCCAGGTGAATCTCCTGTGATCATCGATCCTTTTCTGTGTGTATCGGAGGAAGTCACGAGGAGTGACAAAACTCGTAGGAGGGACCTGAGAGGCTGACAAATGTAGAATGAGAAAGGAAAAGTCTGTGCTACACAGACGGAGGTTACACTGACGGCTGGAGCTGCAGAACCAGCAGACAGGTGAAACATTCATCATTGCAGAAGCTATATATGAAATACATACATGCTTGTTGAAGTGTTTTTAAATGTTAGTGCATATATGTTGTATGGTCAAAATACATTTTTTTAAAAGTATAAAGCTCTACTGCATGGCTTTAATTGCTTTACATGTCACCACTCTGATTGGAGCTTGCAAGCTGCATCCATAGGGAAGGAAAAACATGTATGCCGCGTACAGACGATCGGAATTTGCAACAGCCAAACAATGGATTTATTTGCAAAGGATCTTGGCTGAAACTTGTCTTTCATACACACGGTCACACAAATGTTTTCGGAAATTCCAATCAAATAGAACGCGTGATGTACAACACGTACGAGGGGACTAGACTTGTGGGAGATCAAGGAGAATAATCCTGATGATTTCAGGCATTATCTTCGGATGCCAGACCCTGTTTTTCACCGTCTGTTGGCTTTGCTGTCACCTTATATTACCAAGCAGGACACCTGCATGAGGTGAGCCATCACGCCTGAACAAAGGCTAGTCGCAACCTTGCGGTACTTGGCGAAGGGGAGAAGTATGCAGGACATCAAGTTCTTGACAGGCATCTCCCCCCATGCTCATTATTCCAGAGACCTGTTCTGCCATCATTCAGGCCCTGCAGAATGACTATATTAGTGTAAGTTTTCTCCTTTAACAGCACATTCTATGTATTTAATGTTTGCTAATATATTGTATTTATTTCATTATTCCCTAATTACCATGAATGTAATATGCTGTGAATGTTCTCTTTGTCCTCATGTATGCTTGAATTTTTTGTGGTCCTTTTTTGTCCTTCATGCTTATTTGTCTTCACTGGGCCCAGCATGCTATCCTGGGCCCATACACACCTAGCCTGGTCACTTAGCAATGTATTTTGTCAGCACCATAGTAGTGTTTTACTCTAAACACCCCCTAAAATGTGTACACATGTTATTTTTGTCCTTAAATTCTTGCAAGTGCAAGAGGCTTTTTTTTGGACTCCCAAATTCATTTGGAACCCTCCCTCCCCCCCAACCGCTAAGTCAGCCGATACCAATCCTCTATCTGCCGACTTTGCCAAACCCATGCACACTATACCTACCTATTTTGTGGTCATATATATGGATGAACTCACCAAAGCATGTAGTGAAAGGTCCTGCCTGAATACTTTCAAATGGTACTGTTTAAAGTTGTGTTATCTTATTATCTTGACAGGTAATTGCAGAATGTAAAAATGTGCTTCAATTTGGACAGTATGTATTCATCTTTTTGTATTATGACACTTCTTACCTGTCTAATGGGCTGCCAATAGTGTAAAGTAAAGAGGGGCTGGCCAAAGTAACACACATTATTTATGCATTAAGCTCTCAATGAAGTGGAGAGGGTTACCTGTCCAAAAAATCCCCCCCCCCAAATATTTAAATGGTCCATGGGGGGGGGGGTGAGGAATCTGATAGGTGGACCTTATACTTTTGTCTTTAAATACTCTTAAAATAAATGGTTTCCACTTATGTTGGCCAAGAATGTTTGTGTCTAATCTGCTTGCAATGTTATGTGCAAAAGAACTAATCTTTTTTTCTTGTTTCACTCCACAGTTTCCTCCAACGCCACAGGAATGGTAAACTGTGGCATCCCAATTTGCCCAGCGGTGGGACTTTCCCAACTGCAGAGGGGCAATTGATGGGAAACACGTCCACCCACATCATTCCACCCCCAAACTCATACTATTATAATTACAAGGGGTTTAATAGTATTGTGATGTTGGCAGTGGTGTCGGCGACATATGAGTTTCTCTATGTGGACGTGGGGAAGAACGGTCGGATGTTAGATGGGGGAGTCATCACCCAGACCGAGTTCTAGGGAGGGGTGGCTTGGGCTTGCCACCTGCAGAAGATAACGTGGCAGGTCTTTCATTGGTCTTTGCCGCTGATAAAGCATTTTGGCTGGGCGATCCCCCTATGCAGCCGTTCCCGATGAGGACTCTCACCCCGGACCAGAGGGTTTTTAACTAATGGCTGGCCAGAGCCAGAAGAGTAGTGGAGAATGCTTTTGGGAGAATGGCCAGCCGGTTCCGCCTGTTCCTGGCGCCAATCAACATGGTGGAATATAAAATAAACCATATAATACTTGCATGCTGCATTCTACGCAACTTTCTCAGGAGAAATGCTAAAAAACTATGTGGCCTCAGTTGGGCCTGAGGTCGGATTTCCAGAACAAACAACAACCCTGATGGTGCTTGAAGCTGGTCGCCTTAGCTTGCCCACCCCCCAAAGTGCCCGCAAGGTCTGTCAAAAATATATGGAATACTTTGCAGGTAGGGGGGCCATTAATATGCCAGCAAATGTTTGATAAACCTTTTGAAAATAAAATGAAAGAATATTTAATTTGATTTACTGCTTGTGTTTCTTTTAGCTGTCTGCTAGGTTCTCCAATGGGCTTTCTTTTTTGGCCATTTTCTTCAATAGTGCAAACGTAATTTAGTTGATACATGAGGTGACAATCTCTTCTTCAGCTATTATGTTGTGGGTCTGCTACACACACATATACTGTCAGGGAAGAAACCGCAATCTCGTGAGGCACGTTCGTGTTAGCGCGCGTCGGCGCCCACGTAAACGCATAGTAGTCCCTAAACGAACGACCGACGCTACGCCTAGCCGGGCGGACGTGCGCAGGGATGTTACGAGTACTCTACGTAGCCGTACGATCGCTCCGACGCGCCCACGACGTGACCCGGTCATCTCGGCTATTTAAACGTTCACCTGACTGAGCCGCATCGCTGGATTAGCGTCAGCTCTCCTGTGTACCTGTGCCTGCGATCCCTGTTTGATTTGACCTCCCGTGTACCGACCCGGCTTGTTCAACTTGTTCCTGTTGTTCTCCTGGCTTCGACCCTTGGCTTACACCTGACGTTCCTTGTCTGCTTCCTGTACCCGATCTCGGCTTGGCTCTGACTCCTGCTTCCGGTCTCATCTACCTCCAAGGACTTACCTCCCGTGTTTGAACCTCAGCCTGGTTGGTCTCTCTACGGAACTTCCTAGCACGGTTGCCCCGGACTCCTATTCACCAGACTCGTGTCCTCAGCTGCTACTACCTGGCAACCTGTGCTACTGTGGGCATTGCATCCCTGTATCACCTTCAGGGTTGTGCTGCACTCGGCCGCAAGGGGAGCCCTCTCAGCATCTCGGCCTCATCTCCCGGACGTGACAGTATAATCCAGCCATGTCAGAGGCCGACAGAGGCAACTCCCCAGAAGAAGCCATTCTACAAGAAGTTATGGCTCTTACGCCGGCTATTCAGGAACTCCAGGAAAGTTATCTTCGGCTGAAGGAACGTCTACAACACTGTCTCGAATTGCCCACCTCTCCTGGTCAAGTACCTGCTCCAGTAGTCTTAACCGCTCCAGAACCACGAGTTCCAGCCCCAGAGCGTTTTTTTGGAGACCGAAAGAAATTCCGATCCTTCAGAAACTCATGTTTCCTATACTTTTCCCTGCAACCTCAGACCTTCTCCTCTGAAGTAACCAAGGTGGGGTTCACCGTTTCACTGTTAAGAGACGATCCCCAGACATGGGCCCATGGCCTGCTGGAGCACCGCAGCCCTTCGGTAGAAACTCTGGATCTGTTCTTCGAAGCCATGGCACGCCTATACGACGATCCTTTTCGGACAGCAACAGCTGAGGCAAATTTGTACGCCCTTCGCCAAGGCGAGCGACCCGCAGAGGACTACACAGCAGAATTCCGCATATGGAGTACTGACTCCGGTTGGAATGAAGCAGCACTCAGATATCAATATCGGATGGGGTTGTCCGAAGCTCTAAAAGACGAGCTAGCCAGATTAGAGGTTCCCTCTACCCTCGAGGACCTTATTCAACTCACCACCCAGCTAGACAGGCGTCTTCGGGAACGTCAGTCCGAACGTCTCCGGATTCCCTGTTCTCTCCAGGCTCCACCTTCGGTGCACCCAGCAATGACTGCTGCCCCGTATAACATGCCCCGTCCCGCCTTAACTTCTGAAGAGAGACTGTATCGCCGACAGGCACGTCTTTGTTTCTATTGTGGGAAGTCAGGACATTTCATAGACAATTGCCCTACAAGGCCAAGTAGACCTGTCCTCTGTACCCCATTTCACCTACAGGTGACAAGGTTGGCCTCCACCCACGTCACCCTTCCGGTCACTTTGATAGCAGCAGGCAAGAGGATTCCGCTACAGGCAATACTGGACTCTGGCGCCTGTAGTTGTTTTCTGGATCTAGCCCTGGCTGAAAGTCTGGCCCTTCCACTCAACCTCAAGAAGCAGAGATTGACCGTGCACCTGGCCGATGGCTCCTTACCTAGCTCAGGCCATGTTACCAAAGAAACCATACCCATCCTAACAATCACTGATTCAGGTCATCGGGAATTCCTTAAGTTCGATGTCCTCAGTTCTCCAATGTTTCCCGTTATCCTGGGGACCCCCTGGCTGCAGGCACACAATCCCAGAATTGATTGGATCAAGAGGGAGGTGTCCTTCACCTCTACCTATTGCCAACAACATTGCCTGGATCCCGAATCAGGTGACTTGCCCCGTTGTCTGACCATCCAACCCGTACCCAGCCCACACCCTGACATTCCAGCAGCGTACCAGGAATTCAAAGATGTCTTCGACAAGAAGAAAGCCGACATTCTACCACCACACCGTCCCTACGATTGTCCTATCGAGTTACTTCCGGGGGCCCCCATTCCGTTTGGCCGGATATTCCCCCTTTCAGAAACTGAACTTGAGACCCTGAGACAATATATTGATGAGAACCTGGCCAAGGGATTCATTCGTCCCTCTTCATCCCCCGCCGGTGCAGGCATCTTTTTCGTGGAAAAAAAAGACAAAACCTTGAGACCGTGTGTGGACTATAGGGAATTGAACAATATCACCCTAAAAAACCGTTACCCACTCCCACTCATCCCTGAACTCTTCCAAAGATTCCACACCTCACGTATCTTCACCAAGCTTGACCTACGTGGGGCTTACAACCTCGTCCGTATCCGGGAGGGGGACGAGTGGAAGACGGCGTTCAGAACGAGATTCGGGCATTTCGAGTACCTAGTCATGCCATTCGGACTATGTAATGCTCCAGCAACCTTCCAACATTTCATCAATGATGTCCTCCGGGAACATCTAGACCACTTTGTGGTCGCTTATCTCGATGACATCCTCATCTTCTCAACCTCTCTGGAACTTCACAGAGTGCATGTAAAAAAGGTACTCCACATCCTTAGAACGCATGGGTTATATGTCAAGGCCGAGAAGTGCGAATTCGAGAAAGAATCTATCCAATTTCTGGGACTTATTATCACCACAGGTGGAATTGCCATGGATCCCCAAAAGGTGAAATCTATCCTGGACTGGCCCGCTCCCTCCGACAAGAAGGGGGTTCAGAGATTCATTGGGTTTGCCAACTTCTACCGAAGATTCATAAAGAACTTCTCCACCATTGTGGCACCCATCACTCAAACTACTCGTCTACACACCAAATTCCATTGGTCCCCAGCAGCGCAATCTGCCTTTGCCCAGCTCAAGACCCTCTTCACTACCGCACCAATCCTACGGCATCCAGACCCCGCCTTGCCCTACGTGTTAGAAGTTGACGCCTCGGAGGTGGCCACAGGGGCGATTCTGTCTCAGCGTCAGGGTCCCAAGGCTTTACTTCACCCCGTAGCCTTTTTCTCTCGGAAGATGAGTCCCCCAGAGAGGAACTACGATGTGGGGGACCGGGAACTTCTGGCAATTAAGACCGCTCTAGAAGAATGGAGATATCTCTTGGAAGGTGCTGCTCACCCCGTCCTCATTTTCACGGATCATAGGAACCTAGAATACCTCCGTACGGCCAAACGCCTGAGACCCCGACAGGCCCGATGGGCTCTATTCTTTTCAAGGTTCAATTTTCACCTAACCTATCGCCCAGGATCTAAGAATGGCAAAGCAGACGCCTTGTCCCGGATGTTCCCTGATACTCCGGAGGATGCTCCACCCAGTACAATCTTGTCTCCCCAAAATTTTTTATTAATACAACCGGACCTGAGGTCCTCAATAGAGCAGGCCTCTAGCCAGTGTACGGAGTCTGAGGTCTCTTCTCTAAGAAGCCAAGGAGGGCTTTTATGGCATCGAGACAAGATCTTCGTTCCCCGGCAAGCCAGGTTGCTGGTATTAAAAACGTTCCACGACCACCAACTAGCAGGCCACTTTGGAGTTCAAAAAACAATTGATCTTGTACAGCGGTCCCTATGGTGGCCTACCCTGAAGACGGATTGTAAAAACTACGTCAACTCCTGTACCACCTGTCAACGTAACAAGGGATGCAACGCCAGACCCTGGGGTCTGTTAAGACCACTACCAGTCCCGGAGAAACCATGGAAAGAAATTTCCATGGATTTCATCGTAGAGTTACCTCCCTCTGAAGGGTTTACGTCTATCTTGGTAGTGGTAGACCGCCTGTCCAAGATGGCACACTTTGTGCCTTTGAAAGGAACTCCCTCTGCCTTGGATACAGCGAAGACCTTTATAAAGGAAATTGTTCGATTACACGGGGTACCTGATAGCATCGTATCAGATAGAGGGGTACAATTTACCTCGAAATTTTGGAAGGAACTTTGTAAACTGCTCTCGATTGGAATATGCCTGTCCTCAGCCTATCACCCACAGAGCAATGGTCAAACGGAGAGGACCAACCAGACCTTAGAGCAATATTTACGATGCTTCTGTTCCTTTTCCCAGGATAATTGGGCTTCCTTGTTACCTTGTGCAGAATTTGCCTATAACAACTCAGTACACGCTTCTACCAATCAATCGCCTTTCTGGGCGAATTACGGATTCCATCCCTCATTTCTGCCTAATGTCATTCCGGAATCCTCTGTCCCGGCAGTTCAAGATAGGGTAAACCTTATTCAGGCAAACTACCAAATGCTCCAAGACACCATGAAAAAGGCTCAGGAACAGTATAAGAGACAGTACGACAAAGGGAAAAGGGTCAATCCCGCCTTCAAGACAGGGGACAAGGTGTGGCTCTCAGCGATAAATCTCAAGCTGCCATGTCCATCCCGGAAATTGGGACCTAAATTTCTGGGTCCTTTTGAGATTAAACGGGAGATCAATCCCGTAGCATTTGAGCTTGTCTTACCTGAATCTTTTAAAATTCACCCTGTATTCCATGTTTCTCTGCTTAAACATGTTACCTTCAGCCCTTTTTCAGGAAGAGAAGAAGTGCCCCCGCCTCCAGTTCAAGTTGGTGAAGAAACTGAGTACGAAGTTGAAGCTATCCTTGACTGCCGCCGGAGAGGTAGGACTGTTCAGTTTTTGATCAAGTGGAGGGGGTATTCTGCTGAAGAGAACTCTTGGGAGCCTGCTAACCATGTACATGCTCCTCAACTTATACGCAGTTTCCGCAGCCGGTACCCTGAAAAATGGGCTCGGTTGGGCATCCGGAGGCTGCCCCTTGGGGGGGGGCACTGTCAGGGAAGAAACCGCAATCTCGTGAGGCACGTTCGTGTTAGCGCGCGTCGGCGCCCACGTAAACGCATAGTAGTCCCTAAACGAACGACCGACGCTACGCCTAGCCGGGCGGACGTGCGCAGGGATGTTACGAGTACTCTACGTAGCCGTACGATCGCTCCGACGCGCCCACGACGTGACCCGGTCATCTCGGCTATTTAAACGTTCACCTGACTGAGCCGCATCGCTGGATTAGCGTCAGCTCTCCTGTGTACCTGTGCCTGCGATCCCTGTTTGATTTGACCTCCCGTGTACCGACCCGGCTTGTTCAACTTGTTCCTGTTGTTCTCCTGGCTTCGACCCTTGGCTTACACCTGACGTTCCTTGTCTGCTTCCTGTACCCGATCTCGGCTTGGCTCTGACTCCTGCTTCCGGTCTCATCTACCTCCAAGGACTTACCTCCCGTGTTTGAACCTCAGCCTGGTTGGTCTCTCTACGGAACTTCCTAGCACGGTTGCCCCGGACTCCTATTCACCAGACTCGTGTCCTCAGCTGCTACTACCTGGCAACCTGTGCTACTGTGGGCATTGCATCCCTGTATCACCTTCAGGGTTGTGCTGCACTCGGCCGCAAGGGGAGCCCTCTCAGCATCTCGGCCTCATCTCCCGGACGTGACATATACAATGTTTTTGTTTTAATGTATGTAATGCATTAATGATAAAAAAGCACATCCTTTCCAGCACCATGAAGTAATTGTTTGAGTCCCCAAACTGGCCTGATTGGGGCAAATTTTTAGAGCACTGTGGGGGTTATTTACTAAAGGCAGATCCACTTTGCACTACAAGTGCACTTGAAAGTGCACTGAAACAGCACTGAAAGTTCACTTGTAGTACAAAGTGGATTTGCCTTTAGTAAATAACCCCCATTGTCACTGTAAACACCAAATTACTCCAAAAACTGGTATTGAGTATTGAAAGAAGAAGCCACTTTGTTGAGTAGAAAACATTTTGCTCAAAGCACATTCACATGCACGTTAGAAAAAGTTTTTGAACAAACCTACATATTTTTTGTATAACATTTTTAGGTTTGACAGTACAAATAGCCTTTTTTGGGCTAAACAGGCATGTTTAAAACCATAAACATACACAATTCAGGAACTTACAAAGTTCAACTTTGACAAACTGAAGGCAGTATCAGACATTAGTATGTCGAAACTGTGTTGATATTAGCTTCATCAGATGGGGCGATGTCACCCCTGTGAAAGTAAAATTTTGAAAATGCGCACAATGTGGATTTCCCTCCTGATCCCATGCCTAATGTTAACATGTGCTAACTCCCTTTATGGGGGATCAATGGATGTGTTTCGGGGGTGCAACCCCTTCCCCTCATCTACTTTAGTTGCGAGAAAGGGGTTGCACCCCCAAAACGCATACCTTCATATCCGAGATGGCAGATAGCACATGTTGACACACTGTGTGCATCTTCAAAATTTGGCTTTCTAAAAAATATTTAAAATGTGTAAACATAATAAAAATACAAACAAACTAGAATTTTGGGGTGTTTAGGATTCTGCCTAAAACATTGATGATGTTTTTTAGTATTTTTTCCACATCATTGATGTCTTCCTTGATCTTCTGTAAATCGAGATTTCACACCATGATCTCCCCGATGAGGACGTGTGCACTTGCACTTGTGAAATTAGATTCTTCTTCCACAACATCCCCATCACCTAAAATAAAAAAAACACACCATGTATTATAAATATGCAGGCATCCATCTATTACCTGAAGCTGTGGTCTCAGACACTCACCTGTTGTGGTCACTATTTCGCCCATTTCATAAACCTCTCCTTCCTCCACATCCTGAGGTTGTGGTGTTGTGAGTTCCCCTTCTTTCAGAGGTTGGGGGTCCCTGGTGACCTCAGACATTCTGAGTCTTTTCTCCCCTATGTGAATTAAAAAATAGGTATACTTTGCACACAGGTATTTGAGGCCAGAAATAGGAATATGAAACATTGCTTGAAGTGTCATAAAGTTGTCTGTTTTGGCAGAGTTCCAAGCTGAAAACATGATTTTTTTGCCTTTCTAAAGCTGGAATACTTACCTGTTTTGTGCAAGTATCACACATGGAGGCACCCCTAGTATCCACTGGAGCACCTGTGTGGGACACCATAACAAGTTTGTTCTGGTGTTCCACACTAGTGTTCCTGCGTCCACATGTGTAAACAGCTGCTGAGTGTCCTCTCCTTACACTGAATCAATTTGCATTTCATTCTAGTTACAAACCCATCTAGAAAACAATGTAATATACTTCTTTTAATACGAATAGGCATGAACAAATGCAGTTAACCTGCATCTGCCAAAAACATTGTATTAGTGAGCGAACAAACAATGTTTACTACGAATGATTACTGTGCCCACGAACCTGAAACTTGCCATTTTAAATTGTACAACAGTAAAGAAAAGCCCATGGAGCAGCATGAACGTAATAATAATAATAGGAACACACAACAAAATACTTTTTTGCAGCACTCTCTTGATTCTTCTATACTGATCCTGCTCCCTCAGTTTGAGGTCTGACCATCGTTTCCTCAATTGATCTTTGAATCGCCATACCACAAAATTCTTCTTCAGACTTTTCACAACTTTAACCATGATCTTGGCCTTTTTCACCTTTTTTTGGGGGTAAGGTCCATGCTTCCCATCATAGTCGGCCCTCTTCAAGATGTCCACCATCTCCCCCATCTCTACAAAGGACATATTTGAGGCCTTAAATCTCCTCCGGGATCGGACATTTGTGGCTCCGGGCTTTCGTCACCCTCTTCGCTGCTGCTCTCCTCTGCGTGCACTTTCACTTTCTTCGCCATGTGCTCTCCCACTGCTCCAAAAGAGAAGGTGCTGGGAATATATTATAAAGAAGGTAGGGCAGTCAGAGTTTCACGCATGCGCAGTGTATATTATTATTACTATACACAATTTATATAGCGCCAACGGTTTACGCAGCACTTTACAATGTATATAAAGCATAAAACCTGTGCGTCGTATGTACGATCTGTGAGCAGAGGACGGAGTAGCATAATGCCAATCATGCTAACGAAGGTACAATGTGAACTTGGGGCATCAGTGGTCTATACTGCTTCTAGACTGAGGCCTATATTGGGAATCAATTAGGAGAGTTTAGCCTGACATTAGGGTTTGTCTTGTGTTGTGTCTTGCAGAGAAAATGGATTGATTCAATGATCATGACATCCTCCCCCAATTCATTGATATGTACAGAGAGCTGCTCTGTCTGTGGCAGGGAACACCCCTTTTATAATAATAAAAGAAAGAGGAAGGCAGCGCTGGATCAATTGCTGGAATTGGTGGAGCCGCAGATCCACACAGAAACCATCCCCTATTTGAAGGCCAAAATTGGTGGCATGAGGAGCACTTATATTAGGGAGTGCAAGAAGATCCAAGATTTCCAGAGATCAGGAGCTACAGCAGATGACATTTATGTACCCAGGCTGTGGTATTATGACAGACTGCATTTTCTGTCAGACCAGAGTTAAATAACGCCATCCACTCCTTCAATGCTTCCTTCCACATCAGCTAAGGCCTTCCAGCCAGGAAGAAGTGGAGGGGCCCAGCTTGAGTCAGGTATGGCATTGTTCAACATATTTCTTGTCCAAAAATTAATGATGTTATTATTGATCACTCATTTCTGATTTAACAAAGTATAGATATATACTTTATATATAGATATCAATAGACAGTACTGGCCAAAAATGATTGGGACAAGAATTAAAAATGCTGGGGTCAGAATGATAGTCTTCTCTTTAATATTTATTAACATTCAATTTGCAACAGTCATGAGCTAAACATTTCTCACTCATGGCATAAGCATATGTAGTTACAATTACACCCCAAAACACTCCTCCCAAGTATAAGGTTTGCTACCTAGAAAGAGGGGCGCAAAATCTAATGAGCTCCTTCAGACTTTTAAAGGGTACAAATTGTGCATCTTATGCCTGACTACCTATTACATAGTAAGTCTTTTGAAGATCAAATTTTTTGCCGTAAGATTTCGGAAAATGAAGAAACGAAATGTATTAATGGCTATCAATTTACCCAAAATCTAAATAGGAACCTTCACGCTCCTACAATAAAAAAAAACACACAACGTCACACATAACCCCTCCTTGCCCGCTAGTGGTTAACTCCTTCACTGCCCATCTGTGTCATTTACACAGGAATCAGTGCATTTAAATAGCACTGATTGCTGTAATAATGACAATGGTCCCAAAAATGTGTCAAAAATGTCTGATGTGTCTGCCATAATGTCGCAGTCACAATAAAAATCGCTGATCGCCGCTATTACTAGTAAGAAAAAAATATTAATAAAAATGCTATAAAACAATCCCCTATTTTGTAAACGCTATAACTTTTGCGCAAAAAAAAAACAGTAATCGCTAATTGTGATTTTTTTACCAAAAATATGTAGAAGAATACATATCGGCCTAAACTGAGGAAAAAACGTTTTTTTTATATGTTTTTGGAGATAATTATTATAGCAAAAAGTAAAAGATATTGCATTTTTTTCAAAATTGTTGCTCTATTTTTGTTTATAGCGCAAAAAATAAAAACCGCAGAGGTGATCAAATACCACCAAAAGAAAGCTCTATTTGTGGGAAAAAAATGATAAAAATTTCATTTGGGTACAGTGTAGCATGACCGCGCAATTGTCATTCAAAGTGCGACAGCGCTGAAAGCTCAAAATTGGTCTGGGCAGGAAGGTGTTTAAGTGCCCTGTATTGAAGTGGTTAAAGATTTAATTTTTCGCCATAAGTTTTTAGGAAACGCAAAAAGAAAATTTAAATGTATTTTTTTTTTTTACAAAGTTATACAATAATAAACTATATCTAAAGAATAGCATTTCCATAATTTGAATTTTACCCTACGTTTTGTTAAGCCCCATACACACTATCAGTTTTTCTGCTGAGTTTTTCCTTCAGATTTACCAAAACCATATAATATGAGGTCAAACCTTAGGAATTTCAATTTCTATGCAATCAGGCAGGCCCTTGTGCTACATGGTTTTGGTAAATCTGAAGGAAAAAGTCAGCAGAAAATCTGATAGTGTGTATGGGGCTTTTCACCTCCTTAGTATGGGGATGCATGCAACATATGTGAAACGTTTCAATGTTTTGACTGTTTATGTATCTGGTGGATCACAAAAACCAACCAATATTGTATTAAGTGTAGTGTAATTATTGCCTCTTTCCTTGACGAGTGGTCAAGGAACATAGTTTAGTGCAGCGTTACCTCTAGACATCTCTGTTCCTAAAAGCCAAGCCTACTAGTACATGGTGGCCCCCAGAAATACTATTTTCATGAGCCTAAACAAACGGTGTACATGAGGGTATACAAAAGAGTTCATTTTTGTCCAGGAGTGCAGTTGTCCACAGCAAATTGCTGGGACTGGTGCTTTGCAAAAAATTTAGTCAGTATGACGTGCAGATGTGTCAGTTCAGATGTCAGACAGAGATGTGGTCATCAAACAGGCAAAGGATCAGTCCAGGTGGCTTGCAGAAACGTGGTCAATAAACAGACCAAGATCAGTGCAAGCAACAGACAGAGACAACACTGCACAAGTATGGTGGTGATCAGGAACACTGTTGCTGGCTCACTGGTCTGGTACACTACACTGGTATGGCAGCAATCAGGAACATTGTTACTGGCTTACACTGGCATGGCAACACTAGGACTGGTGTGACAGCAAGCAGGAGCATTGTTGATGGCTTATGGTGGTCTTGTGACACTGGGGCTGGTGTGGCAGTGATTAGGAATATTGTTACTGGCTTACACTGGTCGTGTGACACTGAGACTGGTGGGAACAGGGAGCACTGATGCTAGCTGCATTGGTATGGTGACACTGAGACTGATATGACAGCGATCAGGAACACTGTTACTGGCTTACGTTGGTTTGTGACATTGGAGCTGGTGTAGCAGTGGTTAGGAAAACTATTGCTGGCTGCTGTAAGAGATAACAAATGCAGGTATCCAGTGACAACAAGGATGACCCAATTGATGGGCTACACCTAAGGAAGTTAAAAAAAGACTGAGTATGATTTAAGGAAAGATTATTAATACAAACAACACCCATCCAACACCAACAGACTGTTAACAAAGCAAATGTGAAACATAAATTTGACATCAAAGCAAATAACCAAACAAGCAACCTAACTATGACACACTATGTACAAATAAGGGACATCTCACTAAAACAGAGCATGGAGAGGGCTTGGGAAAAATGTGAGTAGAGATGGAGTAACAGGATTTAGGATAATTGATAGTGTTTACTGGGTACAGGATTACGCAGGAAAGAGGCTCTTATGAAAGTTAAGTAATGGATTACATACAGTACCTTGACAGCAGCCAGCCTCAGGTGGAGCCTAATTACTAGGTTCTGCTGGCTGGGAGATATCCATTGGTGGACACTGTAACTACACCCTTCAGCTCTGGAAACTACAGTGCCACCAGCAGATGATCCGGGTCCTGACAGCTGCATGGTCTGGTGACACTGGGGCTGGCATGGCAGCAACCAGAAACACTGTTACTTGCTGCACTGGTCCTGTGACCCTGGGACTGGTGTAGCAGAAATCACAAACACTGTTACTGGCTTACACTGATCTGGTGACATTGAGACTGGTATTGCAGGGATCAGAAACACTGTTGCCAGCTTACACTGGTCTGGTGATCTGAACACTAATCCTGCTCCTCGTATAAAGCCAATACACACCTGCACCATTAATGTACCTGTTTTCTGCAAAACCTGGCTTAGACTGCCATTGTACACAGTGCAATCTCCTCACTCTGCCACAGTGTATACCAGGGATATGCAATTAGCGGACCTCCAGCTGTTGCAGAACTACAAGTCCCATGAGCCATAGCAAGACTCTGACAGCCACAAGCATGACACCCAGAGGCAGAAGCATGATGGGACTTGTAGTTTTGCAACAGCTAGAGGTCCGCTAATTGAATATCCCTGGTGTATACAATAATTTATCTTGAACCATTATCACTGAAGATTGTTTTTGGACACTGAGCACCTTTGTAGTATATCAACTGAACTGTGGATTGGACTTTTGGACATATTATATTTTATTTGCGTTTATATATACACTTCACATGGTGGTATTTTTAGTTAGTATGATCTTGATCCATGATACATTTTAACACGTCATTTGTTAGCACATGAATCCATATAATTTCACTCTAAACCATTAGATCATATTGCATCGAAGTTGGATTTGCATATTAATGCATGTCAGTTGTGCATTTCTTTTAATTATATTGTGATTGTGTTGCACTTTTTCAAGGAATATTTTTACCATTGGGGAGAACGCATGTCACTGCTGGCTGCAATTGTTTTGTTTTTGTTTTTTGTTAATCATTTGCACTATCACTGGGTAGCGCAGAGTCAACAATACTTTATAACAATAAAATACTACCTGTGCTTTTCATCCAAACTGAAAGATTGTTTAATCTCAATGTCCATGGTAGAAACTATCTATTACAGATAACAGCTCTATCCATTCATCTTTGTTCTTATGTGATGTTTTAAAAGCCATTTTTTCTATATTTTGTGCATTCTTCACCTCTCTTACTAGCACTTTTCTTTGATGATAAAGATGTGTGACCCCCACCAATTTTGGAACTACAAGACCTCATTTCTTTTTCTGGGCATATATCATATTTTATCTTCCTTTGTTGCATAACTGGTGCTAACTTTGAACTCCTTTCTAGGAGGATTAGTGAAGTTCTCAAATGTCTTGATATAGTATTAGTATTACACTCTATTCCTCAAACTTGTGAGTTGCAAACACACATGAATTCAATACATTGGCTTGTATTTGCCTTCTCTGGTTCACCCCCCCCCCCCCCCCCCGCAATCAATTCCCAAATTACATTTATATATTTATATTTCATAAAACCTTTCTGTTTTTATTGCCTACCTTAATTAAGACCCAGTGCCCTCATCACTGGGTCTCTGTGCTTTTTTAGGCAGATCATGACTGGTTGGGGGACTGGCAGGGTATTGCACATCGCTTCCTGAAAACATCACAGAACCCTGCTTTGGTATTCCTCTCAAGAACCCCCCACCCTGATGCCAGCAATGGGCTGGCTCTTATGAGAAGTTATACAAATATCAAACTGCCTTGATGAGTGGATGTCAGTCTGGAAGAGTGGGAATTCTAAATCGCTCTGCATGTTCATACATACTGCCATTAATAATGCCCACATATGATACTGGATCTCCACGATTGAAAAAAAGTGAGATTCAGTAAATGAAAGTGAAATATAGGAACAATAGCACTGGGGAGATGTCCTCAAGCCTAGAATTGTAATGAGCCCTGTCTCATTTGCGGCAGCTTCTAATGCTAACTGTGTAAAGCTTACAATGTGCAGTGAGGTCAGGGTAAACAATTTCATTACAAGAGAGGAGCCTATACCACTGCTAAAAACTGAAGGTAAAGTTGGCCATACACTAGTAGAATTTCATTCAAACCTTTTAATTTTAAGAATGTTTGTTTGAGTTTTTATTTTTTGTAGGGTCAAATCGACATTTGTTTTTGACTACAGTAACAAGAAAATTCGAAGACGCGTGATGTAAACTGTTTCTCATAGCAATGGTTTCATTTTGTAAATTACATTCATTCCACAATTTAATGTTGAAAGCAAACAAAAATTTCTAAGGACAGTGCCTTGCAAAAGTATTCACCCACCTTGGTATTTTTCATGTTTTGTTGCCACACAGCCTGGAATTAGCATGGATTGTTTGAGAATTTGCATCATTTAATTTACAGAACATGCCCACAACTTTGAAGATGTTTTTTTTTAGTGTGAAGCAAACAACAAATAGGACAAAATAACAGAAAAAGTCAATGTGCGGAACTATTCACCCCCCTAAAGTCAAAACTTTGTAGAGCCACCTTTTGCTGCGATCACAGCTCCAAGAGAAGAAATTGTGTCGGGAAATGAACTCCAAAGCTGTCAACACAAATTAAATTCTTGTGTAATCTTTCGAATGGTTGTGAGGCCCTTGTCATGTGGTATCAAGCTGTAGAGGGCCTCCATGTCGACAGCCCCTTATGTAGTGTGGCCCCCACGTGGAGGCCATCCTGCATTTGTAAAAGATGAATAGTGTCTCTGGTATGAGAAGGCAATTCCCCAACCAGAGGTCTAAGTAGGTTATCCACAAATTTACTGAGATTTTCAGTAAGACTACTTCTGCCAGAGACAATGGGTCTACCAGGAGGTTTTTCCGAATTCTTATGCACTTTCGGTAAAGCACCTGGACAATCTGAGGGGAGACGCCATCCCAAATGATCACGTCAGGGTAATATGTCTAATGACAATTGCTCAGACCAGGAAGATTCTTCTTCCCTACACAACAATTTAAACAATAACACTCATCCAAAAACACAGTCTTCTCATAATACTACAAGAAGTTCACACAAATCCAGCACTCCCCTTTCTACCCCGTTGTCAGGAGGATACCAGCGAAGTGATTTTTTTAGATCAACTAAGGGCACAAACTGAAAAACGCCAGCAAAACACCAGAAAATATTCTCACAAATCAAACAAAACACACCCAACAAACACTCACTCAACATAATTAATTTATCTTCACACTGCCTCACACAGGATAAGACACTTATTCTGAGAAGGGGCTCACTTTTTGACGCGTGGCACAAATCAATAAATTTAAAGTTATAAAAGATATACATTTGTTTATACGCAATCTCTTGGTAAAGGGCCTTTTTGTGAAAAAACAATCTGATCCAGATTCAACATATACAGTACACAACAGGAGCTTAAGGCTATTAAACAATTAACTGCCCTTCCTGAGGAAAATTAACCCAATGGTTTATTAGACTCTATAGATTTAGAAACATTTTTTTCTGAAGTGGATGGTGCTATTGCGTCACCCCACCCTCATAAACACCTATTGTAGGGCTGCCTTTTTGAAAACAGTGTCAAAAGAAATTCAGGATATCAAAGTTCCACAAAGAAGTGAGGGTAATCTAACAGAGGGCGAATCTAGGGCTCTCAAGTCCCTCATGCAAAACTCCCTTATAACAATCAATCCGACTGATAAGGGCGGTAACATGGTGATCCAAGATAATGCAGACTACAACCAAATGTGTAAAAACATTCAGAATCGTATCGCCCTATACCAAAACCTCTGCTTGAAAACTTTAGAGAACTATACTATTTAGTAGATGAGGCATATTATTTGAAAATACTTGACAAAATACGTGGGAATATGTAAAAACTAGCCACCCACGGGAGACTACTTTCTATGCTTTACCAAAAGTGCATAAGAATTCCAAAAAAACTCCTGTCTCTGGCAGAGGTAGTCTCACTGACAATCTCAGCAAAATTTGTGAATAACCAACTTAGACCTCTGGTTGAGGAATTGCTTTCTTATACCAGAGACACTATTAATCTTTTACAAATGCTGGATGGCTTCCACGTGGGGGGCCACACTACATTAGTGGCCGTTAACGTGGAGGCCCTCTACAACTCGATACCACATGACAAGGGCCTCACAGCCATTTGACAGACTCATCTTAGGCAAAACCAGTTTGACCACACCATTTCTTCTCTTTTCTTGATTCCCACTACCTCAAGGTACAAAGGGTAACTATGAGCACATATTGTGCACCCTCTTATGCTAACTTGTACCTGGGGGGAGTGGAAAGGTAGTTTATTTTCTGATAAATCAGCATCTGTGCATATGAGCCATGCGTTAGCATGGTATTGATACTTAGATTGATACTGATTCTTTGGGATGGACCTTCTGTACTTCTTGATCAATTTCTCAACTACATAAATGGTAACAATACATTTAATTTGAAATTTACAATGACTTACAATTCATCAGCTATAACTTTTTAGATATAACCATTCATAAACTCCTAAAAATTGGTTTTGTTCAACTAAACAGAATAAGCACCCATAAGGATAGGCACCACATCCCAAAATGTGAAAATATAATAATAGGGAGATCAAAGGGATTTTGACGGTGCTTTATATTAGAAAAAAAGAACAAAAGAAGGGGAAATGATTTGTAATTAATAATTAATAATTATGCAAAAAAATGTATTTGACTCAAGGTTAAAAATATCATATACATATAAAATATAAAGACAGCAGCAGTACAATACAGTGCAGTGCAGTGGTGGTCTAAATAATCAAATATACTGGATGAAAATATCTTATTGCACATTATACCTCTAACCAAATACTCCTGCCAATACAGACAAATAAAAAACATCTTGAATAAACACTGGTATCTCTTACATACAGATACCACTTTGTCCCCCTTGGTCACTTAATTCCCCCAGATCATTTGGGAAGTGATGCACTCTAGGGGTGTTATATTTACTATCCTGTGAGTGCGGCTGTTATTATGTAGGAAAAACTAAGTTGGAACTATGGCGCCGAATATATCGGCATATTATCAGTTATAGAAAAAAGATCCTTCTCTTCCCCTGGGTCGACATAGTTCACTGGTACATGGCAGCAACATTCCCAGAGTAAGATTTTTAGCATTAGACCATATTTAGGCAGACCCCAGAGGGGGAGACTTCAACAAATCACTTTTGAAAAGTGAATTAATATGGATTTTTTATTTGCAAGCTACTATAACCCTGGGCCTCAATGATTTTAGACCATATCTGGCAGGTTTTGAGTCCGGAATGTGTGAATTGGATCTTTGAATCATATTGAAGTCACCAATGTTCCTACCTACTTATTTTTATGTGTATTTGTAAGCAAATTTACAATTTTTTATAACAATACTTGGTCTGTCTATAACAGATCCAATAGGGGTTCTCTCCAGTGTTATAGTACTGGTTACTACAATTGTTTCAATTTCCTGGATCGGTCAGACCAAGTAATTTAGTATACACACATCAATCCTTCCCAATATTTTTGTTCTCAATAAATACATGAGGGTTATTTACTAAAGCTGGAGAATGCAAAATCTGGTGCAGTTCCACATAGAAACCAATCAGCTTCCAAGTTTTATTGCCAACACTTAATTGAACAAACTGAAGTTTGAAGCTAATTGGCTACCATGTGCAGCTCCACCAGATTCTGAGTTTTAGTTTTATCAAATCTCCCCCATAGGCTTTATAAAATGTAATCCCTAGACATTAGTAGACACTGCGTGGCAAATCAAGCCAAGGCATAAAAAGGGTTGTAGTATGTACATGTACTTCAAGGCCTGGGAACCCCAACAGATCCCTATCCCCCCTTTTTGCCCATGTGCCCTCATACTGCATTATGTACAACATTTTGCAGCACTTCTGTTTCCTTTACATCGTTATTCCCTTCTTGTTGCCACCCTTTAATACTCTAGCAGCACTAGCACTTGCTAAAGAAATCCTTTTCTTGAACTTATTGGAATAAAAAAAAATTATATGTAAGCTGTTGTAAAAGATAGGAGGCGTGCCTATGAACACTTTGCACACAGGCCCTGCAGCTTTTATTTTACGCTTTTGCGGTAATTCCGTTTTCAGTTCACTTGAGCCTGTTGTAATTAGCATGCTGTTTTATTTAATATGCATTATTAAATGTATATATTTTATACGTAACAACGAAGACTATAAAAACTCAAATATGTGATGGCACCAGAAATTGGTTGCATGGACTGTGATGGAACATAAAAAAAGGGACAGCATTGAATGTAGAATGATAACCAGACTAAATGGTCCATAGGAATGAAAAAGTCCCCCGTCAACTGGTGACACTGGGTCAAACATCTTCAGTGCACTCATCTTCAGTGGGAACTGCAGGCTTATTCAGAAAAGTCTTATAACCGCTGTTTTATGCCACTATAATACTAAGTATTGGCATAGCAATACTGTTACGCCATCAGGAGCGGGATGTCTTCCTTTGTAAGTGAATTTCATTCATAATCACTAAAGAAGATTATCATTGTTTACTTCACTTTGGTTGTCATATGTGGACTGGCTCTAGTTCCCTTGTTTGGTACATTTCATAAAAAAAGTTATTGCAGTCCACACCAGGGAGATAGGGGCTTATTATCACAATCAGATTATCATTTATTGCCATTTATTCCCTATGTATGCCAGGAAAATTTGACACAACACATGATCTATTGGTCACCCCTAGTGTGGCACAATCCAGCAGTTATCATACTATTTTTGGTAAGCCTGTAGTTCCCAACGTAGCTGAGTGGACTGAAAGGTTGATAAGGTGGGGTAAGAAGTTGTGCACACATGTCAAGTGTCCCCTCTTGACATTAGAATCCCCCTTTATGTCAGGAAGCCCTTTTACATCAGTTGCCCTCCATCTCTGCATTTGAAGCAGAGTCCCCCCATCTCATCAGAGTCCACAACGTCCCCATTCACATCACGAGTTCCCCCAACAAGAAAGGTAATTTCAGGATATGTTTTGGGTTCCTTAAGTTATACATTGCCTCTAGGATTTGTTTGTCCAACAGTAATCAAAATCAAAATTGTATCCCACTGGCCCATGAATGAATGGAATACCTTTTTATATTGTACAGTAAGCCATAACAGCAAACATATGGTGCATTTGTGAAATCTAGTATGCTGTGTTTGTAAATATAATCATGCACTCGCTATCAATGTTCGTATGGCATTTACTGCACACTACAGTGTATATGGGACTGACGATGATTTTAGCACCATTATACCTTACACATGTACTAACCATTCTCAATTCTTTAGAAGCATGGTAGTAGGGTATATGTCCTGCATGATCAGTGTATGAAAAGGTATCCTCCACAAGTGTGCACTCTGCCTGCATAACTGACAAAACTTTATGAACGTTAGCATCATTTCCTCTTCACTTAAGACAATAGCAAAATGTAACAAGTTTTTTTTTTTTTTTCTGTGAAGCATTAGATGTTTCTCTTTCATTTCAATTGCAAATAAAGTATTCTTGGTTGCAAGGAGAATGTTTATGTCATATGTGTGCTAGTGTATATAGTATAGTTTTTAGTGTAAGTAAATTGGCTTGACTGAGAGCCAGTCCTGGGCTAAATCTGGGTCAGGGTTGAGTGACTGAGGGAGGCTGAATGATTCATCTGACAGCTCTTCTGGTGCCTCCCCCTGTTTTCTGGAACCTTGGAGAAGGTTCTAGATGTAGTGGGTGGAAGCTGTCATGCATATTTAAGAGGATGCTAGCAAATTCCTAGCAGAAAGGGGCAGAAAGGGGCTGGAAGGGGGCCGCTCACCTCATAGGCATGAGTCATGCCAGCAGGGGCAGTCTGGTGGAAGATGGAGTGCTGAGGAGGCTGTCAGAGGCCCTCGAGTGCGCCCACTATTCTGGGTCTCAGGTGCTGGTAGAAATGTGAAAAAACCTTGTGCGTTGCTATAAAGACTATAGCGTAGCTACCAGCACTCTCCATACTTCCTTACAATATGTGATATTATAATGATATATGCAAAATAGTGCAGTGCTAAAAAAGAAAATGCAGGTGTATAGCACAACATTAACGATTTGACAATACAAAAAATATTTTGTTGCAAAGAATAAATTATAAATTCATCACATAAGTCCATAAAATATCCTTATACTCTGTGTTTTTGAGTGAAAAAAAAACAACAAATCAACTTGTTAGTGACAAAAGGAGCCCAGGTGAATCTCCTGTGATCATCGATCCTTTTCTGTGTGTATCGGAGGAAGTCACAAGGAGTGACAAAACTCGTAGGAGGGACCTGAGAGGCTGACAAATGTAGAATGAGAAAGGAAAAGTCTGTGCTACACAGACGGAGGTTACACTGACGGCTGGAGCTGCAGAACCAGCAGACAGGTGAAACATTCATCATTGCAGAAGCTATATATGAAATACATACATGCTTGTTGAAGTGTTTTTAAATGTTAGTGCATATATGTTGTATGGTCAAAATACATTTTAAAAAAAGTATAAAGCACTACTGCATGGCTTTAATTGCTTTACATGTCACCACTCTGATTGAAGCTTGCAAGCTGCATCCATAGGGAAGGAAAAACATGTATGCCGCGTACAGACGATCGGAATTTCCAACAGCCAAACAATGGATTTATTTGCAAAGGATCTTGGCTGAAACTTGTCTTTCATACACATGGTCACACAAATGTTTTTGGAAATTCCAATCAAATAGAACGCGTGATGTACAACACGTACGACGGGACTAGACTTGTGGGAGATCAAGGAGAATAATCCTGATGATTTCAGGCATTATCTTCGGATGCCAGACCCTGTTTTTCACCGTCTGTTGGCTTTGCTGTCACCTTATATTACCAAGCAGGACACCTGCATGAGGTGAGCCATCACGCCTGGACAAAGGCTAGTCGCAACCTTGCGGTACTTGGCGAAGGGGAGAAGTCTGCAGGACATCAAGTTCTTGACAGGCATCTCCCCCCATGCTCATTATTCCAGAGACCTGTTCTGCCATCATTCAGGCCCTGCAGAATGACTATATTAGTGTAAGTTTTCTCCTTTAACAGCACATTCTATGTATTTAATGTTTTCTAATATATTGTATTTATTTCGTTTCAAATATTTTATTGAAAAATTAAACAAGGCACATAGAAATAAGCAGAACAGTTTGCTGTAACAACCATGACAGAATATAGTTTAGTAGGCTACTACCTATTATTGTCAAAGGGTATAGAACAAACAGTACTAAAGCGCATTCGTAAGCCTTCCAGATGTTGGAGTTCGCAAACGAGAAGCATCCAAGTAAGAAGTCATAACAGGATAAAAAAGCAAAAGAAAATTAACCGCTTCCATTTAGAAGAGAGACATATAATAGACAGTGCTTTGATGGCAGCAGTCACTTCAGGTGATATTGTAGAGTAGTGTTCCGCTGAGAGAATTGTATACATAGATCAGAAAGAGAGAGAAGGAAACAGAGGGAAGTAGAAGAAAAGAAGGGGGAAAGGAGAATTGGAACAAAGACATAAGACAAGGAGAGAAGCAAAGAAAGAGGAGGGAAAGGTATGGTCGGAGAGCCCGGGGAACCCGCAGGGTCTAGAATAAGAATCAGCGTGAGTTAAGGGGCCATAAGACGTGTATCGAAATCTTTTGGTAGAAAATGGTCCACCCAAGGTTGCCAAATCCTATTGAATAAAGGAATTCTATCTAGCACCATGGCTTCAATTTTAGCGTGTATCATCGCTTGAGTAATTCTATGTTTGGTCTCAGTTATATTCAGTGACGGGGTCCTCCAGGCCCTCGCGATCGTTTGTTTGGCCGCAGTTAGCACTTGAAGGAAGAGTCTATTTTGGGCTTTAGTAAGATTCTGAGGCAGATAATTTAACAGGGCTGACGCTGGGTCTGGTGTCACAGGGTATTGCAACAATGTGGTTAGCATATGAAAAATTGAAGACCAGAAATTTGCCACAATGGGACAAGTCCACCAAATGTGGAGATGGGTGCCCCACTCGTTGCAGCCCCTGAAGCAATCAGGTGGATAGCCAGGAACAAATTTAGAGATTCTAGAGGGTACTAGGTACCATCGCATCAGAACCTTGTAACTTGCTTCAGATGCCACAACATTTTGTGATGAATTTTTGGTGTTGGTCCAAATATCAGACCAGGCTTCCGCGTCAAGGTTAAGTGACAAATCCCCGGTCCATGCGATAGCATAGGGCGGGAGGTCTTCCGCTATATTAGAGAAGCAAGAGTATAAACCTGAAATAATGCCCGGGGCATGGGGGTCAGAGGAGCATAATGATTCGAACGGGGTCATGGAATTAAAATTAGAATTAGAATCAGGGGTGATATATGCCCGGAAAAAGTGGATTATTTGAAGATAGTGAAAATATTCTGTGGGGTGCAGATGAGCTTGTGCCTGTAGGGCGGAAAATGTGGCGAGAGATCTTCTCGAGGAGAAGTCACAAACTCTAGTTAGGTTTGCTCGGGTCCAGGCTGAGAAAGCGTTCGGCTCCGCAAGGGCCGGATAGAAATTCGGATGACCCAAAAATGAGAGCAGAGGATGATGCGGGGATAGCAATTTAAAGGGAATACTCACCTTATGCCAAATTTTAAGGGAGTGGCTCGTAATGGGGTTCGTAAGTGATCTGCATGCCAGTGGGGTAAGCCAAAGTAAGTTGGAAACAGAGATTGGATGTGCATCCACTGCTTCTAGACTGACCCACAGCGGGATTTCAGATTTGGCATGGTATAAGGTCAATTGGGCTATCTGCGCAGCATAGTAGTAGTTTCTGAAGCATGGAATACCCAGTCCCCCGCGGAGTCTATGTCGAAAAAGAACAGCCCTAGAGACCCTAGGTCTAACATTACCCCAAATATATTTAAAAGTTCGACTTTGAATAGTCTTATGGAAGTATAGAGGGACCATAACTGGAAGGGTTCTATATAAGTATAACAACTTTGGTAACAAAGACATTTTAACAGCCGCAATGCGACCAAGCCAAGAAACACATAAGGGATGCCAAGAATTAAGAAGGGATGTTAGGCTACGAAGCATGGGCAAGTAGTTAGTTTGGTATAGATGGGCAGGGTTACTAGTTAATTTCACTCCTAGATAGGGGATATAAGAAGTGGACCATTGAAATGGATAGTTCATGCGTAAACTTTGAAGTGTGTCTGTAGGAAGGGATACTGCTAAAGCCTTAGACTTAGCCTGGTTAACCTCAAGGCCTGAGATTAGCGCAAACAAGTCAAGGAGTTTGAACAAGTTAGGTAGGGTTGTATGAGGTGAGGTTATAAATAATAGGGCATCGTCTGCAAAGAGACATAATTTGTGCATCGTGGAGGCTATTTCTAATCCTCTAATGTCAGGATTAGACCTGATCAAAGCTGCAAGGGGCTCAATAGCGAGGGCAAAGAGCAGGGGCGAGAGAGGGCACCCCTGCCTGGTGCCACGCTGGATAGGAAATCTAACTGAGTTAAAGCCGGAGTATCTAACGAATGCTTGGGGATTAGCATATAATGCCTCAATCCAACGAAGGAAGTGAGGGCCAAAACCCCATTTGGACAATATATATGTAAGATAAGGCCAGGAGACGGTATCGAACGCTTTCCGAATGTCGAGGGACAAGAGGTGCATAGGGATGCCCCGAGTTCTCGCCAAGTGCTGTAATAGAATGACCCGGCGTACGTTATCGCTAGCTTGACGTTTAGGAATAAATCCCACCTGATCTTTATGAATTAATCCTCCAATATGTGGGTTTAATCGTGTGGACAGGATTTTTGCTAAAAGTTTTACGTCTAGGTTCAAGAGTGATATGGGTCTGTAATTTGACCATACAGAGTGGTCAGCATCAGGTTTGGGTATCATAGAGACCGAAGCCGTAAGCATCTCGGCACCGAAGACGCCCCCTTTCAACAGAGCATTAAAGGAATTCGCCAAGAGAGGGGACAGAACTTCCGCAAACTTTTTATAGTACAGCCCAGTGAAACCATCAGGGCCGGGTTGCTTATTGGGTTTAAGTAATTTGATAGCTTGAGTTACCTCAGATGGCGAGATCTCTTCCTCAAAGGCGCTGCGGACAGGGATAGGGAGGGAGGGAATTTGTAAGTTACGAAATAGAGCCTCAGCTTTATCAATAGGAAAGGAGGCAGGGGATTCATATAGTTTGGCAAGGCGTTTAGAAAATTCATTCACTATTCTGGCTGGGTTGCTGGTGTGGGTCCCATTGTGGAGTTTGAGTCTGATTGGTTTGTGGATACGCTCCGGCTGTCTAAGGCGGAGAGCCAAAAATGTATCAGGCTTGTTAGATTTCGTATAGATAGAGTGATAGGCCCTACGCAAAGATTTGTCAGCAGCGTCAGAAAAGAGCAAGTCCAATTCAAGACGGATGTTATCTAACTTGGACTTGTTCGACTCTGAGGGAGTAGTTTGAAATAGTAGAAACTGGCGTTGGTATTCGGATTCTAAATAGTGTATACGATCAAGTCTATCTTTTTTGAGGAAAGAGGCCGTAGAAATGCATTTACCCCGTATAACAGGTTTATGGGCTTCCCATAAAAGAACGGGGGAAGTGCCTGGGACGGCATTGTGCATGAGATAATCACGTAATGCTACTTCGATGTCAAGTCTAAAAGATTCGTTCGTGAGATATTTATCGTTCATGCGCCAAAATCTTTCGCTGGACTGTGGCACAAATGAAGAGATAGTGGTAATCACTGCACAATGGTCGGACCAGGTGATTGGGTGAATAAGAGATTGGAGCAGGACGGGAGAGGATGCTACTGGGATAAATATGTGGTCAATTCTGGAAAATGAATTGTGAGGATTAGAGAAAAAGGAGTAATTTTTCTTTGCGGGGTTACATTCCCTCCACGTGTCCAATAGATAGTATTGTTGGAGCAATGATCGAAATTTAGCCGATAGCGAATGATGGTCTGGCATATAGGGAGACTTATCAATAGAAGGGTGAATGACTAAGTTTGAGTCTCCACACATAATCAATGTGCCTTTAAGATGAGATTTAATGACTTGAAAAAGATGAGAAAAAAAGGGAATGGGATTGGAATTAGGGGCATAGTAGGAAACTAAAGTTACTTCAGATTCTTGTAAAAAGCCAGACAAAATAATATAGCGTCCCTCAGGATCTCGGATAGCTGAGGCAAACGTAAACGGAAGGGAACGATGGAGCGCCAGGAGGACCCCCCGCTGTTTTGTAGCCGCAGAGGCTGTATACACCAAGGGGTAACTGCTACTGAAGAACTTAGGAGTATTATTTGTAGAAAAGTGCGTTTCTTGTAATGCTACTATACCCGCTTTTAAGGATACGAAAGAACGAAATGCTTTAACCCTTTTATTAGGTGAATTGAGACCTTTGGTATTAAGTGATAATATATTTAAGGGAGCCATGGGCTAAGACATGGGAAAATATTATAGTATGACCCGGGGTCCCCCCAGGCCCACCGACCAGAAATAGGAAAAAGGGTTTGGAGAGAGAGTGAGTTAGGAGATAAACGAGTGAACAGGAAGAAAGATAGAGAGGCATCAGAGTAGATATGTAAGGCGAAAATTAGGTAGACTAGTGCGAGTCGGAAAAGTCTGAATCGCCCGACTCTAACGTGCGTGGTCCCAACAGCAGAGGAGTCCGCCATTGGGAGAGCGCACCTAGGTGGGGGGAAGCAGTGACTGTCCCCCGCAACACACCAGGACAGGGAGAAGCATTGCAAGTAATATAATATAAAACATACTAAAACAACCGAGAGCCGTACAAATTAGGCAAAAAATGTACTCTAACTAAAACCTTCATAAAATATAGAGAGTGGTGTAAAAATAAAGAAAAAACAATATCAGTGTCAGATCCTAAGGGGGGGGAGGGAGGAGGGGTGGGGGAGGAAGGAGAAGGGATGGGGAGGGAGGAGGGATGGGGAGGGAGGAGGGAGGGATAGGGAGGGGGGGGAAGAGGGGGAGGGGGGGGAAGAGGGGGAGGGGGAAGGGAAGGCCTGGAGAGGGGTAGGGGTAGATCAACTTTAAGGGGGGCATTGAGGAGAAACAGTTAATTAAGCAGGTGCATTCTCTATGGCTAACTAAGGTTCAGATTACATGGACCCCCGTGATGAGTAAAAAAAGATTTTTTAACATAGCTCACAAGGGGGTCCATGGGCATAATACAGTGGAAGGAGAAGGGACCTGCAATACCACGTAACAGTCTCTCGAAAATCAAAAGCAAATAATCTAGAATCAGAAAACAATAAATCAAAGATCAAAAGTCAAAAATCAAAAATCAAAAACCAAAAATCAAAAATCAAAAAGCAAAACCAAAAAACAAGGTCAAAAATGCACCAAGTATACAGGTGACCAGTAACCATAACAGGTAAATTGAACCACCGGGCTAAGGCTCAGAACGCCCGAAAAGTGGGTAAAAACAAGATGACAAGCAGAAGGGCGGTAGTGTCCGGTCAGCGAGGTACGAACACTTTAGGGCTGTAGGGATTTGTTGCAAAGGCCCTCGCCGGTGTACCCTTCCGGATAGATCTTGGAGAGCGTATATCCCTGGGGTCTCGTTTAGGGGTCATCGCGTGGGGGTATGGGGTGAGACGAGCAGGGGTGCGTGGGAGTGAGATCTCGGTTGATTGTTCTTGCGGTGTTAGATGCAGAGACTCAAGGAGGCGCTGGAGAGCTTCCGGAGAGGTACAGGTATATTGTTGACCGTTATAGGTAAAGTGAAGAGCGAAAGGAAAACGCCACATATATTTGATTTGATGGTGAATAAGTACTTGTAGTTGCGGCTTCATGGCTCTCCGCTTTGCAATTGTAAGAGGGGCCAAATCAGTAAATAGCTGGTATGCATGTCCTTGGAATGTAAGGGTGTCTTCTTTACTGCGGGCAGCAGCGAGAAGTTGTTCCTTGGACCTGAAAAAGTGAAGTTTCACAATGATATCCCGTGGGGGGCCATCAGGTTGCCGGCGTGTCAGGGCCCTGTGTATCCGGTCAAATTCCAGACGCTCGATCGGTATTGATGGAGATAGCTCTTGGAATAAGGCTGTGGTGAAAGATTGTATGTCTTGCACCGTTTCCGGAATGCCACGGAGGCGCAAATTTGCCCTCCTTGAGCGATTCTCGGCATCTTCTAGCCGGGAAAGGAGCATTGCGTTTTCCTCACGAAGAGCTAGATGTTCTTGCTCATGCTCTTTAAGGGTCAGTTCCATGTCGTCTGCACGGGTCTCAAGGTCAGCAGTACGCTGGCCTAATTCACGTATCTCGTGAGTCAGTTTGGTGGTTATTTGCTCTGAGGTCACTTTCAGGGCCTTATGTAGCATTTTTTCAAAGTGAGCAAGGAGGTCAGTTTGCGGCATACCTGGCTTAGGAAGTGCAGGGAAGTCCTCTTTGTTGCGCCCACCTTCCTCATCGGAATCTTCACTGTGAGGATCCGCCGTGTCAGCGGGAGAGCTGGAACGCTGCGAGGGAGCCAGAGCTTGTGCTTGTGCTTTCGCGGCCATCTTGGACGAGGCCCGCGCGATTTATTGTTTTCTGATTCTAGATTATTTGCTTTGATTTACCCCGATGGCCTGTCAAGACCATCCCGGGGGGTGCACGGCGGTATCGGCGAGCCGTACCGACGAGTTGCCTGGGTGTGGAGATAGCGATAGCCTCAGAAAGTCCCGGGATCGTTGCGGGGAGTGCGGAGCTCTAGTGGCAGACGTCCATCACGTCGAGCTGCGCGCATGCGCCCCTATATTGTATTTATTTCATTATTCCCTAATTACCATGAATGTAATATGCTGTGAATGTCCTCTTTGTCCTCATGCATGCTTGAATTTTTTGTGGTCCTTTTTTGTCCTTCATGCTTATTTGTCTTCACTGGGCCCAGCATGCTATCCTGGGCCCATACACACCTAGCCTGGTCACTTAGCAATGTATTTTGTCAGCACCATAGTAGTGTTTTACTCTAAACACCCCCTAAAATGTGTACACCATATAATACTTGCATGCTGCATTCTACGCAACTTTCTCAGGAGAAATGCTAAAAAACTATGTGGCCTCAGTTGGGCCTGAGGTCGGATTTCCAGAGCAAACAACAACCCTGATGGTGCTTGAAGCTGGTCGCCTTAGCTTGCCCACACCCCAAAGTGCCCGCAAGGTCTGTCAAAAATATATGGAATACTTTGCAGGTAGGGGGGGCATTAATATGCCAGCAAATGTTTGATAAACCTTTTGAAAATAAAATGAAAGAATATTTAATTTGATTTACTGCTTGTGTTTCTTTTAGCTGTCTGCTAGGTTCTTCAATGGGCTTTCTTTTTTGGCCATTTTCTTCAATAGTGCAAACGTAATTTAGTTGATACATGAGGTGACAATCTCTTCTTCAGCTATTATGTTGTGGGTCTGCTACACACACATATACAATGTTTTTGTTTTAATGTATGTAATGCATTAATGATAAAAAAGCACATCCTTTCCAGCACCATGAAGTAATTGTTTGAGTCCCCAAACTGGCCTGATTGGGGCAAATTTTTAGAGCACTGTGGGGGTTATTTACTAAAGGCAGATCCACTTTGCACTACAAGTGCACTTGAAAGTGCACTGAAACAGCACTGAAAGTTCACTTGTAGTACAAAGTGGATTTGCCTTTAGTAAATAACCCCCATTGTCACTGTAAACACCAAATTACTCCAAAAACTGGTATTGAGTATTGAAAGAAGAAGCCACTTTGTTGAGTAGAAAACATTTTGCTCAAAGCACATTCACATGCGCGTTAGAAAAAGTTTTTGAACAAACCTACATATTTTTTGTATAACATTTTTAGGTTTGACAGTACAAATAGCCTTTTTTGGGCTAAACAGGCATGTTTAAAACCATAAACATACACAATTCAGGAACTTACAAAGTTCAACTTTGACAAAGTGAAGGCAGTATCAGACATTAGTATGTCGAAACTGTGTTGATATTAGCTTCATCAGATGGGGCGATGTCACCCCTGTGAAAGTAAAATTTTGAAAATGCGCACAATGTGGATTTCCCTCCTGATCCCATGCCTAATGTTAACATGTGCTAACTCCCTTCATGGGGGATCAATGGATGTGTTTCGGGGTGCAACCCCTTCCCCTCATCTACTTTAGTTGCGAGAAAGGGGTTGCACCCCCAAAACGCATACCTTCATATCCGAGATGGCAGATAGCACATGTTGACACACTGTGTGCATCTTCAAAATTTGGCTTTCTAAAAAATATTTAAAATGTGTAAACATAATAAAAATACAAACAAACTAGAATTTTGGGGTGTTTAGGATTCTGCCTAAAACATTGATGATGTTTTTTAGTATTTTTTCCACATCATTGATGTCTTCCTTGATCTTCTGTAAATCGAGATTTCACACCATGATCTCCCCGATGAGGACGTGTGCACTTGCACTTGTGAAATTAGATTCTTCTTCCACAACATCCCCATCACCTAAAATAAAAAAAACACACCATGTATTATAAATATGCAGGCATCCATCTATTACCTGAAGCTGTGGTCTCAGACACTCACCTGTTGTGGTCACTATTTCGCCCATTTCATAAACCTCTCCTTCCTCCACATCCTGAGGTTGTGGTGTTGTGAGTTCCCCTTCTTTCAGAGGTTGGGGGTCCCTGGTGACCTCAGACATTCTGAGTCGTTTCTCCCCTATGTGAATTAAAAAATAGGTATACTTTGCACACAGGTATTTGAGGCCAAAAATAGGAATATGAAACATTGCTTGAAGTGTCATAAAGTTGTCTGTTTTGGCAGAGTTCCAAGCTGAAAACATGATTTTTTTTGCCTTTCTAAAGCTGGAATACTTACCTGTTTTGTGCAAGTATCACACATTGAGGCACCCCTAGTATCCACTGGAGCACCTGTGTGGGACACCATAACAAGTTTGTTCTGGGGTTCCACACTAGTGTTCCTGCGTCCACATGTGTAAACAGCTGCTGAGTGTCCTCTCCTTACACTGAATCAATTTGCATTTCATTCTAGTTACAAACCCATCTAGAAAACAATGTAATATACTTCTTTTAATACGAATAGGCATGAACAAATGTAGTTAACCTGCATCTGCCAAAAACATTGTATTAGTGAGCGAACAAACAATGTTTACTACGAATGATTACTGTGCCCACGAACCTGAAACTTGCCATTTTAAATTGTACAACAGTAAAGAAAAGCCCATGGAGCAGCATGAACGTAATAATAATAATAGGAACACACAACAAAATACTTTTTTGCAGCACTCTCTTGATTCTTCTATACTGATCCTGCTCCCTCAGTTTGAGGTCTGACCATCGTTTCCTCAATTGATCTTTGAATCGCCATACCACAAAATTCTTCTTCAGACTTTTCACAACTTTAACCATGATCTTGGCCTTTTTCACCTTTTTTTGGGGGTAAGGTCCATGCTTCCCATCATAGTCGGCCCTCTTCAAGATGTCCACCATCTCCCCCATCTCTACAAAGGACATATTTGAGGCCTTAAATCTCCTCCGGGATCGGACATTTGTGGCTCCGGGCTTTCGTCGCCCTCTTCGCTGCTGCTCTCCTCTGCGTGCACTTTCACTTTCTTCGCCATGTGCTCTCCCACTGCTCCAAAAGAGAAGGTGCTGGGAATATATTATAAAGAAGGTAGGGCAGTCAGAGTTTCACGCATGCGCAGTGTATATTATTATTACTATACACAATTTATATAGCGCCAACGGTTTACGCAGCACTTTACAATGTATATAAAGCATAAAACCTGTGCGTCGTATGTACGATCTGTGAGCAGAGGACGGAGTAGCATAATGCCAATCATGCTAACGAAGGTACAATGTGAACTTGGGGCATCAGTGGTCTATACTGCTTCTAGACTGAGGCCTATATTGGGAATCAATTAGGAGAGTTTAGCCTGACATTAGGGTTTGTCTTGTGTTGTGTCTTGCAGAGAAAATGGATTGATTCAATGATCATGACATCCTCCCCCAATTCATTGATATGTACAGAGAGCTGCTCTGTCTGTGGCAGGGAACACCCCTTTTATAATAATAAAAGAAAGAGGAAGGCAGCGCTGAATCAATTGCTGGAATTGGTGGAGCCGCAGATCCACACAGAAACCATCCCCTATTTGAAGGCCAAAATTGGTGGCATGAGGAGCACTTATATTAGGGAGTGCAAGAAGATCCAAGATTTCCAGAGATCAGGAGCTACAGCAGATGACATTTATGTACCCAGGCTGTGGTATTATGACAGACTGCATTTTCTGTCAGACCAGAGTTAAATAACGCCATCCACTCCTTCAATGCTTCCTTCCACATCAGCTAAGGCCTTCCAGCCAGGAAGAAGTGGAGGGGCCCAGCTTGAGTCAGGTATGGCATTGTTCAACATATTTCTTGTCCAAAAATTAATGATGTTATTATTGATCACTCATTTCTGATTTAACAAAGTATAGATATACACTTTATATATAGATATCAATAGACAGTACTGGCCAACAATGATTGGGACAAGAATTAAAAATGCTGGGGTCAGAATGATAGTCTTCTCTTTAATATTTATTAACATTCAATTTGCAACAGTCATGAGCTAAAAATTGTGTGTGATTGATGACCAAAAAACTAAAACTATGTCCCCTTTTCATACACAGGAAAGCCTCAGCCAGGAGGAGGCCGTGAAAAGTCTTAGCCAGGAGGAGGCGGGGGTAAGTGCAGCCAGGAGGTAGCCGGGCCCAGTAGCCTGACTGAATCTTAGGTCCCTCCCCTCTGCCTTAAAAAAAAGGACCAGAAAGGGGAGGAACCTGGAGGAGGCAGCACTTGAGTTAATTCAATCTTCAAGAGGCCTATGCCTGCATGGCAGCCTGCAAAATGCAGTAAATGGAGGAGGGCCAATGCCTCTTCTGTGAGGAAGTGATCTTACAAGCCCGAAATAAGGGGTTGAGGGGCAAACTCACCAGCAAAATCCATGTTTGAATTTTTATCCATCGTCCTCCTCCTCCACCTCCTGCCACAACTCCAACACCAGAGCCACAGCCTGGAAGCAAGCATGGAAGGAAGCATGGAAGGAAGACAAGGCAGTGATGGCCTGGGTTCAGTCTGGTCTGACAAAAAACGCAGGCTGTTGTAAGACCACAGTCTGGGGACATATATGTCATCTGTGGCTGCTCCTGATCTCTTGGTGTCCTAGACCAGATTGTGCTCACTATTACATGGACTCCTCAGGCTATCAATTTTGCCTGTAAAATAGTTGATGTGTGCCCTGTGGTACAAAGGCTTTGCCAATTTCACCAGTTTATCCAACCTTGCCTTCCTCTTTATTTTGTTATGACCCATAATAAATGTCTATTTTTTTCACAAATACTTGCCTATGTGTTTTACTTCAAAAAGGACAGTTTGTGAGTAAGCAGGTACATTTCAAAACTAGAATGTAAAATTAACAAGGGACACCAACACCAAACAACCTTCTTGAGGTTAAAAAAGAAAATGATGGTGTTGTGGTAATGTGACACACAAAGCGTCAAAAAATATTATGGAGATCACTAGTAAAAAAACAGGAGATCTTGATAAATAAAAAAGATCACTATAAAAATAAATTCTAAACATTATTATGGAGATCTGACAAAAAAATTAAAAAATATTATTCAGGAGATCACGAGAAATAATAAAGAAATCAGTTTGTCAGAACTCTGTGTGAACATCAGCAGCAAAACAACTTCATTATTCAAGCATTCTAAAGAAGCATTAATAGATTAAAAACTTTTTAATTTCTAAAGGACCATTTCTAAAGGAAAAAAAAACAAATTTAACCACTTAAGGACCGCCGCATGCCAATGTACGTCATCACAATGGCATGTACAGGCACAAGCACGTACATGTACGTGCTTGCCTTCCAGCGGGTGGGGGGTCCGATCGGACCCCCTCCCGCCGGATGCGGCGGTCCGTTTCGCTGCAGGAGCGATCCAGGATGAGGGGATGGCCGTTGGTTTCTGGCCATCCCCTCTCGATCGCTCCTGGCGAATGAGAAGCTTCCTCCCACTGTGTATAGTAAACACAGGTAGGGAGGAAGTGATGTCATTCTCCTCGGGGCGGTCTTATTGACCGGACTATGAGGAGAGGACACAGTAAGTGTGCACCAACACTACACTAACACTTAGGCACACACAGGCACACAACCCCCCCGATCGCCCCCCAATCCCCCCACGCCTCCCCTCCCCCCCAGTCACAGTGTCACTGATTGCAGTGATCAGTTATTTACTGATCACTGCATTTAGTGTCAGTTGTGACAGTAAAAACTGTCAGGGCAATAAAGGTTTAACCCCCTGATTGCCCCTAGAGTTAACCCTTTCACCCCCTTTTACCAGTGTCACTAAGCGATAATTTTTCTGATCGTTGCATTAGTGTCGCTAGTGTCACTAGGTAGCTAGTTATTTTTTTAGGTTCACCGCCAGGTTTTTATAGCGCTAGGTACCCCGATATACTACCCAATAATGGTTTTAACCCCCTGATTGCCCCTAGTTAACCCCTTTCACCCCCTTTTGCCAGTGTCACTAGGCGATCATTTTTCTGATCGCTGCATTAGTGTCGCTAGTGTCGCAGGTAGCTAGTTATTTTTTTAGGTTCACCGCCAGGTTTTTATAGCGATAGGTACCCCGATATACTACCCAATAATGGTTTTAACCCCCTGATTGCCCCTAGTTAACCCTTTCACCCCCTTTTGCCAGTGTCACTAAGCGATAATTTTTCTGATCGCTGCATTAGTGTCGCTAGTGTCGCTAGTTATTTTTTTAGGTTCACCGCCAGGTTTTTATAGCGCTAGGTACCCTGATATACTACCCAATAATGGTTTTAACCCCCTGATTGCCCCTAGTTAACCCTTTCACCCCCTTTTGCCAGTGTCACTAAGCGATCATTTTTCTGATCTCTGCATTAGTGTCGCTAGTGTCGCTAGGTAGCTAGTTATTTTTTTAGGTTCACCACCAGGTTTTTATAGCGCTAGGTACCCCGATATAATACCCAATAATGGTTTTAACCCCCTGATTGCCCCTAGTTAACCCTTTCACCCCCTTTTGCTAGTATCCCTATGCAATCGTTTTTCTGATCGCTGCATTAGTGTCGCTAGTGTCGCTAGGTAGCTAGTTATTTTTTTAGGTTCACCGCCAGGTTTTTATAGCGCTAGGTACCCCCATATACTACCCAATAATGGTTTTAACCCCCTGATTGCCCCTAGTTAACCCTTTCACCCCCTTTTGCCAGTGTCACTAAGCGATAATTTTTCTGATCACTGCATTAGTGTCAGTAGTGTCGCTAGGTAGCTAGTTATTTTTTTAGGTTCACCGCCAGGTTTTTATAGCGCTAGGTCCCCCCGATATACTACTCAATAATGGTTTTAACCCCCTGATTGCCCCTAGTTAACCCTTTCACCAGCGATCACAGTATAAGTGTCACTGGTGACGCTGGTTAGCCAGTTAGTTATTTAGGTTCCCCGTCAGGTTTTCATATAGCGCCAGGGACCCCCATATACTACCTAATAAAAATTTAAAACCCCCTGATTGCCCCTAGTTAACCCTTTCACCAGTGATCACTGTATAAGTGTTACGGGTGACTCTGGTTAGTTAGTTTGCTTTTTATTACCCATTTATTACCCAATAAAGGTTTAACCCCCTGATCACCCGGGGGGTGATATCAATTAGGTTTTAGGGTCAGGGTTTGCGTCGCCCCAGGCAGCGCTAGGTTAGTGCCAGTACTGCTAACACCCACGCGCAAAGCATAAACCTCCCGTAGTGGTATAGAATCTGAACAGATCAATATCTGATCTGATCAGATCTATACTAGCGTCCCCAGCAGTTTAGGGTTCCAAAAAAACGCATTGTTAGCAGGATCAGCCCAGATACCTGCTAGCACCTGCGTTTTGCCCCTCCGCCCAGCCCACCCAAGTGCAGTATCGATCGATCACTGTCACTTACAAAACACTAAACACATAACTGCAGCGTTCGCAGAGTCAGGCCTGATCCCTGCGATCGCTAACAGTTTTTTTGGTAGCGTTTTATATTTAAATACGGAAGGCAGTGCTTGGTTTTCGGGGTCCCGTACGTGGCTAGGCTCCCAAAAAGTCCCCCACATGTGGTATCCCCGTACTCGGGAGAAGCAGCAGAATTTATTTTGGGGTGTAATTTGACTTATGCCCATAGCATGTGTGAGCAATATATCATTTAGTGACAACTTTGTGCAAAAAAAAAAAAATTGTAATATTCCTGCAACTTGTGTCAAAATATACAATATTTCATGGACTCAACGTGCCTCTCCGTAAATAGCTTGGGGTGTCTACTTTCCAAAATGGGGTCATTTGGGGGGGTTTTGTGTTATTTTGGCATTTTATGGCCTTCGAAACTGTGATAGGTAGTGAGGAGTGAAATCAAAAATGTGCACCCTTAGAAATCCTGAAGGCAGTGATTAGTTTTCGGGGTCCCGTACGTGGCTAGGCTCCCAAAAAGTCCCCCACATGTGGTATCCCCGTACTCGGGAGAAGCAGCAGAATTTATTTTGGGGTGTAATTTGACTTATGCCCATAGCATGTGTGAGCAATATATCATTTAGTGACAACTTTGTGCAAAAAAAAAAAAAAATTTAATATTCCTGCAACTTGTGGCAAAATATACAATATTTCATGGACTCAACATGCCTCTCAGTAAATAGCTTGGGGTGTCTACTTTCCAAAATGGGGTCATTTGGGGGGGTTTTGTGCTATTTTGGAATTGTATGGCCTTCGAAACTGTGATAGGTAGTGAGGAGTGAAATCAAAAATTTGCACCCTTAGAAACCCTGAAGGCAGTGATTGGTTTTCGGGGTGCCGTACGCAGCTAGACTCCCAAAAAGTCCCACATATGTGGTATCCTCGTACTCAGGAGAAGCAGCAGATAATATTTTGGGGTGCAATTCCACATATAACTATGGCATGTGTGAGCAATATATCATTTAGTGACAACTTTTTGTAAACTTTTTTTTTTTTGTATCATTATTCAATCACTTGGGACAAAAAAAAATATTCAATGGGCTCAACATGCCCCTCAGCAATTTTCTTGGGGTGTCTACTTTCCAAAATGGGGTCATTTGGGGGGGGGGGTTTACTGCCCTGCCATTTTAGCACCTCAAGAAATGAGATAGGCAGTCGTAAATTAAAAGCTGTGCAAATTCCAGAAAATGTACTCTAGTTTGTAGACGCTATAACTTTTGCGTAAACCAATAAATATACGCTTATTTACATTTTTTTTTTACTAAAGACATGTGGCTGAATAAATTTTGCCCTAAATGTATGACTAAAATTGAGTTGATTCGATTTTTCTTATAACAAAAAGTAGAAAATATATTTTTTTCTCAAAATTTTCGGTCTTTTTCCATTTATATCGCAAAAAATAAAAATCGCAGAGGCAATCAAATACCATCAAAAGAAAGCTCTATTTGTGGGAAGAAAAGGACGCAAATTTCGTTTGGATACAACATTGCATGACCAGTTAAAGCAGTGCAGTGCGAAATTGTAAAAAGACCTCTAGTCCTTAGGCTGAAAATTGGTGCGGGGCTGAAGTGGTTAAAATTGCTCACAGCCATAATGTATTGCCAGATCCCTGCAATATACATAGAAAATAATTTAAAAACCAGTGTGGGCCCCCCCATCCAAGTTATTACCAGGGATAAGTCGAACATCCCTCCAGTTTGGTTTGCACCAGAACTTGCAAAGAGACAAAAAATGCGAGCACTGTTAAAGTCTATGAGACACAAACATGAAAAATCAAAAGTGCTAATTTTAAAGGCTTATATGCATGTTATTGCCATAAAAAGTGTTTGGGGACCCAGGTACTGACCCAGGGGGACATGTAGCAATGCAAAAAAAAAATTTTTAAATGCCGTTTTTTTCAGGAGAAGTGATTTTAAGAATGCTTAAAGTGAAACAATAAAAAATAAATATTCCTTTAAATATCGTGCCTGGGGGTTCACCTTAGTCTGTCTGTAAAGTAGGACATTTTCCCCATGTTTAGAAAATTACCGTAGCAAAATTACATTTCTAAAGGAAAAAATGTCCTTTAAAATTGTTCACGGCTATAATGTATTGCCAGATCAATGCAATATACATAGAAAATCGTTTAAAAAACAGCGTGCCCCCCCCCCCCCCCCCCCAGTGCATACCCGGCCCTTCAGGTCTGGTATGGCTACTAAGGTGAACTTCACGCCAATTTTTTTGTAAAATGGCATGGGGGTACCCCCAAAATCCATACCAGACCCAAGGGCCTGGTATGGACAGGGGGAACCCATGCTATTTTTTTCTTCATTCTGTCATAGGGCTCCCCTTAACCAATTCAATACACTATATTATATATTGTACACTACACTATATACCCTGCACTGTATTATCTATACTACACCGAGTGCATTATATACTCTGAACTGCAGCATATATACTATATGGACTGTACAATATACACTCTGAACTTCAGTATATATACTATACGGACTGCACTATATACTCTGCTGAAAAATTGGGCCTTAGGTGTTCGTGGTGGCAGAGCATGTTAACCCCTCACAGTTACTCTTGTTAGGCGCAGGAATGGTCCCTGCTATTAAATATTATTTCAGAAATTGTAATTGCATGCCCCTGTTAAACAGGGGCAGAGACATTGGGCCTTAGGTGTTGGTGGTGCCAGAATATTGTAACCCCTCACAGTTACTCTTATTGGGTGCAGGAACAGTCCCTGCTGGTAAATATTATTTCAGAGGCTGCTTGCCCTCTTTTAATGGCCTGTGAGCATCTGCCTCTCCTTGGAGGTCTTCCGGACATGATGGGTATTTTCTTTTTTTTTTAACACCACACTACACTGTATTATATTACGGTGTAAACCGCCTGAAGTATATTAGAAACTGTGCACCCCTGAATGCACTGTATATATAGGCTATCCCTTTCCACTATACCACACTATACAGGCGCTGTGTAAGCAGCCTTATATAGTGTGAGGTGTGGACTTAGTCCCCCTGAGTCCCCCTTGAACTTTGGCCAATGCCTTTGTCCAATTATGGCTCTCACTGAGGAGTGTGCTGTGATTGGCCAAAGCATGCAGGTCAGGTGTATGCTTTAGCCAGTCATCATACAGCAATGCACTGTGGTCTTGAAGTGCATTATGGGGAGCTCTAATTTTCCACGAACACTCCAAATGACTTTGTGCCACAAGGTTTGAGGCTTGTCTGTGTGCTGTTTAGCGTATTGTAATAGCTTTCTTCTGGTGACTTGACCATGCAGCCCCTTTTTCTTCAAGTGCTTCCTTATTGTGCATCTTGAAACAGCCACACCACTTGATTTCAGAGAGTCTTGCATTTCACCTGAAGTTATTTGTGGATTTTTCTTTGCATCCTGAACAATTTTCCTGACAGTTGTGGCTGAAATTCTAGTTGGTCTACCTGACCGTGGTTTGGTTTCAACAAAACCCCTCATTTTCCACTTCTTGATTAGAGTTCGAACATTGCAGAATGGCATTCTCAATTCTTTGGAGATCTTTTTATATCTCTTTCCTGTTTTATACAGTTCAACTACCTTTTCCTGCAGATCCTTTGACAATTCTTTTGCTTTCCCCATGTCTCAGAATCCAGAAATGTCAGTGCAGCACTGGATGAAAGATGCAAAGGTCTGTCAGGAGTCCAGAAACTCATTGACATTTTATACACACACACTAATTACAAGCAAACAGATCACAGGTGAGCATGGTTACCTTTTACTAGCCATTCAAACCGCTTTGTGTCAACTTGTGTGCATGTTATCAAACCAAAATCACCAGGGTATGTAAACTTTTGATCAGGGACATTTGGGTAGTTTTTGTTGTGATCAGAATTTAAAAAGAGTAAACACAGTTGATTGATAATGAATGGCTTCAGCCAAACACTAACCATGAGTGAAAGAACATTTTTTGTATTATCATTCATATTCTCTGAAAAATTGCCAAGAAATCATGAATTCTGCCAAGGTGTGTAAACTTATGAGCACAACTGTATATATATTTACATACAGTATGCATAAATAAATATATAGGGCAACTTCCCACTGCCACCGGTTCCTAAGCACCCACAGTTTAAAGAAAGGGGATAGCACTAAAATCACTGCCCAAATTTGCCCACTTGCCATATTTGGTTAATGATGTCACCACTACCCTATCCTTTCCCTTTAAATAGGTGATGACAGTTTAGGGAGCTACCAATTGGATAGTGGTACCCCCACGCTCAGTCATGTGCCCTGAGTCATAAGGTTATATTTTTTTCAGCGAGTCAGCATCATGATTGGTGACGGTTTTTCAACAAGGGGATTTTTATTTTTTTAATAAAGAATCTGTCAAACATTTGGGAGTCTGTTTCTAGATTACAACTTTTTTGTGTGAATGAGTAGTAGGTAATGAGTATCTGGGAACCAATCATTATTAAAGGGGGCTTCCAGATTCTTAAAAGCCCCCTGATAGCAGGCTCTCAACATTACCAACCAGGGGTGGGGGGATGAGGCCTTTATCCTCATCAACATGGGTCTTCAAGGCAAGGCCTTGTTGAGGGCATATGGCCTGGTATGGTTAAGGAGGGGTGCCTCATGCTCATTTGCCCCTATTTTCTGGTATGGTTTAATATGCACTGGGGGGGAATGCTATGAATTTTTTTTCTACTCTTGCTATAGGATGTACTACATCCTGGCTGAATTCATTTTTTTAAATATTTTTTTTAATGCATGTTTCACAGGGCAGTGCCCACCTCCCATATTTTTTATGCCCTTTGCTTATTAGCCCAGAAAATCTGCATTTTTAATTTGACAGAATTGGCTTCCATTGATTTTCGGTTCATTTTCAGGTACGACATCACAACTTTTTTGAAGTTCTTTGAACCCTGATCGAATCGAACCCAGCACAGTTCGGCTCATCAGTTTTGGCCAGCAGCAGGATAATTTAATTGGGGATAACAGCTCTAACTGATGCATGTCAAACTTTATTTTTTAACTATGGGGATAGGAGGATGCAGTGAATGTGAGTGCCATAATGTTAAGTGGTTTAGGTGCACACGGTTCTTACACTTATTTTATTCTTTTGTTTAACCACTTACAAACGGAGATTTTCCTCCTTAATGACCAGGCCATTTTTTGCGATACGGCACTGCGTTGCTTTAACTGACAACTGTGTGGTCATGCGCCGCTGTACCCAATAAAATTGATGTCCTTTTTTCCCCACACATAGAGATTTCTTTTGGTGGTATTTGATCACCTCTGCGTTTCTTATTTTTTGCGCTTAAAAAAAAAAAGAGCGACAATTTTGAAAAACAGTATTTTTTACTTTTTACTATAATAAATATCAAATAAATGAATAAAAAAAAACGAATTTCTTCATGAGTTTAGGCTTATATATATTCTTCTACATATTTTTGTTGAAAAAATACGCGTATATTGATTGGTTTGTGCAAAAGTTATAGCATCTATAAAAGAGGGGATATATTTATGCCATTTTTATTATTATTATTTTTTTACTAGTAATGGTGGCGATCAGCGATTTTTAGCGGAACTGCAACATTGTGGTGGACAGATCGCACACTTTTGACACTTTTTTTGGACTATTGACATCTATACAGTGATAAGTGCTATAAAAATGCACTGATTACTGTATAAATGTCACTGGCAGGGAAGGGATTAACACTAGGGGTGATCAAGGGGTTAAATGTGTTCCCTCATGATTGTTTCTAACTGTTTATAACTGTGATTGGACTCACTGGGGGAGGAGACCAATCACTGTTCCTGATTAGTAGGAACAGACGATCTGTCTCTCCTCTTAGAGCATAGATTTGTATGTTTACACACACACATTCCCGTTCAGGCTTTCATGCCTGCGATTGCGGGTGGCCAGCAGTATTCGAGACCCTGGCCATGCGCATCGGGTCCCCCACTGTGTGTGCGTGTGTGCCCACTATTGCCCTTAAAATTGCCGATGTACACCCATGGAGATTTGCAGGATTGTGCTGACCTGCTGCAGTATAATACCCTCCCTTCTAGATTGTAAGCTCTAACGAGCAGGGCCCTCTGATCCCTCCTGTAGTGATTTGTATGGTACGTGTACTGTCTGCCCTCATATTGTAAAGCACTGCGCAAACTGTTGGCGCTATATAAATCCTGAATAATAATAATATAATGACAAGTGGTTAAACAATGCAGTGGTGTCCTGTGAGCAAACGGCAGCTCTTAGAACAAATGGTCAACAACAATGTGTTGACACATTGGAGATCAGAAGCCTGGAACACAGTAAAGTTGTTCATGTTAGGGGAGCAAAATTAGCAGAGAGAAAATGAAAGTGAATGTGATTTGGTGCTGATTTTGAGGATTAATTAGGAGAGCCGTGTTGTAAATATTTAAATTCCCATAACCTGGTCACTTTATATTAGCACTGTCTTTAATCAAATTCTAAACAGGCATACCTGGAGAAAAAAAAATAGTTACTACTTATCTTTCCTACTGCTCTGTTTATGAGAAACTTTCTGACAAAGTCTGCTGGGAAATGATCACTCCTCGGGGTGTCGATCTCCTTGGTCCTTGCAGTGTAAACTAACTTAAAGCAACTAATCAGAAATCATCTAATCACCTTTTACTGAATTGACGTCAGATTTAGCAGAGTTACTAATGTTTTTTTGTTTTTTTTAAACCATTGCTTTTACTGCTTTAATGAATACGCCTGTAACTGAGCAGAAATAAATATGTGCTTTCAAGTAATATTATTACCAATTCATGTAAGTAACGTAAAAAAAACGCCCTCTCAGTTAATTGTAAATACATTATTTATTCCAAAAGGGATACGCACAGATTCTAATTTCTCCAGAGTACTTCAATTCAGCATTTGACAGCGTTATGATTTGATACAAGGTCAGACATTTCTGATTTGGAGTGGATTTGACAGTATTACTATTTCGCTGATGGTTCACTTTGCTAATACTTACTGTAATTATGCATTTGATGTTTAGATTTTGAAAAATTAAATTTTTTCCTCTCCCAATTTTGTTCCAGGCAGCAATGAAAATTCCATTAAGGATAATATTCTTATCTCCTGCAGGCAAGGCTATCTTCTTTGTCATTAATTCAAATGCACTAATTCTATTCCTCAAGGATAAATAAATCATCCCCTAATGCAACTTAGGCAGCTTAGCTGCGACATGAAGGAATTGCATTTCCTTTCCGTACGTTGAGAAAAAGTCTCTAATTTAGAATTATTGTATAGTTTGTCCCTGTCTCATCATCTTTTGTCTTGTCTAAAAATCATAAAGTCTTCTAGTTGTATTTCTCAATCATTTATTGTTTGTGTCGTGCCGAGTTCTAAAAATCATAATGTATATAATATATTCTGGGAAACTGAAAATTGTGTGTCATGCAATTTATTTACTAACCCTTATGAATTTTCATATGTGATATTCTGGCCCGGAACTTCACTTAGTGTCACCATCTATAAGAAGTATTGGTTGCTTCATAACTAGTTTCAACGCTTTATTAAGTTTTGATAACCATATTAAATACCTCGCTGGCATCTGTAGTTTTATAGCTTTTGTTAAATTGCACGCCAAGAATATATTCTTCTCTGCTTAAAGTATTCTAATTAACTGTTGTGCCAGTGGTGCCACAATCTACAGCTTTAAGAGGATCACACATCAAGGTCACATAAGAATAAAGCTTGCAGAACTCAAAGCACTGATAAATAAGCAGAAAGAAATTTTCATATTTGATAGCACTTTTGACTAATAAAGACTAGACATGTGCACACTGAAATATTTTGTTTCGGAATTTAGTTTTTGTCTGAAAAATACATTTATTTAATTACTCCCGAAATTAGTTTTTATTTATTAAATTTTTCGTTAAAAATCGCATTAGTCCGAAAATCCAAATGAATTAAGGCCGAATCTGTCATTGAAGTCTTATGGTGTCTGTCGAATGTTCAAAGAAGATTCAACGGAGCAGCTAAACTGTATGACTCCGTGTAGTTTAGCTGCTCCGTCGAACCTTCTTTGAACTTTCAACAGACACCATAAGCCAAAGATTCAACGTTTGTATGTTTCTCACTGCTTTGTCGAATCTTTGTCATTCATGTTGAATGTATATAGTTCAAACAGAAAATGGACTGGTGATAGTGATCACTGATCAGACAGGTAAAAAAATAGGGTATAAAGAATCAGGGGCATACCAATAGGGGGGCGGGGGGTGCCACACTTTGGGGGGATGTCAGTGGCCGAGTGACTTTGCTATGGAAGTGTGTTCCGCACCCGAGTCGGGGTGGCACTGTCAGATCATCTCAAGGGCATCCCTGCTGTCTCTGGTTGCTCATTTTCACTTTAGTTTTTTTTTTAGAACACCCCTGAGCGCCGTGGCCGCAATGGACTGTTCCAGACTGTCCAGTGAGTGACTGTATTCCCTCCTGCTAGCTCCGCCTCCACCCACCACTGCTGCTGCCTGTGTGTGTCTGTCATCTCTCCCCGCTGGGGTGGCTGCTTACACACAGTGAATACAGAGTCCTCCCTAGCCGACTGAGAGCCCGAGGTGGTGAGCAGAGGGGGGAGGGGGGATTGATGTAAGAAGAGGCTGCAACCTGCAGAATTGTGTCTCCCTCTGTGCTGGTCTAAGGTGGGGGGTCAGTGTGATTGCTATGTCCATCACTTCCTCCCCCTGCCATGTGTAATGTGTAGCTGTCTGACCTGATTGGAGGGGGGGTTGATGTAAGAAGAGGCTGGAAGAGTGTGTCTACCCCTGCCATGTGCTGGTCTGAGGGGGGGGTCAGGGTGATTGCTGTGTCCCCCTCCCCCTGCCATGTGTATAGTGTAGCTGACATGATTGGGGGGGTTGATGTAAGAAGAGGCTGGAGTATTGTGTCTACCCCTGTGCTGGTCTGAGGGGGGGGGGGGGGGGTCAGGGTGAGTGCTGTATCCATCACCCCCTCCCCCGCCATGTATATAGTGTAGCTGACCTGATGGGTTGCTATATACAGGGTGCAGAATGCAGATATGTGCTATATACAGGGTGCAGAATGCAGATATGTGCTGTATACAGGGTTCAGAATCCAGACGTGTGCTATATACAGGGTGCAGAATGCAGATATGTGCTATATAAAGGGTGCAGAACCCAGACGTGTGCTATATACAGGGTGCAGAATGCAGATATGTGCTATATACAGGGTGCAGAACTCAGTTGCGTGCTACATACAGGGTGCAGAATGCAAATATGTGCTATACACAGGGTGCAGAATGCAGGCGTGTGCTGTATACAGGGTGCAGAATGCAGATATGTGCTATATACAGGGTACAGAATGCAGGCACATGCTGTATACAGGGTGCAGAATGCAGATATGTGCTATATACAGGGTGCAGAATCCAGGCGCGTGCTGTATACAGGGTGCAGGATGCAGATATGTGCTATATACAATAAATATTCTTGAGAAAATGAAAAAAAATTGTGGGTGTTTTTTCATTTAAAAGTTGGGGGTGCCAGATGTAGGATCCGCCCCGGGTGCCAAACGCTCTAGGTACGCCCATGTAAAGAATCTATATAGAATCTCAATCTATAATATAGAATCTATAATAATAAATCCCCCCCCCACCCCCCACAACATGGGCAGGCTCTGAGGCTATCACAATACTAGCAACACTAGTATCACTATCAAGTTCACAACACTAACACAATAGCAGCAGATTATCATGAAAAAAGTTAAGTTGAACTGTAGCTTGCTTCATTATTGTTCTGCTGCTGTGCTTATGCTTAATTGCTAAATAATTTAGGTTCTTTGACAAACGGACCAGCTAAGATTGACTGTCTTCTGAAATGATTCAGTGTGTGTGTGTCTCTCTCTGCTAGCAATTGTAAGTAAGTTGGCTGCACGTGTGTACTTTATTACTGCTCCTCCTCTTTGGTTACAATCAGCCAATAACATTCATCATCATCATTATTTTTATTTTACTTCCCCCACCCAATTCCAGCAGTGACCTTTTCTCTCTCTCTGGAATCTTTTCTTTCTCTGTCGTATCTTTTCTCTCTGTTGAATCTTGTCTCTCTATGTCAAATCTTTTCTCTCTATGTAGAATAATCCACTTTGACCTACAGGTAAGCCTAGATTAATGAAAGTGGTCAGCCTTCGCGCCGCTAAGTGGTAATGAGTGACTCAAGTGAAACAAAATCCAAAATCAGAATTAATGAAACACAGATGCTGTGAAAAAGAACCTGAGTGATATAAAGTGCAAATGCTAACTAAAAAAATGCAGCAGGACAAAATAGTGAACACAAACTATCAAATAATGGATATAAAGGGGTGGATCCTGCGCAAATCGTGCCACTCAAATAAAATACACAAATTCAAACTAATATAAATATGTGCATACATATAATGCCGTGAAAAATATAGTCCATAAAACAGCACGGATAAAAATATAGTCCATAAAACAGCACGGATAAAAATATAAAAAATGGAGAAGGGATCAATGATAGAATAATGATAGAATGTCCGCTACTCAAGGCTCCCAGAACTCTCACCTTCAAACGAAGTGAATAAGCAAATCAAACAAACTCCAGGATTCTCTTATTTCATTCATAAATAATAGCCATCAGGAAATCCAAAGGAGGGATGTAGTGATACAATTCCGCCACTAGAGGGCCAGTCTCAGCTTATAGAATAGGTAATATGGATAATATGGATATTCACTTCTATTCCACACTGTATGGCTCAAAAGTGAGTGGCCAGAGAACGAACCGGAAGTAGAGTAAGACGGCATTACACCCTCTTTCTGATTGTGTTTGTTTTTTGCAATCAAAATGTGAGAGTCTTTACTGCTTCTTAATAAATTTACCTGCCGTTTTTTTAAACTACTACACTATGGAAGTCTCCTGTTTTTCTCTCTCCCCCTCCTCTCTCTTATTTTGAGCCATACAGTGTGGAATAGAAGTGAATATCCATATTATCCATATTACCTATTCTATAAGCTGAGACTGGCCCTCTAGTGGCGGAATTGTATCACTACATCCCTCCTTTGGATTTCCTGATGGCTATTATTTATGAATGAAATAAGAGAATCCTGGAGTTTGTTTGATTTGCTTATTCACTTCGTTTGAAGGTGAGAGTTCTGGGAGCCTTGAGTAGCGGACATTCTATCATTATTCTATCATTGATCCCTTCTCCATTTTTTATATTTTTATCCGTGCTGTTTTATGGACTATATTTTTATCCGTGCTGTTTTATGGACTATATTTTTCACGGCATTATATGTATGCACATATTTATATTAGTTTGAATTTGTGTATTTTATTTGAGTGGCACGATTTGCGCAGGATCCACCCCTTTATATCCTAAGCCTAGATTAAGGCTTACCTGTAGGTCCAAGAAATATCTCCTAAACCTACACGGTTTAGGATATATTTGCCGAAATACAGGCACCGCTGTCTGTGGTGGATGTGCTGCAGACAGCGGTGCGCAGGCGCACTGAGCGCGCCGCAGTTAACGGCAAAATGCCGCGAGTGGCGGCTCCCGTGCGCATGCGCGAGAGTGATGTCATCACGACTCCGACGAATGACAGCGCCATAGCAGCGACACCCACCAAGAAGATGGAGGCTCCGGACTACAGGGGACAGCGGTGACTTCGCTGGCTCCTGTGTCAGGTAAGTGACACATAATGGACTACTATGCGATGCATAGTAGTCCATTATCCTTTACCTTTGCAGGGAATCAAAGAGGAAGTAAACCCATCAGGGTTTACTTCCTCTTTAAGGTTAGGCACATTCGACCACAGGTTAGATAGACACAGATTGTTATTGTCAGTGTCATGTCGAATCTCCTATCTATCTCGAACGGTTGTCACAACGAAAACGAAAATAAAGCATTTATATATGTTGGATCTTTCATTTTTCGGATTCTGCACTTTCGTTATTGTTTGTTAAAACGATAACGAAAATACCTGAAATTCGGCCTAAAATGCATTCGGACGAAAACTAATGCACATGTCTAATAAAGACAATTTCTTCAAGTACTACAATTAGTCTAATGCTACATGTAACATTGTTGATGCCTAATTACACAAATGAAAACTGTTGCACCCATGACTTTCCAAATGGTTTGTATCCACAAGTTTGCTCATGTGGCTACCAATATAAATTACGGACACCTATGAGAGCTGCAAACTAGTGATGAACAGAATATGCTTGGCCTCAGTTCATCAAACTACTCCTAATGGTGAAAACTGGGCGTGTCAGGGGCTACTCCCAAAAATTCCCCAGGACAACAAAAATTGTTGTGGCCTCAATGAAGCCCTTTCATACAAACCTTACCTGTGAATGACTTATTTCTTGATTCCACCTTTATTTCTATTCCTGGTCTCTGTTTACTGTTCCTTGGGCCCTTGCTTTCTGCTTTTTGTTTTTCGTTCTTTTGTTTTTCGCTTTTTGTTTTTTGCTTTTTGTTTTTCGCTTTTTTTTTGTGTTTTGTGTTTTGTTGTTTTTTGGTTTTTGTTTCATTTATTTTAGTTTCCAAGTTTCCTTTTTTTTCCCACCCCCACCCTCCCCCCCTTCACCTCACTCATCTATACCTCTGATAACCATGACGAGTCTTTATTTTCAATTAGGTCAAACATGTATTCCAAAAATACTTTTTATTCAATTTTAGGATCCATTTGAAATCGTATGCGATCCTTTGTGATGAGATCATGAATGCAGACAAATAGATTATATCATTAATAACATGTTGTAATTGCTTGGCATATGTGTGTGCCTTGGGCACGAACTTGGATGCAATTCTTGCTGCATCGCTTCTTTGGCACACACATTGCCTCGCCAACTGCTTTTTTTAACCAATGTTCCCTGCATGAACTTCATTGTCAGGCATGTTTTGCCATGGGATCTACAGCAGCCTGAGGTGTTACACTCCCCCTAGCGGCGGACATGCATCTCCCCATTACGAGGTGGGCCTCCAACCTTTGGATTTCCCTCCCCTTCTTCCCTCGATGATAGCCTTGTACCGCCCTTTGTGAGGGTCACGTGCATGTGGGTGAAATTGACCCGGTGATGTCAGGCGCCGGTGCCAGCGGGTGCGGTGACATGGGCCAGGTTGTAGGCTCTTTAATTGGATGCCACCCAGGGACAGGCTCCGACACAGACATTCAAAGGTAGGAATAGCTTGTTTGGCTGCTGCCAGTGCGGTCTATGCATCTATGATGGGGAGATGTCTGACACTTTTTGCTGCTTGTTGTTATGTTGTTATGCTATGTGGCCATTGCTGCTGATGTGGACCGGCGGTCTTTTTTCTGCATATATACATTGTATCTCTTTTTTCAGCCCAACGGCTGCAGGGGACCTACTTACTGGCCACGTCTGACCACTGGATACCGTTTTATAAAAACAAGCTTACCTGCCTTTCCTTGGCACATAGTTGTGTTTTGAGCCCTGCTTCTGATACCCGGGTGTTTTACTACCTATATGCCATCTATCGGGTGGGTTAGTTCTTTAACTGGATCATTGATTCTTCCCCCCTATTCTCCCCACCTCCCTCCCCCTTTCTTCAAGGTCAGGAGGTCAGTGAATTGGAGTGGATCAGAAGTGCATATTCTGCCACCTCCTCCCCCCAAATCCAGTGGGGATAGGGGGCAGCCCTGTCTCATGCCTTGACATAATTCCACCCCTATATGCATTACTCCTGAAATCAGGCTTCCTCCATATGTGACCTGAATAGATGTGAGAAGAAAGCAAATCTGACTGAAATTTATGGGATTATACTAGCAAGAGAACATTGTGAACTGAGCCCATCAGGACTAAATATCTACCCTCTAGGTCTTTAATCTGTCCATCACAGGAACATTGAGGCACCCTCCTCAGTCGGGAGCTGGAGATGGGTGAAGACTCATCTAAGATTTATGTCCGTAGACTTGCCAGGCCTAAAGTCGGTCTGGCCTATGGCAGTACCTGCATAAGCCTATTGGCTAGCCCCTTGGTAAGTATTTTAAGGTCATAATTCAGTAAAGATATGGGCCTATAGGATGAATAACAAAGGGGGTCCTTCCCTGGTTTGGGTAGAAATACAATGTGTGCCTGGTACATCCTGTCTGGCAACCTCCTGGTTTACAGGCACTCTGAAAAGAGTTGAGTTAGTCTGGGGATCGGTAGAGTCATGTGGGTTTTATACCATTCCCCATGTAAACAGAGCTGAAGCAGACCCAAACAACAAATCTATGCGTGATCCAAATGTATGTGTAGCTGAGATATGCGAATAGGTCCTGTCCTCCGGATGCTTCCACCGCCAAAGCTCTTGAAGGCCAAGAATGTCTGCCCATATAGTACCTGACAGCGAGAATGTGCTTCCAGCGCAATCCCAATGCTGCACTGCACATCTCGCGCTGTGTCACATTTTCCTGCGAGTGCGAGAAAGAGGCGACAATAGAGGCACCCCTTAGGTGGCAAGTCCAAGCATGCCCCGTGACTTGATGACATAAAGGGCAGGGTCACCATTTGACATCACCCAGTGACCACGCCCCATGCCTATATAAGTGGTCACACACCGCTCACACAGCATTACATCGGGAGAGAGCATTACGTCAACAGCAGAAGAAGAGAAGAGGGAAGAAGGACACAGAAGACCAGGCAACCGCTAGCAAAAGAGCTGGAAGAAGATAGCGGAGGAGCTGGCAGAAGAACCAGAGAGCGGGAGAAGATGCCGAAGAGCTGGAGAGAGCACAAAGGAGTCGGAAGAAGACCCCCGGAGCTGCCTAATAAATTGCTTTGAAATCCTGTGTAGTGTGTTTTTTTATTGACACTTTTTTCCTCAGGTGAATGGGTAGGGATACGATGTACCCCATACTCATTCACAAAGGGTGGGGGGCCGGGATCTGGGGGGTCCCCTTATTAAAGGGGGCTCCTGGATTTAAACCCCTGTTTAACCCATGCCCTCTTAAGAGTTAAGATCCTACTGCCTATGAGGTTCATTTCTTGCAGAAAGAGAAAGTGAGGTTTATGAGACTGCATAAACTTAAACAACAGAGATATTTTCACTTTGTCATTCAGACCTCTGATATTCCAAGAGATCAACCTCAGAACCGTACCCATTTAAGAAAGAAAAGTTTTGTGACATTAGGAGCATAGAAGGCGTGTACCCAACCATATCCTGCCTTTAGGTCAGGGGCAGAGGTAGTCCAGGTGATGTTGTCATCCGAATTTTCTAGGGGGAAGAAGAATAAAAACAAAAAAAGGGAAACAATAACTCCTCCAGGTAGATTTAGAGCACCAGATCTTCAGTTAATAAGAAAACAAACAAACCATGATGGTAAAATGGGAATCACATGTCAAGGTACCTTGAGATAGCTCCAGGGTTTACAGAAGATTCTAGTAGGATACAACAGGCAAGGATGTGGGGGATCCATGCATCAGGTAATTTTGTGAAAAGAGGCCTTCAGCGCAAGGTGGGCAGTCAGTCGTCAGCATCCGCTGGGTTATCGAAGAACCGGATTGCTCTGCCATGCTGGACCTGCAGGTGGCTGGGGTAAAGCATGCTGTATTTTATGTTCTTGTCTCTGAGCCCTCTAAGGACATCATTGAAGGTTTTTCTCATCTGCTGCAAGTCAGACGAGAAGTCAGGGAAAAGAAGAACAGTGGTGTTGTCATAACTGAGTGTGGCAAGTTTGCGGGCTTCTGAGAGAATCTTGTCCCTGTCCTGATAATTGAGGAAGCGGACCAGAAAAGGCCTGGAAAGTTTCTCTCAGATGGCACGGCCCGTGGGCACCCGATAGGCCCTTTCGACCATGTAGGTAGCAGGGACATCCATGAGGCCTAGGAGATTTTTAAAGAAATCCTCCACGAATGCAGCTAGTGTTCCCCTTCCTCTTTCTCAGGCAGCCCCAGGACCCTGATATTATTGCACCTGAGTCAGTTTTCAGCATCCTCTGATTTTGCAACAAGGGTGGCCAGTCATTCTCCCCCTTATTTTGTCGAGGTCATTCCTTAGAACATTACACTCCTCAGCAAGATGGTCTATGCGCACCAGCAGCAAGGTCCTACTCTGCTTTATCGCAGCAAGGATCTGGCCGTACTGTCCTGAGATAGTGGGGCTGACTCCTCTGTCACCGGAACCTCCCCAGGACCCATCTCCAATTCAGCCAGCAAGGCCCGGAGTCATCTGACCAGTATGGGATCTGACTGTGGTGAAGGGGGCTGCATTAGCCAGGACGAAGGTCCCAGTGGCCCTGGAGTTCCTCTTTCCCTTATTTGAGGAGATATCTAATAAGTCTACAAAGGGGACCCCTATAGAGGAAAGGTGTTTGTGCCCAGAACAGCAACCAGGAGGCAGCAGGTAACCCAAGTTGGCAGCAGGCAATGAGCCCTGGAAGAGCGCAGTCTGGGCAGGCAGTCAGTGGGCACCAGCAGCCTCCCACCTGGCAACAAACACCCTGGCAGAGACAGTGCAGTAATGATGATAGGCCGAGAGTACCAGGAAGGGAAGGCCCAAAGCAGAGGGGGCAGAGACAGAGGGATGGCAGCGCCACCAGGAGACCACAACCAGCCCACATGAGCAGTCACCGCTGGACAGTGCACTAGACCATTGGGTAGGCCAGCTGCGGCGAACTACTGCAGGGCAGCGGCTCAGGAAACAGTGGGGATCAGTAGACTTCACTAGGCCGCCCTAGGCCACAGCCGCCATGAGCAGTCCCCGAGGCTCAGCAGGCCACCGGATCATGCCAGGCAGGTGGAGGGGCAGGCATGAGGCTGGATGGGAGTCCCTTACCTCACAGCCAGGCTGGGATCAGCTTGTTCCAGCAGGGTACAGGCCGGTAAGATGGTGGCAGCCTGTCACGTACCTAGTAGTTGAGCCTGGAATGCAGGGAGCGGCCCCTCGTATCCCCTGGTTAAAGAACCCCTGGAGGTGGAGACAGGTATTCAATAGCTCAGGGGGCACAAGTGCCTGGCAGGTAGTACTGGTCCGGAGAATCAGCTGGGCACCGACAGCAAGTTGGCAGAGCAGGAGGTGCTTGGCTGTAGCGGGCAGGCACAAGTGCGGAGACTGGCTGGAGAGCAGACGTCCGGTAACACAGGAACTCAGACAGGCAACAGGAACAGCGGAGTCGGGTACAGGCCGGGTCAGCAGGAATTGGTCAGCAAGGTACAGAGGATGAGGCAGAGACGTGGTCAGACAAGCAGAGGTCGTAGGCAGGCAGCAACGGATCAGGGTCAAGGAACAAGCCGGATATCAGGAACCAAGGTAACGGGTACAGATACTGGAAGCAAGATCACGGACACGCTGTAGACTGGACAGCACGGGTAGGAGGGAGCCAGTGACTAAAGAAGGCCTTAGGGCGCCAAACGGACGTACGACGGGTCAGCGCGCCCTTGCCTGTACACGTGCACCCGTTCGTGACCTGCGTGCGTGTGTGCGCGCGTTCGCGTCGACGCGAAAGCGTTCGTTCGCTTTAGCGCGCGTCCAAGGGGAACGACGGACTCTCCACGACGGGTTCCGACGGGTAAGACTCCTGTGTTTGGCCGAAACGTCAGAGTGGTCGTGACACAGCCGCAGGTGTATGCCATCTGAGGCACTCCAGATGACCATGGGCAGACCCTCCAGACAATACTGGCCCAGGACTCAGCAGGGGGCAGAGAAGAACAGGTAAGCAGTTAAGTGGGCCTTTTTCTGGCAATGAGAGGCACGGAAGGCTAAGAATTACCTGCAGGATTCCCGGAGCTCCTTTCTAACACATCCTCCGCCACTCACATCTGGACACGCCCCCATTTAACCCACTTGTTGAACTAAAAAAAAGGTCAATATATTGGCTGTTTTACTGCTACAGAAGCAACAAGTTGTTCAGGGGGGAAAACTGACCATATAGTTTAGCCTGTACACCAATGCCGAGCATGCAAGGTTCAGACTGAACCCAAATTCCACCTGTACTGCAAACGTTTGCAGCATTGCAAAGGCAGAAAAAGGAACACTATCAAATTTATATTACTGAATAGTTTTCCTCAGCTGATTAAATTGATTACGTTTGACTACAAAACAAACGTCCATAAATATCAAAAAAGCCCAAAATATGACATTTTGTGCCCATTTAAGTGTACTATACCCTAAAACATCTCATCATTTACTGTTAGTTGAAGGTCACAAGCATAATAAAAGCTAGTGGGCAATTGAGAACATCAGATCTTGCTTGGAGTAAAACTTAACTTTTATTTTGTCATTTTGAAGAGGAATATCTAACTTGTTTTCGATGACAGAGTGTCCTTTATCCTAGGTTATGATTAAGATTACTTTGACATTTGAAACTGGTTGAAAGTTATACTTTTAAAATGACAAAATAAAAGTTAAGTTTTACTCTAAGCAAAGTCTACAGCGCTGACAACTACTATTATGTTTGTTACCTGCTTCGGAACCTCAGCAGTCAAGCACACAGCAGGTGATGGTAGAAACAGCACAGGGGTTTGAGTGGATGCATTTTTGACTGAAGGGTACATAAGTGCCTGAATGTGAGGTAAAAAAGGAAATTCTAAATAAAAACAGTGCGTCAGTGATGCTGAAAGTAAAAATAGGTTGGCTGTACCTACAATGATAAAAAATAAATACTTAATAAAAAATATATATATGCATCTCTAGCCATATATTTTGATGTGGGTTTTTTAGTTGAATCAAGACAAGCAGATAAATGCAGTTATAAACATATACATAAACTGTTTTACCTTCCAACCCAGTCAGGTCTTCAACATCCACTGCTGCAGAACAGTTTAGCCAGGAACATACGCCCACCTGCTGGTTAAATAATAATGAAGCATCTACACAGTGATAAGTCAGAACTTTGCTCTTTCTATTGATTAATCCACACCCTTCTCACAGTATCCTTTTCTTTTACCAGTTACTCAGCAATAGGGTTTCCTCCCCAGCTGCGATCTGGGTCCCAGGGAGAGAGTCTGTTAACCCCCTTAACGCCTAAGGGTAAAACAAATAATGCCTAAGCACAATTTTGCAACTTTGACATGTGTTAGTAAAACTGTACATATTATCACAACTACTTTGTGTTTCCAGTTGGATTATACCGTTTTATTTTTATTTTTTTAGTTTTACACTTAAAAAAAAAAAAATTGATGACTTTTATTCCTATTACAAGGAATGTAAACATCCCTTGTAATAGGAATATGGCACGATATATCTCACCTCTAGGCTGGGAAGAATAAAAAAAAAAAAATGATCCTGGCTTCCTAGCCAGATCGGCGCCATTAATTTGAATACCGAGGTATGATATCACGCCCGGCCTCCAAACGATCATAGAGACTCCGGGGACAATCTAGTCCACCGAAAATCTCTATGATTACTTGCTGGGGCCGGCGGATCCTGTGACCGACTCACCAATGGAAACGGTGAGTCGGTAGAAGCACCGGAGGGCGGCGGGAATGATCAAGCGGCGGAACAGCCGCTATGATCATTCTTATGGTGTAGGGAATCGCCGGCTGAAAATGGCAATATCTGAATGATGTCTGTGGCCTCAGGCATCATTTAGATATAACCACCGAAACCCCATGACGTCAATAGACGTAGTGTGGGGACCAAAAAAAAATCTTGCCCAAAATATACTGACAGCGCTCCAAGCCTCGCTTTAGGATTACATACATTGCGTCCACTGTAGCCGGCAAATTCAATTACAAACTGTGGAGACGCCAAAAGAGCAACAGGACATCTGCGGACTGGAACATCTACATGACGGACCGAATCATATGACCCTAATTTCAATGTCTGATTTTCTCTTGGAATATGTTAGTGCAAAATTGTTTGTTTACTAATACATTTATGAACTTTAAAAAAAAAATCTGCACCCAGAGGCGCCCCTTTTCTTTGTTTTGTATCTTGCAGTAATTTGGAAACTCGGTTTCAGTTTCCTGATGGTGGCAGCCCTGCATGTTGAACTCCCTTTAAAAGATTAATATATTTCATTGGACTTGATATTTAATATAAACAGAGACATTTTTTCTGTAGTCGCATTATATGTCTATATGCCTTTATGCAGACATCCCTTCCTTTTTGGTGATATTATTTTTGGTTCTTTGCGCCTCCACTTGTCTTATGTCCAAAATATACTGACCCTGATCTTTGATCCTGACATTGTCTGGCTTTTTTTCTTTATTTGTTATCATTATTTATTTATTTATTTTTTTGCACACACAGTGTAATACAATGTATCTTTCCCCTTCATTCTTAGAGAGAGAGAAACACAGGGGTGGGCTTCACATTGATTGAATCACTGTGGTAGCCAATTGGAGGCTACCAGAGTGACCACATGACCCGGAATCGAGTGTTCCTGGTCCCGATCGTTATTATGGGATCTGGGGCTCTCAGTGAGACCCCGGTCTCTGTGCTGGGAGCATGATCCCTGGTGCGCTCCCAGCACAAAGACAAATATGCATGTATGCGGCCCCATGGCAAAAAGCCCAGTGCAGTGAGGCCACACATGTGTTATGCCTGTATCAAGGGGTTAATGATTGCCTCTTGTATCTAAGCCTCACACTCATTCCCAATGCTAAGCACTGATGAACTTCCACACACATTTCCAGATGGTTTCTCTACTACTGCTTATAAGATATTAGGAAACAAACTCTTGTCGGCTCCCATTTTCTGCAACTAAGAAGATACTTGCCTCAGTTTTTTGATACAACCATTGCCTAGCACCCTCAGACTCAATACATTTTATCATGGGAATAGTTAACAATTTAATGGATGTTCCACCACTCTACTTCAACTTTCTAGATGGTAATACATTTTAGTCGACTCACAATCACAATTATGTTGGAACCCTTTAATGTCCAGAGCACTATGATCTTTTCTCCCATTTAGACTTAACTTTAATGTGTTCTTGTATTTATTCATGTCATGTAATGTAATTAAACTTTGAAGAAGTTAGCCAATGTAGTATTGCACATTAGAAATTCTCTCATTTCAAAAGCCCTTCCAGTGGTATTTAGTTGTGACTTTGTATTATTTTTTCTATTATTTTTTTTGTGCTTAAAGTCATATGGCCTGTGGCAGAACCCAAATCCCCTCTGCCTGGTAAGTAAAGTGCACAGTACACTGCAATTGACTTCTACTTCTTTTCTCAGTTCAGAATCAGAATCAGAAAAATTGATTATCATTTCAATAAAAATCATAAAATGAAATGAAGATGCAGCCTCCTAACACAAAAGAAAAAATCCTACACCTCACATGGACACTATCTTTATAAAACCACACATTTATTGCATAATAAATACATACTACATATTTAATTTATCTCTAAAAAGCCACTAGCATTCAAAAAAGGTACAAACAGCAGAAATAATCTGTTTTGCTTATTGATGCACATAAATATCTTTTTATCAGAGCACTTTTGTCTATATCTTAAAAAAATGGTCAACGACTTATGATGGCAACTCTCTACAGGCACGCAACCATTGCAGATGGTCTCATTCTGATAGACTTGCATTTTAGTTCTTCCATCCATAACCTCAATAACTACAGTACATCTAGAAAATTAACTTCGCTATTACTGTAGGAGGTGGCAAATTCTAACTCCAGTTAGGATTGTTTAATTGTTGTTTAATTGTTAATTGTTTAACTCCTGTAGACTGACCTCTGAATTATCCCCACTCCCCATATCATGCAGACAGCAATCAATGTACCGTCTTCACATAATCAGTTCTGAACCTATCTTCATTCACGAAGGTGCGCTCTTCATCTCCAAAAGGAAAGTTAGGAGACTTCTGAAAAAGGCATATGCTATTGTTTTTTTTCGACGAGAATAGGAAAATATGCACCAATCAGCCACAACTTTATGAACACTGACAGGTTAAGTGAATAACATTGATTATCCCTTTAAAATGGCATCTGAAAGTCAGTGGGATATATTAGGCAGCAAGTAAACATACACTGTATTCTCAAAGGTATTGGGATGTTTGCTTTTACATGCACATGAACTTTAATGGCATCCCAGTCCTAGTCAATAAGGTTCAACATTGAGTTGGCCCACCTTTTGCAGCGATGACAGCTTCAACTCTTCTGGGAAGGTTGTCCACAAGGTTTTCGGATTGTGTCTATGGGACTGTTTGACCATAGAAGTGCATTTGTGAGGTCAGGCACTGATGTTGGACGAGAAGGCCTGGTTCGCAGTCTCCACTCAAATTCATCCCAAAGGTGTTCATCACAAAGTTAAGTTCCTCCACCCAAACTTGCTACCCCATGTCTTTTTTGAACTTTGCTTTGTGCCCTGGTCCAAATCCTTTGTTCCAGGAGGGATTATGGTGCAGAGTTGTTTTTGAGGGGTTGGGCTTTGCCCCTTAGTTTCAGTGAAGGGAACTCTTAAGGCATCCGCATACCAAGACATTTTGGACAATTTCATGCTCCCAACTTTGTGGGAACAGTTTGAGGATGGCCCTTTCTTGATCCAACATGACTGCACACCATTGCACAAAGCAAGGTCCATAAAGACATAGATGAGTGAGTCTGGGGTGGGGAAACTTAACCTGCACAGAGTCCTGACTTTAACCTGATAGAACACCTTTGGGATGAATTATATTGGAGACTGAGCCAGGCCTTCCTGTCCAACATCAGTGCCTGACCTCACAAATGTGCTTCTGGAAAAATTGTCAAACATTCCCATAGACACACTCCTAAACCTTGTGGACAGCCTTCACAGAAGAGTTAAAGCTGTCATAGCTGCAACGGGTGGGCCAACTCATTATTGAACACTACGGACTAAGACTGGGATGCCATTAAATTTCAAATGCGTGTAAAGGCAGGCATCCCAATACTTTTGACAATATAGTGTATTTATAAAGCAAAGTGCCTACAGGTGGCCTAGTAGCACTGGTCGATGCCAAAGGAAAACACCCCTAAGAAAATTGATATTACTTGAATACAGTTTAACTTTAGCTTAAATGTAATATAAACACATTATCCTATGTATCTATAATAGCAGCTACTATAAAATGAGTAAAACATAAAAAAAATGAACATTAAACGTCCAATGCAATTTTTGCCCTTAGAATGTCATAGCAGCGCCTGTGTCAATCAATCCAATTATGACACACTTCTATAAAGTTCCACACATATAAGAATGTAAAAGAACGTAAAACTTCTTTTAGACGTATAAAGTTCTTGCTACTGTGATCCTAGTTCCTGTCACTCGTGTACCTCATCCCAAGATTGACACCACGTGAGAAAACATATCCCCTTTGGGAATAAACTGACCAGATAAAAGATACTCAGAGGCCTTTTGTAATAATCTTTAGTTGTCACTTCATATAAACATCCACTGGCTCTACTAGTAATCTTTACTGGGTATAATTGGCTCCTTTTCCCCCTGCAGCCGAAAGCTCTCATGGTCACTTCCTTTAATCAGGAGACAACACTGCTTCCTTTGTGAAAATAATATATAACAAGTATTGAGATAACTCATAATGCCTGTTTGGCAGACCACACATAGAACAATGGCCCAACGAACCCAATACAGAGGAAACAGAGTAGATCTATAGGGATAGAATTACAAGGAACAGGAGTGTATACCATCACAAATGCTTTATAGCTACATTTGAAAGGACAAAATATCCTCCATAGAGTGTAAAAAATAGAATAAAAGAAGCAATTCAGACTTACAGTATACAACAAACAACCAGGGGTAAAGATCAATGTAGAGAGATGTCCAGAGAATTCGGCAAATATTGCAGACGTATTTCATCACAGATGTGACTAATCTATATAGGTAACAATGGAAATGTATAGGGTTAATTGCTGAAAAGGTTGTAAAAATATGCATAATATGGAGCCAATTTCCTAACTATAGCTCAAGATTTATCTGACTTATCAGATCAGTGGTTGCTACAGAAGAAACCCTGTGAAGTGATTATGAAAACCATGTTATGAAATACTAAACAGAGAAAGGGCATGTGAACGAGCCTATGCATCCTATACACCAGTGAAATCTTTCAAGCTTTCAATAGTTCTCAGTAACTGCAGCAGAGGGGAGATAGTATATTCTGATCTATGAAAGAAAGAAACAGCTCTACAGTCACAAATTTCTGTAACATAGCCTTAAATCACTGACATAAAAGTCAAAGAAGTAACCGGGGACCCATTCCAGGGATTATAACTCTCTTAGAGATTCCAACCTAGACCACGCGTCTAAATTCGTCATTGACGGAAAATGGCCCCTATCTCAACCCAAATTGATCCGGCAGGGCCATTCCAACTGCCTTTTGGAGGGCGGCACAACTACATATTTTTCTCCATTCCATCCCCAATCCTCAGGTTTTCGCCTGCCCTCAGACAGAGTTTGAGACTCTATGCAGGAGGGAAGGCCCTTTGGCCCACATCCTCTCTCAAACATACGCTCTCCTGAATAGGCCACCAGATCACCCACATTTAACCTGCCTGTCCAACTGGGAAAAAGACCTTGATTGTTCGTTTTCCCTGACACAGAGACAACGCATTATCACCTTGGTTCTCAAAACCTTGCTGTGTACTAAGATACAGAAGACGAATTTTAAATTCCTCAACAGGTGGTACTTGACACCAGCAAAACTGCACAAATGTTTCCCCTCCTCCTTCAACAGATGCTGGAGGTGTGGAGAAGAAGAGGGCACATTGCTCCACATTTTTTGGTCGTGCCCCAGCTTGACGGACTTCTGGACAGAGGTCCGATGCATAACACAAAAATTCATGGAATTTCCCATCCTGGAAGAGGCTGCATTCTTCCTCCTGCACCATTCACAGATTCCCATTAAGAAGTACAAAAAATCTATTTTACAGCATTTGATAAATGCAGCAAAATCCTGCATCCCTCTCTAATGGAAACAATGTCCCCCACCTCCCATTGCGCACTGGTTTAGGAAAATAGAGGACATTCAAAAAATGAAGGACTTGATTCTCACATCACAAGGTAAACAAGAAATCTTTAAACAAACCTGGGACAACTGGAATACCTTTATATTCTCGTTGGAGGGACATCGCCTACTATTGTCCTAGAGCTTTGAGCTTTCCTTGACTTTCCCTCTGGGCATGGACTGCCATTGTGCCTTGTCCTGTCCCCCCCTCCTTTTCTGTTCTTTCACCCCCTCCCTTTTCTGCCTCCCTCCCTTCCTTCTCACCCCCTCTACCCCCTCTCTCTTTGGAAAAAGTGGAAAATTGGGAATGACAGCCCCCCACCCCCCTTGTAGATGGATTATACCGGAGGGACCTGGGGTTGGTGTGACTCCGGATCTTGCTATAGTACCTTATCCATACTTCGGAATGTTGAGACTGATGGAAGGCAGATTCACACTTGCAAATATACCTATATCCAGTATTGTTCAACTGCCTTTTGTTCTGTATTTCTATGTTGTATTATGTACTCCGGGGACCGTCTTCCCCTGTTTGGAGTTGAATAAAAATTATATTTGAAAAGAAAAAAAAAGTCAAAGAAGTAGTAGCAAACACATACCATCAATATATAGCTGCATCATACCGACTGCCACACAGGGAATTTGTCGGCCTGGTGAGAGTGTTTCAAAATGGCACCATTACACCCATTTAAATATACATCACAGGACGGAAACACCCTGTGAACGACGTACGCGGTGACGTTATACAATCGGATCACTGGAATATACTGTCACTGTGGCTTGATGCGGGCCAGGTGACAGTAAGTGACGCATGCAAGAGGACAGCAACACCTAGCTAAGCCTCTGTAAGTTACACCCCAAAAGGCCAAGTGGTAACAGTTGGTCATATACCAACCCTTATATTTTATATACTTTTATAAATAAATAAACAAAAGATTACACAGATGTTAGCACAGTGTATAAATGTGACATCCCAAAGGCGGATCACATACACAATTACTTGAAGCTTAAATTGGCAGGTAGGGAAAACATCAAGCTAATCATAGGATACCTGATCTAATATGCTATATATATATATATATATATATATATATATATAAATGAAAGGCAACAAAGAGTAAAAATAGAGATCACTGGGGTTCACATCTTTGTTTCAAACGTATCTAAATTAGCATTGGGGCAGAAGTTAAGGCCCTTTGCTAAAAGACTTTCTTCCATTTGGGTGAGTGTGTAGCTAGAGAGATTAATGATATCAAGTGTATTGGATAAAGTTGGATCAGATATTAGCAAAGATAATGTTTCTAATGCCGCGTACACACGTAGCCGACTATCCGACGGACTTAGACTGGCGGACTTCCCGCCAGACTGTCCGTCGGACTTTCCGAACGAGCTACTTGCCCACACACAGCACTTTTTCAGCGGACTAATACGGCGTACTAAGTCCGCCCTACTTTTGAAATGAACGGACTCGCCCACACACGCGGAGGAAAGTCCGCTCATTTTGAGCGCGTCTCCAGGTAGGCGGGGCCCACGAAGGAGACGTCGCTGGCCCCGCCACCTGGTATGGACTTAAAGGGGAACCCCATTTGCGTGGGGGTCCCCCCCAGGTCCACATCAGACCCTTGTCCGAGCACGCTACCCGGCCAGCCAGGAAAGGGGGGGACGAGCGAGTGCCCCCCCCCTCCGAGCCGTACCAGGCCGCGTGCCCTCAACAGTGGGGGTGCCTTGGGTAACTGTTGAGGGCACGTGGCCTGGTACGGCTCGGAGGGGGGGGGCACTCGCTCGTGCCTGGCCGGCCGGGTAGCGTGCTCGGACAAGGGTTTGATGTGGACCTGGGGGGAACCCCCACGCCGATTTTTTCCCTTTTAAGTCCATACCAGGTGGCGGGGCCAGCGACGTCTGCTTTGCAGGCCCCGCCTACCTGGAGACCCGCTCGAAATGAGCGGACTTTTCTCCGGGCGGGAAAAGTCCGTTCATTTCAAAAGTACGGCGGACTGGCATACACACGGCCGGATTGTCCGCCGAAATGCAAGTCCGGCGGGAAGATTGGAGTGCAAAACTACTTTCTGAGTCTGCCGTACTTTCGGGTCAAAAAAGTATGCCGGAGGCTACACACGGGGGGATTGTCCGGTGGACTTGAGTTTGCCGGACTTTTCCACCCGATTGTTTGATCGTGTGTACGCGGCATTAGTGTTGTGAGGACCGTCGTCCATCTGATGTAATAAAAAAATCTTTGTCTATTGTTGAAGATGTTTTAGAAGTAGTAGTGTCACCCAAAAGTAACAGAGCTAGCACCTAAAGAATCAGAAAGATAAATAGGATTATCATAACGTGAATTACCTTTACCCATGGCTCCAAGGGAAGGAAGAATAGATAGTTGGTGCATTTGTGTAAAATCAACAGATGATTTCTTATGTGATGAAGAATCGCCACCAGACAATGAATGTTTCGTTTTCTGAGGTTTCCAATTCCTGTGTCTATTCTGAGCAGAAGAAGAAACTGAAGAATTGAATGATGGCCATTGATGTGGAAGGTCTGTATAGCTCCATCCCCCATGATCTTGGCCTCTCTGCTGTGAAACATATTATTATCCCATAAGGATGATTGTAAATTCAATACATTAATAATAGAGGCACTTGAATACATTTTAACACACAATGTCTTTTCTTTTGATGATTCCCACTACCTCCAGGTAAAGGGGCTGGTGATGGGGACTTGTTGTGCCCCATCGTATGCCAACCTGTACTTGGAGGAGTGGGTACATTCTCTGTTACTGGCACACTTCACTACTCATGTAGTTTCATGGTTCAGATATATCGATGATATTTTGATGATATGGGATGGTACACCTAAAGGCTCTGCACACCTTTTGTTCGAATCATGAATGACAATGTCTCCAACTTACATTTTACCATGAACTTTAGCAATAGCTCAATCACTTTTATAGATGCAACTATTTCTAAATTGCAGGATGGGTCCCTCTCCAGCGTCTTATATTGCAAGCAGACTGCCAGAAAAACCATCCTGCATGCATCTAGCTCACATCCTCATTTACTGATAGTGTAAATTCCTTATAGTCAATACTTGAGGTTAAGGAAGAACTGTTCTGATGAAGAATTTTGCCCTGGGGAAAATTCACTCAGAAACAGACTCCTTGAGCGAGGTTACTCCCTGACATGTCTTAACCACTTTAGGACTGCCGCATTTAATTATATGTCAATGGCACGGACAGGCACAAGCACGTACCCGTATGTGCCTGCCTTCCAGCAGGTGGGGGGTCCGATCGGACCCCCTCCCGCTGGCTGTGGCGGTTCGTTTCGCTTCAGGACCAAACCGGGATGAGGGGATGGCCATTGGTTTATGGCCATACCCTCTCGATCGCTCCTGGCGAATGAGAAGCTTCCCCTGCCTGTGTAGTGTAAACACAGGCAGGAGGAAGTGATGTCACTCTCCTCGGGGCGGTCTTTTTGAGCGGACGGCGAGGAGAGAAGACATCCTAGTAAGTGCACCAACACTACACTGATATGTAGGTACACATAGGCACACTTTAACCCCCAGTCACCTCCTGATCACCCCCTGATCACCCCCCCTCCTAGTCACAGTGTCACTGATTGCAGTGATCATTTATTAACTGATCACTGCATTTAGTGTCAGTTGTAACTGTAAAAACTGTCAGGGCAGTTATTGTTAGGTCCAGGGTAGCCCCCTAGCCCCCCATAAAGGATTAACCCCCTGATTTGTGCCCAGGTAACCCTTTCGCCCCCTTTTGCCAGTGTCACTAAGCGATCATTTTTCTGATCGCTGCATTAGTGTCACTGGTGCCGCTAGGTAGCTAGTTATTTTTTAGGTTCACCGCCAGGTTTTTATGGCATCAGGGACCCCATATACTACCTAATAACGGTTTTAACCCCCTGATTGCCCCTAGAGTTAACCCTTTCACCAGTGATCACCGTATAAGTGTCACTGGTGACGCTGGTTAGCCAGTTAGTTATTTCGTTATTTAGGTTCCCCGTCAGGTTTTTATATAGCGTCAGGGACCCCCATATACTACCTAATAAAGGTTTTAACCCCTGATTGCCCCCCAGGTAACCCTTTCACCCCTTTTGCCAGTGTCACTAAGTGATCGTTTTTATGATCGCTGCATTAGTGTCACTGGTGCCACTAGGTAGCTAGTTATTTTTTAGGTTCAACGCCAGGTTTTTATAGCGTTAGGTACCCCCATATACTACCTAATAAAGGTTTTAACACCCTGATTGCGCCTAGAGTTAACCCTTTCATCAGCGATCACTGCATAATTATCACTGGTGATGCTGGTTAGCCAGTTAATTATTTAGGTTCCCCGTTAGGTTTTTATATAGCATCAGGGACCCCCATATACTACCTAATAAAGATTTGAACCCCCTGATTGCCCCTAGTTAACCCTTTCACCAGTGATCACCGTATAAGTGTTACGGGTGACTCTGGTTAGTTAGTTTGCTTTTTATAGCATCAGGGCACCCACCATTTATTACCCAATAAAGGTTTAACCCCCTGATCACCCGGGGGGTGATATCAATTAGGTTTTAGGGTCAGGGTTTGCGTCGCCCCAGGCAGCGCTAGGTTAGTGCCAGTACTGCTAACACCCACGCGCAAAGCATAAACCTCCCATAGTGGTATAGTATCTGAACAGATCAATATCTGATCTGATCAGATCTATACTAGCATCCCCAGCAGTTTAGGGTTCCAAAAAAATGCATTGTTAGCGGGATCAGCCCAGATACCTGCTAGCACCTGCGTTTTGCCCCTCCGCCCAGCCCACCCAAGTGCAGTGTCGATCGATCACTGTCACTTACAAAACACTAAACACATAACTGCAGCATGCACAGAGTCAGGCCTGATCCCTGCGATCGCTAACAGTTTTTTTGGTAGCATTTTAGATTTAAATCCTGAAGGCGGTGCTTGGTTTCAGGGTCCCGTACGTGGCTAGGCTCCCAAAAAGATCCCCCACATGTGGTATCCCCGTACTCAGGAGAAGCAGCAGAATGTATTTTGGGGTATAATTTCACATATGCCCATAGCATGTGTGAGCAATATATAAGTTAGTGACAACTTTGTGCAAAAAAAAAAAGTTTGTAATATTCCCGCAACTTGTGGCAAAATATAAAATATTCCATGGACTCAACATGCCTCTCAGTAAATAGCTTGGAGTGTTTACTTTCCGAAATGGGGTAATTTGCGGGGGGGGGGGGTTGTGTTATTTTGGCATTTTATGGCGTTCGGAACTGTGATAGGTAGTGAGGAGTGAAATCAAAAATTTGCACCCTTAGAAATCCTGAAGGCAGTGATTGGATTTTGGGGTGGCGTACGCGGCTAGACTCCCAAAAAGTCCCACACATGTGGTATCCCCGTACTCAGGAGAAACAGCAGCATATATTTTGGGGTGCAATTCCACTTATAACTATGGCATGTGTGAGCAATATATCATTTAGTGACAACTTTTTGTAAACTTTTTTTTTTTTTGTCATTATTCAATCACTTGGGACAAAAAAAAAATATTCAATGGGCTCAACATGCCTCTCAGCAACTTCCTTGGGGTGTCTACTTTCCAAAATGGGGCAATTTGGGGGGTTTTGTACTGCCCTGCTATTTTAGCACCTCAAGAAATGAGATAGGCAGTCATAAATTAAAAGCTGTGTAAATTCTAGAAAATGTACTCTAGTTTGTAGACGCTATAACTTTTGCGCAAACCAATAAATATACGCTTATTGACATTTTTTTTACTAAAGACATGTGGCTGAATACATTTTGGCCGAAATGTATGACTAAAATTGAGGTTATTCGATTTTTCTTATAACAAAAATAGAAAATATCTTTATTTTTCAATATTGTCAGTCTTTTTCCATTTATACCGTAAAAAATAAAAAACGCAGAGGCAATAAAATACCATCAAAAGAAAGCTCTATTTTTGGGAAGAAAAGGAAGCAAATTTCGTTTGGGTACAACATTGCATGACCGCGCAATTACCAGTTAAAGTAGTGTAGTGCGAAATTGTAAAAAGACCTCTGGTCCTTAGGCTGACAATTGATCCGGGGCTTAAGTGGTTAAAAAGGCCTTTTGGCAAGCCCGTGGACAGTTAAGGCAGGGCCAGATTTTTTCCCTACAAAAAAAGATACTAGCACAGAACCCACTCGGCTAATTACCGCTTACAATAAACAACATAAAGCTTTTAAAAAAATAATAGAAAAGCACTGGCATTTGTTACAAATTGACCCTAATTTGAATCTACACATACCTAATGCTCTGGCTATCACATACAGAAGAACTCGCTCTCTGAAAGACCAACTAGTCAGAAGTAGAGATGAGCTTCGTGTTCGAGTCGAACATACGTTCGACTCGAACATCGGCTGTTCGCCCGTTCAGCAAATTCCGAACGTTATGGGCCATTCGCGCCAAATTCGTGTGGCGCTCACGGCCCACAATGCACTGCGATGGCGCAGTGCATTGCTGGCTCATGATTGGCCAAGCATGCACTGTGACCCTGCATGCTTGGCCAATCACAGCGCCGGCAGCGAGGAGAGCCACGATTGGCCCCAGGCAGGATGCTTGTGGCCAATCATAGCTCAGGCTGTGTAGTACACGCCCCACACTATATAAGGCCACCAGCGCGGCGGCCTTGTGTAGTGTGTTGGCGTCTGTAGCAGTTAGTGGGTGTTCTGTGTACCTTCAACACAGTATACACTGATCGTTATCGGCCGATTTTTCGTTCTTGCTCTTCTGTAGTGGTTGTTGTCTGCGTGCCCTGACCGCAGTATACACCGCTATATTCACCTATATAGCTAGCGATATATCTATCTTTTATAATAGAGCTTGCAGTCAGTGTTAGGAGATTGTGCGTGCTGACTGCGTGCTCTGAACCCAGTATACATCGCTATATCCACCTATATAGCTAACTATCTTGCTCGTTTTAAATAGAGCTTTCAGTCAGTGTTAGGAGATTGTGCGTGCTGTCTGCGTGCTCTGAACGCAGTATACACCGCTATATCCACCTATATAGCTAACTGTCTTGCTCGTTTTAAATAGAGCTTTCAGTCAGTGTTAGGAAATTGTGCGTGCTGTCTGCGTGCTCTGAACGCAGTATACACCGCTATATCCACCTAAATAGCTAACTATCTTGCTCGTTTTAAATAGAGCTTTCAGTCAGTGTTAGGAAATTGTGCGTGCTGTCTGCGTGCTCTGAACGCAGTATACACCGCTATATCCACCTAAATAGCTAACTATCTTGCTCGTTTTAAATAGAGCTTTCAGTCAGTGTTAGGAGATTGTGCGTGCTGTCTGCGTGCTCTGAACGCAGTATACACCGCTATATCCACCTATATAGCTAACTATCTTGCTCGTTTTAAATAGAGCTTTCAGTCAGTGTTAGGAGATTGTGTGTGCTGTCTGCGTGCTCTGAACGCAGTATACACCGCTATATCCACCTATATAGCTAACTATCTTGCTCGTTTTAAATAGAGCTTTCACTCAGCGGTAGGAGCTTGTGCGTGCTGTCTGCGTGCTCTGAACCCAGTATACACCGCTATATCCACCTATATAGCAAACTTTCTTGCTCGTTTTAAATAGAGCTTGCACTCAGCGGTAGGAGATTGTGCGTGCTGTCTGCGTGCTCTGAACCCAGCACACAGGAGAGGCTTCCGAGGAGAGCAGACGTGTGTGGTAGAGCTCTGTGGAGAACCGTAGCTGTCTTGGACATCCAGCCTTATGGCGTCGGCCAGCCCAGGCTCGGGGCCCTCTTCCCGGCCTGGGGCTACAGCTCATCCCCCTGGTGGAAAGGAAGGCCTCTCCAGGGAGGAACGATTGTTTTTATCCACCCAAGTGGAGTTAAGCGACTGGACCCGGGCACAGCCGGGTGAAGACGGCTTGAAGCTGCAGAGGCGCAGGGTCAGGGTGAAAACCCTGATCCAGAAGGCAGTAGAGGTATACGGCAAGAAGATGGAAAGGCTGACGGCTCTCAGGAACTCCAGAGACCGTTCAGGAAGCAGGAAGAGAGCAGAGTACAGAGATACCATAGAAGAGCTTAAATCTGAATGCAGAGACCTCTGGCAGCTCCTGGGCGGTCTCTGTGAGAGAGGAGTAGGAGAGAGAGGATTCCTGCTTGAAATAAAACGGGAACTCCTGAGAATGAGCCAGGAGGGCTCCCATGCAGGAAGGAGGGGAACACGGAAGAGCTTACCCGAGCCGGCTGTGGAAGACCCTTTGGCAAGTGTGGAGGAAGAGAGAAGCCAGCATCCCGGTACAGACATCAGTGAGGACGGTGCCCCCCTTGGAGCAGTAAGCACGGAGATTGGGGCAAGGGTTGACCCGGGTAGGGTACCCGGTGAAGTGTTGGGAGGCTCCAGGGGAGAGGGAAGAGCGGGAAGTGTGGAGTGCCAAAGGAAAAAACTGGTAGTAGTCCTCACCCGGAGCCATCTGGAAGGGCCGGTACAACCTGTTGTCAGCAAGTCCGCGGCTGATGGTGCAGCACAGGCCCCCCCAGTGATCCAGGGTGATCCGTCGGTCCCCCATGCGGTGCGGGGGTTGCCGGCCATAATGGCGGCCCCCGCCGCGGCCGCACGTGGTGAGGGGTTGGAGTCTGTGGCGCCAATGGCGTCTGTGGCGTCTGGGAAGACATATGTGGAAAGGAGATCTTCTTCTGCTGCAGACACCATGGCGGGACATGTGGTGGGGCATGGGGCCGCGACCGGAAGTGGCTCCCGCGGACCGGAAGTGACTGCCGCGACCGGAAGTGGCTCCCGCGGACCGGAAGTGACTGCCGCGACCGGAAGTGGCTCCCGCGGACCGGAAGTGACTGCCGCGACCGGAAGTGGCTCCCGCGAACCGGAAGTGACCGACAGGGCGTCCCCGGAAGTGCAGGAAATGTCCGAAAAGACTGTGGAGTCACCGCATGATACTGCCCACGGCCTCTCGATCGAGGCGGAAGGAATGGACGAGGATTTGGGAGACCCACTGGGTACTATCTCGGAGGGGCAGGGGGAATCCCCTGGTGTGGATCTCCCGGCCAGGCAGGGGAGCTGGGGTGAATCCCCTATGGGAGAGTTGGGAGCGGAATGCTCCGCACTGAAATTTATAAGGGAGCTAGAGGGATCCCAACGGGAGGAGGTGATGGAAGTCGCCTCCCCCCAGGGTCCTGCAGTAGAGGTGGCTAGTGCCCCGCCCCCCATGGTAAGGGTGAGGAGGAAAGTAAGGGTCACAGATGGGCCAGAGGGTGGGAAAACAGCATCAGCTCAGCCTGGGCCTTCTGGCCTGGTTCACGGGGAGCCTGACCCTTCCCCCGCAGGCCCCAATACCATCTTGGGCACGCAAGCTGAGGCTAACCTCCTGAGTGCCCTGAAAACTGGGCGTTCGTTTGCCCAGGTGGCAGGTGCGTCTGTGCCCCTAAGGCCACTGTACGGCCAGTTTGGTGCCCAAAACTTCAGGGCCCCCCCCGAGGAGCAGTTCCAAGGGGCGAATGCCTGGTCCAGGGGTACAGGGGGTCCCGAAAGGCGCAGACGCAACGTGGTGCAGCTCAGGTGGGAGGGAGCGACCGCTTGTCCCAGCAGGGGTCAAGTGATTGATTACCTGTTGGAGCTTCGGTTTAAGGTTTCGGACCTGTTCGCAGTGATACATCCTGCGAACTCGAAAGAGTTCGATATTAGCTTCGTCTCCGTGGTCTCCATGGAGCTTTTCCTGACCCTCTACGAGATTGTCGGGAGGTCTGAACCATGGAAAAGTTTCCGGGTAGTGCCTCTCTCGAGGCAGGAGGAAATTAAAAACATCACTGTGCTGGTCAGGAACGAGTCTCTCCCGCCTGAGGACATCGCCACCTGGCTGGCGCGGTACGGACAGCTCCAGTCAGGGCTGAGGAAGAGCCTTGACGAGCGCGGGGTCTGGACGGGTGCGTGGCAGGTCAGGATCCGGCTCAAGCGCCAGGGCAACACCGTGGCGCACGTTCCCGGTAGCGCGTTTATCGGGCGAGACCGGATCCTGGTCTTCTACCCCGGCCAGCCCCGTAGGTGTTTCAAGTGCGGCAGTCCTGCACACCTCAGTGCAGACTGCACAATGCCTCGGTGCGTGAGATGTAATGGCTTCGGCCATTCATCTGATGGTTGCAGACTGATAGTCTGCAACCTCTGCGGGGAAATGGGGCACCCCTTCAGCCGTTGCCCCAAGGCTTTCCGGGGGCATCAGGCGGGCGGGGCTGCCCCAGGCCCAGGGGGTGATGGTGACCCTAGACAAAGTGGAGCCCCCAATCCCCCAGAGCCACAGAGGGAGGATCCCCCCCTCCCTCAAAGGGTTAGGCCCCCCAGGCGTGAGCAGGGGGCGGGTAGGGTGGTTGAGGACCCAATAGGTGGTTGCCCAGTAGACCCCCCGGCCCAGCTTGGGTCAAGGAGGGATGGAGTAGTGACAGGTAGACCGGCTGATAAGCCGGTAAAAGCCAATAAATCATCCATTAAAAAGCCTCAGACCCCCCCCCCTCCCCCCCCTTCCCATCCTCCCCCAGCTCCCCGTGCTCCCGGCTCCTCCCCTCCTCCCTCCCCTGCCCCCCCCCCGGCCCATCCCTCCCCCTCGTACTAAGCTTCCTCCCCCCCTTTCCCATCCCCCATCCCCTGTGTCCTTGGATACAACCCCCCCAAGCCTAGGCCTGGCTGTTAACCCCATGCCCCCCCCAGATTCTTCTGGGGTGGGTGCCAAAAGCCAAGCTTACCTGGCAGCAGAAAATCTTTCAGAGACCCCTATGGACACTACTGGTCCTGGGAAAGGGGCAAATAAACGGCCCAAGGACCTATCAAGTGGTAGATCGGACGGAGAGAGTGGGAGGGAGCCCCCACATATTGAGTGGGAAAAAAAGAAAACAAAGAAAAAGAAGAGAAGGAGTCCGGGGAAGGAGGGCGGCGGGGGTCCTCAGCCTGAGACCAGTTCGGGGGCGGGAGGGGATCCCTCTCTTGCCCTCTGGAACCGGTTTGGGGTCCTCTCCTCGGACTCCGAGGAGGATTAATGTTGTAAGTATAAAGAGAGGAACGTAGACTTTTATCACTAAGGATGACGGCGCCCTCTCCAATACGCCTTGCGACCATTAATGTCGCAAGTGTGCGTTCTGCGGCGGCTAGGTTTGCAGCCTTTGATTTTCTCGGCCGGGTTGAAGCCGACATTTTGTTTTTGCAAGAGACCTGGCTGGCATCTGTGGCAGAGATGCATCTAGCAAAGAGGGAGTGGAGACATGGGCCCTCCCTCTGGTCTCTTGCGGCTGAGCCCTGCAGTGGAGTTGCGGTCCTTTTTAAGACTGGTTCGGTGGCTTGTCGACGAGTGATCGAATTAGAAATGGGTAGATGTTTGATTGTGGATGCAGTCGTGAGGGGGGAATTCCTCCGCCTCATAAATTTCTATGGTCCTCAGTCCCAGAGGGGGAGGAAGGACCTTCTCACGCTGCTGAAACCATACCTGTTTACATCCCAGCAGGTGGTCTTTGGTGGTGACTTTAACATGGTCACCAGGTCAAAGGACCGGGCAGGCACCTCAGGCCCTCTGGGATATGATAGTATCTTTTTGAATAGAATAGTGAGGGAAGCTGGGTTGGTGGATGTGCACGTTCGCCACTTCCCCAACCTCACTGGTTTCACATACTCCAGAGGTAGTAGTAAGAGTAGAATAGACAGGTTTTTTTTGAAGGGGGACTCGTCCTTTGCGGCTCCTGTGCTGCATGCGGTCGAGTTCTCTGACCACTGTATGGTATCGGTCACTCTGAATGTGGTGGACACCCCTCAGAAAGGTAGGGGTCTGTGGCGACTAAATGGGTCGCTACTTGAGGACCCTGAAATTAGGTCGGCCTATGAAGACTTCTTTAAGGAACAAGCCTCGCTCCTTGAGAGCGGCTGCTCCCGCCAGGAATGGTGGGAAGTAGTGAAGAAGAGGTCGGAGGGCTTCTTCCGGGAAGTCTCAGGCCGCCGGGCAGCATCCCGGTACCAGGCCTACCAAAGGTTGCGCAGGCGACTGGATCGCTTGGTTTCCGATGGTGGCCCTCAGGACCAGATCTCAGATCTGAAGCATCAGATGAAGGAGTGTCAGTATGACCGTCTCGCCTCCCTGAAGCTGGAGAGGGATTACGGGAAGTTTACCAACCCGGATCCCTACAAAAGCTGCGGGGACGCGGTGAGTGGGAAGGTCATACACGGACTGAAAGATCCCTCGGGTTCCCTGGTGAGGTCCAAACCAGGCATCTTGGGGATCGTCAGAGCCCATTTTTCAGACATCCTTCGGAAGAAGCCGTTGGATCTGAGAAAGGCCAAACAATTCCTTGACGAGACTCCGCTTGAAGTGGGGTCTGACTCTCGGGACTCTTTGGCAGAAGAGATCTCTGTGGCTGAGATAGAACAGGCCATAGACTCTTTGTCTCCAAAGAAATCGCCGGGGCCCGATGGGTTCACGGCAGAATTCTATAAAACCTTTAAGAGTCTTTTGGCTCCTCGTCTGAAGGAGGTTTTTAACGAGTGTTTGGCATCCGGCCTGCTCCCTCCTTCGATGAGAAGGTCAGCCTTGATCCTTCTGTCCAAAGGGAAGGATCCGTCTGTGGTAGAGAATTGGCGTCCCATCGCCCTTCTCTCTACAGATAGAAAGATTCTGGCAAAAGTATTGTTTGTGCGTATGTCTGCTGTCGCAGACAAGCTACTGTCAGTCTCCCAGCACTGCACAGTTCCCGGCCGTAGCACCTTTAGTGCTGTCCTCAACGTCCGGGAGGCTGTGGAAAGGTGCAGGGCGACGGGTGAAGGGCGGTACCTGCTGGCACTAGATCAGGCGAAAGCTTTTGATCGGGTGAACCACGAGTACCTCTGGCTTCTTCTGGGAAGATATGGCCTGCCTGATCAATTCATTGATTGGCTTAAGATCTTGTACAGGGGGGCTGAGAGCTTCCCTCTGGTCAATGGTTGGGTGGGTCCTACCTTCCCGGTGGACTCTGGTGTTAGGCAGGGTTGTCCGTTGAGTCCCCTTCTCTACGTCTTTGCGGTCGACCCCTTCGTAAGGAGGCTAGACTGCGAGCGTTTGAGGGGGGTCCTGACGGAGCCCGGCAGTGGCCCAGATAAGGCGGTGAGGGTAGTGGCCTACGCGGACGACGTCTCGGTGGTGGTGGCTAGCCGAGAGGAGGCCCAGTTTGTGGAAACACAGATTGGGGGCTACTCCGAGGCGTCCGGTTCGTTGGTCAACTGGGATAAGAGCGAAGCTCTCTGGCTGGGTAGGGAGGGTGAGCAGTTCACCCTCCCGGACGTTTTTCCCACGCCCCGGCCAGAAATTCGAATTCTTGGCATTTATTTCGGCCCGGGTGATTATCCCAAGCAAAACTGGGAGCGCAGGCTGGTAAGTGCCACCCAGAAAGTTAACGCCTGGAAAGGCTGGAAGCTGACGTTGAGGGAAAGGGTGAGCTTGGTTAAAACCTATCTGCTTCCCGAGTTTCTCTATGTCAGCTACGTTTGTCTTTTGCCGAGGTCTCTCTATGCACGGGTCTGCGGTCTGTTCTTCCTGCTCCTGTGGGGAAACAGACTGAACCTGGTGAAAAGAGAAGTCACGTACCGACGGAGAGAGCAGGGTGGGTTGGACATGGTGAACCCCACGGTCTTTTTCACCGTGGTGTTTATAAAGTTCAACCTACAATCCATCTTTGTGGGCGAACCCTCTCTGTGGGAACGTTCGTGTAAGGATTGGTTTCTGGCTTTCCTGAGTGGGTGGGAGGAGGGTGGTCGTCCTGGAGACCTTCGGAGGTCCCATGGATACCTCCCTGCCTATGTTCCAACCGCCCTAAAGGTACTGAGGCGTTGGAGGCTGACGGCCTTGGAGGTGGGCTCCCTGGGGCGGCGTGAGTTGCACCAGAGGGTCATGGCCTCGGATGTCCTGAAGCCTCTAGCCTTAAGGGACTGTCCGGACAGGGTTCTCAAGGAGGGGCTAGCCCTCCTGAATTCCAAGAGAATTCCTGCCAAGTTCTGGGATCTCGCATGGAGGGCGTTCCACGGACGCCTCTATGTGAGATCGAACTTGAAGTACCGGAACCTAGAGGACAGAGGCTGTCCTCGTTCTGAGTGTGGAGGGGCGCTGGAGACTATGGACCACTTTTTGGTCGAGTGCCCTTTCAATTCAGAGGTTCTGGGGGAGGTGGGAGATGCCATCGGCTATCCCCGTCTCCAGGCCCTTACCTACTCGGAGAGGGTGTACGGCAACTTTGGAGCCCGAAGGGGTTTTGATTTGTCGTCACTTTACCTAGTTAATGTAGTCTGTCTCTATTACACCTGGCACGCTCGGTGTTTGATTTCCACTAGGGGTAAGTACCTGCCCATGCATGAGGTGGTGGGTGATATCCTTCGGGAATTGGAAAAGGTGAGGTATCTTGAGGGAGAAAGAATGGGGAGAGAGAGGTGTGCCAAGTTGTGGAGGGGGTTCTCTTTCCGGCCGCCTTGATGACCCCCCCCTTCCTTTTCCTTGGTGGTGGGTCTTTCTATCCTATCACTCCCTGTTTAGCTTTTTGGTAACCTTCTTTTAAAAATATGGTAGGCATTGAGAGTTTCGCTACGTTCCTGCCTATATCATAATATAATGTAAATAACTGTGTAGTATAGGTAGATTTAGAGTGTAGTTTTAAGTTGTCAATAGTCTAGGTGACTGTATTTCCCGCTTTGCGGGTAAGTTAAGATGGTCTTTGTTGGCCTGTTTGGGCCTATATAGCCCTGTCTAATTTGTTGCTCAAGTAAGAGCTTATTTTTATTTGTCACCTTTTCTCAAAGTCTGAGTCAAATTTATGTTATAAGTTGATGTATTGGTAGCAGTTTACAAATAAAGAAAAATATCCACCTATATAGCAAACTTTCTTGCTCGTTTTAAATAGAGCTTGCAGTCAGCGGTAGGAGATTGTGCGTGCTGTCTGCGTGCTCTGAACCCAGTATACACCGCTATATCCACCTATATAGCAAACTATCTTGCTCGTTTTAAATAGAGCTTGCAGTCAGCGGTAGGAGATTGTGCGTGCTGTCTGCGTGCTCTGAACCCAGTATACACCGCTATATCCACCTATATAGCAAACTATCTTGCTCGTTTTAAATAGAGCTTGCAGTCAGCGGTAGGAGATTGTGCGTGCTGTCTGCGTGCTCTGAACCCAGTATACACCGCTATATCCACCTATATAGCTAACTATCTTGCTCGTTTTAAATAGAGCTTGCAGTCAGCGGCAGGAGATTGTGCGTGCTGTCTGCGTGCTCTGAACTCAGTATACACCGCTATATCCACCTATATAGCAAACTATCTTGCTCGTTTTAAATAGAGCTTACAGTCAGAGGTAGGAGATTGTGCGTGCTGTCTGTGTGCTCTGAACCCAGTATACACAGCTATATCCACCTATATAGTAAACTATCTTGCTCGTTTTAAATAGAGCTTGCAGTCAGCGGTAGGAGATTGTGCGAGCTGTCTGCGTGCTCTGAACCCAGTATACACCGCTATATCCACCTATATAGCTAACTATCTTGCTCGTTTTAAATAGAGCTTGCAGTCAGCGGTAGGAGATTGTGCGTGCTGTCTGTGTGCTCTGAACCCAGTATACACCGCTATATCCACCTATATAGCTAACTATCTTGCTTGTTTTAAATAGAGCTTGCAGTCAGCGGTAGGAGATTGTGCGTGCTGTCTGTGTGCTCTGAACCCAGTATACACCGCTATATACACCTACATAGCTCTTCTCTATTTGAGCCATCTGCCATTTGCAAGAGTTAGTGGAAGTTGTGTGTGCCTCCAGCACAATATACACTACCCAATTGCTGGTTTTCCCAACTCCCTTCAGGCCATTACCATGTCTGGAAGGCCAGCAAGGAGAGGCAGACAGGAGCGAGCCAATAAAAGAGGGCAAGCAGGCTTTGTGTCTAGAGACCCACAGTGCTGGTCGTGAAAGCGGTGCATCGTCATCATCAGCATGTGGCCATGGGACACGCTTGTCCTTCTTTTCGGCAGCTGGACATGTTGAGCCGCAACATGCCAACGACTTGGTAGAGTGGATGACCAAGCCCTCTTCATCCTCCTCATTCTCTCTCACCCAGGCTCAGGGTACTAGCAAAGCAGCTGCCAACGCATCGTCTTCCCTCCTCTCAATGTCATCATCAGTGACTCCTTCCCTAGACCCACCACGCCCTCCTGGGGAGTCTCCTGAACTCTTTGAGCACAGTGTTGGGTACATGCTCCAGGAGGATGCCCATGTTTTGTAGGCTCTGATGATGATACTCAGCTAGAGGAAGGCAGTAGCGTGAATGCAGAGAGAGGGGATGCTCAAGAAGGACAGCAATCTGGCAGTCATGTTCCATAAGCTGCAGCATACTGCCAAGTTTGCTCCAGCGATGAAGAGGGAGGGTATAATGAGGGCACTGACTCCACATGGGTGCCTGGTAGGAGAGAGGAGGAGGAGGCACATGTCCAACGAGGCAGGATGCCCTCCGGGGGCCAGCTTAGGGGCAGCACACCGACTGAATCACACCGCAGAGCTCCACCTGTGCAGGGCGCTGCCTCTGCGTGTTATTCTAAAAGTTCTTTGGTGTGGGCCTTTTTTGAGATGAGTGCATCAGATCGCACCGCTGCTATTTGCAAAATATGTCTCAAGCGTATCTCGCGTGGCCAAAACATCACCTGCTTGGGCACCCCATGCTTGACCAGACATATGTTGACCTGCCATGCAGCTCGTTGGCAAGCGTACCTCAAAGACCCACACCAAAGAACAAAGCGGACCTCTCCTTGCTACTTATCAGCTGGGATCTCCAACCCCACTAGACCTTCAGTCCTCTCTGAAACCTGCTCTGAGAGGAATGAAGGTGTACAATTAGGTGTGTCACAGCCAAGTGCTTCCGGGCACTCTGCTAGCAGTACACCTACATCCGATTATAGCAGGCAAATGTCCCTGCCCCAGCTGCTGGACCGGCGAAAGAAGTTCACTCCCAGCCATCCACATGCCCAGCGGTTGAATGCTAGCTTGGCTAAATTGCTAGCACTTCAACTGTTGCCTTTTCAGTTGGTAGACTCGGCCCCCTTCCGTGAGTTTGTACAATGTGTGGTTCCTCAGTGGCAGGTCCCCAAACGCCACTCACGGAAGGCGATTCCGGCTCTCTACCGGCATGTGGAAGGCAATATCCTTGCCTCGCTGGACAGGGCGGTCAGTGGTAAGGTGCATATTACCGCTGACTCATGGTCCAGCAGGCATGGACAGGGACGTTACCTGTCTTTCACGGCCCATTGGGTCACTCTTCTGGCAGCTGGGAAGGATGCAGGACAAGGTGCAGTAGTGATGGAGGTTGTTCCGCCACTACGCCTCCAAAATGCTACTATTGGTTGTGACACACCTCTCTCCTCCACCCCCTCCTCTTCTTCTTCCTCCATGGCCTCTTCCAGTGCTCTGTCCTCAGAACCAGCGGTGCTCCGTAGGCGTTCCAGGGGCTACGCAAGTACGCAGGCAAAATTATGCCATGCCGTGCTTGCGCTGGTTTGTTTGGGGGACAGGAGCCACACTGGGGTGGATGTTTTGTCAGATCTGCAGGGGCAGGCCGAGAGGTGGTTGACGCCACGCCAGCTTAAGCCAGGAATGGGGATTTGCAACAATGGCACCAACCTCCTTTCCGCCCTCCGACAGGGACAACTGACCCATGTGCCCTGTGTAGCTCACGTCCTTAACCTGGTGGTGCAGCGGTTCTTGGGCAGGTACCCAGGCTTACAGGATGTCCTGAAGCAGGCCAGGAAAGTCTGTGTGCATTTCCGCCGATCATTTAATGCCTGTGCTCCGCTGGCTGAGCTCCAAAAGGAGTTGAACCTGCCCAAGAACCGCCTTATATGTGACATGCCCACCAGGTGGAACTCAACGTTGGCCATGCTGCAGCGGCTGCACACGCAGCAGAGGGCCATCAATGAGTACCTGTGCGACTACGGCACCAGGACAGGGTCAGGGGAGCTCGGTTTTTTTCTCACCACGCCAGTGGGGCATGATCAGGGATGCATGCACTGTCCTGTCACCGTTTGAGGAGGCCACAAGGATGGTGAGCAGTGACAGTGCATGCATCAGTGACACTGTACCTCGTGTCCACCTCTTGGAGCATACGCTGTGTGGAATAATGGACAGGGCACTTGAGGCAGAACAGAGGCAGGAAGAGGAGGACTTCCGTGCCTCTCAAGGCCCCCTTTATCCAGACAGTGTTCCTGCTGTGCCACCCATCACACAGGAAGAGGTTGAGGAGGAGGAGGAGGAGGATGATTGTGTCAGCATGGAGGTGGAGGCTGGCACTCAGCATCAGCAGCAGCAGCAGTCTTGTAGGGATGATTTACAGTCCCAAGAAACCCGTGGACTTGTACGTGGCTGGGAGGAGGTAGCTGCGGATCATGTTGTCCTTAGTGACCCAGAGGACTCCGGCCCGAATGCTTCAGCTATCCTATGCTGCATGGCCTCCCTGATCCTGCAAAGCCTGTGGAAGGATCCTCGTATTCTTCGGATCAAGGAGAGGGACCATTACTGGCTGGCCACTCTCCTTGATCCACGGTACAAGGGTAAGGTTGCCGACCTTATCTTGCCGTCGCAGAGGGAGCAGAGGATGAGACATCTCCGGGATGCCTTGCAGAAAGGTCTGTGCAACGCGTTCCCAGAGACTGGGAGATTACAAACTCCTGGTCCTGGACAACGTGTTGCTGAGGCATCATGTCAGAAGGAGCGGTGAAGAAAGTGGCCGTCTGACCGATGCTTTCAGACAATTTTTTAGTCCGCAGCCCCAAGGTATGATCGGTTCCAGCAACCATCGCCAGCGTCTGATTTACATGGTGCAGGAATACCTAGGGGCATGGTCAGACTTGGACACCTTTCCCACCGAAAATCCTCTGGCTTACTGGGTCTTGAGGATGGATCACTGGCCAGAGCTTGCACAGTATGCAATTGAGCTACTGGCCTGTCCTGCATCCAGCGTTCTTTCGGAACGCACCTTCAGTGCTGCTGGTGGCTTTGTTACCGATCACAGGGTGCGCCTGTCCACCAAATCAGTTGATCGACTGACCTTCATCAAGATGAATCCGTCTTGGATCACCCACAGCTACCAAGCACCTAAAGCTGATGTAACCGAATAATTTTTTTTGAAATATCACATCCCTTCAAGACTGCCTATGCTGATGCTGAGTGACTGTCCTGTTATGTTGATTGTCTATCCTCTTCCTCCTCCGCTGATATGTTGGAAGAACATTTCTGGTTCTGGGTGATGCCATCGGCCCAATTTTTCTGCCCCTGTTTAACAGGGGCGTTTAATTACAATTTTTGATGCAATGCTTTGCAGCAGGGCTAATTCCTGCACTACAACTAGAGTATATGGGAGAGGTTGCAGTGTGGTGGCACCAGCACCAGTGCCTAGGGCCCAATTTTTCTGCCCCTGTTTAACAGGGGCGTTTAATTACAATTTTTGATGCAATGCTTTGCAGCAGGGCTAATTCCTGCACTAAAACTAGAGTATATGGGAGAGGTTGCAGTGTCGTGGCACCAGCACCAGTGGCTAAGGCCCAATTTTTCTGCCCCTGTTTAACAGGGACATGTAATTACAATTCTTGATATAATATTTCACAGGAGGGCCCGTTCCTGTGCTAACCCAGAGTAACTGTGAGGACTTATAGTGTTGTGGCACCAGTACCATAACCACCAAAGGTCAATTTTTCTACCACTGTTCAACAATGGCATGTAATTACAATTCTTGATATAATCATTCACGGCAGGGCGCTCCAGCGCCCACCAAGAGTCACTTTGAGGGCTTACAATGTTGTGGCAAAACCAACACCTTGTTCTGCCATTTCTGCAGAGCATATAGGGCAGGCCCCTACTTTCAAACATCCAACTTACAAACATCTCCTACTTGCAAACGGAAGGAGACAACAGCAAGTAAGATGAAAAAATAGTTTTTTTGACTGGAGCTACACTTTAAAAATGTACCAGTTGAAAATTACAAACAGATTCAACTTAACACAACAAACCTACACAGTCCCTGTCTTGTTTGCACCGCCTGTATACTGCTGTTCTGAGTATATAGGGCCTGGGGGCCACACGTATTTCCTTTTTTTAATATAGGTACAGGGTTCCCCTTAATGTGCGTACAAGACCCAAAGGGGCTGGTAATGGCCAGGGAGGGCTACCCATGCCATTTTTCTCAATGATTTTCAACCATATTGTAGGAACCAGATATAACATTAAAACCGCAAGCAGTTTTAAATGACGTTATTTCCGTTAAATGTCATTTTGTGCAGGGACTGTTCTAAACATGGGAAACACGTGCCACTTCACAGGAATACTACAGACACCCCCCAGGCACGATATTTAAAGAAATATTTCACTTTTTTTTTCACTTTAATCATCATTAAAATCAGTGCTCCCACCAAAACGGCCGTTTTTAAAACTTTTTTTGCATTGACCTATGTCCCCTGGGGCAGGAGCCAGGCCCCCAAACCCTTTTTAGGACAGTATCTTGCATATTAGCCGTTAAAATTAGCACTTTTAATTTCGAACGTTCGAGTCCCATAGACTTCAATGGGGTTCTAACGTTCGTACGAATTTGGGGTCCGTTCGAAAGTTCTGGTGCGAACCGAACCGGGGGGTGTTCGGCTCATCCCTAGTCAGAAGCGATTATGTAGGTACGTTCAGATCTGATCCATGCAAAATACTGGGCACTTTCACTTGTGGGGGTGCTCATTCTGTACATACTGTATATGAACACACAAACTAATACAATTTTACCTAATGGAAAACTTCACACACCCAAACATTATGTGAACTGTAAAACCACAGGGGTCATTTATTATTAATGCCAGTGCCAATGTGAAGTACGTTGGATTGCTGAGCTAAATGCCCCTCTTCCCCAGGCTTAAATACTTAATTGAGCTATCACTCCTTTTTAGATTTGCCTCAGGGGGCTGTGAAAAGGAATATATTCACTTTGTGAGACTGTGCCTACACATCCCCCATGCCTACTTTGCTTCTTACCTGTACTTGCTATTGTATGTTTTGTCATAGGCATGGTATAACATATACATTGTGTAATGATTACAATATTTTGTATTGCGTGTTTCAATATGACTATCATTCATATATATATATATATATATATATATATATATATATATATATACAGTGGTGTGAAAAAGTGTTTGCCCCCTTCCTCATTTCCTGTTCCTTTGCATGTTTGTCACACTTAAGTGTTTCGGAACATCAAACCAATTTAAACAATAGTCAAGGACAACACAAGTAAACACAAAATGCAATTTGTAAATGAAGGTGTTTATTATTAAAGGTGAAAAAAAATCCAAACCATCATGGCCCTGTGTGAAAAAGTGATTGCCCCCTAAACCTAATAACTGGTTGGGCCACCCTTAGCAGCAACAACTGCAACCAAGCGTTTGCGATAACGTGCAATGAGGCTTTTACAGCGTCCTGGAGGAATTTTGGCCCACTCATCTTTGCAGAATTGTCCTAATTCAGTTACATTAGAGGGTTTTCGAGCATGAACGGCCTTTTTAAGGTCATACCACAACATCTCAATAGGATTCAGGTCAGGACTTTGGCTAGGCCACTCCAAAGTCTTCATTTTGTTTTTCTTCAGCCATTCGGTGGTGGACTTGCTGGTGTGTTTAGGATCATTGTCCTGCTGCAGAACCCAAGTTCGTTTCAGCTTGAGTACACGAGCAGATGGTCGGACATTCTCCTTCAGGATCTCTTGGTAGACAGCAGAATTCATAGTTCCTTTTATCACGGCAAGTCTTCCAGGTCCTGAAGCAGCAAAACAGCCCCAGACCATCACACTATCACCACCATATTTTACTGTTGGTATAATGTTCTTTTTATGAAATGCAGTGTTCCCTCTACGCCAGATATACTTGGACACACACCTTCCAAAGAGTTCCACTTTTGTCTCATCGGTCCACAGAATGTTGTCCCAAAAGTCTTGGGGATCATCAAGATGTGTTGTGGAGAAATTGAGACGAGCTTTGATGCTCTTTTTGCTCAGCAGTGGTTTTCTCCTTGGAACTCTGCCATGCAGGCCATTTTTGCCCAGTCTTTTCCTGATGGTGGAGGCATGAACGCTGACCTTAACTGAGGCAAGTGAGGCCTGCAGTTCCTTGGACGTTGTTGTGGGGTCTTTTGTGACCTCTTGGATGAGTCGTCACTGCGCTCTTGGGGTAATTTTGGGCGGCCGGCCACTCCTGGGAAGGTTCACCACTGTTCCATGTCTTCGCCATTTGTGGATAATGGCTCTCACTGTGGTTCGCTGGATTCCCAAAGCTTTGGAAATGGCTTTATAACCCTTTCCAGACTGATAGATCTCAATTACTTTCTTTCTCAATTGTTCCTGAATTTCTTTGGGTCTCGGCATGATGTGTAGCTTTTAAGGATCTTCTGGTGGACCTTACTGTGTCAAGCAGCTCCTATTTAAGTGATGCCTTGATTGTGAACAGGTGTGGCAATAATCAGGCCTGGGTGTGGCTAGAGAAATTGAACTCAGGTGTGGACAACCACAGTTATAGTATGTTTTAACAAGGGGGGCAAACACTTTTTCACACAGGGCCATGATGGTTTGGATTTTTTTTCACCTTTAATAATAAACACCTTCATTTACAAATTGCATTTTGTGTTTACTTGTGTTGTCCTTGACTATTGTTTAAATTGGTTTGATGTTCCGAAACACTTAAGTGTGACAAACATACAAAGGAACAGGAAATGAGGAAGGGGGCAAACACTTTTTCACACCACTGTGTATATATATATATATATATATATATATATATATATGCACTCTATAATGGTTATTCTCATTTAAATGTTCACTTATATGTCTGTATCTTTGATATTTGCATGGCAACAATCATTTGATGCTATTATGTTTTTGCTATATTTTTGTGTGCCATTTTGACTACCACATGTAAGTTTTATGTGGATGAATCTCAGCCCTATTTACATGCACATATGAAATCATCATTACAAATTATATATCAATTTAGGTCTGTTTCCTCTTTTTCATTACAGTGGATGGCCCTGCTTTTGGCCACATTTTTCCAATTTGAGGTACAGGAGTATAGGTCCATGTCATGTATGGCATTGTGGGAGGCCTTGGTTCGGTCCCAGCTTTAACTGGGGCAGTCCTGTCCCTCCACGTTTGTCGTCCTTTTTGCACCGGTGGTACAACCCTCTTGTTCTCTATATCAGGTGTGTGGGGGCGTGCTGTGCAGATCCCGCTTTGGGGTTCCCCTACTTTTTGTCCTCCATAGCCCTGTCTGTTTTTTTCCCTTTTGCTAGACTCATCCACATTTGCAGGTACATTGTGTGTTGTTATGTTTGTATCGGTGCCTCCAATTGATCTCCTTTTTCCTCCTACGGGTAGCAGAGTATATGTGTCGCTGTCATGTCCTCTTTGCGATACGGTAATCTTGTTGTCATACCAACAACAACGCTTTTCTTTCTGTGAGGACGTGTTGGTGCGGAGCGCCGTCACGTTCCTGCAATGACACACAAACACCACGTCCTATCATGTGATCACGGTGATGCGCCAGCGTCTCCTTATAACCACAGGCAGCGCATCTGCTCCATGTGGATGCTGCTGCTCTGGGGCTTCTTGGGAGACAAAACGTCGACATTCCTCACTAAAGTAAAAAGATATACACGCTGATCCTTGTAAGGGATTTCCCGAGCCTAGAGGATTTGTCTTTCATTTGGTGATTATCTTTATTCTGGATATGTGTCTCTATACCCGTTCAGTGCCATCCCAACAATCCTTTTAACAAATATTCGATTCCATGAATATAGTACTGGTATGTGTATGGTTTTTGGCTGTGGTGCTTCCATGTTTAACACAATGTTGGCCCTGTTGTAGTCTAGAAGTCTAGACTTTGTTTTTCTCTATTCCAGAGTATCTCCAACTACCATCTCCTCCATGCCCCCGAAGAAGGGATTTACCCTGAATTTCCTGAAACGCATCGGGCTATAGGAGAAGTACTTTGTTTATTTTCATTTTCATTTTATATGTGGATATTATGTATTACTTTGTGTATGTTGTTGTCTCAGAATGTCATACTGGTTTATAAACTAATAAACGTTTCTATATTTCTAAAATTCTGTGTCTCAAAAATTTCCCCCTTAAAGTCCCACAGTACCAGGGGGTACTTATCTTTTTTAAATATACAATATATTGGGGATGGTGGCAACAACAAATTAAGCTTTTTGTTCTCAACAATGGTTCCCTCTTTATAATTTATCTTCAGGAATGCCCTCATAAATTGAACCACGAGGGCATGTAATGACCACCTAATGCTTGTTTTTGCAGATAAGGCGGAAATCTGTACTTTCAGGGTTCTTGAGCTTAACCTCTTATTAATACTTGACTGGAGGCATCCCAAAATTTGTGGAGGCTCTGATGAAACTGGATTGCAGTTTTTTGTTGAGCCATAGAAAAAAATGTTCCCCATATTTTCTGCCAGAACATATACTGCCCTCAGGTCTGCTAGATGTATTTGTGCCCAATGGAAGAGGGGGTGAACTTCCTCCATCAGTGCACGGCTCCTGGTAGCTCCTTGCTTCTGGATGTAAGCCATCTTGTTGTCCATCCGAATCAGAACGTTCTTCCTCCTCAAGAATGGGGAAAATGCTAGGAGAGCCTGAAAGGCTGCTCTGAGCTCCAATATATTTGAAACAATTCCGTGGGCTTGGAACTGCCATTGACAATGAGCTGCATGGTCTTTGTAATGAGCTCCCCATCCCTCCTGACTGGCATCTAATGTGACTACTTCTGGCACTAGAGGGACAATAGGTCTGTGCATCCTGAGGTTGCACGAATGTGTCTACCACCATATCGACTGTTTCACCCAGCTGTGGATGAAAATTGTCTAAAGCTTTGATGCTTCATTCCACTGCATCAGAAATTAATTTTGTAGCACTCTCATGTGCCATTAGGCCCACTTGATCATTGGCAGAGTCGCAGACTTGGATCCTAGAATGCTCATGTAGACTCTGACTGACAAATGTCTTGCTGATATTAATTTCTGCATCTTCTGGATTAGTAGCATCACTTTCACTTGAGGGAGCTGTACCTTGTTCAACTTCGTATTCAGTTCTGTCCCCTAGGAATATCATATTTTGTGTGGGCTTCAGGTTGCTCTTCTCCCAATTGAAGTTCTGAAGAGTGGTGACCAATATTTTTTTTCGATGTTGGAGCAAGGTTTCCTGACTCTCCATTAAAAGCAGAATGTCATCTAGATAATGGTGTATTCTTAGTCCCTTTTCCCTGAGGAATGCGATGACGGGAAGAAGAACTTTGGTAAAGGTTCTGGCGGCCGAAGAGATGCCGAATGGTAGGCACTGGAACTGGAAGTGATGGTGGTTGATTGAGAAATGAATACATTTTTGAAAAGCAGGATGTATCGAGGTGTGCAGTGTGGCAGCAGGCAGGTAAAGTCACCTGGTTGTATCCAGGATGGGAAATATGTGTGCCCTAGATTCAGGCTTTATGCAGACTTGTACAACTAGAGGAGAAGAGTTAATGAGCCCAGCTGAAGTAAGTGGGCTCATTAAGACCTCTACAAAAAACCCCAGCATGCTTAGGGAGATGCTCCATCCTGGAACCAGTTTTGTGTTGTATAGACTGGGGAGTGTGACACCTGTTCTGTGCGGTGAGTTAACGCCTGTGTGGCAAACCTCTACAACAGAGACAGGGACTGGTGCAACACAAGGCTGCGCTCAGTTGTTAGACAGGGAATCTATGTGTGTATTTAGAGGTCAAGCTGACCAGGATTTATTTTCATGTTTTTTCTTTTGTTTTGGCTGTTATATTTTTTACTGCATGTAGCATAAATAAACTGCATCTTTGTTTGTTTTTTACCTACAACGCTGTCTGCTGTGCCTGATTTTGTGTTGTGAACCCATCCAGGGGGTCACACACACCCGCTGCCGAGCTAACCCCTCACAGTTGGTGGAGAATTTTGGCAGTTTTTTTTTTTAAAGGCCAGCATGGAGGAGATACTGAGACAGCTGGCTCTAGCAAATGCAAATCAGCAGCAAACAAATGCAAATCAGCAGCAAACAAATGCGGGTTTACAAAGGAGCCTTGCAGCCCAGCAGCAGACAAATGCAACTTTGCAGCAGAGTCTGGAAGCTCAGAAGAAGGCTCACCAGCAGAGTCTGGAAGCTCAGCAGAAAGCTCACCTGCAGAGTTTGGAAGCTCAGCAACAAGCCCAGCAGCAATCTGAAGCCCGCTTCATAGACCTGTTGCAGAAGCAAGAGCAGAGTTTTCAACAGCAAATAGAGACATTAATACAGCAACGTCCGCAGACCAATGAGGCAAGTGGTTACAATAATACCTCATCCATTGGTGTGAGCCGTTTACTGACAAAAATGACTGGAGAGGATGATCCGGAGGTGTTTTTGACCACATTTGAAAGGACTGCTGAAAGGGAAAAGTGGCCTAAGGAGCAATGGGCTGGACTGGTGGCCCCTCTGTTAACTGGGGAATCGCAGAAAGCTTATTATGACCTAGAGCCTGACCAAGCAAAAGACTATGTGGTGCTAAAATCAGAAATATTGGCACGGCTGGGTGTCACCCTGGCCGTCCGGGCTCAGCGTGTGCATAATTGGACTTTTCAGGTTGGAAAACCCCCCAGGTCTCAAATGTATGATCTCATTCACCAGAGCAGGAAGTGGCTGCAGCCAGAGACTTTGACCGCACCAAACATTGTGGAACGTGTTGTTATGGATCGTTTCCTGAGAGCTCTTCCTACTGCCATCCAAAAATGGGTAAGCCATGGAGACCCAGAAAATGCAGATAAACTTGTGGATCTGGTTGAGAGGTACTTGGCTACAGAGAACTTGACCACCTCTTCCAGGGACTCACGGACTTTCCATCCAAAGACCAGATCATCCCCAGTAGCGGGTAAGATGACTCCAATGGCTGAGGGTGGAGAGAGTGAGAGAGTGGGAGTTCTACCTAAGGTCTGGCGGGAGCAGCCCAGGAAGCCCATGCTGCAAGAGGCAGCGAAAAAGATTATTTGCTACCACTGCCGGCAAGAGGGACATATTGCAGCCAATTGCCCCGTTGTGGATGAGCCTATGCAATGTGACTTTATAAGGGAGAGACGTCAGTCGCTGTTTGCGACAGTTGCATGCACTGCCATTTGGGGATCTGAGAAACATTTATGTAAAATGTGTATTAATGGTAGAAATGTTGATGTGTTGCTGGATTCAGGTAGCCTGGTAACATTGATAAAAGCTGAATTAGTTACTACAAAGTTCTCTGGGAAGAACAAGGTGGCTGTTATTTGTGTGCATGGGGACACCCGAGAGTATCCTGTAACTTCAGTGTTTTTTGAGACCCCCAAAGGTAACCTCTCTCATCAGGTGGGGTTAGTGTCTCACTTACCACATGATGCTATTGTGGGAAGGGATTTTCCAAAATTCTGGGAACTCTGGGATTGTCCTGAGCCCCCCACTGGTGCCCCTATAAACCAGGAAGATGACCAGAATTCTTCTGGGAGTGGTGAGGACTCTCCTGAATTTCCCTTGTCGGTATTGGCGGGGGAAACTCGAGAAACTGGGGAGGAGCCAACATCCTCAGATGAAAACATGCCATCTGTGGAGTTTTCGGATCTTGAGGTTCACAGGGAAAATTTTGCCACAGAACAGTTAAAAGACCCCACCCTAATAAAGGCACGGGAAAATGTGGTGAAAATAGATGGCGAGTTAGTGAACCCAGATAAGACTTGCACTTATCCTTACTTCACTATGGAAAGGGACCTGCTGTATCGAGTGGCTCAAAGGGCAGAAGAAACCATTGAGCAACTTGTAGTGCCCAAACCTTACAGGAAGTTGGTGTTAGAATTGGCCCATGGGCACATTCTGGGAGGTCATCTGGGGGCCGAGAAAACCAGAGAGAGGGTACTGCAGAGATTCTATTGGCCTGGGGTCATGAAGGAAACAGAAAATTATTGTTCCTCCTGCCCTGTGTGTCAGAAGTCGGCACCTATGCCACATTTCCGTAACCCGCTGGTACCTCTTCCTATCATTGAGGTCCCCTTTGAGAGGATCGCAATGGATTTGGTAGGTCCGATAATGAAGTCTGCTAGGGGGCATCAGTACATTTTGGTTATATTGGACTATGCCACCCGTTATCCGGAAGCAATTCCTCTTCGAAATACCTCGGCCAAAACCATAGCCAAAGAGCTATCTCTTGTTTTTAGCCGCGTGGGTATTTGTAAGGAACTGCTTACGGACCAAGGTACACCCTTTATGTCCAGGGTTATGAAAGAACTATGCAAGTTGTACAAAGTGACACAATTGCGTACATCTGTGTATCACCCCCAAACAGATGGGTTGGTTGAAAGATTCAACAAAACCCTAAAACAAATGTTAAAGAAGGTGGTGGATAGAGATGGAAAGAATTGGGACTGTCTAATACCCTATCTGATGTTTGCCATTAGGGAGGTACCCCAATCCTCTACGGGTTTCTCACCCTTCGAGTTGCTCTATGGGAGACACCCAAGAGGGCTGCTGGATATCGCCAAGGAAACTTGGGAAAATAAGAGTTCTCCTCACAGGAGCGTGATTGAGCATGTCACCCTGATGCAAGATATAATTGCACAGGTAATGCCAATCGTAAAGGAACATTTGACCCAAGCGCAGTTAGCATAGCAGAGAGTGTACAACCGTGGGGCCAAGACCCGTACTTTTTCCCCGGGGGATAGGGTCTTGGTGCTAGTCCCTACGGTTGAAAGCAAATTTCTGGCCAAATGGCAAGGTCCATACGAAGTAATTGAAAAAATTAGTGAGGTGAACTACAGGGTTAGACAGCCAGGAAGGCGAAAGCCGGAGCAGATCTATCACGTCAATCTGCTGAAAGCCTGGAGGGATAGGGAATCCCTAGTCGCAGAGACTTTGTCACAAGCACAGCCTGATTGCTTAGTTCCTGAGGTTGGAATAGCAGACACCTTATAGAAAGCCCAACAACAGGAGGTTAAAGAGTTTGTACTTCGTAACAAAGAGATTTTTTCTGAGCTGCCGGGACAAACATCTGGCGTAGAGCATGACATTATCACCCCGCCAGGAGAAAGGGTAAAACTAAAACCTTATAGAATACCAGAGGCCCGACGGGAGGCAATACGTGGGGAGGTTCAAAGGATGCTGGAATTGGGTGTGATAGAGGAGTCCCAGAGTGACTGGTCCAGTCCTATCGTACTAGTGCCCAAACCTGATGGGAGCTGGCGGTTTTGTAACGATTTTCGACAATTGAATAAAGTTACAAAATTTGACACCTACCCCATGCCGCGTATAGATGAGTTGATTGACCGGCTGGGAACAGCCCGATATATGACAACTCTTGATCTCACCAAAGGGTATTGGCAAATTCCCCTGGCCGAGTCGGCCAAGGAGAAAACTGCGTTTGTAACCCCAGATGGGGCATTCCAATATAAGAGAATGTCGTTTGGGTTACAGAATGCACCGGCAACATTCCAGCGGAAAATGGATAAGATTCTGAGGCCCCATCAGAAATATGCTGCAGCTTACCTGGATGATGTGATTATCCATAGCACAGACTGGGTCTCACATTTGCCGAAAGTACAAGCAGTCCTAGACTCTATCCGGGAAGCTGGGTTTACGGCCAATCCAAAGAAGTGTACCATTGGACAGGAGGAGGCCAAATATCTTGGGTACACTATTGGGAGGGGGGTGATAAAACCCCAAGTCAATAAAGTCGAGGCCATACAGAGTTGGCCACGTCCCAACAGCAAGAAACAGGTACGAGCCTTTCTGGGAATCGCTGGCTATTATCGACGATTCATTCCCCATTTTGCTTCTCAGGCTGTGCCCCTCACCAACCTGACAAAAGGGAAAGAGTCGGTCATGGTTAAATGGTCCCCAGAGGCTGAAGAAGCATTTCAGTCCTTAAAAACAGCCTTATGTAGCCAGCCAGTGTTGTACTCACCAGACTTCTCTAAGGACTTCGTGGTACAAACTGATGCATCAGACGTTGGGTTAGGGGCAGTGTTATCCCAGGTCTGGAACGGGGAAGAGCACCCAGTCATTTACCTCAGCAGGAAGTTGAAGTCCCATGAGGTAAATTACGCCACGATTGAGAAGGAATGTTTAGCAGTGAAGTGGGCTCTAGATTCCCTTCGGTACTATCTGCTAGGTAGGCACTTTGACCTGGTGACTGATCACGCTCCTTTAAAGTGGATGGCTCAGAACAAGGAGACCAATAGAAGGGTAAATAGGTGGTTCCTGGCCCTACAGGAATTTAACTTTACAGTTAAGCATCGCCCTGGTGTTAAAATGGGGAATGTGGATGCTTTGTCTCGGATACATGCGTGTCTGACTGCTTGTGTTACAACCCCAAGGTTGAAACAAGAGGGGGGGGTATGTGGCAGCAGGCAGGTAAAGTCACCTGGTTGTATCCAGGATGGGAAATATGTGTTCCCTAGATTCAGGCTTTATGCAGACTTGTACAACTAGAGGAGAAGAGTTAATGAGCCCAGCTGAAGTAAGTGGGCTCATTAAGACCTCTACAAAAAACCCCAGCATGCTTAGGGAGATGCTCCATCCTGGAACCAGTTTTGTGTTGTATAGACTGCGGAGTGTGACACCTGTTCTGTGCGGTGAGTTAACGCCTGTGTGGCAAACCTCTACAACAGAGACAGGGACTGGTGCAACACAAGGCTGCACTCAGTTGTTAGACAGGGAATCTATGTGTGTATTTAGAGGTCAAGCTGACCAGGATTTATTTTCATGTTTTTTCTTTTGTTTTGGCTGTTATATTTTTTACTGCATGTAGCATAAATAAACTGCATCTTTGTTTTTTTTTTACCTACAACGCTGTCTGCTGTGCCTGATTTTGTGTTGTGAACCCATCCAGGGGGTCACACACACCCGCTGCCGAGCTAACCCCTCACAGCAGATAAGCATCTGATAAATTGATAAATCTAAGGATAGCATCCAATCTTTTAATTTCTCTGCCATCAGTATGGACTGGGGGCTTTACATCTTGAAGGCTTCTATCTTGATTTGTTTGTTGAGGTTCTTCAAATCCAATATCTTGATCGTAAATCTTCTGTTTTATTTTGTTACTAGAAATAGAGGGGAATAGAATCCTCCTCCCTTTTGACATGTTGGGACTTTAGTCTTAGCTCTGTTACATACTTCAGAAGTAATTTTCTCTTGTCTGAAGAAGATGGGAGTTTGGTTGGCTGAAAGTGGTTTCTGGGTAGTCTGCCTATGAACCTCCACCTGTGACCGAACTTTATTGTGTAAAGAGTCCAGGAATCTTCGATATGACCCATCAAAACCTGTATGAATCTCTTGAGTCTGGCACCCACCTGTACAGGTTAGTTGGGTGCACCTTCAAAAGGACTTCTGCTGCTCCCCAGTCGAGGGGTCTTGAATTTCTGCATTCTCAAAAAGGATGACTGTGTGTTTCTCCAGTTTCCTTTAAATTCTCTTCCTGGTCTATAGGACTTTGCCTCCCTGTATCTTTCTGAAAGGTTGCATCTATAGGAAGGACCTTTTGGTGTTTTCGGTCTTCTATCGGAGGGAATTAAACCTCACTTGCCTCATTTTACCTTAGAAATGTCTGAGTCTAATTTGGGACCAAATCGGTTCACCCCATCATATGGAATTATGCACTGGTTTGTCTTTGATGTGGCGTCGGCTATCCAAGGTTTTAGCCATAAGGCCCTTCTTGCCATTACCGAGGCTAACATCGCTCAAGTAGGTCCTGATGATGTTTATGGAAGCCTCTGCTACAAAATTAGCTGCCAATTTGAGTTCATGGAGGGAAGTAATTATCTTCACCTGGTCAGCTCCTTCCCGCAAAGATTTTCCTATATTGGTGGTCAATTTGGAGATGGCTCTACCCACCACTGCCATGGTAATTGCTGGTCTACAAGCACCACCTGCCATGACATATGCTTTTTTTAATACTAGATCAATCTTTCAGTCTAGTACATCCCGAAAGGTAACTACATCCTAGATTAGCAGGGTGACATGTCTGGCAAGTCGCATTAAAGAGGTATTAATGACTGGAGCGTAAATTATGGGGTTTACCCCGGGTTCTTTTAAGGGGTACATCTTCGCTAGTCTGTTATTAAGGCTAGAACTTTCAACAGATCTCTCCCATTCATCCTTAATAAGATCCTCTAACTCTTCAATGAAAGGAAAAGTTTCTGGTTCCTTCTTTAAATTCAGGAAGTATTTTCGAATCCTTCGGGGTGCTTCCTTAGCTTACCCCCAGCCTATCGCCTCCTTGACTGACTTTGCAAAGGTCTGACTAATGTAAAGTCAAATCCGGCTGACATTTCCGGATCTTCATTTTCGGAAGAAGATTCTGGCTCTAAGACATGAAGAGGAGCTTCCGGTGATGTGCTTGGAATCGGCCTGTCTGTCACAGGAGCTGCTGTCTCCATTATGGATTCTCGCACTGAACTTTATGAGTCCAGTAACCTCTTTGGCATCCGATTCTTTTTCCTTTGTTGCTTCATTGAAGCATGTACGGCAGGCTAATTCATCTGGCAAAGCTGGAGCGCTGCACACCCAGCAAACATTTGCTGCAGGAAGGGTGTGATGACTTTGATTGCGAGGGGATGAGGGTGATTTCCAATGGTGTGATTGGCTATGATGAGAGTGGCTATGGTGAGAGTGGCTATGGCATGAGTGGTGATGATGGGATGAGGATCTTGATTGGCTTCTTCTAGATCTTCTGTGGCTTGAAGCATGGCTTGGCAGGTCCTTTCGCCTGGAGTTTGTGGATCTTGACCTGGTAGGGCTGCCAAAAGTCGCAGCATTAGTGGTTGTGCTCTCTTTTTTTCTCTCTTCAATACTTACCTATGAGTGGTGGACAGCCTAATACCTTATCTGCTGAGGGTGGTGTGTGTGAGCAGTAGTCTCCATGAGCATTGGCAGAAAGAAAGAAAGGTCAGCCTGAAATAGTATACCATAAAAATAATAAAAAAAAACAATTGTCCTTGGAACAGGAAGATAGAACAGTGATCATATACACGGAGAGATCAAAAAGAGTAAGGTACCTGTACGGTACGGCTCCGGTACAGAAACAAAACCAGTCTCCTGTGCAGTGCATTTACCAGAGAGCACTAATAGATTATCCCACCTTAGCGCCGGAAGTGGCGTTCGTGCGCATTCGTGAAAGCGGTCTGGCTTTTGCCCCATGCCTTCTTGGCATGGGGCAAAAGACATCACTTTCTGTCGCACATGCGCAGACCATGGAGATAAAAGATAAAGATATAGAAGACAAAAAAAAGATACAGTACCCGTGCAGGAGGGAAGGTAGAAGGTAGAAATTAAGCTTCTTTAAAGCCTTACACCAGATCAGGGTTCCCACCATAGAAGCTCCTTTAGAGTGTACAGAAGGGACTTCCATACAGGAGAGGCTTGAACTTGCTGGGGCGAATGCAGTAAGAGGTGTGCAATGTTATCCAATCTTGTCAGGTGAGGATAAAAAGAGAATGAAGCGGGGTGTCTCTTTCAATTTTATAGTTAACCACTTCCGGACCCGCTCACTCCGATATACGTCGGCACTTTAAAGTGGGATATCGTTGTTATGGCAGCAGCTAGCTACCATAACCCCGGTATTCTCTTCTTCAGCAAGCGGTCTGGTTTCAAATAAAAGTGGGCGTCACTTCTACCCATAGCTCTTAAAGAGACATTTTATTTATTTTATTTTTTTATTGCATTTAATTTTTTTATTTTTTTATTGCATTTTAGAGTAAATATGAGATTGGAGGTCTTTTTGACACCAGATCTCATATTTAAGAGGTCCTGCCATGCTTTTTCTGATACAAGGGATGTTTACATTCCTTATAATAGGAATACAAGTGATACAAGAACAGTGTAAAAAAAAAAAAAGGTAAAATAAATAAGAATTATTTTTTTAAACGCACCCGCCCCACCGAGCTCACGTGCAGAAGCGAACGCATACGTGAGCAGCACCCGCATATGAAAACAGTGTTCAAACCACATATGTGAGATATCACCGCGATCGGTAGCATGAGAGAAATAATTCTAGCCCTAGACCTCCTCTGTAACGCAAAACATACAACCTGTAGAATTTTGTTAAACGTCGCCTATGGAGATTTTATAAGGGTAAAAGTTTGTCTAAATTCCACGAACGGGCGGTATTTTGAAGCGTGACTTGTTAGGTATCAATTTAATTGGCTTAACATTATCTTTCACAATATAAAAAAATTGGGCTAACTTTACTGTTGTCTTATTTTTTAATTCAAAGAAGTGTATTTTTTTCAAAAAAAGTGCGCTTGTAAGACCGCTGTGGTGTGACAGAAAGTAATGCAACGACTACCATTTTATTCTCTAGGGTGTTAGAAAAAAATGTATATAATGTTTGGGGGTTCTAAGTAATTTTCTAGCAAAAAAACTTTTTTTTAACTTGTAAACACCAAATCTCAGAAAGAGGCTCGGTCTTTAAGTGGTTAACCAATCCTCTCAGGTTGTGGAGGCAGAGCCACAACCCAGCGTGTGCTGTTATGATGTGTCAGGAAAAAGAGTTTGAGACGTTGACTTGATCTCCAAATTCTTCAAATCTCAATTCAATCAAGCATTTGTGGTATGTGCTGGAAAAACAAGTCCTATCCATAGGCTCCACCTTGCAAGTTACAGGACTTAAAGGATCTACTACTCACGGCTTCCTGCTAGATACCGCAGTTTACCTTCAGAGGTATAGTGGCTTCAATATTTTGAAGGGTGAGGGCTATTTTGGCCGTAAATGGGGGACCTACTCAATATTAAGTGGGTGGTCATAAAGTTATGGCTGATCGGTGTACATGAACTGTAAAGCTTAACTCCAGGTTAATTGTGACTTTAAAAAGTTTGATTGCACCAAGCTGGTCCAGCAAACCATTTGCTTTACTAACAGAGGTTTGAGAACAGCCCTGAAATACGTTAGCCATGCCCAGCTTTGCCCGACCCCAGTGCTGACGTCAGGCTTGGCTGCCGATGTTCAGCATTCGTCTAACATCCAGACCCTGAGCATCGTGGCTCACTGCACACCACCTGGCCACCCCAAACTACTGAACGGATGCCTCTGCCTCCCCCACACTGGTCCATATACAGTGATCCTCCTGACACTCAGCGGGTCTGATATGCACTTTCATGTCTATCACACAGTAAGTTGCCATTTGTCTGAATAAATCAATGCTTTTAATGTATACTGCACTTAGTGTGACACTCCGTTTTTGTGTTTGTCTTTGTACAAAGGTTCCTTCATCTTCTAGGAGCAGCCTTCTAATCGCTTGTCATTGCTGAATCTGCTTGTCTGTGTCCCCAGGTGCAACAACTATTTATACTGTCATTTTGGATCCCCTGTTTCATTCACCTTTGCGCCATCTACCACTGGTTGTGAATTGACTTTATTGTGACTTTAAAAAATGTGATTGCACCAAGCTTGTCCAACAAACTATTTGCTTCACTAACAGATGTGCCTGCTGCAGCATCAGCTACATACAGTATACAGCACTGTATTCTGACAGTGGGATGGGGACTTCCTGTCCTGCTCCCAAAACAAAATTGAGTCGAGCTCAGTGCTGCTTAGTCATTCATAGGAAGCATTTCATCAATGAATACAGGGCTTTCTCTGATTGGCTGTGGTGGAGATTGTGACAGCATCTGCCCAAATCTCCACCTCAGCCAATCATTGGAGCCCTGTGTTAATTTATGAAACACAAGGCTTCCTGTGAATGGCTGAGCCCAACTTGATTTCATTCTGGGAGCAAGGAATGGGAAGTTCCCATCCTGCTGTCAGAGAACAGTACTAGCTGATACTACATACAGTTTGTACAATGCTCCCTGCTGGCACTTTTGTGAGTGAAGCAAATAGCTCATTTAGACCAATGCATAACATACAATGGCCAGATGCAAAGATGTGGGCGGTACTCAGTCCCTGAAACAACTAGTTTCTTAAAGTAGAAAGAATGCCCATGGAACTTTTTTGTGGGTCACACCATCAAATCAATACATTTGTTTATAAAAATACATTATTTTATTAACAAATGTTATATTAACATTAAAAACAAAATACAAAATAGATATAATCAAAAGCTAAAAAAATAGACACTAATACAGTGATCAGTGATAATAATATACACTGTCACTCTACTAATGACACTGGCATTTTGAGTAAATCAAGGGGTTAAGTGTGCCTAACAAGTGTTAATGTGTGTATTATGTACTACTTTTTAGTAAAAACCTATTTGTTTCTTCTCTGTACTTTGCAGGGAGAAGAAACAAAGAGAGTGTTCCCTCTGTACAGCACCCTGTGTTGTATATTTAACACAGGGCATTAGGCTGTGATTTGACACAGCTGATTAGCAGGTCCTGGCACACGCCCTGTACCCAGATAAAGCCAGCAACGTATAGATAAGTCACCGTGGCTTACCGCAGTAAAATGCTGGTGGGCGGTACTAAAGTGGTTAAAGTGGCTGTAAACCTCAGACATGAAATATGAACAAAGCATTTGTAATTTCTGATCTGTGTGAAGGGGGGTGTGTCTCATCCCTTCAATCAGCTCTCAGAGCTCTCAGAGCTCTCCTCACTGAGCTCAGCAGAGCTCTCAGAGCTCTCCTCACTGAGCTCAGCAGTGTGTAATTTCAGCTCTCCGCCATCTTTTTTTCTTAACTTTTAGATACGTTTTATAAATTATGCAATTTTGAATGGATGTAGAGAAGAGATTACTGAAGATAAACAGGTACAACTTATGTAGGGGGATTTGCCAGTCACTTCACTGGGTATATGGAAGGGTTTACAGCCACTTTAATTGTGTTCTCTAGAGCACTCCCAAACTTTTGCAAGCAATTGTCCACTTTTTTTTTTTTTTTTTAAATCAAGATAGCAATAATGCTAAAGCCCAAATCAAAACAAAAAAAAAAAAAAAACTAGCCAATAACATGTTATCAGTATTGTCAGTGGAATCCCTGCAGTTGATACCTTCCCGAAGACTTTATTGCCATGCCTTTGTAGAGGAGCAAGGCTTTGCTTCCTCATGCTAGACCTGCCCCCTGGTGATCTAGAAAACTGATGAATGTTGAACTGATGACTACAGGAGGAAATCATTAAAGAGGTTGTAAACCCTCACGTGTGTCAAGTGAAGTGCCTAGCATTTTGTGATACACAGACATGAAACAAATCCTCTTACATAAGTTATAGCTGTGTATCTGCAGCCATTTCTTCTGTAAATAATTCTAAAAACACACAGATGAAAGGATTTCTCTTTAGTTCTAGGGACAGGGGGATGGGATCTGAAGTCTTTACACAGCTGACAGCTCTGAGCCCTGATTGCAATGAAGGGGCAAACCCCATTTACACAGTATAGAGAACAAGCACAGCTGTGGATAACAGTCACAGGCTGGGTGCTGCAGCTCCCTCCCCGTCACTATTCTTTTGGTGTTTGGAAAAGCTGCCATAACTGAGTCATGCTGGTAATAGAGGAACCAAGCAGCTGAGGGAAATGACACTCAGAGCTTTGGAGAGAGACAAGGGCATAGTATAGGAGGATGAGCTTTTATTACATTTCAAGTCTAGAGATTTAAAACCACTTTAATTAACTGCTTCCAGACCGCCTACTGCATATATACTGCAGCAGGGCAGCAGGGCTGCGCAAAATTGTGTACCTGTACGTGATTTTGTGCATGTGGTCTAGGGGCGCATACACATCAATTAGCTGGTCCGGCAGCCGCGATGGCCACCAGGACCTGTTGATCATTCAGAGGAGAGACAGAACAGCGGTCTGACTATGTTAACAAGGCAGACCGCTGTTCTGTCAGGGAGTAAAAGAGAGATCTTGTATTTCAGTTAAGCTGAAACACGGATCGCTCCTTTCCTCCAGTGCATCCACTCTCCCCACAGTTAGAAAACACCTCCTAGGGGCACACTTAACCCCTTGATTGCCCCTGGTGTTAACCCCTTCCCTGCCAGTGTCATTAGTACAGTGACAGTGCTTTTTTTTTTGCCCTGATCACTGTATTGGTGTCACTGATCCCCAAAAAGTGTCCAATTTGTCTGCCGCAATGTTGCAGTCCCACTAAAAATTGCCAATCTCCACCATTACTAGTAAAAACAATAACAAGTCCCTAAATCTATCCTATAGTTTGTAGATGCTACAACTTTTGCGCAAACCAATCAATGCACTTATTGGGATTTTTTTTTAGCAAAAATATATAATGGAATACATTTTTTTATTCAAATTTTTTTTGTTTATAGCGCACAAAATAAAAACCACAGAGGTGATTAAATACCACCAAAAGAAAGCTCTATTTGTGGTAAAAAAGGGACAGCAATTTTATTTGGGTACAGTGTCGCACGACCGCTCAATTGTCAGTAAAAGTAACTCAGTGCTTGTATCGCAAAAAATGGGCTGGTCAAGAAGGGGGGTAAATCTTCCAGAGGTCAAGTGGTTAATTAGCTGAACAGCATTTCTATCACTGACAGTTCTACAGTGCTCAAAAAAAGACGCTCCTGATCCCATGGGAAGAGTAATGATGATATTCCAATGTAGACATAAAATGTTTTCTTTCTGAGTATCGATCTGTTCTAAATAGCCTGCAGACACAGGCATCCAACTGAGATACCTTGTTCCCTCACTGAAATCACACTTCGAAAGCCATGGTTATTTTAATCTGGGGTGTTTTTCAGCATACAAGGCTGAACAAACCCTTGCCGCTAGTATGTTAGTATACCTGATAAACAGAAAAAGACACTCAAGTGTACACATCCTAATATTATCTAAATATTGGGCTGGCTTTATACTGGGAATAGTTCTCAATTTCTTTTCCATTTTAAATATGAATTGCATTCAAATACCGTTTCTGTTCTCAGCTTGAACACACTCTTTTGAGTTTATAAATATATTGCTTTTAAAACTTGTTATATACTGTAGAAAATTTGCAATGGAACTAAAGCACGATTCTTTAATCCTGACTTGGGGTAATATAATGAAAATAAAAAAATATATATTAATTTGTATAACCATTTCAGTGGAAGTAGATGACTGCTAGCACAACAGGCACTCTCCAAGGTCATTCTCATGACTGTTTAGGTCACGTAAAGCACATTGGCTTCAATTGGCTAGATGTACTCTGCATGCACACAGCGCTCTAGGACTTGTTAGCCAATTTATCCAACACCAGGAATTTAAGTGCCATGCATTTGTTAGGAAACAGAGATAAGGAGCTATAATATAGATAATGTATGTTTCATAGGCAACAAAGTTTATAGGCTATATCATAGCAATAAATTGTCTTGGAAAATAAATTGCTTCTTGTTCAACTTCTGACTATCTTAGATTATATTTAACAATTTATTGTGTTGTAGAAATAATCACAATATAATGATTCTGAGCAGCAGCTTGAACCATAGTACAAATGGATTAACATTAAGCATCCCTTGGAGTCTCTCCCGACAAAACCATCAACGAAATTCTCATGTTTCCATTGATTTTGGTGATTTTTCTGAACTTCAGGTTGCTAAAAAGATTCTTATATGTGAATTTCTTCATAAACTGAAAAAAGGGAGCAACAGTAAAGTGGGACTTGTCCTATATTCATAACACCACAAAAAAAAAAAAAAAATACCACAAATATGACAAATTAATTAGTATGTTTCCAATATTAAATTCTACATAAAGGATAAAAATAACATTGGTTATATTTTTAAGCATTCTAAGCCCTGTCACTGATGTGTAAACGCGCAGTGGTTGAGACATAGCTTTTCAAAAAATGTATCCAAGAGACCTTAGGCCCAAGGCCTGTACTCGTAGAACACACAGCATGTGCTCCCGATGTTTGTACTGAGAGAATGCATTGAGCCAATATTATAAAAAAAATAAATGTGAAAAAAAACCACGCTAAGAAATATTCTGAATGAATACCTTCATTGAGACATATACACAGTGAGTAAACATAACATAGATAAAGGTCGCGCTATTCAAGCATGGATTTACAAATGTAAAAATTAGATGATTAGAACAGTCCACAAGTGATGTGAAGTTAATTCCTGATGTCAATCTTCACCATCCACCACCGTAGTAATCTTAAATAGTGCCTCCACCAACAGCTGAAAGGCTCGCTTAACAGTTCCTATTGATCCCTCATTACAAGGGATCATTAGCACTTGTGGCTTTAGCCCAGCCAAGGCCTTTCTCCAGATCCAGATGATCTCTCAACAAGATCACCCCTTGGCACAGTATAAGATGTGAACATTTCTCACTCAGATTCCAGGTGATGCATCTCCTCCATCCGAAGGAAACACAAAGGACCTGGAGAAAGGTCTTGGCTGGGCTAAAGCCACAAGAGCTAACGATCCCTTGTAACGAGGGATCAATAGGAGCTGGTAAATGAGCCTTTCAGCTTTTGGTGGAGGCACTGATATTTCAGATCACTACAGTGGTGGATGGTGGAGATTGCCCTCAGGATTTATTTTCACATCACTTGTGGACTTTTCTAATCATCTAATTTTTACATTTATATATACATAATTGATGTCTGTTGGTGTCTATTTTATATTGAGCCAATATGTTTAATTATTTAAGGACCACTTCATGTACATTTACTGTGGCAGGGCGGCCCTTAAGCACAAAATCATGTACCGTACGTGATTCTTGTTATCTGTTCTGGGGGGTGATCATTCGTAGGAGAGGCAGAACAGCAGTCTGCCTATGTAAACAAGGCAAAAATGAAAAAATGTTGAGGTGCCTGGATTTACCGCACTATTAGTATACAACTATTTAGATAATTAATATAGTAATTAACCACTTGCCGACCGCCGCACGACGATATACGTCGACAGAATGGCACGGGCAGGCATATGGGCGTATATATACGTCCCTGCCTTCCCGCGGGTGGGGGGCCCTATGGGGCCTCCCCCCCCCCCCGGTGCCTGCGGCGGTCGGTATTCGTTCGGGAGCGATCCGGGATGAGGGGGCGGCCATTCATTCATGGCCACCCCCTCGCGATCGCTCCCGACGAATGGAAATGCTCCGTGTAATGTAAACACAGGCAGAGGAAGTGATGTAATCTCTCCTCCGTGTCGGTATTTTTCATTCCGGCACCGAGGAGAGAGGATCGGTGAGTTGCACCAACACGACACTACACAGTAGAACATGCCAGGCACACTCACACCCCCCCTTCACCCCCCGATCACCCCCCCAATTACCCCTGCCCCCCAGTCACAGTGACACCAATTGCATTTTTTTTTTTTTTGCACTGGTGTCATTTGTGACTGTAATAACTGTTAGGGCAGTTAGGGTTAGCCCCCTTTAGTTCTAAGGTACCCCCCTAACCCCCCCAATAAAGGTTTAACCCTGTGATCACCCCCCGTCGCCAGTGTCACTAAGGCTGGGTTCACATTGCAGCGGTTTATGAGAACGGATGTGATTCGCACCGCACTGCAGTGCAAATCACATCCGATCTCTGTGCGATTCGAGTTCAGCCATACAGATAGTATGGCTGAATTTGCGTCGCACCCGCCGCACCCGCCGCAAATTCGCACGGGACCCTTTTTTTGGTCCGCAGCAGAATCGGATCGCATGGGTGTTCACACCATGCGATCCGAGTTTGCAGATCGCACTGCGATATGCAAACTGATCTGGGGGTGTCATTAACATTTCACTGACACTCCCAGCAGTTCGCATAGGGCAGTGTGAACTGCCGCCGGGAGGCATGCGATGCGGGAACCCGCCGTGGATTCGTGGCGTTCCTGCATCGCTCCAGTGTGAACCCAGCCTAATAAGCGATCATTTTTCTGATCGCTGTATTAGTGTCACAGGTGACGCTAGTTAGGCAGGTAGGTATTTAGGTTCGCCGCAGCATTTTATAGCGCCAGGGACCCCCATATACTACCGCATAAAGCCCCCTGATTGCCCCCTAGTTAACCCTTTCACCAGTGATCACCATATAACTGTTACAGGTGACGCTGGTTGGTTAGTTATTTTTTTATAGTTTCAGGGCACCCGCCATTTATTACCTAATAAAGGTTTAACCCCCTGATCACCCGGCGGGTGTCATTTGTGACTGTAATAACTGTTAGGGCAGTTAGGGTTAGCCCCCTTTAGTTCTAAGGTACCCCCCTAACCCCCCAATAAAGGTTTAACCCCGTGATCACCCCCCGTCGCCAGTGTCACTAAGGCTGGGTTCACATTGCAGCGGTTTATGAGAACGGATGTGATTCGCACCGCACTGCAGTGCAAATCACATCCGATCTCTGTGCGATTCGAGTTCAGCCATACAGATAGTATGGCTGAATTCGCGTAGCACCCGCCGCACCCGCCGCAAACTCGCACGGGACCCTTTTTTTGGTCCGCAGCAGAATCGGATCGCATGGGTGTTCACACCATGCGATCCGAGTTTGCAGATCACACTGCGATATGCGAACTGATCTGGGGGTGTCATTAACATTTCACTGACACTCCCAGCAGTTCGCATAGGGCAGTGTGAACTGCCGCCGGGAGGCATGCGATGTGGGAACCCACCGCGGATTCGTGGCGTTCCCGCATCGCTCCAGTGTGAACCCAGCCTAATAAGCAATCGTTTTTCTGATCGCTGTATTAGTGTCACAGGTGACGCTAGTTAGGCAGGTAGGTATTTAGGTTCGCCGCAGCTTTTTATAGCGCCAGGGACCCCCATATACTACCGCATAAAGCCCCCTGATTGCCCCCTAGTTAACCCTTTCACCAGTGATCACCATATAACTGTTACAGGTGACGCTGGTTGGTTAGTTATTTTTTTATAGTTTCAGGGCACCCGCCATTTATTACCTAATAAAGGTTTAACCCCCTGATCATCCAGCGGGTGATATAAGTTTGAGGGTCAGATAAGGTCTGCGTCGCCCCAGGCAGCGTCAGGTTAGTGCCAGTACCGCTAACACCCACGCACAAAGCATACACCTCCCTTAGTAATATAGTATCTGATCAGATCTATATTAGCGTCGCCAGCAGTTTAGGTTTCCCAAAACGCATTGTTAGCGGGATCAGCCCAGATACCTGCTAGCACCTGCGTTTAGCCCCTCCGCCAAGCCCAGACCAGCCCACCCAAGTGCAGTATCGATCGATCACTGTCACTTACAAAACACAACACGCATAACTGCAGCGTTCGCAGAGTCAGGCCTGATCCCTGCGATCGCTAACAGTTTTTCTTGTAGCGTTTTGATACAGTCGCTGACAGCCTAGGTGCTTTTTTACCTGTGAGTCTCACTAGTGTACCCCTAAATTTAGGGGTGTCTACTTTCCAAAATGGGGTCATTTGGGGGGGGGGGTTTGTGCCATCTTGGCATTTTATGGCCTTCAAAACTGTAATAGGTAGTGAGGAGTGAAGTCAAAAATTTACGCCCTTAGAAAGCCTGAAGGCGGTGCTTGGTTTTCGGGGCCCCGTACGCGGCTAGGCTCCCAAAAAGTCCCACATATGCGGTATCCCCGTACTCAGGAGAAGCAGCAGAACTTATTTTGGGGTGTCATTTCACATAAGCCCATAGCATGTGTGAGCAATATATCATTTAGTGACAACTTTGTGAAAAAAAAATAAAAAAAAATTAAAGTTTGTAATATTCCCGCAACTTGTGGCAAAATATAAAATATTCCATGGACTCAACATGCCTCTCAGCAAATAGCTTGGGGTGTCTACTTTCTAAAATGGGGTCATTTGTGGGGGTTTTGTGCCATCTTGGCATTTTATGGCCTTCAAAACTGTAATAGGTAGTGAGAAGTGAAATCAAAAATTTACGCCCTTAGAAAGCCTGAAGGCGGTGCTTGGTTTTCGGGGCCCCGTACGCGGCTAGGCTCCCAAAAAGTCCCACATATGTGGTATCCCCGTACTCAGGAGAAGCAGCAGAATTTATTTTGGGGTGTCATTTCACATATGTCCATAGCATGTGTGAGCAATATATAATTTAGTGACAACTTTGTGAAAAAATAAAAATAAAAATAAAAGTTTGTAATTTTCCCGCAACTTGTGGCAAAATATAAAATATTCCATGGACTCAACATGCCTCTCAGCAAATAGCTTGGGGTGTCTACTTTCTAAAATGGGGTCATTTGTGGGGGTTTTGTGCCATCTTGGCATTTTATGGCCTTCAAAACTGTAATAGGTAGTGAGAAGTGAAATCAAAAATTTACGCCCTTAGAAAGCCTGAAGGCGGTGCTTGGTTTTCGGGGCCCCGTACGCGGCTAGGCTCCCAAAAAGTCCCACATATGTGTTATCCCCGTACTCAGGAGAAGCAGCAGAATTTATTTTGGGGTGTAATTTCCCATATGCCCATAGCATGTGTGAGCAATATATCATTTAGTGACAACTTTGTGTAAAAAAAAAATAAATATTTTTTTGTCATTATTCAATCGCTTGAGGCAAAAAAATAAAATATTCAATTGGCTCAACATGCCTCTTATCAATTTCCTTAGGGGGTCTACTTTCCAAAATGGGGTCATTTGGGGGGGGGGTTGTACTGCCTTGCCATTTTAGCATCGTAAACTAAAAGCTGCGTAAATTCCAGAAAACGTACCTTAGTTTGTAGATGTGACAATTTTTGCGCAAACCAATAAATATACAGTTATTGACTTTTTTTTTACCAAAGACATGTAGCTGAATACATTTTGGCCTAAATGTATGACTAAAATTGAGTTTATTGGATTTTTCTAATAACAAAAATTAGAAAATATCATTTTTTTTCAAAATTTGCAGTCTTTTTACGTTTATATCGCAAAAAATAAAAATCGCAGAGGCAATCAAATACCATCAAAAGAAAGCTCTATTTGTGGGAAGAAAAGGACGCAAATTTTGTTTGGGTACAACATTGCATGACCGCGCAATTACCAGTTAAAGCAGCGCAGTGCCAAATTGTAAAAAGACCTCTGGTCATTGACCAGCAAAATGGTCCGGTCTGAAAGTGGTTAATTCAACCTTTCACCATGTAGTATCAACAACATGGCACAGTCCATGCAACCACAAAAACTGCATATAAGAAAAAAAAGAAAGGACAAGGCCTTCCAAAGGGGTCGCAGAATGATAGTCTGCCTTGTTTATATAGTAACTGAAAAATACAGTTGAATTTAATTAAATTTTATTTAAAAAAAATACACCATAATATCAAATATGACAAAATACCAAAAATAGCGGCCTGAGTGTAACTTTTCAAAACATTAAAAAAGACAACGTTGTCATTTAAAAAGAGGAATCTCAGCTGCACACACATCTACACAATCAGACATACACACAGCTCAAAGGATGGGAGTTGATTGAAGTATTGTTGATCAATATATTGCATATACTATTGTCCTCCTTCTTAATTAATCAGTGGCTGAATTCCCTGCCAGTTTTTATTGAACCGGCCGCTGCCGCCCCACATCTGGCCTGTGTGAACGGGGCTTAAGAAACACATTTCGACACATTTCTGACTACGACAATCATATAATGAGAATAAAGGTACCCCCTGATCTAATATAAAGCTGCCTGATTCAGCTAAAAAACATTTGACATGGGGAAAGGGCATGCTTTTGGATGGGTATTCTCTGACCAATCAATCCCAAGTAAATAAATTCATTTTTTCTCTTGGACTTTATTAGGGATAGGGGACTGGGCAGCTTCAACTATTCGGGGTCAATTAAATTCAAGCATTATAAGGAAATTATATGGTGATATGCCCAGTCACGAATCTTCAACCCAAAACTCGTAAGTGTATGTAATGATTCAAAAGACACAAAAAAACAAGAAAAAACAAGGTGCTTCATACAAAATAATCAATTTTCATTTTAGTATGGTTAAGTAAAAGTTGTGAAAGTGATCTCATTGAAATGCTATTGTATTATCTGATTTAAAGTATGAAGCTTTTTGCAATCCAAAATGAGAAAAATACTTCTTAAGAATTGTGCAGATCTGGGTAGAAGCTTCAGAACTATTTTGTTTGATATGTATGCCAATAATTGATATAAAGGTGTGCATGCTTACATATGTACATAGTTGGTTAGGCTAAATAAAGACACCAGTCCATACAGTTCAACCCTGTTCAACATTAAAAAGAGAAAAGGTTAGATTTTTATGTACTATGTGCATAGCATCCTAATTAAATTTGTTAATATTTATCTTAATCACATAGATGACCATCAGGTCCCTTTTTTACATTTTAAATTGTAAATAAATAAATATATATATATATAAGTATAGACCATCGCAATAATATAAACATGACTAGACACATAAAAAATCCTATGGCTAACACGATCAGCTTAGTTTGTGGTCATTTATAAAGTTAACATTCTGTGCAAACTGTAGCTTTATAGACACAAGCCAAATGCTTTATGACACCTGAAATGTAATTAACTATATTGAATTTAAATTAGATTTGCAACTGAGCTTAAATGTGAACTTATCTGCTACCAGATATGACTGCCAACCAATCCGAACCATTTACTATGTGCAATATCCATTAAACACTTTTTTTATAGCTCACAACATTTGCTTACCTATTAAGAAAGTGTTTAATCAGGGCTATGCTGAAACACAGCTCTTGTGATTTAAAGTACTTCAGTTCATATGCTATCGAGCTGTCCAAATCTGATCAAATGTGATATTGTGATATTGTATAATAGGAACCCGTGGGAGATTAAAAGAGGAGACAATGGCTCTGACACTTCACTAACTCATCTAAATTAGAGCAGTTTCCCCCACACTGACAGGCATAACGGACAAAGTATACAGACTTTATATTTTTATTTATTTATTTATTTTATTTACAGCACTTGAGAGTGAATAACGTCAAGTTCAATTTCTTCTTTACTTTCCAAATATGAATGCCGTATTACTAACGTGCCTGGGGGAGTTGCCAGTTAGGAAATATGCACTATGCTTAAAATAAATAGAAGGGCTTATGTTGTCTGGAAAGAAAAAAATATATATAAAACATAGCATAAAATTGCTAACTTGGCTGACTCCATAATTAGTTTGGAGATCTGAGCTTGTGATGGATGAAAAGATACAGCACTTGTAGCAGAAGGCCTTTGCCTATTGACAACTCAGCTATGGATATATCATTTCCATCTGTGTCATCCTGCCAGGCAATTTGGTCTGTATCCTGAATAAAGTCCAGAGCCCATCTGGAGTCAAGGCTGTGAAGTGCGATGATTGATGTCAGATAGCTTTTGTTGGGTGGCCTAATGCCCGCTCATTTAACAAACGATGTTCTATCAAGCTATACATAAAACTTTAATCTGGATATTCACTGAAAGTATTAAACAGAAGTGTGGAGGCTTAACAAATCCAGGGAACATGCCATGCCAATTATATTGAGCTGGGAGGTCACCAGACCACTGAAGAGATGTGGAAATCAAAACAACTATATTCCAGCCCTGCGGGGATAGGGGAAGAGGAATCTTTCAGCAAAGCAACATTTTAAACAAACATAAAGGCTTCATATGAATTTGTACATCTTGCCCCAGGATATAATGCACAGCGTATAAACTGCTAACAACAATCTTCCGCACTATAAAGAACAACCCATTTCCAGCGTGTGTGAAGTGTGTCCAAGGTCAATATTATAGTATGACAAGAAAACAGATAAATGTGGAAATATGTTTAAAGCCTGTAATATGTAAAATGTGCTGAACCAAAATCTATTCATTTGACTATATTTTTATTTAGCAAATCACAATTCACCCCTATGGTGTACATGTACTGAATTTTTTTTATATTATTATTTTTATTATTATTATACCTACATATTGTACATTCACATCAGTCCCTGCCCTCAAGGAGCTTACAATCTAAGGTTCCTAACACACATTTATACATACACATACTAGGGACAATTGACACAGGATCCATTTAACATACCAACATGTCTTTGGAGTATGGGAGGAAGAAACCAACGCAGGCACAGGGAGAACACGCAAACTCCAGGCAGGAAGTGTCATGGTTGGAATTGTTGGAATATATTAAACAACTTTAGGAGACATTAATTAAAGAATATGTTAGGAGACAACCAAGAAAAAACATTAGTCTCAGTAGGGTAAAAGTATTGTTCTACTGCATGTCTGGGTAATCTCTTAGGACTACCTAAGGACTTTGCTGCCCTCTAGGACTGGGGATGTCCTATGAACTCCCTACCCCAATCTGTCCGACTGTCCCCTAATCTATCCATCTTTAGACGATCCCTGAAAACCCTTTACTTTAAAGAAGACTATCCTGCTTCTAACTAATACAGTGTTTTACTTCCTCCATCAGCTCATCTCCCACAGCTATTACCTTTTGTATCAATTGACCCTTCTTTGTATTATAAGTTCTAATGAGCAGGGCCCTCTGATTCCTCTTGAACCAAATTGTAATGTAACTGTAATGTCTGTGCAGCGCTTAACAAAATAAAGGCAATCTGTTGGCGCTATATAAATCCTATATAATAATAAGAATAATAATAAAAAAAAAAAAAAATGACCACTGAAAAATAATCAAAACAAAAGAGGAAGCACAGGCCTAGTGCATTATCCCAGACATTTTTAATAAAAAATAGATTTTTTAAAAGTACTCACAAACACATGACATAAAAGTGCTTGTATAGCCACTCCTTCGTAGCATGGTACTTCCAAATTGGACAATAACCAGCTTTGTACCAGTTAGGGGGAAATCTCATGGGATCCTTGCATGCTGACATGTTTCAAAGGGGATTCCATCACAGCCCAGCAACAAGTGATCTTTCAACCCAATTTATATACACACAAGAGAATAAGCATTCTGACATGCCCACAGCATGGGACCCACAGGTCCCGCCCCCTTACTGGGAGGAGGGGAAAAGAGGGAACTGTTATTATTATCAGAAAATAAAAATAAAACATAGACCTAAAAATCTGCATACTTGTATAAATCTCTCTCTCTCTCGGCTAGGGTAAATAAAAGGAATACACATATCTCCCTATGTAGATCTCTTTCTCATAACATGGATACAATACTGAGTGCAAAATACAGATGTAAGCATACCTAATTAATGTCTATAGTTTATTTTATGATAATGATAATAGTTCCTTTTTTTCCCTATGGCTTCACTCCTCCCACTAAGGGGGAGGGACCTTTGGTTCCCATTCTCTGGGCATGTCAGAATGCTTATTCTCTTGAGTGTATATACATTGGGCCTGAAAGATCACTTGTTGCTTGGCTCTGATGAAGAACCGCGTCAACCAGCAGGGATCCTGGTGAGATTCCCACTTATGTACTTGGTGATTGTCCAATCTGGAAGTACCAAGCCATGGGTGAGTGGCTAGACAAGTGCTTTTATCTCATGTGTTTTTAAGTAGTTTTTTGAAATCTATATGTTTTTCTATAAAAAGTTGTGGGATAATGCACTAGGCCTGTGTGCCTTCTTTGGCTTTAATATGTCAGAAGACACTAACACAAATATTAAAAAAGTAGGCCAACTTCAAATGGTTATCAATATAATCTGATATAAAATAATGAAAAAAGAAATGAAACACCCTTCATGTATTATTATCTATTGTAGTCTAGAAATCTGGTGGTCTTCTATGAGTGGATGTTCACATTTAAATTCTCTCTATTTTGAAACTCTGATGTTGTTTAAAAAGTTTGTTTTAGGTGAGTTTGCCCCCAGATCTGGGAGTATACATAAGCTCAAGGATGGACACAGGAAAATAAAACTACCAATATCATCATATAATTAATGTGAGTTGTATTCTCAATAAATTTTTATTGAATTTTAGTACATACATCGAACATAAACAACATAAGCAAGTATGTAGCACAGTAAGTCATCGTTCTCAAAAAAGCTCCTTGAATAAAGAGGAGAAAGAAAATAAAACACAGGTGAAATAATAGCAGTGAAAGAACATACAAAAGTACACAAAGTGATATACTTTAACATGTTTCATCTAGGGCTGGACTGGCCTACCGTGATACCGGGAAATTTCCCAGTAGGCAGCCTGCCCTGGGGCTGCTTTGAGCTGTGGCTGCAATGCAGCGCTCCGCTCCCTCCCTCTCTCCTCCTGTGTATAATGGAGCTGGGTCTGTGTTCAGTGGCCGCACTGTTATAAGATTCCGCCCCCTAGACCGGTTCGTATGATAGTAGATTGAAGGTTCCACCTATCACATGAGCCAGTCTAGGGGGGGCGGGGACTTGTAACAGTGTGGCCGCCGAACACAGACCCAGCTCCAAGATACAACGCTGGAGATATCCGCTGTCTCTGCGCTGTTACAATGGTGAGCCAGCATTGCACAGTAAGGCTGAATGCACGAGCACAGTGAGGATGCAATGATGGACACAGTGAGGCTGAATTCACAGGCACTGGCTGCAATGATGGGAACAGTGTGGCTGCATTCACGGGTAAAGGCTGCAATGGTGGGCACAGGGAGGTTGAATTCACGGGCACTGGCTGCAAAGGTGGGCACAGCGAGGCTGCATTCAAGGGCACAGGCTGCAATGGTGGGCACAGTGATGCTGAATTCAAGGGCACAGGCTGCAATGGTGGGCACAGTGAGGCTGCATTCACGGCACAGTGAAGATGTAATGGTGGGCACAGTGAGGCTGCATTCACAGGCACAGTGAGGCTGCAATGCTGGGCAAAGTGATTCTGCATTCACGGGCACAGTGAGGCTGCGATGGTGGGCACAGTGATGCTGCATTCACGGGCACAGTGGGGATGCAATGGTGGGCACAGTGAGGTTGAATTCACGGGTACAGGCTGCAATGGTGTGCACAGTGAGGCTGCAATGGTGGGCACAGTGATGCTGCATTCATGTCACAGTGAGGCTGCAATGGTGGGCATAGTGATGCTGCATTCACGGGCTCAGTAAGGCTGCAATTGTGGGCACAGTGATGCTGCATTCACGAGCACAGTGAGGCTGCAATGGTGGGCACAGTGAGGCTGAATTCACGGGGATAGTGAGACTGCAATGGTGTGCACAGTGAGGCTGAATTCACGGGCACAGTACGCATGCAGTGGTGGGCACAGTTAGGCTGCATTCATGGGCACAGTGAGGATGCAATGGTGGGCACAGTTAGGCTTCATTTATGGGCACAGTGAGGATGCAATGGTGGGCACAGTTAGGCTGCATTCCCGGGCACAGTGAGGATGCAATGGTGGGCACAGTTAGGCTGCATTCACGGGCACAATGAGAATGCAATGGTGTGCACAGTGAGGCTGAATTCACGGGTACAGTGAGTCTGCCTTTACGGGCACAGTGAGGATGCAATGGTGGGCATAGTGAGCCTGTATTCGGGGCACCGTGAGGATGAAATGGTGGGCACAGTGAGGCTGAATTCACGGCACAGGCTGCAATGGTGGGCACAGTGAGCTGAATTCATGGGCACAGACTGCAATGATGGGCACAGTGATGCTGCAATCATGGGCACCGTGAGGCTGCATTCATGGGCACAGTGATGCTGCATTCATGGGCAGTGAGGTTGCAATGATGGGCACAGTGAGGCTGCATTGGTGAGCACAGTGAGGCTGAATTCATGGGCACAGTAAAGCTGCATTTGATGGGCACAGTGATGCTGCATTTGATGGGAACTGGTGAGGCTGCATTGATCTCCTGTATCATGTGTGCAGTCTCTGACCATCTCTTGTAGCGTGTCTGTATTCTCTTACCATCTTTGGTATGATGTCCTCAGTCTCTAACCATCTCTTGTAGCATGTCTGCAACCTCTGACATCTCCTGTATCATGTCTGCAGTCTCTGAGGGAGTCTGGAGAGTCAAGAATGGGAGCACCGCCGGGATGGGGGGTCATGGGAGAAGTCAGACGTGTGTGGACTGTGGTGAGGAGACTATAGGATAAAACTGGAGCCAACTGACTGAGCCCTGCATTGTGCACCTGAGAGGAGGTCAGTGACAGCGCTACTAGGCCAGTCTGAGGGGGGTCACTGATGTAAGGGTGGCATGAATATAATGTAAGGGGCCACTGATCTGATATAAATATGTGCTTTCATATCTGTTTTATATATATATATATATATATATATATTATAATACACTCTTCAAATATGCTTTAAAATACACGGTTTTCCCTCTCATAAACAATAAAGTTATGGTGTTGGGCTGGTATAGTGATGCTATGGGGCTGGTATGAATTTTTTTCCAGGGCTGGTTTTTATTCCCAGTCCGGCCCTAGTTCCATCCATATGGCCTCCAAGGAGGAGGTTGAATCAACACTTTAACAAGAGATACTGTATGCAACCACATTATCATTCACTGGGAAAGCTAAATAGTGAAGATTTTAAGTGGTCGACCTTTTACAAAGTTATCATACCAGCTAAGCTATGGTGCCCAACTTTGTTTTTACTGGAGATAGGCATTTAAAATTTTTGTAATTAGCAATTCAAAAGTGTGGTGTGTTTGCGTCGTTGGGATGACATCTAACAGTGTTGGGGGTTGGTTAGATTTTCAGAGTCTGGTCAATGACAATCTGGTTGCAAGAAGGATGTGTATCATCATCTTGCGCAGTGCGGTAGGTATACAGTCGACGGCTAGGTTTAGAATTGCTATGTCAGGTGTTGGGGAAATGGTAAGGCCTGTATAAGGCCTCATGCACACTGGATGTTTTTGGACGTTTTTAAAGCAGCTGTTTTTGGCTTCAGACATTTTTTTCTACAGTCAATAAACTCCCCATCATGTTATCCATGCACACATAGGTTGTTATCAGTCGTTTTTGGCTGGGGTGTCTTTTTGGCTTAAAAAACAAAACAAAAAAACAAGTGGGTTCTGAGAGAAGTCTCTCAGCTGTTTTCAGTTGTAAAAACGCTCTAACGTCAAAAAAACGTGATAAACCCTCATAAACGCTGCTGATCCATTGAAAAAAAAAACGCTATTGCAAAAACATAAAAAAAAAAAACATTGAAAAACTCACTGCAAAGCTTCTGCCGTTTTTGTAACATTATTTTAACGTCCAGTGTGCATGAGGCCTTAATGTGAGTTTTAAGTGGACAAGATCTATCTGTTGTATGGAAGGGCTTTCTCCTCAAGCAAATTTGAGACACAGAAGATCTAAAACTCTCTGCACAGTTTGGCTTGTGTAAGTAAAATATTCTATAATTGCAGAACTATCCAAAGCTAGCAGTGGTTACTAAGTAAAGTAGCAAGACTACAACAAAACCACCACGGCACACCATCCATCAGGAGCTACTGGTGAGAACTTCGCTGGATTTCATGATGTCTTCAATTTTCTCACTCTTTTATTAATTACATTCAATGTTCAATTACAGCCTGCGATTCTATAACTACATATTATCTATCTACCTGTGACAACATACCGATTCCTCATTTCTTACATTCCATGATAAATAAAGTATGTACCATGTAATTTAAACTCAAAAAAAATATATAATTTACTGTATTTCTATCTTGCATTTGACAATTGGGATATATGGATTGGGTAAATCAAGAGAAATACCATGTCAAGCTTGTCCCTACTGTGCAAATAAAATAAAAAAATGGGTTCAGCACCTCTAATTATATAGATAATTTAACTAAGGATGATTTTTTTTTTTATCAAAGAAACTATAATAATACATTTCTGAGAAAAAGTACATACTAATTCTTTATCATTTGCATATAAAACATTCAAAAAGAAATGTGCAACAGGCTGATGAATGCAGCTTCACCATTGACATGAATGCAGCCTCACGAGTGCCATGAATGAAGCCTTACGAGCGCCATGAATGCAACCTCACGAGCGCCATGAATACAGCCTCAGAATGCAGCCTCACCATTGATATGAATGCAGCCTCACAAGTGCCATGAATGCTACCTCACCATTGCCATCTGTGCAGCCTGATCCATGCCCATCTGTAGCCTTGGATGGGACAGGGAGGGGGGCGGGACAAGTGCCAACAGATTACATACAGGAGAATCTCCTGTTTACTCTGTGGCCTCTTTAATTAATATAATCCTATGATAGACAGAACAGTCATCCAATGCCAGCCCAGGAGATGGGACTTCCTATTAAAGAGGCCGCCGAGTAAACCGGAGATTCTCCTGTATGTAATCTGATGGCACTAGTCCCGCCCCCTCCATGTGCCCACCGAAGCTGCTAGAACGATTAATATGGTATATATGCCGCTCAAGGATTCATTGGGGATCACAAAAGATATTATATATATATATATATATATATATATATATATATATATATATATATATATATATATATATATATCCGAATTACCAGTATGGCTGTATTAAACTGTAACACAGGCCGCAATTGGCCCGCAGGCCGTACTTTGGGCGTGCCTGGCTTAAAGTATTACTAGACCCAGGGCCCTGCATTCACCATCTCACTATATCTGGTCTCCCACAGAATATGGAAATTCTATTATTTTAGTAAATATAAACTGCTAAATACCCTTTCTCATCAGCAGTATATAGCAGTCTTATGACTTCTATCAGTGCCTGGTTAAAGCTTGTAGGAGGAGTTTTCATTCTGCACCGACTGTCCTATCAATATGCAGGACCCATGACCCTCTATCTGGACAGTGCGTGTTGGCCCTGTGCTGATCACATGCACCCTCCCAAGACATAAAAAAAAAACTCTCTAGCAATACTCTCCAAACTAAGCATGTGTGAAATATATTGAGGACAGTAGAAGGAGGAGAGGATCAGAGGAGACAACTCTTTTTACACAATGTAGAGGATTAACCCCTTAGGTTCCACAGTGAGTATAACAAGCATGCTTTACTGCATATACAGACTGATTTTACTGTTGTGGGTTTAGAAACACTTTAACGTGGATGTAAACCTCATTCATGAAATTTGACCTGGGCACATACTGTATATCTGTAGTGTTTACTTATCTCTCTCCAAAGCACTAAGTCCCATGTCTCTCTGCTGCTCCGTTCCTCTGTTATCAGCATTATAACTTCTGACAAGTTCTCTGACACTGGAGATAAATGCAGCTGAAAATTTGCGTTACGGAGGGTGCTATAAATACATTAGCAGAAAGCTTATCTGTTCACAGCACATCTCTGCACGTTTTTTCGTCCATCTGTCTATGTGGAGGGGGATGTGTCTTTCCTCCAATCATCTGTCACACAGTATATGCCCATACCCCCCCCCCCCCCCCCACTGCTGAAACAGGAAGAAATATTTCTAACACAATGTTCATTTTTTAAAGAGTCTAGAAAGCTGAAGACAGCAGATATACAAATAAAACATATGTAGGGAGATTTGTTTTACCTCTGTGGCTGTAGGCTGTTCCCTGGGTATATGTGTGAGGGTTTACAACCACTTTAAGCATATGATAATTTAAAGGAAAAATATTGTCAAAGCTATTTTGACTATACTTCTTCTTTGGAATGAAGGAGCACTCCTGTGACCCATTTTCAACTGACAGTAAGCTAAAGTCTGCAGAGAGCAGACATCACTCAGCTGGTCTAGGCTCTGGAAAGATGCTGGCTTTACAGTCAGGCTCCTGCTGCTGTCAATCAAATCCTGTGAGGAGGAAGTGTGGGCGGAAACCAAGTCACACTTTGTTTGTCTGTGGATGCACACAGCCTGGTTCAGGAGCACGCCCCCGTAGAACGCAGCCTGCTGAGAGAGCACTCAGAGAAGAAGAGGTGCTGACAGCACTGGCGGGGGACTCCTGAAGAGGAGGTAAACCACCGTTCTGTGCAATATTATTGCAAAAAAGCAGGTGTGTATACCATGTTTATTATTTTAATTACAGAAAAAAGTAGGGTTTACAATTACTTTAAGGCATATCAGCATATTGAGCTATTTAAAAAATAGAATGAACTACTGGCCTATAATCTTTCACAGTGTTAGTGTTCCAGTGTATATGAAGTTCCCAAATACTTAAATAAATTTAATGTTGTGCATTGAAAGCTACAAAGCAAATTGCAAAATCAATAATTATAGAGCTGCACTCTCTAATCTATCCTTTTCATCCCAACCCTCTCTAGCTGCGCTTTCAATATCTTCATGATATTAAATGTGCTAAAAATAAAACCCTCCTCCCTCTCCCCAACTTATCCTATTAGCCTTTAGCGTCACAAACGGCTAAATAAATAAAACATCCCCTCACACCTATTCACTAGTTGTGGATAGAACATTTGATACAATGTTTAATAAAGTGTTCACTCTAAAGTGCAAAATTCATTGTATTAAATATTCAATTTGTATACAATGCAGCTTAGAAGCATACAGTATACTGTATAATAAACCCTATCAAATGCCCAAAACATATGAAATTATACAAATAAAGTGCATAAAATGTGGGGGGGGGGGGACAAAATTAAAAAAACCCTTTATAAATGGGAAAGACATTCAAGTAATCACTCTTCAATTCAGTAAAACATCCAGAAGCCCACAAAAAAAAGTGCAATAAATATATGAAAAGCCAATCTTCAAAACAATAACATATCACTTCAGGGTTTTTTTATCTTGTGGCCACCTCCACAAATCACACTATTATCCACATTTTGGGGATCCACTCACCAAATGATGTTGGCCCCTTAAGGCAAATAAGTTTGGTCTAGCATAATTTATATATTTATCTGTGCAGCGCACAAACCTCCCTCCACTCCTCAGTCCTGTTTATCAGATCCCAATGATATGTATTGTAGCGCTGACCCCCGAAGGAGCTGCTGGTTTTATTGGGCTTACCGTTACCTTCTTGTCCTTGTCTCGGTCTAGGGTTTCCCGTGGTAGATGGCCCTAAGAAATGCATAAACTGACACTGGATCTTCTTTTGGGTTGTTTATTTAGAAGATAACACAGTCTCTGTAGAGGGTTAGGAGGAAGTTCAGGTACTTTTGGACTGCAGAAATAGAAATCCAGAGAATAACCATTTCACAGTTGGATTCTCACAACCTCTGGATAGACCCCCTCTCACTAGGCCTAACAGCCTTTAGGCTGTTAAGTACAGCAAAGTTTATGCCACAGACTTGGATGCAAAATACTTGAGAAAAGTCTCTGCCACAGACTTGAATGTAAAATACTTGAGAAAAGTCTCTGCCACAGACTTGAATGTAAAATACTTGAGAAAAGTCTCTGCCACAGACTTGGATGTGAAATACTTGAGCTTAACCGAGGGATATAGACAAATTTAGAGAACTATCATATGGTACCAGTATCTCTCAGCTGGTGCGTATGAATGTAAGTCCATGAAGTATCCTTCAACTGAGCCTCCAGGCTCCTTCAGAGAAACCAGCCTTGTGCATGGCCTTCGCCTGAAGAGTCCTCTCCTGGTTGCTTCTCCAGTTGCTGGGCCTCTCCTTAGATGAGACGGCACCGGACTACCTTTGAATTCTCAGGCCTGGACATCCATTCAGGCCTGTCCCTGCAGTTACTTCGCCTCGGGCTATCCAGCTCCGAGACTTGGAATTGCATGGATCCGCACCCCAGGCCAGGAGGGCAATGGGGGCTGGTCAGGAGCACCAGGATCAAACAGACAGAAAATATCTTCTGGACCGGAACCCATAACACGTGATGTCAGTACCTTAAATACCACCTCCCAGAGTGCACTGGGCTGGTTCTGAGAAAACATGGCACTCAATACACCCAGCTAAACTGCATTCTACCACTTTCCGGTGGTGACAGCGACACCTGCGGCCAAGAGGAACTCAGTGAAATCCAGCCAGACTGGTACTGAAACCATAATTTAGCAAAATTAGCCCTAAAACCCAACTGTGGTTTCAGGAATATTAATTTTCAAAAACATATAGTGCATGCTCGTCAGGAGCTGGCGCCACAGTATGAATCAATTATCATGTGTGGGGAGTTAGTGTGGTGTATACTGTCTGTCTGGCATTATAATAGCAGGTTATCCTTAGTGCTAGGACAGCACTCAGAAAATTAGAGTTTTATGTTGGCTTTCAAATCTATATTTTAATAAGGCTACGTTCACACTGAAAGCACCCGGCATTATTGGTAAATTGGTAAATTATTGGTAATAAACCGGCAAAATTGGTAGTTTTAGTGGCGCTTTACCATCATTTTAGGGGCGTGCTTTTAACCCTCTCTAGTAGCCAAAGAAAGAGTTAAAAGTGCCCGTGTTGCAGGCAGCACTGCCCAATCATTTCAATGGGCAGGGCGTTTTGGGAATGGCGTATACACCGCTCCCAAACTGCCCCAAAAATCATGCTTGCAGGACTTTTTTTCCCGTCCCACCCAGCCCCTGTGTGAAAGCACTCAGGTTTTTTTCCACTGGAGATTCTGGAGAGGCGCTTTTCACGCACTATTTTTAGAACGCCTGAAATGCGCCTCCGTGTGAAAGGGGTCTCAATCAAAAACCCAACTATGATGATTTCCCCATTTTTGTCAATTTAAAAATTGATGCATAGATATCACTGGGATCTGGTATGCGGGAGTGGGGAATGGAGGGAGGTTACTGTGGTGTACAGATACAGATATAAATACTGTAAGACCAACATATGGGGTCAACGCCATTTGGTACATAGATCCCCAAAAGTGGATAGGAGTGTGCTTTGTGGAACTGGCCACAAGGTGAAAGAAAGCTTTTTGGAAGATCTTTTTGTATGAAAGGGATACATCGCTGTTCTTAAGATTGGTTATTCATATGTTTATTGTAATTTTTGTGGAATTGTGGATGTCTCATTGAACTTAGAAATGATCACTTATATGTCTAGTTTATTGATGACTCATTAATTGTGTATGTTTTTTTTTCACATTTTATGCACTTTATGTGCATATATGGATATGTTTTTGTCACAACAACATTTTGGGATAAAGGTATTAATAGCAGAATCCCCAGTTGAAAATAAAATAAAGAAAGCCTAAAAAAGAAACTGAATGTGGCCATCACATCTAAGAATTGGTAAGCTTCAAAGCTTCAATATAATACATATATGTTATTGGGTTTATCATCAATTCACTTTGTGAAGGTTGTGTTATACATTGTATCAATTTTCTATCTTAGTGAATAGGGGCAAGGAAAAGTTACATTTAGCATTTTTTGACTAAAAGTAATGAGCCAAGTATGGGAGAAGGGGGAGCACTACATGAAGATTTTTGAACTCACGAAATCTGTAGCATTCATAAAAGCCACAGCTTTTACCCCCCCCGTCATGACCATGCCTTTTTTTACGATACGGCACTGCGTTACTTTATCTGACAATTGCGTGGTAATGCACCACTGTACTCAAATAAAATGTATGTCATTTTTTACCCACAAATTGAGCTTTCTTTTGGTGGTATTTGATCACCTCTGCATTTTTTTTTTTTTTTTTAGTGCTATAAACAAAAAAATACAGACGATTTTGAAAAAAAAGACAATATTTTATACTTTCTGCTTTAAAACATCCAATAAAAAATTGAAAAAGAAATGTCTTCTTCTTTTTTTTCTTACTAGTAATGGTGACAATAAGCGACTTATAGAGGGAGACAAATCAGCAGACAAATCGGACACTAAGTGAAAATTTGTGGGGACCAGTGACACTAATACAGTGATTAGTGCTAAAAATATGCACTGTCACTGTACTAATGACACCGGCAGGGAAGAGGTCAAAATCAGGTGCGACCAAAAAGTTTAAATAGTGCCTAGCGAGTGCTTGCTAACTGTGGGGGAGGATCTTTTACTATGGGAAGGCAGAGTAGTGATTGCTGTATAAATGACAAAGGTCCCAAAAATGTGTCAAAAATGTCTGATGTGTCTGCCTTAATGTCGCAGTCACAATAAAAATCACTGATCGCCGCCATTACTAGTAAAAAAAAAAAATTATTAATATAATGTCATAAAATTATCTGCTATTTTGTAAACGTTATAACTTTTGCGCAAACCAATCAATAATCGCTTATTGCATTTTTTTTTTTACCAAAAATATGTAGAAGAATAAGTATCGGCCTAAAGTGAGGGAAAACATAATTTTTTATATATTTTTGGGGATATTTATTATAACAAAAAGTAAAAAATAATGCGTTTTTTTCAAAATTGTCGCTCTATTTTTGTTTATAGCGCAAAAAATTTAAACCGCAGAGGTGATCAAATACCACCAAAAGAAAGCTCTATTTGTGGGGAAAAAAGGACGTCAATTTTGTTTGGGAGCCACGTTGCATGACCGTGCAATTGTCAGTTAAAGTGACGCAATGCCGAATCGCAAAAAGTGGTCTGGTCTTTGGCCAGAAAAATGGTCCGGGCTGAAGTGGTTAAGAACATTCAACTACAATATGATTAGTGTCACAATTATATGCGCTATATTATTTTTTCTTTATTTGCTATTTTTTTCCCCACGAAAGTGGAGTTAACCTTTAAGGTTTGATGTTTTTTATGTACAGTGCTTCACATGCTCTTCCTCTGTTATGTCAATGGATACTACTAACTTTCATATGTTCTTGTATCAGAGGAAGAATATGATATTTTTAGTTCTAGTTTTAGTCTTTTTTGCAACTGGTTATATTTGAATGGGCTTTGTTGTACTATTTGTTTTTTATTTGTTCTTAATGACTTGTTAGCTTACCAATTCTCTGTATAAATGATTCCTTCTTTTCCTTTGACTGAATATGTACAGTGGAGGTGCATGTCTTTGTATGCATTGATATTGTTAATATATGTCACTACCAATACTACCAATAAATAAACTTTTGAACAATACAAAAACAAAAAACTAAAACTTAACTCTGGGAAAAAGAAAAATAGAAAAATCTACCCCCTGCACTGCAGAGTTTACATGCTTGTTTACGGTTAGGGTACCAGTAAAAAACAAAAAACATTTGCTTACCCAATCCCTGCTCCTGCAAGCTTCCTTCATGCTTTGTGCGCTTGGCCTCCATAGTCTCTAGTCTAATGCCCCATACACACGATTCGAATATCCTTACGACAGATCGTACGACCGTTTTTGGTTAATAATTGCAATCAGAGATTGAATAGCTAAATAAAGTCACGGACATTCTCGTACGATAGAAGAAAAAAAAATCGGAATTGATGTCATGTGTTGTAATGTATTTGTATTGTATTTTCAGACGACAACTATACTGACTAAATGAAAATCGTACGATCTGGAATCGTACAAGGAAAATTTCCGAGCATATCCGATCAAATAATATCGGATGAGCGGTCGTGATCGGCTGTCGAAAGTAGTGTACACACGATCCGAAAATCGTACGATCCTTCCTCGGACGACCGTTTTCGTACGATATTCGGATCGTGTGTACGGGGCATTAGTGATCACAGGAATTCTTACATCATCAAGTATCATGCAGGACCAATAGCCCTGCATTGTGGGAAATCTCTCAGCCCCCTCACATTCAATCTGTAGTATCAAGGAGAAGAGGAACATTCCGGCTGCTGGGGGAGCAAGGGATGCAGAAAAAAGTAAAAGTCATGTTTACAGGTACCCTAGGAGTAAAAGTTTAGTTAACCCTTGGTGTGTGGAGGGAGGAACATTGCAAGGTAGGATTTTAGTTTTTTTTGCTGGGGTTCAACTTTATTGAATAACCTAACACATAAGCACAATAAAATAATATAAACAGGTCAACGTGTAAGGTTAGCCTAAAATCAGAGCTACTAAGCATACATCTATATCTGAAAATACATTATATGAATATGGAATAGCAAGCAATTTTATCATATTTTCGGAGACAAATTAACAGATTGCTTATTCGTTTCCAAATATAAACTGGATGAATTATGAGTAGTGATTATCTTGGAGAAACAGCTGGATTTTTGCAGACTTTTAAAGCTGTTCTTTTTGAAAAACATAAATTTCATAGCAAATGCTTGTTGAATAAATATCTGCTGTAGAGATACTGATCTTCTGTGCTTAATGCAAAGCAGCATTTTCCTTGCTTTTGAGGCTTGTGATCTTGTGATTTAAATAGGCTTTAAATATCTCCAAAATAGGTAAGCATTACCTATACTGTGCATGCGATTTTTAAAATATTTTCCTGACTTTGAGCAAATTCATATTTTTTGTTACTTGAAACAGAGAGTATTGTCTTGGTTTTAGTGTCAAAACACCTCTTACGCCCTGTGCGATCGGATTGTGTTGTCGGAAAATCCGATCGTGTGTGTGGGCTTCATCTGAATTTTTGTTTGAGAGCTGGATCTAAAATTTTCCGACAACAAAATCTGATCGCTTAAATTCCAATTGTGTGTAGACAATTCCGACACACAAAGTGCCACGCATGCTCAGAATAAATTACGAGACAAAAGCTATTGGCTACTGGCCTGTTTATAGTCCCATTGTACATGTTTTACGTCACCGCGTTCAGAAAGATCAGATTTTCCGACAACTTTGTGCGACCGTTTGTATGCAAGACAAGTTTGGGCCAAAATCCATTGGAAAAAATGAGACAGATTTTGTCGTCGGAATGTCCCACCATGTGTACAGGGCATTATTCTTACAATACTGTGATTTTCTTTTTCACAGCTGCCTGTCTAAAGGGATAACACATGACAATAAGGACATTCTGGGAAAATTTCATTCACATTTGGATGGTTAGAACATTTATTATTATTTGGATCTGAATGTTAACTATGACCCTTGCTTTACTTGAAGTGTCATTAAATGCCAAAATTGTATTTGTGCCTTATTTCTTTAACTGCTTCCTGACTGCCTCACGCCGATATACATTAGTAGAAGGGCACATACAGACTTAATCATGTACCTATACGTTGCCCTTTAAGGGGCAGCGGGGGCACGCGCAGGCCCGCGGGAAGCTCCGTGAGTCCAGTCGCGGGTCCCACAGACTCGATTGCCGCGGGGATACTCACGATCGCCTCACGGAGAGGAAGAACGGGGAGCTGCTAAAGTAAACAAGCATCTCCCTGTTCTGCCTAGCAACAGTGACACTGATCTCTGCTCCCTGTGATTGGAGCAGAGATCAGTGATGTGTAAAACACAGCCACGCCACCCACAGTTAGCAACACGCCCCTAGGACACACTTAACCCCTACACTGCCACCTAGTGGTTAACCCCTTCACTGCCAGTGTGATTTACACAGGAATCGGTGCATTTGTATAGCAGTGATTTCTGTATAAATGACAATGGTCCCAAAAATGTGTCAACAATGTTCGATGTATCCGCCATAATGTCGCAGTCACAATAAAAATTTCCGCCATTTAAAAAAATATATATACATTAATAAAAATTCCATAAAACTATCCACTATTTTGTAAATAACTTTTGCGCAAACCAATCAATAATGGCTTATTGCGGTTTTTTTTACCAAAAATATGTAGAAGAATACGTTTTGGCCTAAGCTGAGGAAAAAAATATATTTTTTATATATTTTTGGTGAATATTTATTATAGCAAAAAGTAAAAAATAATGCTTTTTTTCAAAATTGTTTCTCCTCAGTAAACTTCACACCATCATCTGAGTGGTGTCAGGTCAGCCAGAACAGCTTCCTGAACAGTTTACTGAGGAGGAACAGGAAGTGAGAAATTCAGACAAAGAAAACAAAGAAAAAAATATTTAGAAGGGAAATCAAAGGAAAAGGTAAGTGAACCAACAATGCACTAGCTTAAAGGAACCTATTTAGAAAATAAAAAATGAACCTTTACAACCCCTTTAAGAGCGCATGTCTAGCTCCTTACAAAGACACCTGCTCTCCCTCCTTATAGTATTTTTTTTTATAAGAGACCACAATAACCTAAACTTTCTGCTTGCCCCACCCCCTTATTTAATAGTGTAGTGTGGAGCACATCACAAGACCAAATTTTATAGCAGCAAAAAAAAAAGGTATTTAGCATATTTATTTTCTTGTGAGCTATACACTCTTGCTTTCATTGTTAGATTTGCTGATAACTCTGAACTTGCTGAAATGGGTGTCCTGCCAGTTTAATGATTGTATTTTTGAAGGCCACTGATAATAAGAGGGATGTAATGAAACCAATCTTGTTCTTTGAAAAGTGTCTAGAAATCAGAGTGTACTGGCCCAGCCTAAGCTGGAGGACCACTAGTCTAGATTTAGTGGGCAGATAGACTGAGCTCTTATTATTATTGTTCTCTGCATTTGCTGGGTTTCCCCTAAGAATAGAACATTGTCTGCTTCTGTCTGTTAATGAGCAGTGTTCTTCAATAGAAAGAGCAAGAAAAAAAATAGTTATTAGAGAGAGAAAAAGAGAGAAGAGGGGGAAGAGCCAGTTAAACCTGCACAGGAGGGGTAAGGAGCTAGCGGCGGACATGTGAGCAGCGCTTTACAGGAGCTCCAGCCGGGACACTACATTCTGTAATCATTCTGAGTGTCAGAGACACAAATCCTTCACAATACCGGCACCCCCTTACCCCTGGATCCTGCTGAATAACCGGGGATGGTTAAGTATGGACCAGCGCCTATGGAACGGGCCGTGGAACTATTATCCCACTATGCATGGGGATTCCAAGATGGCGGCACGCACAAGGCAGCAGACCAGGGCCCCAGCAGTACACAGCAGAGCGGAGCTTGATATATCACCCACACATTCTGGGAAGGTAAGCCCGCTACCCCGCAGATCCCCTGGCAGACAAAGAGGCCTGTCCCTAGATAGACTTTCTAATACAGATACAAGGGGCACGGAGCTAGCAGATGCAGCTGAGGAACCATCACTAAAACAAATCATGGAGGCTATTTACACCTGCCAAACTACTCTCACTGAGCACATAGATGGGTTGAGGGCAGAAATGTCTTTTCTGAAGCAGGATGTACAGAACATCAGGGAGAGAGCCTCAGAAGCAGAGCAAACAATTAGTGACATGGAGGATGTGGTGCGTCCCATGGAGGGTAAAGTTCTACATTTGCACAGAGAAGTAAGTGATCACACAGATAAGCTGGGAGACATGGAGGACAGACAAAGGAGAAACAATGTCCGCTTTGTCGGTTTTCCTGAAAAAGCTGAAGAGAAACAACCTGAAGATTTTTTTGAACTCTGGCTTAAAGATAATATGGCTGACACTACTTTCTCATGCTTATTCGCCATAGAAAGGGCTCACAGGATCCCATCTAAGCCTCCCCCTCCTGGAGCACATCTGCGTCCTATGATTGCCTGAATTCTGCACTTCAGGGACCATGAAAATATACTCAGGGCAGCCCGCACTGCTGAGGAACTACAGTACAATGGAAACCGCATCTCTATATATCCACACTTCTCTGCGCCCACGCAAAAACAAAGAGCCAGCTTCATACATGTGAAGAAACAACTTAGGGATCTGCAACTTCCCTATAGCATGCTATACCCGGAAAAATTGAGAGTGGTAGATGGAGGGAAAGTATCATTCTTTGACACCACCATGGAGGCCTCAAAATGGTTGGACATTAGGGGGCACCGCAACCCAGATGAACATCGATAATTGATAACAGGACAAGCAAGGTACAAATGTGAAACTAAAGGATACAGACTACGCCATTTCATAAGACCAAACTTGCCTGTCATGTTATAACACTACAATAATTTGACAAACTGCCCTGCATGGACGTAGCTACGGTCCAGAACACTATCTACCCCGAACTGTTTTAGGTATAAAGAAGCGAGAACAAGCTAAGGACTAATGAAGTTTTGTTTGGCTACTGCCAGCTTCGATTTTTTGTTCCTGACCAGGTATTCCTGGACAATTTTCTTTTTTTTTTTCTCCCTTTTTCTTCCCTTCCCCTTGACCCTAATGGTAGATACGCTATATACTGGTATGCCAAATGTACAATGTATCTTTAACGTGGGTATGTGTATATGTTCTGCCCCCCTTCTCCTTCCCAATACTAGAAAATATTCTCAAAGAAGAGTATTGATTGCACAGGGACCTATACTACTCCTAGGAGATTTTAATGCAGTGTCAAATGGGGCTCTGGATAGACATGGCAATGTTTTCGATTCTCGCCATAATTTATCCTCCTGGCTGGAGAGCTATGCTCTCACAGACGTATGGAGACAAAAAAAAATCCTGGAATCAGAGAATATACATGTCACTCTGAGACCCACAGGACACTTTCTAGAATAGATTTAGTACTATCGTCAGTAGACGGACTTCCATATATAGCTGATGTCAGACATCTCCCTAGAGCTATATCAGATCATTCCCCCTTGGAGGATACACTGAATCTGAGTGCTCCACGGAGAAAGAGACAGTGGCAGATGAATGCAAACTGGCTCCAAGAGGAATACATCACTATTAAATGCAAAACGAGCATTGAACAATATTGGAAGGAGATTGGGATGGAAACACCAATGACCAATCAATGGGATGCCTTTAAGGCGACCATGAGGGGAGTTTTTACCACTGAGACTAGAAATTTCTCTAAGACGCTTAACTCTGATATTAGAGATGCAGAGGTCAAGGCCACTGACGCTGAAAGGGAATATATACAAGACTAATTACACATCGTGGCAGGCCCAAACGCGGCAGTACAGCTTACTCCTGACCGAACACACGGCCAAAAAGCAACTATGCCAGGATAGGTCCTTCTTTGAATTTGGAGATAAGAGCGGTCACCTTCTCTCCTTAGCGAAACCACTCAGTACCCCGATCTCGGTAATGAAACTCAAAAATCTCAGGAGATTCTAAACACATTTCTGAGTTTCTACGAAAACCCTGTACCAGACTCAGACTCAAAATACTGACCAGGAACTAGCACACTATATGCAGGACTTAACCCTTCCTTCCCTAGCTCAATAAGATAGGGAAGTTTTGGAACTATCAATATCGCTCGAAGAAATAACTGGCACAATCTCCTCCTTCAAACCTGGTAAATCACCTGGCCTAGATGGACTCCCAGTGGAGTGGTACCAACTACATAAAGAGAAACTAGCCTCAACTCTCCAAAAACCTGCATAGGAACAGTAAAGGTAAGTCTTTTAACGTATACTCCATTATAATTTACTCTTTTTTTAAATGTCTGACCTAGAAATTTAACATAATTTTCCACCAAACCTTGACTATTTAAATCATTTCTTCAATAAAGAGGAGAAAGAAAAATTAAAGTGGAGGGCCACCCTAAAAAAAAAGAGCATTAATATTCTTAAAAAAAAAAAAAAAAACATTTGAAAAAAAAAGATTTTTTACCTTGCCAGAAATCCCTGTTGCTAGGCAGTCTTCCTAATCTGCCTTCTTCCTGCTCCTCGGTGATCTTGGGTCTTCTCTCCTCCTCCGCATTGTCTTCTGGGTAATGGGACGTGCTGTGTTCTGGGAACTGTTTGTTCCCTAACACAGCGCGTCCCATTCACAAAGCACAGCGCGACTGGTGCATGCGCACTAGGAAACGGGGAGTGAAGCCACAAGGCTCCACTGCCTGTTTCCCTAAGTGAGGATGGCAGTGTTGGGACCCGAGAGCCGAGGGACATGTCAGCCTCGGAGGCCGACATCGCAGGCGCCCTGGAAAGGTAAGTCGCTACTTTTGTTTTAGCTGCTGACTTTTAAAACGTTTTTTTACGGCTGAAACACCGCTTTAAGTGTGGTATGTGTTTAACAAGATCTTTTTTCACTGTTGTTGTTATGACCTAAGCATTACATTTTATGAGTAATACTGAACGTTCCTAATGGTTCACTCACCTCTGAATGCCTCTGATACTTGACAGGTTCATTTGAATGTTATTGTTGTAGAATTCATTCATGACAAAGGTATTTTAACTATCTTTGCAAGTGTCAGTAAGGAATTATTTTTACTAAGATGGCATAGAAATAATGTACCAATTCATATTTTTAATATATGTGCAGTGACTGCTTTTTATGAAAAAGAGGAAAACCTCCAGCTCAAACCTCTTCTATATGGTGGCACAGCTTGCTCTGCTGCTCATTGTTGCCCACTAGCTGTAACACTATCCACACTATATCACCCGCACTTTCCCTACAAGCAGTAAAACGATCTCCCAACATTACCTTCCCCATTTAGCCATAGTAAACAAGAGATACTGGGAGGAGGATCCTGTTTATACCAGAGGTAACAGCCATTTATTGCTCTTTTGGTGGTCAATTGGAAATCTGAACTTAAGGGATAATATATTACACTTTTCTAATAAGCCTTGCACTTTTCTTTAACAACGTCAGCCCCGGAAGATTTGGCTGCTCAATGACCAGAGCATTTTTTGCGATACAGCACTGCGTCGCGTTAACTGACAATTGCGTGTTCGTGCAATGCTGTATCCAAACAAAACTGATGTCCTTTTTTTCCCACAAATGGAGCTTTACCTTTTGGTGGTATTTGATCATCTCTGCATTTTTTATTTTTTGTGCTATAAACAAAACAAAGAGTGACAATTTTCAAAAAAACACAATATTTTGTACTTTTTGCTATAATAAATATCCCCATTTTTTTTTTTTTTAAAAAAGCAAATGTTCCTCAGTTTAGGCCGATATGTATTCTTCTACATATTTTTGGTAATAAAAATCTCAATAAGAGTATATTGATTGGTTTGCGCAAAAGTTATAGCGTCTACAAAATAGAGGATAGATTTATGGCATTTTTATGGCATTTTTAATTTTTTTTACTACTAATGGCAGCGACCTGCAATTTTTATTGTGACTGCGGCATTATGGCGGACACATCGGACACTTTTGACACATTTTTGGGACAGTTGACAATTATACAGTGATCAGTGCTATAAAAATTCACTGCCAAGGAAGGGGTTAACACTAGGAGGGGACTGACTAGAGGGGGTGACAGATCGTGATTCTTAGCTATTAGGAACTCACGATCAGCCTCTCCTCACAGAACAGGGTTGTGTGTGTGTTTTGTGTTTACACACACATCCCTGTTCCGCCTCTCATGCCTTAATCACTCATAGCCAGCGGGAAAAATACTAATTTTTACTTGTAAACAACAAGTGTCAGAAAAAGGCCTGGTCCTTATTGAAAAACCAAATATTATATGTGGGGGTTCTAAGTGGTTTCTAGGCAAAAATTTTGATTTTTACATTATGAAATGTCATAATTGGCCCTGACTGGTACTGGTTACTTTGAATACATGCCCAAACAGATTGTCAGAAACTAGAATAGCCATTTTTTAATACTTTCTGCTATTTCTTTATTTGAAACTACGCCTGGAAAATATTTTGTCACCATATTTGAAACTAATATCATAAGAATTCCTTGTTCTGTGACTAAGAAGGGTACTGTTTACCATTGGTGTTGTATGTGTATTCATTTGCATTTTGTCTGGGCTGTGATCACATTCTTTTTACTGAAATGCAATTAGCCCTATATGCCACTTGATTGGAACAGATAAGCACTGGTTCTACAAAGATATTATGAAAAATTGCAAAGCATGTCAGCATTCAATACTTCCCAATAAAAAGAGAACATTTTACTTTGTGGATATCCATTGTAATTCTCTCTTCCTGCCTCTAAATGACTATGTTACCTACACATAATAGTAGGAGGAAGGACATTGTACAGTTGACATTCCTCATAAAAGGTTTGTGTGACAATAAAACTTAGATTTTTTTTGCATTTGACACAAAATAGAAATACACAACAAAGAACAAATTAACACTTTAGCATTTTAAAATATAGCCTTTCTTCTCTTTCTTTTTCAATGCCTATAATTTTAGGTTAGCAATGGACTTTATTCGCAGAGGAATTCTTGGATAAATGTAAATTGCTATCATGGAGATATAACCATAAAAAGGCAAAACATTGTAATATGTCTAACACCAGTGTTGGCTTGCAGGCACTGTAACAATGCTATTATGTTCCTGAAGTTAATTTCTTCAGTTTAAAATTCTAAGACAAAGAAAGATAATACAAAATATAATAACTGTTCTATAACTGCTCAATTAAATAGGGTACTGTACATGTCTTTTAAGATGTGCATTCCTATTAGGTATTTACAAATAGGAAATGGGTACAACTAGGCTTTTATTCCTTGATTTTTTTAAGAAAGAATACAAAGGCCTGTCCAGGCAGCACACATTATGTTCCATATACAGTGGGGAAAAAAATTATTTGATCCCCTGCAGACTTTGTAGGTTTGCCCACTTACAAAGAAATTAGGGGTCTATAATTTTTATCATAGGTATATATAAAATGATAGAGGCAGAATATCAATCAAATATCCAGAAAAAAAAACATATGATACAAATGTTATAAATTGAGTTGCAGTTCAGTGAGTAAAATAAGTATTTGATCCCCAAGCAAAACATGACTTAGTACTTGGTGGAGAGACAATTCTTATAGTTGGTTACCAGGTTTGCACACATCTCAGGAGGGATTTTGGTCCACTCTTATTTACAGATCTTCTCTAAGCCCTTAAGGTTTCTTGGCTTTTGCTTGGCAACTTGAACTTTCAGCTCCCTCTATAAATATTCTATAGGATTAGGGTATGGAGATTGGCCAGGCCACTCCATGACCTTAATGTGCTTCTTCTTGAGCCACTCCTTTGTTGCCTTGATGGGATGTTTTGGATCATCACTGTAATGCTGGAAGACCCAACCATGACCCTTCTTCAATGTTCTGGCTGAGGGAAGAAAGTTCTCATCCAAGATTTTACAATACATGGCCCTGTCCATTGGCCCCTCAATGTGGCAAAGTTGTCCTGTACCTTTAGCAGAGAAACAGCCCCAAAGCATTATGTTTACACCTCCATTCTTGACTGTAGGGATGGTGTTCTTAGGGTTGTAGTCAGCATTTTTCTTCCTCCAAACACAGCAAGTTGAGTTAATGCCAAATAGCTCAATTTTGGTCTCATCTGACCTCAGCACTTTATCCCAATCCTTCTCTGAATCATTTAGATGTTCATTGGCAAACTTCAAATCGGCCTGTACATGTGCCTTTTTGAGGAGGGGGACCCTGCAGTTCTTGTGCTACCAATGGTTTGTTGGTGACTGTGGTCCAAACTGCCATGAGATCATTCACAAGCTCCTCCCATGTAGTTATGGGCCTGGTTTCCTTTGACAGCTCTTTGGTCTTGCCCATGATGCTAAGGTTTAAATGGAAGAAAGAGGTTCTGTGGAGAGGTGTCTTTTATAAACATAGCGAGTTGTTATTAGGAGGACCTTCTTAAATTGGCAGGACTAATCTGTGTACCACATGAGCACATACTGTGGCCAGTCTGGGGGAGCCAGAATTATTGTTTGTTGGTAGGGCATCAAATTCTTATTTTACTCACATTTGTATCATGTGTATTTTCTGGATTTTGGGTTGATATTCTGATTTTAACATCATTTAAAATACATCTATGATAAAAATGATAGACTCTTCATTTCTCTGTAAGTGAGCAAGCTTACAAAATATGCAGGGGATCAAATAATTATTTTCCCCACTGTAATATGCACATGCTGGTGTGTTAAGGGAGCATGTTGCTTTGATACAATGCAATTGCACTGTTTACGCTTTCTTTTTTGAACTTATTGAAGTATCACAAACTGACACCTCATTCAACTCGTTGCCTAACACCATTTAAAAATGCAACAACACACAACACTGCGTTTTTTTAAATGTCTCTCAAACGTTTCACCATTAGAGAAACCCTACTTCAATTTTAGATATAATAAGAAGAATAAATTAAATTTGTTGTTCTTTTATGTGAAAACTGAGCTTGTTTTTTTGTCACACAAATACTGAATTCTAGGTCAGACATGTAAAGTAATATTAAAAAATAGAATAGCATACCAAATATTTAAACGATAGAATCACAAAAAAAAAAAAAATTGCATTGGTGCTCAGTGACAACATCAACTATGCATAAGTGTTCAGTGCAAATTTCTTAATTGTGTATTGGAGCTCAGTGCAAAACTCTAACTTTGCATTGGTGTTCCTTTCGTCCCACACAGCTAGCTCAGAATGGTAACATTAGGGGCAGATACCAATCCTTCAGTTGGTAATGCTGGAATTTAAGCCTGGTTCACACCTATGTAATTTGCTTTTGATCAATTACTGTAGTGCTTTTTTGGGTGCATTTTTCATTTTTGCACACATGTTTTTGACATGTTTTTTGGTGTGTTTTTTAAGCTTTTGTGTTTTTTTTTTGGGCAATTTGTTGTAGGGCAGATTAAAAATCCCCCCAAAAAAATGAAAAACACACTACATGCTTTTCTGCAGTGTCTCCATTGAAGTCTATTGAACCAAAAGTTCACTATTTTTGATTTTAAAACATCCCTGACCCTTTCCAAAAATGCAACGGCTGAAAAAAGCATAGATGTGAACCCATGTCCCATAGATAATGTAATGGAAATGTTAAGATGTGTATATAATTGTATTCTATATTGTATGTATTGCACACTGCCCTCACTGTGCACACGGCACTAATAATGTTTTCAGTACATGTTTGCATTCTTTTGAGTCCTGATTAGAATTAGCCTGCCTATGTAACCCCCCTTGTTACCATAAACGTACAATAGTAATATTAATGTTATACCTATGTAATCATGTGTATAAAAACCTTCAATTGTGTCATAATAAAGCAGAACAGTTATTTGGAAAGATGCTGAGCGGATCTTTTGTGTCTGTTCCCTACTGAAGTAGTTATTATTAATTTGGAACCACTAATCAATATGAGGAAAGGAGTTGCCTATCTACAAAATGTCCTACTCAGGTAGCAAGCTTTGCCTAGAAGAGGCTTTACAGGTGACCCTGAGTATCCAAAACAAGGAGTTTGAAACGATCCGGGAATTTCTGATAATCAGCCGGCTAAGGTAAGCCTTTTGCTTACATTTGAGTTATCAGACTTCCTTGATCGATAAGGCATTTTCAGGACAAAGGGTACCTATTTTACTTCCCTTAATCGAACTGTATTGATTGGTGGTTATATGTTATGTTGTCACTGTCTACTGTCCATCGGAGTGTTATAGATAAGAAAGTGAAGAATAGGCAGCATGTGGTACGAGATCCTGCCAGGCTATGCCATCATGACTCCCTGCTTGATGATCCCTGGATTCTCCACCGTATTCTTTCATCAATATGAATTCGGCAAGGAGAAGAGAGTTGCTCAGTATCCATACCAATGGTACTTTATGGAGAGGGACAGGCAAGTTTCTGGGGAACAACATTGGTTCAAATCAAAGGGTTTGGAAAATATTGACTAGATGTGAACCACTGACAGATCTTCTATCTCACTGGCAACTGTTAAATATAAATGTTATTGACCAACATTAAACTGATGTACAGAGATGTATTGTGATCTAAGATATCATTTATGCAGTTTTTCACTATGGATCGTTTTCTTGAGGTTCTAGAAATAAAAGTAATCTCAGCAAAAAAAAAAAAAAGAAAGGGAGCAATAGTGCTGTTCACAGGTATATGTAGTACATCTGCTAGATAAAGTAGTTTAGAGGCAAGAGGGTATAGGCACACATAGAGAAGACTGGCCAGTTATTATGGGCATTAAATTAAGTAAGGGAATGAAGGGTAAGAGACCCTCAAAAATGCCCAGCGCAAGAGGAGCGCTATATATGAACCGAAGGTGTGGTTCCTCCAAAAAGAGCCCCTAGATCAGTGATTCTCAACCAGGGTTCCGTGGAACCCTAGGGTTCCTCCAGAGGTTGCTAGGGGTTCCTTCAGTATTAGGCAATTTCTGCCTCTCAGATAAGTTCCCACTGACACCATTAATCTTTTTAGCTATCTGTAAGGAGGTAATTCTTCCCAATGACCACAAGTGTAAGGACCATTCCTCTCACTGACCATCACACTAATGTATCATGAGTTGTAGAGTTCTAATTTTTAGCAGGGGTTCCTCAAGACCGGAGAACTATTTCAAGGGTTCCTCAATGTTGAAAAGGTTGAGAAAGGCTGCCCTAGATTAATGGTTAAAGTGGACAGAGATCCACAATGGGTAACTGGGTTACCACCAAAGTCCACAGGGACTAAGAATCATGCAGAGTAAAAAGCTAGAGAAACAGCTATGTGAGCAGGATTGATCAAGGGTGACAATTAACACTAGACAGAGAGGCATTTTGATGTTAAGTTGTGGGATGAATTTGGGGTCCGGCACTACAACTAGTAAAGTCAAGAAACAGAGCAACGAGAGTTAAAACAGAATACTTTATATGTTGTCAGAGAGGGAAGATGGGATGAGCACCATGGCTGTGCGTCTGATCATAGAAGGTACAGTATGTGACATATGGTATTACAATACATTGGATGCAAAGGATATCAGAACAAAATAAGTAAAGTAGAAGTTACGCAGGGAAATATTAAAGAGTTAAAAGAAAGTGAGAGAATGATATGCATGTGTTGTGTACAAATGTGAAAAATGTAAACGATTTTAGAGAGATATTTGTGTATGTGTGTGAATTCTGGAACCTTTAGTTCTATCTCTTGTGTGTGTCATGTACGCAGATGTGACCCACTCCTTTGTGCTCTTCTAAAAGAATGTGGCTGGGATGATAGGTTGGTGATAAGCTGGAAGGACACCATGCCAATTTCCATTTTTTAGAAAAAACATTTATAACAAAATGTGCCGTATTAACAAATCTAATGATAAACAATGTGATCACAATTATTTTTTTATCTGTTTTCCAAACATGCTAAAATGAAGATTACATTTAACCATGTATTATACAAAATGAATATCCTTTGATAGTGGAAACAGTGCATTTAAAAAAAAGGGAAATTAAGTCAAATTAAGTAATATGTTTCCCTTTAAGGAAATGTATCTGTGGATATATTTTAGTGTGTGATATTAAAATTATCATTTGAGTATTAATTTCTAATATGGATTTAACAATTTTATTAATAATATAGATATATTGTAACCGGTTTAGAAAACCTTTTGTTGGAAATGAAATCCAGGTTAATGGGGGAATTTGTAAAAATGGGATTAGTTTAGATTAAGATAACAATTTTGTAATTTTACATTTATTGAGTGGGGAAAAAAAGAATATTAAGATGAGGTTGTTAATTGGAATACAGCTGCCATAATATTAAACTAAGCCAAGATGGATGGGATACATAAGAAGTTTGTCTACAAAAATGAAATCTTAAGGTCTGATAATAACTTGATGTGCGGTCCATGATGTGAGAGTAATAATAAATAAAATGTAAATATAACAGACCCATCGCATCAACTCCCCACAGGATAGATGCCACCTTCAGCCAGTTTTTAATGTGGCTGAGTGCTTTCTGGTCCATCATACACAAGGATTGTTGGTCCATCATATACAAGGATTGTTGGTCCATTTGTTTTTATTTTTGAAATCCAATGCAGAATGTGTGGATTGTGAAATGATGTGCCCCTTTTCCTTGTAAGTGCAGTGGGTATAAGCAGAAGAATATTTTGGATTTATTGACATCTCTGCATGACCGCAGAGTATTGTTATCATTTATTATAATATTGCCAGGAAAAAGTTGTCTTTTTGAAACATGAAACTGGAGTTCTTACACAAACAGCATGATAGAAAACAAGCCATTGTTATATTTATGCAAGCTGGACCCAGTAATAAAGGGTTCACCACGATATATCAGAGCTGTAGCTTAACGCAAAGTTGCTATTAGATAAAGTTACAGACATTATTTTGGTAAAATATTAAATTTTTAATGGTCCGACATTCTGCGCAGCAAATATACAGCTAACTAAAATGTTTGTCTAATGAAAGGTTCAAAATATGAATTTGTTTGTTTATGTATAAATCTGAAAAGTTGTGATTTGATCTGCGCAATGGAAAAAGTACGGTGGGAAAAATGTATATATATATATATATATATATATATGTTTAATCGGAAATACTGCCCCTACACATTTACTTTCACCATTGGTGAAGTAAGAATTTTAAAGAAAGAAATGTTGTGGTAGGTTTGCACTGTTCCAATGAATTAATGAAATTGTGTTATACCCTCTGCAGGTTATATCACTATAGATGGAAAAGGGCACAAAAAAAAATCTTTACTTCTGTGGATGACAATATAAGGCACGTTATCCTGGTATGATGTTACGCCATTCAGGATTATAATACAGGTCCGTGTTATGGATACATATTACCTAGGGATAATGCAGAGGTAACTGACTTCTGTCCATACTGGAATGTAAGAACGAATTGCCTTATTTGTATTAGAGATGGCCAATACATAGAGGTTAATGGATGTTGGCCTTCGGTCTTTAAAAACATCAACAAAATGGCCGTCGTAACTTCTTTTGCACAAGCACAGTGGAGTCGCCGCACACTATGTAAACTCAGGAAGTGTAGCAATATGGACGTTCCAGTCGATATCTGATGACGAAATGCGTAGAACGGCATTGTGTCACTTCCGGTCTGATGGCATAGCTTGTTTTATGTTTATTTTCACTTGCATTGTCCACATAAATGTGAGTACATTACTTATGTTTAATAAACTTAATGTCATTTTTAAAACAGATTCACACTATGGGCATCCACTTCTTTCTCTTATGTGGTGACCAAATGAGATTCCAGTAAAACTAGCTCTATTACACAAGAGCCCAGGATCCACAGATTGCTACACAGTGGCACATACTGTGAACGTGGAGTACCCCTGGAGGGGTGAGGCACTCTGGTGAGTGCATTTGCGCATGGATAAGAATCACAGCACCAAGTATCACCCATATGATAAGAAATTTCACTTTGTTTATTTTTATTTTTATTCATTTTTTTATTTTTGAGCACTAGCCACTTTGTTTATCTGCTTACATCTTACATATTTATAACGCTTTTTATGTACCGTATATACTCGAGTATAGGTCGATCTGAATATAAGCCGAGGCCCCTAATTTACCACAAAAAAAATTGGAAAACTTATTGACTCGTGTATAAGCCGAGGGTGAGACATGCCTGTCCATCCCTGTGTGTCCAGCCCTGTGTGTCCAGCCCTGTGTGTCCGTCCATCCCTGTGTGTCCAGCCCTGTGTGTCCGTCCATCCCTGTGTGTCCGTCCATCCCTGTGTGTGCAGCCTTGTGTGTCCAGCCTACCTGTGTCCCGAGCCTGCGTCCCGAGCCTGCGTCCCGAGCCTGTGTGCTTCTGCACATACGGCGGCCATGCCAGGATCGCCGCACCTCTTCTCGTCTGACAGACGGCGGCCATTCCACTGTTCAAAAGCCGCGCCTCCGTCTGTGATAGGCGGAACACTCAATTTCCCAGCAGTCTGTGTTCCGCCTATCACGGACATCCTCTCATCCTCGTCCGTAGTATGAGGATGAGCGGATGTCCGTGATAGGCGGACCACTGACTGCTGGGAAATTGAGTGTTCCGCCTATCACAGACAGGGAGACGCAGCTTTTGAATAGTTGAATGGCCGCCGTCTGTCTGCTCGACACGCTGATTGGGTAGACAGGCGGCGGTGACTCGAGTATAAGCCGAGGGGGGCACTTTCAGCCTCAAAAAAGAGGCTGAAAATCTCGGCTTATACTCGAGTATATACGGTAGTAAGAAGTGGGTTTCTGCACAAGAGTTATATATATATATATATATATATATATATATATCATATTTTTTATGTAGTGGCAATAAGTGCACAAGGGTCTTGTTTATTTTGAGCAGAATAATGTAAGCACTTTAATTGATTATATATTTTTTATTTGTTTATAATTACATTTTTTCTCTTGTATTCACATTACTTAAGTCACATGAGACGTTTTGGTGTACAAGCCAGGTTTAACTGATACAACCATCACTTCCATATGAGCACATGGTTTGTCTTGTTTTATTTGTGTTTTTTGCCCAAACATTCCAGACAGCCTAAGACTGTTTTTTTAATCTAATTTTTAATCTAATACATTTCTCAATTAATCACTTTATTTGCCCAGAGTGGCAATCACATCAGCACATGGTTTAATTAATTTAATTAATTTTGTAATTCACTAAAACACTCCAGAGGGTGTAACACAGCTCCCTAATCTAATTTATTTTTAATCCATCATTTGCATTAGCCCAGGGGGGGCAATTAAAAATAGTTTAATTTTTATAGACATAGAGCTAAGCAGACAATTGAGGGGCCACATTATAGCAGTCCAGTACAGGCTGAGGGTCAAACACACAAAAGCTATTTTATTTCTAAAGCATACCATACTCTGTTGTGTGGTAAAGTAGGGAAATCTATCCTCCTTTTAATGCTGTTTGTTTCCCTGTAGCAGGCTCTCTGTATAGACTGTAAGCAATGGAAACAAATGCAGGTTCCATGTGTTTGTGAATTTTTAGTATTTAGTTTAAATAAATGAAATTTTTTACTTTTATTATCTACTATGTGTTTCATATTTGTAATTGGTACCATAAAGTCCCCTACATCCAAGTTCTTTATATAGGGGAAATATATCCTCGGTTCCATTAAGTATAACATATCTAGAAAAAATAATTTTTTTACATTTTTATGCCCTTTTCCATCTATAGTGATATAACCTGTAGAGGGTATAACATATATCATTAATTCATTGGAACAGCGCCAAACCTACCAAAACATTTATTTCTTTATGTACAAATCTAACAATGAAAAATGTGTGCATTTGAATCCAGCCACCGTATTGCCTCTATTGGAGGAGGCTGGAGACAAAGAAAAACCACATGTATTAAATTGATGACATACGAATCAGCTGCTGTGAGCCCAGTGCAGGACACACTCCCTGGAGACCCGAGTATTTCATTTTTTGTAGTGTTATTCCTGGTTTTATACTGAGTATGCAGTTTATCACCCAGAAGGATACTTTGTATTTAGAGTCATTGGATCCTTTTTCCCCAGCTCCAGAAGCAGAGCTCCATGTTTGAGCAAAGCCTGTGAGCTATAAAAAGAGTATATAGTCAAGATATAGAGAGCTTTTGGTTCCATTTGAAGGGCCAGAAGTTTGTTTTTACTTCGGCAGGTAAAGCAATCAAGCATGCTAAGTTAATTTGAGCGGTTGTTTTCAGCCTTCCAGGTTCTTGCAGAGGCAGCCATACTAACATTAAAACTTGCATATGGAAGCAGACCAGGCGACTAAGGATGCTACATTTACAGCCCCAAACACTTGCTGGGTCTGTGCAACTCACAGATTCCACTCTAGTTCTGGCCCAGTATAGCTTGGATTAATAATTCAACTTCAAAGACTCCAGAATGAGAAGAACAAGTGGTCCACAGAGGGCAACTTCTTATGAAACTGGACTTTGGAAAAGGTCTACCAGTCACTCTTTTCCCTCCAGCTTGACACATGGACCATGCCATCAGTCACAAGCAGTTATGGCTGCCTTAGTAAATGAGCATGGGATAGCATCAGGGTTCACCACAGTGGTTTTTATAGTATACCACTTCTTGTTTTACCTGTTACCAAAGTTGTTACCAAAAGCTAAACATCCCTTCCAGAGATTATAAAAAGATATATCCAGATGTCCAAGTCAGGATCTTACGAGTATGCATTTTGTCTGTATGGACATGTTTTCTGGATGTCCAGTGGCAAATGCTACTGCAAAGGCCACAATAAAAAGTGTTCAGAAGTAGTTTGTAAGTACAGAGTGCCAGAATCTACAGAGAGTAACAGAGGACATTTTTTATTTTTATAGGAGAGTCCTTACTAGAAATTTGAGGTTGTATTTTTACACCCCCTACTGTCTACAATGTAATGGAAAAAGTATAGTAAGAAACTAGAAAACTTTTGCCTGAGTGTATTCTTATATTTTATCAAGCCCCTAAAGACTCATATTGATCAGATAACTACTGCAGTAGGGAACAGACACAAAAGATACACTCAGCATCTTTCCAAATAACTGTTCTGCTTTATTATGACGCAATTGAAGGTTTTTATACACATGATTTACGTAGGTATAACATTAATATTACAATTTTATGCTTATAGTAACAAGGGGCGTTACATATGCAGGCTAATTCTAAACAGGACTTGAAAGAATGCAAACATGTACTGAAAACATTATTAGTGCCGTGTGCACAGTGAGGACATTGTGCAATACATACAAAATAGAATACAATTATATACAGAATTTACAAATTTCCATTACAGTCTCCTCTCTGTTGCTCAATATTTTGATCACTAACCATACCTGCTATCATCTTTAACCATGAACCTCCACACGCTTAGGTGGAGGTAGTCCTGGCCAAAGAGGCAAAAACTCCATTGTGGAGTAATAATAGCTGGGCAGCTTTTTTCATTACAAAATGACTTTTCATTGTGAAAAACAAATGATTGATAAGACATATTTACAGAGTACTGGTTGTACACTCCTGTGGCCAGAATGGCCTTCTAGCTTAATTGTTGTGGAGTAATCACTAGGAACAGCAGATCTCTCTCTCCTTCCCTATCAGAATGGAGATCTGTCTGTTTACATTGACAATTGCAGGCGACTGACAGACATTGCGGCCAACAGCCGCGAGCATCGGGTCCTCCACCATCCTCCACCCGCACCTGCTATGGCTCTTAAAGTAGCCAACGTATACCTATGGAGATTTGGGAGAACGAGCCGACCTGCCACAGTATAATGACGGTGACTGGTCGGCAAGTGATAAAAATTGTTAGAGGGCAAATAAAGGGCTGAATCTCCCTAGTGGGGACATAAACAGTAATCAAATCTTGATATTATATTATACATGTTATTAACAGAGGATCTAACTCTTCCCCACGCTATCCAAAATTGAGAAAAAAGTTTTGCCTTTACTTGCGCTTCAAGTAAAAAATAATGAAACATCAAACATCTATGCAGGAAGGAAGCTGGTGTATTGGATATATAAGAATTGATTTCACAACTAGGCCCTGTGCAGCTGAGGTACTCCTCTGTAAACATACATATTTATTGTTTTTAAGACCATGTGACTTAATGCATTGAGAGGAGCACTAATGCTGTTCAATACAGTATGTAATAAAAAATGAGACTACTTTTTATCAGTTATGAATAGTTGCAGTAGTAAAAGATAATTGCTTCTAAGGGTTACTGCACTTTGTTTTTCCAGTGTCAAAGTGGGAATAAAAAGCCTGCTTGCAATTCTAAGCATATCATTCATGATTGTTTAGTAATGTTTTCTACTTTAGTTAAAACATAGCTGAACGAGGCTATATTTTGTGGCAATATTTTCTTGTGATTATGTCATACTGTATGTCTTATATTTTACACTGTACCTTTTTTGTAAATTGTAATTTTGCATGCACTGTGTAAACTGGAGTTACGTTATAAGGGTCGAACATGTTTTTTTGGGGGAAAAAAAAATCTTAAGGCTGGGTTTACACTATTCCCGCATTCAATTCGCAATAGCAGGAGATTGTTACCGGTTCTCTATGGAGCCCTGTGCGTCATTTGGTCCGTATCAGGTCCGAATTCAGCCCAAAATTCGGGTTGAAATCGGACCTGAAACAGTGAATCATGAAACACAGGACCCCTGCTGTGAGCCGCATCAGCATTAGGTGTGAACCCAACCTAAAATACTAACTTTTCTATGTCTTTGGTGTAATTCTTTGTTTTTCTAGAGAGTAACTCAATTTTTTTGAAGAAAAAAAAACAAAACAATCCCATCTGGGTGATCTATATACAGTGGGTCTAGAAAATAATTACCCCCCCCCTTTTAAAATAATCACATTTTGTTGTTTTGCAGCCTGAAATGAAGACAGACAAATTTTTTTGTTTTGTCCAGCTTTATATACATCCAGCTTATAACATCCAAATGAAAGGTATAACACCAACATGTCCGATTTTTTTTTCAATTCAAAACAGAATCACTGATTTGGAAAAAGGATCACCCCTTCCTAAAAATGACGTGTAAACTCTATCAGCTGTGGCTAATCACCTTCCCAATGGCACATAAAAACATTTGATTTTAAACTCTAATCAGCTGTAGTCATTTTGATTAGCTTAACATGAAAATAGCTTTCTTGGTGCATTTCAGTCCCTGGTAGTGCAACTGAAGCAAACAATCACTGATGGGTGGCAAGGCACTGTCAAAAGATGTCTGGGATAGGGAAAGTTGTGGACAAGTCAGGAGATTTACCCTGGGTTCACACTGATGTGATGCAATGTAATCACGCTGGTTCCCGCATCACTCCTCTCCCACAAGAACTGCCTTGTGCGAAACCACTGCAAGTGTCATTTACAAAGTTAATGACACCCCCAGTTTTGTTCAAAGATTGCAGTGTGAACTCGCACAGGAATTGGATCTCATAGGTGAGAACACCCATGTGCTTTGATTCTAGTGTGGGGAAAAAAGTCCCTGCACTATCTTCTGTGCGAATCTAATGCAAGTTCAGCCATACAACTATATGGCTGAACTCACATATCTCAGAGATTGCATGTGATCGGCACCTGCAGTACGGGTCCAAATCACATGTGATCTCTGAGATCGCAGCAGTGTGAACCTGGGCGGATACAACAAAAATTCAAAGGCTTTATCAATTACTAGAAGCACAGTGAAGTCTATTATTAAGAAGGATGTTTCTCCAAACTGGATGAAAGAGCCTGTAGGAAACTAGTCAGAGAGGCTACCAAGAGATCTACAGCAACTCTGAAGCAGTTTCAGAAATTTTGGACAAAGAGTGTGTGCATGTGACAACAATATCACACATTCTCCACAAATGAGGCTTGTATGGGAGGGTTGCAAGAAAAAAGACACTTCTCAAGAAAGGCCATATGCAGTCATGACTGAGCTTCTGCTTGATCCCTACCTGCTACATCTGTTTTCAGACTCTGGCTTGCTCACTCCCTGGGCGTGGCATCCTGAGGACCTCGACCTGGCAATGACATGCAGAAAAACCCATCTCCACCATCAGGAGCTCTGGTGAAGTCCTGTTAGTGCTTAGACCATGTACCTCGGGTGAACCCATGTCATCCACCAGGGTGACCTGCTTGTGTACTTATCCGGATGATCTATGTGAACCTCTCTACTGTTATAGCTACAGGTCTCCGAGCCTTACTCCTAAACATGACAGAATAATCTGGCCCAATCATGGAGGCCACTATAGCAAATGATGTTACTTCTTTCAGGCAAAAAATTACAGAGCTGCAAGAGTTTGGTGTTACCTACAAAGAAAAAATGTTGAATTTAAAAGTATGGTTAAAGGGCAACAGAAGGAAATTTATGTTCTACAGAGACAGTTGTTGGAATAATGTTCCAAAAATGAGGCTAATACACAAATGCCTCAATCACTCAAGTTCAATGGAGACTGCCACCATTACAGAGGTTTCCTTAACCAATGTTATATCCAAATTATTATTATTATTATTACAGTAAAATCTTGGAATGCAAGCATAATTTGTTTCAGAAACATGCTTGTAATACAAAGCACTTTTATATCAAAGTGAATTTCCACATAAGAAATAATGGAAACTCAATGATTTGTTCCACAACCATTTATTCATGGGTCCTTCAGCTTATAATCCATATAAAAAGATTGAGAAATATAAACCATAGCGCCTTTGGATAAAAGAACTGATCATCAAACTCCAGCTGCAGTAAAAAAACTCGCTAGTAAACAAATGGCAAAGAAGCAAAGTAGGAATGCAAAAACAGTTTGCTGGGCTTAGGGTTGATCAAATAAATGTAAAACATGCAGAACATGCAAAAAAATTCAGAACATGCAAAAAATTGCATAACACACAAAGGTTTAATAAAGTCCGATTAGGTGATGAAATAAAGTGCTTGTGCTTAAATTGACATCTGTGCAATGGTGTTCAGACCGGGTGCCCCACATAGAGGTACACTCACCCTGAATGTTGACCAACTATCGCTAGTATGGTCTAATAAGCATGTGGGGGTATCCCTTATGCACCTCATAAATATAGAGGGAAATGACAAAGGAAAACCTTCATTATGCAATGCCGTAAAAACAAGGTATATTGAATACACAGATTAAAATAGTTCCACTCACATTTAAAAGTAACTTATAGTCCTGGCACCCGGCGTGTGTAGCAGGTGATTGTTAAGGGTAATCGGCCCTGACAAGGAAAGCTGCTGTTTGTGACGTTCTGTTTGATTCCCGCGTAGGTTCATATGGGCGGAAGAGACGCGATTATGCGGTGTAACCTTTCGGCCTATCACAAAGCCATCATCAGGAAGTGGTCCCTTTTCTTGCCAGCGGTTTAGACATGAATGGCTTTGTGTTGAGTTATTTTGAAGGGACAGCACATTTACACTGTTATACAAGCTGTACACTCACTACGTTACATTGTAGTATACTTGTAGTGTACAAGTATATTATTAGGAAGGTATTTGGTACAAGACATCATTTCCAAACTAGATGAAAGAGCCAGGAGGAAACTGGTTAGAGAAGCTACCAAGAGGCCTACAGCAACTCATAAGCAGTTACAGGAATGTATGACAAAGAGTGGTCAACGTGTGCATGTGACAACAATGTCACAAATTCTCCACAAATGTGGCTTGTATGGGAGGATGCAAGAAAAAAGCCACTGCTTAAGGAAGCCACACTAACAGTCACGACTGAGCTTTGCCAAAACGCACCTTGAACATTCTGATAACACCATTCCGGTTAAGCACGGAGGTGGTAATATCCTATTATGAGGGTGTATTACTCTGCAGCAGTGACTGGAGCATTTGTCAGGACTCAGGATAGAAGGAAAACTGAATGGGCAAAAAAACCATCAAATTCTTGAGGAAAATCTACTGCCCTTTGCCAGAATGTTGTCAATGGTAAGGTTTAACTTCCAACATGACAATGACCCAAGGCACACAGCAAAAATGACCACACAGTGGTTTAAGGAGAAAAAGGTGAATGTCCTTGCTTGGCCTAGTCAGAGTCAAGACCCCATTGAAAATCTGTAGAATGACTTGAAGCCTGCAGTCCACAAACGGTCACCATCAAATTTAACTGAACTTGAGCAGTTCTGCAAAGAAGAGTGGGCAAATATTGCAAATTTTAGATGTGCAAAGTTAGTAGAGACATATCCCAACAGACTAAAGGCTGTAATTGAAGCAAAAGGCTGTTCAACAAAATACTGACACAAGGGGTGATCATTTTTTAAACTCTCTGATTCTGTTTTTTAAAAACAAAAAAGAATTTCTGAAATGTTAGTGTTATATCTTTCACTTGGATGTTATAGGTTGCACTGAGTAAATACAGATGGATAAAACATATGTCTGTCTTCATTTCAGGCTGCAAAGCAACAACATGTGATTATTTTAAAGGGGGGGGGGGGTGATCATTTTCTATACCCACTGTTCATTGCAATGAATTAACAAACTTTGTTGGAGTACATGGGAAAATAGTGTCTAGGAATGCTTTTCAAGAACTATCTTAAAGGAATTCTTATCTAGTTAGAAACACTGAACTGCCTCATTCTGAAAATACTAGTACTCTTATTACAGCTCTTTTGTTTCCACAATTTGAGTCAATGGGAGGAATTTACTAAAACTGAAAAAAAAATCTGAATCATCTGTGCATTAAACCCAATCACAGCTTCTCAGTTCAGCTTTGAAAATGAAAGCTAGAAGCTGATTGGGTGTCATGCACAACTGTCCCAGATTCTGTCTGCTCCAGCCTTGGTAAATTCCCCTCATTGACTAGGAACAAATAGGAAATGCCTATCATATCAGGTTTTACCAACCTGCATATTTGTTTGGGGTCAAAACCTTAGAATGTATTAAAGCCATTGTCTTACCAATGGTCAGGCAACTCGAATTTTCAGAATGTCAGAGGTCAACAGAGACAGCCTACATATTTATCTCTGTAAAGGTCTGCTTTAAAAGAACACCCAAAGGAATAAGTGTTTCTTAGTCTAGTCGAAAAGGTTTACCCATCTGAATATCATTCTTTTTTAAACTATAGCCAAGGTGAAAAAATATAACTAGGCAATTAGTTTTCTATGTTCCTTTGCATTAACTGATAGGAAATGAAAGCACTGTAAAATGAAATTCCAGCATAAATGACCATCACAAAGAATGTATAAAGAAGAGCATAGAAAAAAAAGAACTTTCAATTAATAACAGGTCAAGGATTTTACAGTGAGAAAAAAAAGCTATGGAAATCTATGCAAATGTTCTACCACATGAAAGAAGAGAACTCCAAGTGGTTTTTCAGAGTGCTGAAATATTGCAGTTCAAAATTGATAATAAACTCGTTTAAATGTCAAATATCTTATCAATTAAAAACAAAATGTCATATACTTGATGTGCTTGAAAGGAGATATTTAGAGGAACATGTGGAATAAGGTTTTCTTTCCTAAATTCATTAGGCGCTAGCAACAGGAGTCAATAACATACTGCAATTTTAAACAGGTCATAAACAGTCATTTTTGAAAATTAACACTTTTGACATTAGATTTTCCCTATCATTAGTGACAAAAGTAATTAATATTTGTTCAAGCAGCAAATCTTTGTTTAAAAAAATCTTTAATACAGCTTTGTTTGTATCTAGTGAATTAAACTCAGACTTGAATGCTTCCTACATTGGACATACATAGCTTGTGTCAATCAGGCGAAAGCAAGTGCTTGAGATCACTGAACACAAGCAGAACTTTTTAGTTAGTTATGTATAATGTTTTATTTGTGTACCACTCCTGCTTTTATCCAGACTAGGAAACAAATGTAAAAATATGCAACATTAAAACAAAATAGAGAAGGGCCAAACACGGGCTGGGGAATACCAGCACCAGCCCCGGGACTTTAACCAGTATCAGATCAATAAAATCAGCGATTAAGTATTAATTGCTAAGGATAATTTTATTTATTACAATATACATAAATAATACACAAAACAAGATGATCATACAAGGTACAATGTGAAACAACCACAAAATTACCCAGATTTTATACATAAAAACAAGAAGGCTAAGCTGTGATTTTCTACATGTTTCGCTCAAAGTTCGAGCTTCTTCAGGAAATAATGCAGCTACTGATCATAGCTAAAATAATAAAATAAAAACAGAGTGTGTTTAGTTCTTAGAGGTTATTTCAAAAATAAACTGAAATTTAATATAGTCAAAAATATTATGCTGTATCATGAATTATAATTGTTAATATATTAAATTAATAGTAATTAATATATCAAATAAATCAAAATAAACATAGAAATATCATTTTATTATCTCACCAATGAGCCAGGATTCCCCAAGGTTCATCGTACATTCACAATTGTGATTTATGAGAATTAAGTAGGGTATAAAGTTAATGCACAAATAGCCAGCAACGAAGACGCATCACCAGAATTTAGGTCTGCAGAGAAAAACATTATATTTTGTGTTTGGTGTTTATTTAATATTTTTAAATTTAGTGAAAAAAGATAAAACAATTAGGTATAGCCGATTTATAGCATGCATAATAGAAAAATTAATATAATAAAATAAAAATAAAAATGGGTCTTGTAAGTAGACCTGGTGTTACCTGAGGAAACAGGTGGTAATTGAATCAATACAGGTGTATGCTAATTGATGATTATCCAATGGGAAAATGAACGGAAATATTGTCAGAAAATCAAAGCAAATTAAGCCAGGGAATGATTCAGGAGCATCTAGAATGGATAAACAGAATAAAGTGGATCAGCCAAATATAGGATGACCAAAGCAGAAGTTCTATTTGGTGAGTAGTTACAGAGAAAACAAAGATCTCTGATAATGTTCAAAGCATAACATCTCACTGTGAAAGTGGGCATACCTTTAGTTTAGATTGATTAAAGAATCCACTGGGATCAGGTTACGCCGTTCCTCTCCCGTCAACTGCCGGCAAGCAACTGACAGGGAGATGGAGTTTTAAGTTTTCTCCAGCTCAGCGGCATCTGACGTCACCGCCGAGCTGCGGGCGAGATAGGGAAAGGGGGAGGCTCTGTGTACGTCTATTCAAGCACAGTTTCAGTACTGTGCATGCGCAGGCGATGCTGACCACGTCAGCAACATCGTCACGGCCATCTTTGAATATCTCTATGCCCATATTGTGCATAGTTGTCTGGAGAATTCCCTGCAAGGCAACCCACAGGTGCAGATGACGCACATAGAGTCATCGGTACCGGCGCGGCCATTTTTGAAACTCTAAACGGCTATTAGCGTCAACATGTAGAAAATCGCAGCTCAGCCTTCTTGTTTTTATGTATAAAATTTGGGTAATTTTGTGGTTGTTCCACATTGTACCTTGTATGATCATCTTTTATGATTATATAGTGATGTTTTTGTGTATTATTTATATATATTGTAATAAATAAAATGATCCTTAGCAATTAATACTTAATCGCTGATTTTATTGATCTGATACCTGTAAAAGTCCCGGGGCTGGTATTCCCCAGCCCATTTTTGGCCCTTCTCCGTTTTGTTTCTATATGCAATTTTGGGACGTGGTATCCTTTTTATTCAATCCCTCCATCTTAATCTTGAACAAGATGCAACATTAAAAGTTTTTATTTCCCCAAAATGTTTTGCCATTTTGTCAGAATGAATAGGAGCCAATAGGTAAGGCAAATTAATGTGGTATTTGGTGGATTTTAGAGAGGCAATGGGTTTCATGGGCTCCAGAAAGTTATGAATTTTTTTTCAAGTCTTCTGGACTTGTTCTTCTTGCAAAAAATGATACTTTAATAGCCTCATTATTTATTCATTTATTTTACACTGAAAAAAAAAAAGGAAACATAAAAAAAAAAAATTATACGTTTAACCACTTCCCGCCCGGCTCATGACGATGTACGTCGGCAGAATGGCACTGACAGGCATATGGGCATACAGATACGTCCCTTTAAGAATGCCGCCATGCCATCACGTGCACGTCGGTCAGGACCCCCGTGAGTCCGGTCGCGGGTCCCGGGGACTCGATCGTCGTGGGCATACCCGCGATCGTCTCACGGGGAGGCTGAACGGGAAGATGCGGAAGTAAACAGCATCTCCCGGTTCTGCCTAGCAACAAGTGACACTGATCTCTGCTCCCTGTGTTTAGAGCAGAGATCAGTGTTCACTAACACACAGCCACGCCCCCCACAGTTATTAACACGCCCCTAGGACACACTTAACCCCTACACTGTCCCCCCCTGGTTAACCCCTTCACTGCCAGTGTCATTTACACAGGAATCACTGCATTTTTATAGCACTGATCGCTGTATAAATGACAATGGTCCCAAAAATGTGTCAAAAATGTCCAATGTGTCCACCATAATGTTGCATTCGCAATAAAAATCACTGATCACTGCCATTACTGGTAAAAAAATAAATTATTAATAAAAATGCCATAAAACTATCCCCTTTTTTGTAAACGCTATAAATTTTGCGCAAACCAATCAATAATCGCGTATTGCGATTTTTTTTGCCAAAAATATGTAGAAGAATACGTATCGGCCTAAACTGAGGAAAAAAATGTTTTTTATATATTTTTGGGGCATATTTATTATAGCAAAAAGTAAAAAATAATGTTTTTTTTTCAAAATTGTCGCTCTTTTTTTATTTATAGCGCAAAAAATAAAAACCGCAGGGGTGATCAAATACCACCAAAAGAAAGCTCTATTTTGGGAAAAAAAGGACATCAATTTTGTTTGGGAGCCATGTTGCATGACAACGCAATTATCAGTTAAAGCGACTCAGTGCCGAATCGCAAAAAGTGGTCTGGTCTTAAGCCAGCAAAATGGTCCAGGGCTGAAAGTGGTTAACCACTTTCCGCCCACCATATAGCAGAATGGTGTGCACAAAGTGGTTAAGTTATCCTGACTGGACATCATATGACGTCCAGTAGGATAGGCAGCAGGGGTGAGCAGCTCAGTGATCGTTGGTGTGGTGTGTTAGTTTGACACACCGCATCACCGATCTCGGTAAAGAGCCTCTGACGTAGGCTCTTCCCCATGTGATCAGCTGTGTCGAATCCCAGAGTAAACAGGAAGAGCCATATAATGGGATTTTTATATACAGCTTACCTGTAAAATCCTTTTCTTGAGAGTACATCACGGGACACAGGAGCTCATTACATAGTGGGTTATATAGGCACCTCTGGTGATTGGACACTGGTTAACCCCAATTAAGGAGAATTCCTCCCCTATATAACCCCTCCCATATGGGAGGCACCTCACTTTTGTAGCAAAGCAATAGGAAACCATGTAAAACCCAAGAGGGGCGGGAGCTCTGTGTCCCGTGATGTACTCTCAAGAAAAGGATTTTACAGATAAGCTGTATATAAAAATCCTATTTTCTTGATCATACATCACGGGACACAGGAGCTCATTACATAGTGGGATGTCCCAAAGCAATGCTCAGATTGAGGGGAGGGAGGCACAGATCATAATTATAGAACGCCGTGGACTGGAGGACCTAAACTGCAGCCTGCAGTACACTGCACCCAAAGGCGATATCCTCTTGCCCTCTGACATCCACCTGATAGAATCTGGTGAATGTGTGGACTGATGACCAAGTTGCAGCCTTACAGATCTGAGCCAGGGAGGCCTGTTGATGCACTGCCCAAGAAGCACTTACAGCCCTAGTAGAGTGCGCTTTCACTTGAAAAGGAGGGGTTTTCCCTTTAACACTATAGGCCTGAGAAATAATCTGTCTAATCCACCTTGAGAGAGTGGATTTTTATGCCGCCTGGCCCTTCCTAGGGCCTTCCGGCAAAATAAATAAGCACATGTTTTACGTGACCAACCACCATAGACACTGGGGAAAAAACTGAAGTGCCTCCCATATGGGAGGGGTTATATAGGGGAGGAATTCTCCTTAATTGGGGTTAACCAGTGTCCAATCACCAGAGGTGCCTATATAACCCACTATGTAATGAGCTCCTGTGTCCCGTGATGTATGATCAAGAAATTGTTTTTTCCTCTGCTCGCACTGACAGACACGAGTAGAGGAGAGACGATTGGCTGCTCTCCTGACAGGGGGGGTCTGCTCTGATTATCAGTGCAGCCCCCCCGAGTATGTCCACCAGGGATGCCCACCCGAGACCATCAGGTATGCCCACCCAGGACCACCAGGGTTGCCAAACAGTGCCCATTAGAGGTGCCAATCAGTGCATATTAGAGGTGCCAATCAGTGCCTATCAGTAATGCGTGCAAGTGCCTCCTCATCAGTGCTGCCTATCAGAGCCATCTATGAGTGCCGCCTATAAGTGCCCATCAGTGTCCCCTATCAGTGCACCTATGAATGCCCATCAATGCCCATAAATGCCACCTATCATTGCTGAATATTAGTGCCTCATCATCAGTGCCCATCAGTGAAGGAGAAAACTTACTTATTTACAACATTTTATAACAGAAACAAAGATAAACTTTTTTTTCAAATTTTTTTTATTTGTTTAGCAAAAAATAAAAACCCCAGTGGTGATTAAATACCACCAATGGAAAGCTCTATTTGTGGGAACAAAATGCTAAAACTTTTGTTTGGGTACAGTGTTGCATGACCGCACAATTGTTTTCTAACCGCTTGCTGACCAGCCGCCATCATTTACTGCAGCAAGTCGTCACGATCCCGCAAACCGTCGTAGCTATACGTCAGCTCGCAGCATTAGGATAGCAGGTGCCAATGCTCATGGCCGATGGTCGCGATGACCACTGGCCATGATTGATCATGAGCAGGAGACACAGAACAGGGATGAGTGTTTGTAAACACATACTTCCCTGTTCTGTTCTGAGAGGAGCGACAGATCGTGTGTTCCTATTAGCTAGGAACCACAATCTGTCACTTCCTCCAGTCAGTCCCCTCCCCCTTCAGTTAGAATCCCCTCCCGGGGAACACAATTAACCCCTTGATCGCTCCCTAGTGTTATCCCCTTCACTGCCAGTGACATTTATACAGTAATCAATGCATTTTTATAGCACTGATCGCTGTATAAATGCCAATGGTCCCAAAAATGTGTCAAAATTGTCCGATGTGTCCGCCATAATGTCGCAGTCATGATAAAAAATTGCAGATTGCCGCTATTACTAGTTAAAAAAAATGCTATAAATCACTAAAACCTTTGCACAAACCAATCAATATATGCTTATTGCGATTTTTTTTACCAAAAATATGTAGAAGAATACATATCGGCCTAAACTGAGAAAAAAAAATGTGCTTTTTAAAAAAAAAATGGGGATATTTATTATAGCAAAAAGTACAAATATATAGCACAAAAAATAAGAAATGCAGAGGCGATCGATCAAATACAATCAAAAGAAATCTCTATTTGTGGGAAACAAAGGATGTCAATGTTGTTTGGGTGCAACATCGCACAACCACGCAATTGTCAGTTAAAGTGATGCAAAAAATGGCCCGGTCATTCAACAGCCAAATCTTCCGGGGCTGAAGTGGTTAAAATGCAATAGCGCTGAAAGCTGAAAATTTACTTGGGCAGGAAGGAGGGGGAAGTTCCCAGTATTGAATTGGTTAATACAAAAGTACACAATAATGATCAAGTATGCAAAAAAAAGAAAGAAACATTCCATTAACACCCTTTTCCAGTTGAATCCAATTAGAAAATGTGTGAATCCTGGGTAGAAGGTGTGTGAAGGTAATTGAAAAAAATATATAAATAGACCCTCCCAAGGGGCATATTAAGCAGTCAATGTGACAAATAAATATACTAAACTATCCTAAATACAACAACAATAAAAATGTGGTGAAATCAATGTCCCCATCAACACTCAACCCCTAACAAAAATATCAATACACATCAACTATGCTGCAGAATGGACTAATGTACAGTATGTTCTGACACCCTGGCACTTACAAAATAGAAAGGCATCTCACCACCTGTTTTTCACAGGGGACTGTGTCCATTCATGATCAACTTTGCATTATTTATTTAAAAGTAATACACACTTGTTAATTACTAGATCCATTGCATGCAACATAGTGTGCTATTCTTCTCATTGCAAAATCCTTCTATTTGCCCATTTGGCTTTACTTCGAATTTATTCATTTAATTTCAAATCCGTTGATAGTTGATTAGCAATGCATTCTCAGCTTTAATCTTATTGATTACTCTATGCCATGCATATTTTCCTGTCTTGGCGTTAGGGCTTGATGACCTGGAGTGAAGGTTTCATCGGAAGCTATGTGACAGAAGGTCTTTTTTAGTACTGGCTGTACAAAGATAATGGCTTGTTAAAGGGTAGAGGGGCTTTGCCAGATTCAAATACATCAGTGTTTACTTGTTTACAAGACTGGATACTTTTCAGCTTTATTGAGGAACTGCAATTTGCACAACCAGCTGTGAATAACAGGATAGGTTCAGGTGCAAGAGAAATGGGACCGGGGTCTGGCATATCATGTGGAATGTTTTGTTGGAATATAACTACTGATATTTTAATGCGCTATAAAATAGATATTCCTTTTTAAGTGCTACTAGCACAGCCCTAATAGCCCAGACATTATCCAAAATGTTCTTTTATCGACAGTTTTCAAATGAAAGTAAAGCTTTAGTAGACACAAAGATGAATGCAGCCATAATTCAAAATATTAATTTGCTGGGGAAAAAAAATGCACAGTGATATCAAGAGATTAAATTCCTTTAAAGTGAACCGTACTTTAGTTTCAAATTTTAACAATAAACTCCTTGCCAAAGAGAAGGCACCACAAGATGCCAATATTACCTCTTCTCTGCCCTTATCTGATTTTGCGTCACTCTTTTACTACATCCCGGGTGAGATTGCCTTTACTAGCCACTGAGACAGTTTTATTAACCACTTCAGCCTAGAAAGGATTTGCCCCCTTAATGACCAGGCCATGTTTTGCGATAGGGCACTGCGTCGCATTAACTGACAATTACATGGTCCTGCGGCGCTGTACCCAAACAAAACTGACGTCCTTTTTTAGATACAAATAGAGCTTTCTTTTGGGTGCATTCGATCACCTCTGCGTTTTTTGCGCTATAAAACAAAAAAAAATACTATTTTGAAAATATACTTTTTGCTATAATACATATCCCAAAAAATATTTAAAAAAATAATTTATTCATCAGTTTAGGCCGATATATATTCTTCTAAATACTTTTGGTAAAAAAAAATCACAATAGGCATTTATTGATTGGTTTGCGCAAAAGTTATCACGTCTACAAACTATGGGATAGATTTAGGGACTTTTATTTGTTTTGTATTGTTTTTACTAGCAATGGCAGCGATCTGTGATTTTTAGCATGACAGCGACATTATGGTGGACAAATCTGACTCCAAATGACACTTTTTGGGGACCAGTAACATTATTACATTGATTCGTGCTATAAAAATTCACTGGTCAATGTATAAATGACACTGGCAGGGAAGGGGTTAACACTGAGGGACCATCAAAGTGGTAAGTGTGTTCCCTAGGGGTGTTCTAACTGTAGGGGGGTGGGCTCACTTGGGACATGACAGAGATCACTGTTCCCGATCACTGGTAACAAAAGATCGCTCACATGTCATTAGGCAGAACAGGGAATCGCCTTGTGTACACATCGATCGCGGGTCACCGGCGGACATCAAGTCCATAGGATCTGCGGGCACACTCCAAAGCCCCACAGCGGGCACACTCCCACATCCCACATATCCTCCTTGCACAGGTTTGCGTGGAGAGCTGACCTGCTGCAGTAAATGTATGTGAGCTGGTTGGCAAGTGGTTAAACACTGTAACGACAGTGGGGTTTGGCAATGAAGTCAGGCACCTGTAGTGCAGTTAACCACTTCAGGTGCATTCCATAGCAGATTTTCGGATAGGGTGCGTGCATTTCTGCCGGCATGCGCTGATGATCCAGCAGAAAGACAAATCGTCATTCTTATAAGGATTATCGAGTCTCCATTTTGTTATACTGTATTGCATTTTGTTATACTGTATTCCATCTTCAAACTCTGTATGACCAAGCTAGAATTCTAACTGCTAAGACATAGATGCTCGCTATCTGGGAAATATGCTGTTTTCTTAGAATGCCCTTGGCCGCAAGAGTTTGTGCAAAGAAAGCCAGACTTACGGTCATCTGACATTCCCTTAACTGCGTCTGTGACCTAGAACGTCTGGATCACAGGCTACTAGCACAATGTTGATGAATATTGTAGTCTCACTCTTATCTCGTGTGAAGGTTAATGATGTGCTTTGCCATGAAGATGTGATTTCTGCTTATTCTGCTTGTTCTGTCAATAAACCTGTTACTAGGAAATGTTTGGTGTATAACTACAAGGGGGATCCCTGATTGGCTACTCCACAGGGTGCCGCCCCAATTGTCTCAGCATATAACCTGTTGTATTCAAAACATTAAAATAATCATTATTCACATACATCTCGTGTATGAGTCTTGGTTATCTCACCGGTGAACGGGACTCCCAGGTTCATCCAGACCATGGCCTAGGCAAGATAGGAAGAGGGAAATCGAGCACCTAACAGAGCAAGGACCTACCTTTACAGCTGGTACCAGAAGTGGGGTCATCGATCGGCAGGTGAGTGACTACTGATTTATTTACCTTATTGGTGAGGATCTTTTGGTGTCACTCATACTGCCGCGGTGACCACCACGTGCGGGACCTGTATTGCTGCTGTGCCTCCGCGGTGGGCTAGGCTGGCCCATCGGGAGAAGTAGAGGGCTCGTACCTAAAAAAGAGAGTCTGGCTAGGTTGGCCTGACTTAAAACTATTAAGTAAAATAGATTAAAAGAGAGTCCGGCTAGGTTGGCCTGACTTAAAACTATTAAGTAAAATAGATTAAAGAGGAACATTACAGGGAAGGGAAGCAATAGATTGCGCCCTCCCCAAATAAGGTCGGATGTTCAAGGGACGCCCGAAGGGTAATTTGCTAAAATCAAACACAGTGCACATTTTATCTAGACATGTAAAACGATTGTATGTGATTTAGTTGTTCATATTTTTCTTTTTATCTAGTCATGTAAAACGATTGTATGTGATTTAGTTGTTCATATTTTTCTTTCCAGGTTACGTAAGTATTTCAAACTTGCCTTTTCAATTGTTTTTTTTTGTATTTTGCTGTTCTTTCAATGTCTTTACCTTGTGATCCAGATTGCTGTGAAATTGTTAACCCTTACCCTCGCTGTACTGTTGGTTTATTGTTTCTTAAACAAATTGATATCCTGATATTGATAGCCACTCGCCCAGGGGGATATTCCACTAGACTAGGAGAACGCCCCGTGTACCCCCAGGACGAAACTTCTCCCGTTGTCACGCTAGTCAGAATAATCCTGCATAGCCCAGTCAGTGAATCCCACCACCTTGCTGAATCTTCCCTGGAAGAAGTTCAACAACAGGTGATTGTGAGAAACCACTACCCGTACCCATACCAGCGCCAGGACCCATTATCTCACCTATGGCCACCCCCGTAGTTACTGACGAGGATGATGAGGACACCCCCGATATTAAGGCCCCCCCTTATGACCATTGGTAACACAGAAATTCACCTACCCCTGCCCCTAGGCACACTGACAAAACTCAAAGAACTCTGTCCATCCCCCAGAAAACATCCTAGGGAAGCTGCCACCTTCCTGTTGCGCCAGTGCGCCGGGTCAAATCTGGACCCGATTGATCTTGAGAGTATAATACATATTCTAGACCCCGACTGCCCCGACCCCCCAAAGGTAAAAGACCTGTTTAATGCCCATGTCCAGGGAAAAGGGGGCTGGCCAGTTTTCTGGAAAACCCTAGGACAACATTGGAGCACCCTTTACAAAGGGATCACAGCACTGCAAGATCTGGTCCAAACAAAACAAGCCCCGAAGGAAAAATTCTATGATTTTTGCACCCGAGTATACAACCTCTGGAAAGCAGTAGATGGGGCGGATGGGGCCCTTTTTACCACTACTGTAATGGCCGGAGGGGAGCCAAAAGTAGTACAGCTGCTAAAATTAATTAACCCCAAATGGGCTACCCAACCCCCGGAGGATTTCATGTCAGACACCCGCTCCAGGGAAACTTCCGGGGTTTTTGAACAAAAAGGGGGTTATTTTATAACACATTTGAACCCCCAACCCCTTTAATGGCACTCCAACCATATGCCCGCCAACCACCAGACCAGGGTTGTTTCAACTGTGGTCAAATGGGACATTGGAAGTCCAATTGTCCCTACCGTAGGGGCCAGACGGGACCTTGGGGGAAGGGAAAGGGACGAATGCGTTACCCTAACACCTTTCCTTCAACTCCACAACATCAACGTCCCCCAACTTACCAAGGACCAGTGTCAGGCCCCAGATATCACCAGCCCTATCAAGGACCCCAAGGACCCCCTCCACCTAACAATACCGCCCTACGTGTTCCACCACCCCCACCGGCCCCTATTCCCATGCAATGGCCTGCCACCCAACCCTCAAGCAGGACATAGGGCTGCCTGGAGTATGTCCCTTCCCTCAGCCTGGTATGTTACAATGTGTCCTGGAGGAGCCTACCCCAGGTGATCCTGGGTGTAGATGGAAAACGCATTTGTTTTCTCATTGACACTGGTGCCACCTCTAGCTCCATCAATGATGTGACCTTTGACACGCCACAATGTTCTGAGGGAAGCTCCATAGGTATTAATGGGACTCCTGTTACCCACCCTATCACCCCACCCTTATCAGTAACCACCCCGGAGGGGGTGCTACTTTGCCAACAACGGTTTGCCATCCTGCCCCAATGCCCAGTCTCCCTGATGGGAAGGGACTTAATGTCCAAACTGGGAGTGGTGATCAAATTTGATCCACAGGGAGCAGTAACTGCCAGCTCCGCACTCTGCGACTTACAAGGCCCAAAGAGACAATCCAAAAAAGGGTATTTTGTACTCTTACCTGCCTCCCTGGAAACCCATGCTATTTGGGCAGAGAATAACGCGAGTGTAGGTTTCATCCCATGTACCCCTTACACCCCCCAAATGCGCCCAGACTCAGTACCTGTCTTTCAAAAACAATATGCACTACATTCTGACAAAATTGAGGGGATTACACCCCTCATCAATGGGTATGTAGCCATGGGCATCCTGACACCCGTCATCAGCTCATGGAACACCCCCATATACCCACTGAGAAAGGCAAGCGGGGAATGGCGCTTGGTACAGGACCTCAGGGCAGTCAACAAAATGGTGGTTCCCCTCCCCCCTCTGGTCTCAGACATTGCCTTTATTTTTTCTTGCATACCGGCAAACTCAGTGGCCTACACGGTAATTGACTTAGCTAATGCTTTCTTTAGCATCCCTGTGGATCCACTGGCCCAGCCCATGTTTGCTTTTTCTTGGGGGGGGGGAGGGGGCAACTGACCTGGACCCACCTACCGCAGGGCTATGTGGACAGCCCGGCAGCCTTCTCTATGGTATTGAATGAGACAGTCAAATCCTGGCAATCGAGCGCCGGGTCGGTACTCATCCAATATGTGGATGACCTCCTTCTCTGCAGCCCTACCCCAGAAGCTTGTGAAGAAGACTCAAAAAACTTGCTGGATCACCTAGCCAAGGCAGGTCACTTGGCCTCACGGAAAAAGATACAGTGGGTGACCCCTACTGTAGAGTACTTGGGGTGCATCCTCAACAAGGGAGAGAGAAGTGTTTCCCCCCATCGTGCCGCAGCCCTTAACGCTCTGCAGCCACCCAGGGACAAGACCGCCCTCTTGTCTTTCCTGGGAGCAATCGTCTATTGCCGGCAGTGGATCCCTGACTGCTCATTTCATTCTGAGGAGGGCCACGCTCTCCACTGCGCCAAAAGTGGTGGAATGGACGGAGGAAATGTTACACTCATTTAACACCCTCCTCTCCTCCCTTGCCTCCGCCCCGGCCTTAGGACTAGTGGACTACAGGAAAACTTTTCATCTATATTGTGTAGTTAATGGATCTGCCTTTGCAGCAGTTCTTGCCCAAGAGCACGGTAATTCTTACCGACCGGTGGCTTTCCTTTCCAAGAAACTTCCACTCCAGGTCCAGGGCATGCCTGCTTGCCTCCAGAACATGGCCGCATGTGCCATGGCCATCCAAGAAGCCAACAAGTTAGTTCTGGGACACCCCCTAACTGTTTACACCACCCACTCAGTCACTCACCTTATACAAAACCTCAATACACAACATATGACCACCCAAAGAGCCAGCGGGTATGAAATCATTCTTCTAAACACCTCCAATCTGACCATCAAACACACCTCTGACACCTCCCCCATCCTCAGGCTATTACATTCTCTGCTCAAACTCATGAATTATGGTGAACCATCCAAAATGCATGACTGCACAAAGGTATTGGACCAAGTCACCTCCCCACGAAAGGACTTAACAGACGTACCTCTGGCCGGTGCAGAGGAAGTTTTTGTGGACGGCAGTTGATCGCACCCTTCGGATTCCACTTTCCTGACAGGATACGCGGTTGTAAAACTCCCAGATCTGGTTCTGGAGGCTAAGCCACTTCCGCCTTCCTCGGCACAGGTCGCGGAACTGGTGGCCCTCACCAGAGCATGCATCCTGTTCACAAATAGGGATGTCAATATTTACACTGATAGTCGATACGCCTTCGGCGTGGTTCACGATTTCGGGGTGATCTGGGCTAACAGGGGGTTTAGAACGGCTGACAACAAAATTATAGCCAATAAGGAGCATATCCTGGCCCTTCTCCAGGCTATACTACTGCCCAAACATTTGGCGATTATTAAAGTCAAGGCTCACACCACCACTGGTAGCTACATTGCCCGAGGCAACGCCCTTGCGGATAGATGCGCTCGAGCGGCGGCAAATTCCTCCACACATCCACCCGCCCCTACCACGATATTTTTCCAACAAGATTTTTCAGCGCCAGATTTCCCCTCAGTTGCAGCCCAAATCCAATCCATGGCCACAGACGCTGATGTACTTTTCTGGGTCGAACAAGGATTGTCCAAAGACCTAAGAGGCCTTTGGACAAATGGAGGGGTCATTGGGATCCCCGAAGCCAGCTTGGCCCTCATCCTTTCCTACCTGCATGGTCCCAGACATATAGGGTCCCAACCCTTGCAACAGCTGTATGAAAAAACCTTCTGCACAGTTAATCTAAAGAACCATGCAAAGACCCTAACAAAGTCATGCCTCACATGCGCTCAAAACAACACGCAGGGTAAGCGACATGGTATACACGGCCAGTTGCCCCCACCCCTAGGCCCACTACAGGACCTACAAATAGACTTCACCCACATGCCCAAACAAAAGGGAAGCATCGAATGCCTGTGCGTTATCGTTGACAAATGGTCAGGATGGGTGGAGGCGGTCCCCTGCACTGGGGAAACAGCTAAAATAGCGGCAAGGGCTCTCCTTAATCATTGGGTATGTAGGTTTGGCATACCAGCCACCATTTGGTCAGACCAGGGCCCGGCTTTTACTTCAGATATGACACGAGAACTGGCGAGGTGCCTGGGAATACAGTGGAAACTTCACATTCCCTATCATCCCCAAAGTGCAGGAGTGGTAGAAAGAATGAAGAGGAATATAAAGGACAAACTAAAAAAGGCCACAGGAGGAACGTTAAAAAACTGGATAGATTTCCTTCCAGGAATATTGTTCCAAATCAGAACCACCCCCCACTCTAGGACACGTTTGTCACCATTCGAAATCCTAATGGGTGTCCCAGCACAAACCCTACTAAAAGCATTAGATGCACAGACTGACATTAACCTATATTCTTTACAGGAAGAGTACGTGAAACATCTGGTAAGTACAATAGAAGAACATAATGAACAAGTTGCTGTCACCTTTTCTCCTCTTCCAACAGAACCTACTCACCCATTCATCCCGGGGGATAAAGTGTTGATCAAGCAGCTTGCCCAACGGAAGCACGTGGGGCCCATCTACTCCGGTCCATGGAACGTGGAGAAGGTCTCCAGGACTGCTGTCCTCACAGACTACACCCCTCAGTGGATCCATGCCAGCAGACTAAAAAAATGCCCCGAACCTCCACCGACTCCAGAACACCCCCAGAGGACACTTGCCCAAGACCAACAGGAGGACGCCACCACCGACGGGACCCCGGAGACGAACCTACAGACCCTCCAGTTCGGCAGAATCTCCCTGGACTTTCCTCCTCCTCCCACCAGCTCGGACTGAAGTCTTTGCAAAAAGAAAGAGACAGGGGCTTAGAAGATCAGTATGTACTACACACCATTTTGCTCTGGTCGATAGTATTGACTTTGTGTTTTTTTCTATAGTCATAATGACATGTATCATGACAGGGTCATGTGGGTTTACAAGAAGCCCAAAAGGTACTGAGAATCAAAAGTCATTCAGCCCAAAGACAGACCCTCCTACAGGAAGCAAAAAACTTGGGAGATGATTGGAACCTTTTCTCGGGTACAGGAGGGTGGTTTGGAGGTATTTGGGGGGGGCATACTGGGATTTTTTAAGAAAATATTTCTCGTATTAGTAATGATAGTGTTGTTGATAGTAATGTTCTATGTGATCGCCAAGTGCTGCTGCCTAGCAGCCTCCAAGGTTTCCCATCTAACAATAGCAACCAAGCCCAATGACGAAGAGAAAGCACTTATGGCTTTCTCTAAGGATGTCTGGTATAAAGGATGATCATAACTTCGTGCCAAAGTTATGATCACAGGAGGGATTATAAGGATTATCGAGTCTCCATTTTGTTATACTGTATTCCATTTTGTTATACTGTATTCCATCTTCAAACTCTGTATGACCAAGCTAGAATTCTAACTGCTAAGACATAGATGCTCGCTATCTGGGAAATATGCTGTTTTCTTAGAATGCCCTTGGCCGCGAGAGTTTGTGCAAAGAAAGCCAGACTTACGGTCATCTGACATTCCCTTAACTGCGTCTGTGACCTAGAACGTCTGGATCACAGGCTACTAGCACAATGTTGATGAATATTGTAGTCTCACTCTTATCTCGTGTGAAGGTTAATGATGTGCTTTGCCATGAAGACGTGATTTCTGCTTATTCTGCTTGTTCCGTCAATAAACCTGTTACTAGGAAAAGTTTGGTGTATAACTACAAGGGGGATCCCTGATTGGCTACTCCACAGGGTGCCGCCCCAATTGTCTCAGCATATAACCTGTTGTATTCAAAACATTAAAATAATCATTATTCACATACATCTCGTGTATGAGTCTTGGTTATCTCACCGGTGAACGGGACTCCCAGGTTCATCCAGACCACGACCTAGGCAAGATAGGAAGAGGGAAATCGAGCACCTAACAGAGCAAGGACCTACCTTTACAATTCTAACAAAGCAGGGACATGGATCCATGTCTTCTAATAAAAGCACCTCCCACTCTGTAATAAAACGCAGGCTAGGCACACAGTTAACCCTTTGATCGCCCCTGATGTTAACCCCTTCCCAGCCAGAGTCATTGCACAGTGTACAATATACAGAGTACAGTGACAGTGCATATTTTGAGCATTGATCACTGTATTAGTGTCACTGGTCCCCAAAAAGGGTCAGTTAGTGTCTGAATATCCACTGCAATATTGCAGCCCCACTATAAGTTGGTGATTGCTGGCATTACTAGTAAAAAAAAAATATATATATATATATATATATATATATATATATATATATATATATTCCATAGTTTATTTACCAAAAATATGTAGCAGAATACATATTGGATTAAATTTATTAAGTTTTATAGCAGAAAGTAAAAAAAAAATATTCTTTTTATTTCTTACATTTTTTGTATTTGAGGTGATCAGACACCACCAAAAGAAAGCTCTATTTGTTAGGAAAAAAGGACATACATTTTATTTGGGTACAGCGTTGCACAACAGCGCAATTGTCAGTTAAAGTAACGCAGAGCCATATCACAAAAAATGGCCTGGTCATGAAGGGGGGAAAATCTTTCAGAGCTCAATTGGTTAGAGCAAACTAAAGCAGAGAAGATTCAACTTTTTTGAGTAGTAAAATATAACATTAGGAATCTCGTGGGGGTTTGACCTCCAGCAGCACTTTTCCTTTACTTTAGGTTTGGAATAGTGCACTATAAATATTCACTGGTATTATTAGAAGCCAATGGATCATATCTTGTATGCTCTGAAGATAGATGGCACTTCCTAAAATGTAAAAAACCTGAATGCAAATTTATTCATATCATTGATACCAATAAAATGTGTATTTTTTATCCACTAACATTCCAACTTGAATTTCAGTAAAAGTAAAAATAGCATCTTTATGCGAAACATATTCAAATCAGCAGTAAAGAAGTGTGCTCTTCTTGTCCCCGTGTGCCATCTTTGTAAGCATGGATCATATTGCTTGCTTCAGAAAGAACTGGCGTAGGCTCAGAATATCATCCTGCACACAAAAGGTCTGTATGGCGTTGGCCCACAACAAGAAATTAGGAGCTGAGTGTATTTCTGGTGCATTTCCCTGTACTCGGAGGAATATAACATAAGGAAATGTGCATGTATTGCCAATATGTATGTTTTTTTATTTTGTCTTGATATACACTTTAGATAAAGAAAAAATGTTTCATGACACAATTTTTAAAGGAAACATTCTGCAGTTCAGTAAATAGGCAAAGGGATGCTTCAGTCATGCAAATTCTATGTAGTAGTGGGAATGGGCCTTACTGGATATAATAGATTAGATATTCTTTTATTTTGTCTCAGTTAATAATACAAAAAGGCATGACAGTGTATCTGGTGTTAACAAGGTATGGTTTTAATCACACCAACCAAATCATTTATTGTCCAGTGTAATGACTCTTTCTGCAAGCTTGTCAGAAGTTTGAATTTAAGTAAATCTTAAATTTAAATAACAAGTTCAACATGATTATTCTATGGCTATATAATCTGAAATGGTAGTGTGCAATCAACTGCTGCATTGTCTCCTTAACATTTTGAATTTGCCTTGCATGTAAATAAAAATTGATATTTCTGTTATAGGTTAAGACTTGCAGGTTAATCATCTACCTGCTAATTATATCTCTCTGAGACTCTGGAATTTTGCCTTAGAGGTATCTTACCTAGTTGTGTATGTCTGTAAAGCGGTACCATTGCCATTATATGCAAGTATGAGGTTTGGGCTTGCCTCTACTATGGGTTCACAGCAAATCCTATTTACTCGTCCCAGCATGAGTGGTAAGGGAATATAGCTAGCCAGTGTAGCTATACATAAAGCTGTGCCTGTTCCCTTACAGTGTTTGTTAACCCCCCAAAGTAGATTAAACAGCACGGTGCTTGTGCTGTGTAATCTGTCCCTCTTTAAAAGTTAAAACAACCTCCCTGAACCTGCCACTTCCTGTATCCCCCTCCTGCTGAGCCCTGACCACCGTGGTCAGCGTATGTCCCTCCATTATCTGCAGCCCTGCTCTGCTCTCCTATCCCCCCTCACCCCCTCCTCCCTGCCTGTCAGCTCTGTGTTATGTATCTCCGCCCACCACCACCATTATTAAAAATAAAAAATTAGAAATGGTCACTGCCAGCCCCTCTATTACAGAGATGGATAGCACACTGTAAAAGTATTTAATAAAAATGAGGCACGTAAATAGCTTTTTAGAGTGATCTTCAGGCCGGTCACATGATTCTCAGTCGATTTCCAGGGCTGAGCGGTCATGTGATCTCTCCAGCTGACGTCAGAGGGAGATTTCAGGCCCTCCTGCAGAAGCCATGTATCAGAGCTGTAACGCAGCCATGTGTCACATGTTTTTTTTATTTCATGTCAACTTTCTCTCTCTCTATACACATATACAGGATACAAGTCAGAAACAAAAGGCCCAGACTCCTCCGCATTCCTTAATTCCCACCTCCTTTCCCCCTTCTGCATTGCATTGGATGCAATGTCTGCAGCCTCTAGTGACAGAAAGGGAAGTCTCACAATGGGATTTCAGAAGCTCAGGTTACACTACATCAAAAAAGGAAGAGGGTTATGTTGAGTAGGATCAAGTGAAAGCTGGAACCTCTGTACAATTGTCCTACACTGACCATGCTGTCTACAGCAGCATCCTTCCAAAGGCACATATATCTTCTGCAGCTGCTGGAGCAGAAGAAAACATTCCCCAAACCAAACTTATTTCCACTCTCTCAATGCCAGCCTGGATAAACTGCTGGCTTTGCAGCTGCTTTCCAGCTTGCGAAATTTGCCTCTTTCCCAAGTTTATGACCTGCACTCCACCACAGTGGAAGGTACCTAGACACTATTATTTTGCCCATAAGGCCTTCTCTATCCTCCACCAGCATATGAAATAAAATGGCAGGGTACACTACACCACAAACATGAGGTCCAACAAGCACAGGCAGGGACATTACATATCATTCACGACACACTGGTTGAATCTACTAGTGCCTGGAAATGAAGCAGGAAAAGTACACAGTTGAAGCTGGTGGTGTCACATTGTGTTCTGTGTGTTGATGATAGCTCAGTCCACATTGGGCCAGAGATTCTGGCAGCTCTCCAGGCAAACTTGTGTGTGACAACAGCATTAATTTTGCTGGTGCAGCACTTCCCCATGAGGTACCTTAGTTGCCAGTATGTTGTTCATCAGGCCAGAAGGGTTTATGGCCACTTTAGGCAGATATAGTCAGTGTTTGCATTGGAGAATACCTGTGTGATTAAGGTACAATGACAACTTCTGGGAAACTGGGTTCCTTTTCAGTGATACTAGGGGCTCGGAGCCCTCTGCTGCAGGCATTTGTGGTGAATGTAATTTTTTTGCTGAAATGCCTGTGCAAGTAACCCAGGATTTTAGGCATGAAAAAAGACCAATGTTGGGTGGCTACACCATTGGATTCCCAATAAGAGTGTACAATGGGCGATATACTGCATTGTGGTCTTCAGTTCATATCCTGAAAAGGACATTTTCTGCATGGGTACCTTGATTTCCTCTTACACTCCAAAGACATTCTGGTAGGTTAATTGGATACTACTGTGTGTGTGTGTGTATGCATTTGGTATCGTGACCATAGATTGTAATCCCCTTAAGAGCTAGGACTGATGTGGATGTACATTAAAGTGCTGAGAAAAATGTCTGTGCTAATTAAATACATGTAACAAATAATAAAATGCAGCACTTTGAGTGGGTGCTGATCTTTGAAATGAGAAGCAGTGGTGGAAGTGACTGACTTAGCACCACTTTTATTTCTTTTAAGCCACAGTGGACAGGCCCAGCAGCAGGAAACACTTATGCCGCATACACACGATCATAATTTTGGTCAGAAAAAGCTCTGATGGTTTTCCCGACGGAATTCTGACGGGATTTCGCTGTCTTGCATACACACGGTCGCACCAAATTCCGACCATCAAGAACGCGGTGACATACAACATGTATGACGGGACTAGAAAAAGGGAAGTTCAATATCCAGTAGCTTCCATCTCGTAGTTGAATCTGAGCAAGCGTGAGTTTTTGCACCTCAGAATTGCATACACACGATCGGAATTTCCAACAGAACATTTTTCCATCTGAAAAATTGAGAACATGCTCTCAAATTTTTGCCGGCAGGAATTCGGGCAGCTAAATTCCGATGGAGCATTCACACAGTCGCATTTTCCGATGAAAAGCTCTAATTAGTCTTTTGCTGGCCAAAATTCCGATCATGTGCACGCTGCATAACAGGAAGCAACTGAATCACGTGGTTGCTGACTAAATTGAGTCAAGGGCTGATGCAACACTTGCAGAAATAAGGATTTATTGACCTATTGGGTGTGCAAGTTAAGACAATGGCCAGATCCGGCAAGTATGTTCTGAAGCTTCTGGCTTGTCCCACAGCCAGTGTGCTGTCTGAAAGGGTCTTCAGTGAAGCAAGAGGATTTGTTTTACATGGAAATGAATTTGCCTTTCCCCAACATTGTGAACAATGTACAGTAACTTTCATTAAAATGAACCAGTTGTGGATTAACAAGAACTACAAAACCCCTGCTGCTGCTATTACAGACCAGACTAAACTGCCAGCTACTAATTTCTGCCACCATTACCAGCTCCTACCACCTCTTTTGACCTATTCTGTTATTGCAGTTCCACACAGTGTTTTTGCAGATGTACCTCAGCTGCCAAACTTCAGTTTGCTGTAGGGCAAATTCTGCGTTGTCCCCAGAAGTTTGTGGCCAATTTCAGCAATCTGGCACTGTAAAAGGTGCCACGCAATTTTTCACTAGCAGGACCTTTCCTGCAGAGTAAATTCTGAATTTTGTCTCAAACTTTGCAGCCTATTTCAGAGCTCCAGCACTGTCAAGGTGACACAGAATGTTTTCTCACATGGACTTTAGCTGACAAATTTCTAATGTTTGCTGCATGATAAAAATGTTTTAGCATCTCTGATTTTGCAGTCTATTCAAGTGCCAAGGATCTGTAAAGGTGCCAAGTGTAAAGTTGGTCCACAACTGCCAATTTTCTGTTTGCTGTAGGCTGTGCCTTGGAATTTACAACCCATTTCAGTGCTATTGCACTCCAAAATATTTGTCACTATTGTCTCTCAGATAATGTTTATTTCTAGAAAAAATGCTTCTTATCTTCAAATTTGCAGCTATTGTCTCTCAAATAATTTAGTCTATTTTCTGTTGTCAGATAAAACATGGCTTGTCTTATATTGCAGCACAGAAAACAACTTTTGACTACTGACTCTCCAATAATACACTTTAAATTTGATTGTAAGATAATTCCTGACTTGCCTCTCTCTGTTTTCTGCCTTTTCAAATGTTTATGTACTGTCTTGATATTAGTCTATTTCTACAAAAAAATCACCTAAAGTCATTTTTTGGGGGAATATTCAGGGATGGGAATGGGTACAGGGAAATGGGGACTATGGCTTTTGTGCACTCAGTTTTGATATTTTATTAAACGTAACTATTAAACTTTTTCTCTCTCACTTCATATGACATTTGCTGCCTTTACCTGATACCAAAATTTTACATGTAAATGTGCGTGGTTTTTATGAAATAATGTTTTTACTTCTCCTGTGCCCTTATGCTTAAAGTGGAAGTAAACCCATCAATTTAAACAGTTAAAAAAAAAAAAAGGCATGCCGGGAATGCTAACTGCACATTGGCTGTGCTCTCAGCCAAACCATCAAACCATCCAATGGCTGGTGTCATAACGAATCACATGTGCAGCACCATAGCAGCTGAAGATTAAACAGAGGCAAAGATGGCAGCTTCCTTGGCTGAAAACGATAGGGGAGTGTACTTCCACTTTAATATCGGCTTACTTTCCTATAGCTTTAAGAACTGTTGTTGTTACATCAATCAAATTCAGAACTATTACCACTGTATTAAAAACAAAAACAAAAATCAGGTGTTACAGCCACAACTACCTAAAAATAAAATTTTCCTCAAGTTATTATGAATCAGATTGGGGTACTGTTGTATTTAAAGCAGAGCTACACTCTAAAGGGAAAGCCCCACTTGTTTGCATCCTCCCTCCCTCTACATTTGGTACTTTTTTGGGGTGTTATTCGGCCAACCATTCAGAAAGCACAGCGCGACTCGCTTCGCTTCCTGCTTTCCATACTACAGATGCCAGTGCCTGTACCCGAAGCATATTGAAGAATCTTCTTAGGGTGCTGACATCACAGGAGCCCTGGACAGGTAAGTGTCCTTATATTAAAAGTCAGCAGCTACAATATTTGTAGTTGCTGACTTAAAAAAAAATAATTCTGAAGGAGCCTGGAGGTCCTCTTTAAGCCAACCTAATAGTAAAAGTAAACAAATCAATTACACATTAAATGTCATATTAAAAGGGTTCCTCTCCCTGTTGTACAGTATTTTAACTTTTTTTTTCTTTTTGCTGTGTTAAATGTTCCCTATAGCAATGCCCAGCTCCCTTGTTCCCTTTTGACAATAACATATCTATTAACTTTGAAAATTACCAGAATGTAGTATCAGGGTTAGTGCTCCCATGGACTTTAATGGGGTTTGCTGCAAAAAGTTGGGTTTTAGATTTTATGGGAGACCCCATAACATCTAAAAGAGACAGTGGAGGGGAAGTGGAATGAGCCCAGAGTGGGCTTTTGTTCCTCGCTATCTCGAGTCCCACCCCTTCCCCCCTCTTTTTTCCTTTTTTTTTTTACCGCTGGGTAACTCAGGAGTTGAGCTTCCTTAGCCTGTCAATCCTGGGCTATACTTTTTTCTTTCCTCATATCATCTTTTTATGGCATGGGGTCAATAGGTGAGAGAATATAGAAATAATTTTTTCCTTTTCCACAATAATATGTAATAGTGGGTTTTTTCACAGATAAAGAATGCCCATAACAGGCCTGAATGGGTAATTACGAGGGAAGGAGGGATAAAGGGATAGGGATGAATATGAGAATACCGTGAGGGTAGGAATGGATAGAATTGGGGAGGAAGTTAAGTGTAACTCTCCATAGATTTGCCCCCTAAATTATCACGTGTTTTTTCTTTCCTTTAGGACTTTTGAATTTATATGTGGAATACTTCAAACTCTCATGTTGCCTCCTGCCTCCTCTTTGGGGAATAATTATCATTATGACTATGACTAATATGACAAGGTTCTAGGGGTTACACATTATATATATATATATATATATATATATATATATATATATATATATATATATATATATACATACACACATATGTGTATGAGACCTGAATGTTTTTTGTATTGTATTTCTGTTTTGATCATTGAATAAATACTGGCTATATATCGTGTTTTGTTCGTTTTTGCTAAAATCAATAAAAATAATTGAAACCTTAAATTTGGGTTTAGTCGATTTCGAGTAGGATTAAAAAAAAAATTCTTACAAAAGGAATCCAAAAGATTCACTCACCCCTAAGTATCAGCATTGGTATACAAATGCTCCTTATTTGGATCAAAATGCCAACTTGCACGGGCACCTGGGAATTTGCCTGCTATGATCCTCAACCATCCGCTTTTCCCCCAAATGCAATGGGTAGTTGAGGGCTAACTAATGAGGGCCTTGCTCTTGGCATGATGTGTCCGTTTTAGGTGGTTCAACTTATTCTTTAAACCACTGATAGTTGTTCAAATAGTTTATTTCCTGCACACAGCACTATATAATCTGCATGTGAAAAAATAACCATTTCAATTTGAATGTGCAGTATAAATTAGAGATGGTAACTTTGAAAATTCCTTTAATGCAAAGTAAACAAATAAATCATTTTATTCATAACAAAGCTACATCAATCCGATATTGAAATAAAAGTGGCTATAAAAGTGGCAGGTGTTGTTGTCATATAGCACAATAGCACTGAATTTGACCATCTGTACAAAATCTATGCATTATTTAAGAAGATGCCAAGGCTGTGCATGTTAAATTTTGTAACCATCACACACTAACTGAATTTGTATTCTATTTGTTTCAATCACAGAAAACAATGTTTCCTATTTCATGCAAAACATTAACACATAAAATGTTATGCAAGTTTTACGTTACCATATGTCTGCCAAGCACAATGTATATATTTCCATAATTTCAGTCCATATAATTAAACAGTGATATAGCTCTGATCCTCCCTAGTCTATGATGAAAGAGTTGTGCCTTGTGCCCCACACAGCCACATTATAGTTACCTGATACTTTCTCTTCCTTTAAAGGGAACCTGTACTGAGGGATATAATAGACTGCAATTGCTGTCTTGCCCCCGCTACTGAACATGCTATTAGCCTTACTTATAAAGCACGTAAAGCCAAAAAAAAATGTCAGAACTTATGATCTGCATAATTATTTACGGTCACAGGTTAGAAAATAATTGAAGCCACTGGATTAGCATGACATATAGGCAACTAGGATTTTGAGAAGCAGCCAGCAATTATTTTTATTATTATTAGTCACGATTTATATAGCACCAACAGTTTGCACAGCGCTTTACAATGTATAGGGGGGACAACACAATTACAGTACAATACAAAAGGTACAGGAGGGCCCTGCTCATAGAGCTTACATTCTAAAGCAATGGCAGCCTCCACATTTTTCACTACATGTTTTCTTTAATGTGTAGTGTAAACATTTTGTATATATTTCCTTTCATTCTTATCACTTTAAGTAGTTAAATAATGCTTTATTATTTTTACTTTCATTTGTCATGTACGTTTTAAATACTTTGCTTTTATTTTTTTGAGATGTAATATTGGTTAAGCATATAAACAACCATAGGCACCACATACAAAAATAATACAAGCATGCCACAAAGAGAAAATATTGTACATGGACTTTTTAGGTCAAAAACGCGTAAAGATAAAATCGAGAGGGAGGGTTCCATCTAATACTTTATTCATGCAAAAATAAAAACTAAACAAATTTCAGCTATAAAGTGTTCAATACACATACTGTACAGTACTATGTATCAGAATAGAATTGAACATTACAACATTATAAAAATGTAAATAGAAGTGCCTAAACTCTTAGCATATTACAATGTCCATTGGGCTGATGACTGTAGTTCCTCAACATGTTTTGCATGATAAGATGCCTGTTTCTTTAGGAGGACAGGTAGTTTATACTATAAAAAAGAAAATTGCATATACATATATATAAAAAAAAAATACCTAAGGCCCCTTTCACACTTTTTTAGGGGCTAAAAATAGCGCTTGTAATGTGTCTGAAAAATGCCTCATCTGCAATCCCACTGTGGAAGCTCGAGTGTTTTCACACTGGGGTGTTGCGCTGACAGGACGTTAAAAAAAAGTCCTGCAAGCAGCATCTTTGGGGCACTTTAGAAGCGGTGTATACACTGCTCCTAAAGCGCCCCTGCCCATTGAAATCAATGGGTAGCGCCCCGCACATTGAAATCAATGGCCAGCGCCGCTGAATCCCCACTTTGCGGGCGCTTTTAACCCTTTATTCGGCCGCTAGCAGGGATTAAATACGCCCCTCTAGCGTCCAAAAAGCGCCTCTAAAGCAACGGTAAAGCGCCGCGCTGTCAGTGTGAAAGTGCCCTAGGCATATACATTTTAACACACATCATAACTAAACCAAATCAAAAACAATACATACAGGCAAACAAGTGTAGTCAAAACTGCTCCCAAATAAAGTACTCCTATATGATGGCTGGAGCACACAGGGAAGGCCTACTAAATTATCTGGGATGGCTAGTCCAGACCAGCAAAGGGCCAAATAACGCTCCAGAGACCATTATACAAGAGAGAATCTTTTTTTTGTTTGGAAGCATTTCTTGTTCCAGCTGGCGAGCCTCAAATATATTGCAGATCCATGGACCCTATAGCGCATGATTTGACCCTTTGCTGGTCTGGACTAGCAACAGCACTCTAAACTGCTTTTAAACTACTATGGCTATATGTGCTTCACATAAAGCATTTATTGAAACAACCTGTATGATTTTTTGTTACACCACTGAAGAAAGGAAAAACTGAAACGCGTCAACTGTTTCCTCATCTACAAAGTCATCAAAAGGCTGTGTTATGTGGAAATATAATCTAAGCAATGCTCCTATAATAATAACAGCTGAATACTACGCATATATGTCAACCTTTACTAAAAGTCAATATAAGCCATAATTTATATTATATTTTTATGATTATTACCAATAAAACCCAATTTTTTTTACTGGGATAATATGTAGTGGTTACCTTTAGAGTCCCAAAGGGATTTAATATCTTCTTTAGATTAAAGTGTATCTATAGCCAAAACTTTTTTTTTGTTTTAGATAGTTTAGACATGGACTAAGATCCCTGCCAGATCATTTCTTTGCTGTTTGTTTTCAATTGTGGAACATTCTCTTCACTTCCTGTCCCAGAGATGCAGCAGAAAGTTACAGCAATTCTCCAAAATTGAGGGATATTTCCCACTTAGACAGTTGTTCCTGAAACAAATGTACTCATTAGCAGATTTCCCCTTACCTTTCATCCTGAGACAACAGATAATGCCGCGTACACACAATCGGAATTCCGGCCAGAAAAAGACAGATGAGAGCTTTTCATCGGAAAATGCAACCGTGTGTATGCTCCAATGGAATATAGCTGTCCGAATTTCCACCAGCCAAAAATTGATAGTATGTTCTCAATTTTCCAGACGGAAAAACTTTCTATCAGTAATTTCGATCGTGTGTATGCAATTCCGACACGCCAAAAATCACGCATGCTCAGATTCAACTATGAGACAGAAGCTATTGGCTACTGGCTATTGAACTTCCTTTTTCTAGTCCTGTCATACATGTTGTACGTCACCGCGTTATAAACGATCGGAATTTGATGTGACCGTGTGTAGGCAAGACAGCTTGAGCCGAATTCCGTCGGGAAAACCATCAGAGCTTTTTACAATGAGAATTCCGATTGTGTGTACGTGGCATAAAATTTTAGATTTCCCCTTACTTTTTGCTTAGTTACCATAATCATCAGGACAGTGCTGAATCCCCCCAATGGGGACAAAGATTGCAACAAAAACTTGACAGAGAGTATAACCCTTCCTTACGCCACCCAAAATGAGAAGAGTTTTGTGTAGAGATACGTTTAAAAGAAAAGATAAAGGCATTTTTGTTATTGTATAAAAAGATAAAGCAGAGAAAAGAAAATGAGAAAAGAAAAGAATTCCCAGGAGCCATACATCAAACAAAACCCTCATGTAAAGAGTGGAAGCAGCCTCAGCCTAGACTCTGTCCTGGCCGCAACCCTGACATGTTTCACCCCGTCCACAGGGCTTAGTCATGAGAATCCGTGGGCAGGGCAAAACATGTCAGGGGGTGTGGCCTGGATGGAGTCTATCTGAGGCTGCTTCCACTCTTTCCATGAGGGATTTTTGTGATGTGCAGCTCCTGGGACTTCTTTTCCCTCCTCGTTGACTTCTATGGAGCTGTGATGAGCTTTTGCCCTGCCTGCACTCCCAGCAGTTGTCAGCATACAAGGACCTACTAGAGCCTGAAGCAGCAGCCTTAATTCCTTTGCATGGGGTCACAAAAAATAAAATATATTCATGGATAAGTTCACCTTAAAGAGGTTGTAAACCAACAAAAAAAACCCCAAAAAAAACAAACCTGCAAGACAAAGGCATAATGAGCTAATATGCATCACATACTAGCTCATTATGAAATACTTTCCCAGAGTTATTTGCGGGCGTACACTTGCATGTACGTGGGAGCCGCGTCATGGCATGGGCTCTGAAGAAACGGCACAAGCGGCCCGTTTCTTCAGTGCACATTTACTGATGACGCCAACAGCAGCATATATCCTAAATATCTCCTAAACATTGCACATTTAGGCGATATTTACAGTACCTACAGGTAAGTCTTGTTATAGGCATACTTGTATGTACATTTAAAGAGGGAGACTTTACTTCCTCTTTAAGGAACATGCTACAGGTTAAATCTGTATAGTGCAGCACTTGTGAGGGGATACCACAGATTCTGCGCTCTCCTGCTCTCCAGCATAGCTTTGATGCCACCTCATTCCCAGGGACATCATGATAACCTTGCATTAGCATGTCACACAAGGTTGTTGACGCTCTGTACTTTTGAGGATCCTCTCCCAGTTCTTCCTGTGACTTTACAACTAAATGCATAAGGGCTCTGTGCCATGGTTCTGGTCCCAAACATGGGCACCAGTAGTTAGGGAGGAGGTTACACTCAAAACCACCCCCCTTGCTACCAGAGCACTCCATTATCCCATCCAAGTCACCCCACACTCTTGCAGGCTGGCAGCTTTAGGACCCAATATCCTTCCAGCTACTTATGGCAGGGGCATGGTGATCCTCCTCCTTCTGCAGCATTCAGCACTTGTTAACTCTTGGTAGTGTCCATACTCTGGAAAAAACCTTGTACTTTTGTATGCCTTCCATACACTTCTTTGTAAGAACTTCAGACCAGCCAATTCAGATGAACAGATAAAGATCTTTTATTGAAGTAGTTGCAAATAACAAGGCTTCCACGCAGTTCCTATACACAGCTAACTAGTCCTTCTTAGGCAGAAGGCAAAGTGCATAGGACCAATTCTTTCAAGGCAAAAGTCTATTTAGGCAGTAAATCCACAAATGACTGTCTATAACTGGCTGATTTAGTCTATGAGGGTCTACAGGCTCCAGACCCCCTGAGAACCCCAACTGGTCTCCAATAAAACCGTCTCCCCACGGGGTGATCTTCTCTGGCATAGTAACAGCTACATTTTGGCAGTCTTTCGCCAACAGTTCTCTCAGGGCCTCTATGAAATACATGGGATATGAATCCTCTAATTTTATGTAGAGCCAGCTCCTGAAGAGCACGCGCTATTTTTTTTTTAAAGTTAAGGTTACACCTGAACTGCACTTTGGTTTGGGTACAATTGTTTTAAATTTGGACCGCAGCATCAGTCTTACTGGACTATAGGATGTTCAGCCTGGCCACAAGGGGCACTGCCTCTTCTGGCAGGCATGGAACCACAGTCGTTGGGTGCTTTAAGTTTACTCTCTCTCGGAGCCCGCCCAGTGGGAGTGTCACTCTTGCTGTGCTTTCTGGGAGAGGGTACTTAAGATGCGGATGTCAAGTGGTTCGGGGTTCCGGTCCAGAAGTATGTTCTGACTCCATGGTCCTGGTCCTCCTGACCAGCCCCCAGGAAGGCTATGACCTGGGGTGCGGATTGACCTGACTTATTGTCTCAGGGCTGGCTAGCCCGAGGCAAGGAAACTAAAGAAGGATTCCGAGGTGGTCCGGTGCCATCTCCAGTAGTTGGAGAGGCCCAGTAACTTCATAGCTATCCAGGAGAGGACTCTTCAGAAGAAGGCCATGTATGGGTTGGAATCTTAGGAAGAGCCTGGTGGGGCTGAAGTACCTAAGTGAATCCAGTCTCGTGGGTATCGCCAAGCTGGCTGAAAGATCCAGGTATCACACGAGTGTTCCACAAGTTTTAGTTTCCTGAATGTTCTACAGCAACGTCTATGGCAGAGACTTATTCCTGTATGTTCTACAACAACGTCTGTGGCCGAGACTTGTTCCTGAGTAAAGCACCTTGTTGGCTGATAGGCCTTGTAAGAGAAGGACTATCCAACTTGAGTGAACATTCAGTTGTGAATGGCTATTCTCTGGATTTAGTCAAAGTAAGCAAGTCCTTCATTATTGACTTTGACACTAAGAGTTCCTGAACTTCCTTCCTAACCCTCTGATCCTATTTTAAGAGACTGTTTGTTGTCTACGTTTTTGCAAATAAAAATCCCTTTATGTGGATCTTTCGTCAGTCTCTAAAGTTGCTGGGCCATCTACCACGGGAAACCCCTAGACACAAATTGAGGAGAAGAAGGTAACGGTAAGCCCAATCAAACCAGCAGCTTTCTATCTTATGTGACTTTGCCTCTTTATTGGGGCTCTGTGTCAATTAAGTTAAATCATATGCTTTAAACATCTCCTCATTACAAGGTCAATCCCTGTTCCAATGGCCCCCATCAATCCCATATTTAGAAACCAACTTGATTCCAAGGTATCATTACTTGTACACTGCCAATTATCCTCCTCTTACTAAATCAGGAACTTTTTCTTGATTCATGGGAAATAGACACATATACCATGAATCAAGAAAAGTTCCTGTTTTAGTAAGAGGAGGATACCACAATTTCTGATTTCATGACGCATACATGCAATCAAAATGATCCCCCCTTCCAAAACTTTTACAGTGGTGTGAAAAAGTGTTTGCCCCCTTCCTCATTTCCTGTTCCTTTGCATGTTTGTCACACTTAAGTGTTTCGGAACATCAAACCAATTTAAACAATAGTCAAGGACAACACAAGTAAACACAAAATGCAATTTGTAAATGAAGGTGTTTATTATTAAAGGTGAAAAAAAATCCAAACCATCATGGCCCTGTGTGAAAAAGTGATTGCCCCCTAAACCTAATAACTGGTTGGGCCACCCTTAGCAGCAACAACTGCAACCAAGCGTTTGCGATAACGTGCAATGAGGCTTTTACAGCGTCCTGGAGGAATTTTGGCCCACTCATCTTTGCAGAATTGTCCTAATTCAGTTACATTAGAGGGTTTTCGAGCATGAACGGCCTTTTTAAGGTCATACCACAACATCTCAATAGGATTCAGGTCAGGACTTTGGCTAGGCCACTCCAAAGTCTTCATTTGGTTTTTCTTCAGCCATTCGGTGGTGGACTTGCTGGTGTGTTTAGGATCATTGTCCTGCTGCAGAACCCAAGTTCGTTTCAGCTTGAGTACACGAACAGATGGTCGGACATTCTCCTTCAGGATCTCTTGGTAGACAGCAGAATTCATAGTTCCTTTTATCACGGCAAGTCTTCCAGGTCCTGAAGCAGCAAAACAGCCCCAGACCATCACACTACCACCACCATATTTTACTGTTGGTATAATGTTCTTTTTATGAAATGCAGTGTTCCTTCTACGCCAGATATACTTGGACACACACCTTCCAAAGAGTTCCACTTTTGTCTCATCGGTCCACAGAATGTTGTCCCAAAAGTCTTGGGGATCATCAAGATGTGTTGTGGAGAAATTGAGACGAGCTTTGATGTTCTTTTTGCTCAGCAGTGGTTTTCTCCTTGGAACTCTGCCATGCGGGCCATTTTTGCCCAGTCTTTACCTGATGGTGGAGGCATGAACGCTGACCTTAACTGAGGCAAGTGAGGCCTGCAGTTCCTTGGACGTTGTTGTGGGGTCTTTTGTGACCTCTTGGATGAGTCGTCGCTGCGCTCTTGGGGTAATTTTGGGCGGCCGGCCACTCCTGGGAAGGTTCACCACTGTTCCATGTCTTCGCCATTTGTGGATAATGGCTCTCACTGTGGTTCGCTGGATTCCCAAAGCTTTGGAAATGGCTTTATAACCCTTTCCAGACTGATAGATCTCAATTACTTTCTTTCTCAATTGTTCCTGAATTTCTTTGGGTCTCGGCATGATGTGTAGCTTTTAAGGATCTTCTGGTGGACCTTACTGTGTCAAGCAGCTCCTATTTAAGTGATGCCTTGATTGTGAACAGGTGTGGCAATAATCAGGCCTGGGTGCGGCTAGAGAAATTGAACTCAGGTGTGGACAACCACAGTTATAGTATGTTTTAACAAGGGGGGCAATCACTTTTTCACACAGGGCCATGATGGTTTGGATTTTTTTTCACCTTTAATAATAAACACCTTCATTTACAAATTGCATTTTGTGTTTACTTGTGTTGTCCTTGACTATTGTTTAAATTGGTTTGATGTTCCGAAACACTTAAGTGTGACAAACATGCAAAGGAACAGGAAATGAGGAAGGGGGCAAACACTTTTTCACACCACTGTATACCCATTTAGAGTTCTGCGGATCCTAGTCCCCCCATGTGTTCTTTGAATGAGACTAAAGAGACACATAATTTACAAGTAAAAGGCTAAAGGAGGCTTCAGAGTACCTACTGTTACTCATTATAAAGTAGCACAAATTGCCCCCCCCCCCCTGCAGTTATTTGCATGTAAGGTTGGGCCTATCTGCACCTGCTGGACCTACTGACGCTATCCCACCTTTGCCTCTTCTCCCAGCTCTGTCCTAAGCCTCTAAACCCGATCCTGCCCACACACTTGCAGTTTAGGATTCCATTAAAAACTCAGCGGGCCTCATCTTCCTGCACGTATCCCTTTTGGATATATTCAGATGCCCTTTATTTAGGTTTAGAGAAATATATATATATATATATATATATATATATATATATATATATATATATATACACATATATATATATATATATATATATATATATATAGTTACATAGTAGGTGAGGTTGAAAAAAGACAAAAGTCCAGCCTATGTGTGTGATTATATGTCAGTAAACATCTGTAGCTACTGTTGGTGGCGCACTATGGGTCTTACAGAGGTACGTTCTTTATTGAACCCCCCCAGGGAATATGCTTTCAATGATGATATTCAGGATTCTGTAAAACTTACTTGACACTTAGAGAGCATAGTGAAATGGAGCATACTTAATGCTACTGATTTATGTAACTTAACATCTCAGCTGTTTAAACGCTTACATTTTGTATATCCACATACACATGAAAATGATGACTTAAATGGGAGAATGAAGCATTGTGGAGGCACAGCAGAAAGGTGTGGGAGGACTATTCGTGATTGTGCACATCCGAGCATCTATCATGTTTGTTGTTCAGGAACACTTGCTGCTTCAGTCTCTCCTGGCTGAACACATTAATAATGCCACCAGCTGGTTTAGCCAGACAAAGGTCTCTGCACTGTTCAATGTACAATGTTCCATAATATTATGTCATAAAATGTAAGCCTTGTGTAGTAACATTACAAAATACATTACTGGTCTCATCATACGCACACCGTAACCTGCCTAATGTTTTTTTTTTGTTGTTTTTTACAATAGGTATCTATGATACTTTACAGTTATATACTTTATCTGAACAAAGGCACTGTCAGTGTCAGGGCTTTTAGTACTTCCCAGAGCACAAGTGAAAAAAAATTAAACAGTCTCCAAAGAAGATATAACAGATCATTCTGACCCTTCCATGTCACTCAGATATTTAAAATATTGTAAACAATTTCTCAACTATACCACAAAGCATGGACCATGTTGAATATCAGTGGGTAAGGGGATTTACACAAACACTGACACTTTATCATGAATGGGCAAAGAGGCAGAGTCTATATATATATATATATATATATATATATATATAATTTAAAAAAATAATAATAAATGCACATTTTTTGCATAATGTGCATCTATTTTTTTTTTTTTTTTACATTGCAGCCAGGATCAGTAGATCACAGGTACAATGCGTGGATCCTGCAGACTCTCAGTACACTGTCTGCCTGTAATTCCAATACAAGCAGGCAGTTACTGAATGTCAGGAAGAATCAATGGACTACAAGAGTGCTCACCAGCACCCTCACAGTTCATTGATAAGTGCAAGGTGTCAGCCCCAATAGCTGACCCTACTTGTAGTGTAATTAATTCACAGGAAACTGTGAATGAATGATGACACAGCTGTGTGGTTTTCAAATTGTGACAGTGAGTGCGGGGAGACTATCCCTTGCCCACTATCACAAAGCAGGGAGCCTTGGCGGTGGGTCACTAGGAACATGTTGCAAACAAACACTAAAGCTCTGCCTAACTAAATACTACCATGTATAAATAACAAATTAATTTAAACGTATGCAAAAAATAGTCCATATCCACAAGTATCTTCCAGAAATGAACAAAAATGCAGTCTCTTAGTAGTGCTGTGTGTTATTCCTGTAACTGAAGTGCAAAATAGTTTCAGTGCGGTGCTCCCCTCCACCTTTTTTTGCTTGAGAGAAAGCTTAAATCATATGAAGAAAGCAGATATTGTAAGCACCCCTGTCATTGTAAAATGGTCATTCTAGCCCCTGTAACTGTCACTTTTGCTGAATGGCTTAATTTGCATACATATGTGGAAAAATCTATTAATAAAGGAATGTGAAATAAAAAAAATCATATACATAATACTATCATTACAGGTATTGATCAAATCTGGTTACTATAATTAACATTTTCCACACTAGTGAGTTGTCATAAGAAACCTGTTATGTGAGAATCATGTAGACTACTACTGCTGATCTCATATGAAAATGCTGGTTGCCTGGCTTTAACGCTGACCCTCTTGTGTCCATTAATAACATTGCTGGGACTTTTTATGAGACAATGACTGCTGCAGAGTTCATATGTCTCCATCCCTGAATCATAAAGGAAAAAGAGGGGAAGTAAGTACCTATAAGTAAGATACACTATTCAACAACATGGGTAGTATTAGTATCTGGAGGCACTATGGAAATATCATCCCCAGAAACTGAGGTGGTGATGACTGCAGCAGCACAGTGATGAACAGAAAACAAGAAGTGAGCATCCATAGAGATTCATACAAAGTCCCACCATTCCCTCATTTCCCTTTACCCTCTTTTTTTCTATATGATTCAGGGATGGAGACCTATGAACTCTGCAGCAGTCGTCTCATATAAAGTCCCAACAATTTTATTAATGAACGCTTATTAAGGGATGGCAGTACACATCTTTTGTTATTTATTTTGAATGGTCAATATGTGACATACATCTGCCCATATCAATTATTTATATTAACTACAGAAGGATGCATCTACTCAGGGTTGCGATTGTGCTGGGTGTGCATCTTATTTGCACCATTCCCGGAAACTGCGATGTGCACTGGGGCCCGCCCCTTCTCTCCCGTTTCTCAGACATGGGGGGGATGGGCGGACGCTCACTGCACGTCGACGCCACACGTCATGTCTTTGACGTCAATCTTGAAGCCGTGGGCCAACGTTGTATATCCATCTGCATGCGATTTGAGGGAGGATTGTGGTGTTCAGTTTTGAGTGTCAATGGTCACTTGAACATTGGCTCCACCTTCCCCGTCCTGTGGGGATGTGGTGGGTATGGGTATTTATTCCTCACCCTTATGGAGCACAAACTCAGTCTGTTCCTTGCACCCCAATGACACATCTCTGGACTGTGCTTTACACTTCATACCAAGGGCAACATTTGGCTTTCTATTTATCTATGTTTTTTTGTGCTATTTTTGATTTTATCACTAATTCTATGGTGAGTCACTCATCTGTTTCTACTTTACACTCACGGTCTGGTCTCTGTTTCTCTTCCCTTTGGTATTGGCTCTTTTATCTTCCCCAATTATTCATTGTGTAGTCACTTTGCTAATACACTTTATTTACAATTTTTCCACAGAAGCCCTATGGGCCCCTTTTCAGCACTTATTATAACCACAGTAATTTATTGGGGACAACATCTCTATTGATGCTCACTTCTTGTTTTCTGTTCACCGCTGTGCTGCCGCAGTCATCGCCACCTTAGTTCCTGGTGATGATATTCCCATAGTGCCTCCAGCTACTTATACTACCCATGTATTTGAATACTGTAGCTTACTTATAGGTAAGAGTTTTGGTATTAAGTTGTGGTTCCCCCTCTTTCTGTTATTTTAGTTACTATATTATTTGATATTTATATTTTATTACAGACATACCTATGTCACATTTGCTTCTGATGAGTGGAAGTTATCCACGAAAGGTGCGTAGAGTTATATACGATGTATTGTCACAGCTACCATGAGTCGAATATAAGATTACCTTGAAAAAATTTGAATCAATTTTACATTATGTGTGCAATCAATCATATCTACATGCAAGTTTGGGCTACATTTAATACATTTTAAAATATATATTTTACTATTTAGGAGCATTTATGTGTGTATATACATTTAGATGTATTTATTGTTATTTATTACATATTTACTGTCCCACATGCATCCATGTGCACCAATAAATAGTATCTACTAAATGATTCCTTTGGTTCTGGTGTTGTGCTTCATAAAAAGTCCCACCATTCCCCCTTCCCCTCTTTTTTAAATATGACCCTCTTGCATCAATGCTTTCAATCAGTGACCAAGAACAGTTAGGCAAAAGCAGTGGCAGCTGGTGAAGTTGTTTGACCCCCACCCACGTATCATAAGGCACACCCCTTATAGAATCCACCCACTCCATCCCCTGTATTCCACCCATAGTGTCAGGAGTATACAGCTCAGCATCACCGGACAGAGAATATAGCCCCAGCATTACAGGACAGAATATATAGCTCAGCCTCACAGATCATGGTATATAGCGCAGCCTCGCAGATCATGGTATATAGCGCAGCCTCGCAGATCATGGTATATAGCGCAGCCTCGCAGATCATGGTATATAGCGCAGCCTCACAGATCATGAACACTGTGGATGAGATGAGTTGTGTGCCAATCAGATTGCTCCTGTCACCATACTCATGTCACCCCATCCCGGCAACAATCAATCTCTCCTGTCCGGATGGATATGTTCCTTGTCCCTGTGCAGAGCTCACCTGGTAACAGCACATAGGACTTGGTTGGACAGGAGCAGCCGGGGGCTCACGGCACTGATAGCAATCCCCTCTCTGAAGGTAACTACCACCACCACCCCGCGCGCATGGCTAGCGGTACTCACAGGGCAACCACCACCCCCCCAGGCTCACAGTAATCTGACAGCAACCACCCCCCCCCCCCATGGCGCTCGCGGTATTCTGATGGCAACCACCCCTCCACGGCTCTCACGTTACTCTGACGGCAACCATCCTCCTACAGGGCTCACGGTATTCTAAAGGCAACCCCCCCAGAGGTTAGGCCCTTCACTTACTGGGCTGTGGTGTCCTCTCAAACTGTGTCTCCACAAGAGAGCAGGCAGCAGCGGTGGCAGAGGTGTCCATTCCTCCAGCACATGCCTCTTCTGCATGTCTCCTCTTCCTAAGCGCTGGGCATCCAATAGGACCACCCGGCGCTTTGGCCAATCGGAAAACAGGTCTCACTGACCTGCCTCCTGATTGAGGCACTGTAGTGTGAAAATAGCGAAAATTTATTTGCTATGGTCACACAATTGGGTGGGATCAGGGAGCATTCTCTGCACCCTGAGCCCATCCTATTTTGAAGCCTTTTAGAGCCCCTGGCTCTAATCAGGTGCTTCAAACAAAAAAAATCCCCTCCCACCCAGCCATAGGAGTCCATACATCCGGTGTCCTGAAAGGGGTCAGGCACATGGACCGTGAGGGCGGCGGCAGGGATGGGGGAAACTACAAACTGTACATAGGATGCATTAAGGTGAAAAAACACAAAGGTTTACAACCCCTTTAAACATAACATTTCAATCCAATTGTATAACAATGAAATTGGCTATTATATGGATGGGAAATGAAACTGTGTGTGCATTTTTCTATAAATACATTTTGAAATAAAAAAGGCCAGGGTGGAAGATATAATCATTTTTAGCATTGTAGCATGCATATGATATCAAACTATTTTTTCATTTTAAGAAAAAATTTACAAAAAATATTAAATGCACATTTTTTTGCAGGTAAAAAAATGTGCATTTTTTAATTTTTGTTGTAGGAGACTAAAGCATTTCACAAGTGATCAGAAGATCACAGATGCCATGCAGTACTCCTGCAGACCTGTCAGTGTTTTTGCTTCCTCATGCGGGTAAGTCAATACACTCTGACATGCTCGCAGCGCTGTGGTAGTTCATTGAGAACTACAAGCCGATAGCTGCTAAAGCTGATGGGACTTGTAGTTTCTGTTCACAGAACGCTGTGAATGAGTGACGGGGCTGGGCGGGCAGAGCCCCGTATGGCAGCATTTAAAAAAATGTTTTACAACAGGTGCAGGGAGAAAGGGATTGGGGGGGCAGGTCCTTTCATGACATGTTACACCCTGAATGCGGGTATAACATGTAGCATGTTATGAAAAGTGAATTTATCCTTTAAGTATTTTGTTAAATACATAAAACATTACCTTTTGAAACAATTGTACTTTTGACTCATGTATTGGATTGTAAAAAAAATAAATAAAAGCAAAACATGATGTGTGTGGTCAACTTAAAGAAAACCTGCAGTGAGAGACCATAGAAGCTTGCTATTGTTGAACTTTCCTTTAGAACAATCCTACATGCCTGGCTGTCAAGTGATTAACTGCCTGTAATAGTTTCCAGGCTACTGTCCTGGAACAAGTGTGCAGATCAGCAGTTATAACTGCTTAGTGACTTTCTTAATCTTTAAACTTGTTATGGGTCAGTGACTGACAAAGCATTGATGCCACGGAGAGTCAGACTCTATAAGTATTTTTAGGAGGGAAAAAAGACAACCCCTGTATTACTATCAGTACAGGTTTTACTTCAAGCACTAAACATATCACAGTGGGTTCTCATTATATCTTGTAATTTATGAATATATTATCTTTTTTTGTTCTCAATGTGGACCTAAATCCTAGGGGCCAGTCCATTCTCCCTTCCCCTAACCTCCTAAAACAGGATTTCATATATTTACCTAACACATACTTCATTTTGGTTGGCACTGCCAACCAGCCAATCAGTAGTTCTGTCGGAAGGCCCTCTGAAAACAAACCCCCAGATAGCTGCACCTGTTCCCAAGCCCTGTAAATAGGCCAAGCCCAAGGTAGGTGTTAAGTATAGCAAATACTTAATTTAGGTACATTAATTGGGAGAATTCCAATTACAGACATGTCCCCAGAGTTTAGGTACACTATATTGCTAAAAGTACTGGGAGACCTGCCTTTACATGCACTGACCTCACAAATTGAATTCACAAAAGAATAGTCAAACATTCCCATAGACACACTCCTAAACCTTGTGGACAGCCTTCCTAGAAGAGTTGAAGCTGTTATAGCTGCAAAGGGTGGGTCAACTCAATATTGAACCCTACAGAAAACCTACCTAAAACTGGGATGCCATTCAAGCACATGTGAGTGGAAAGGCAGGCGCCCCAATTCTTTTGACAATATAGCGTACATTTAAATGGAGATTCATAAAACCTTTGAATACCCAGTGGTAACAAGTAATTTTCTATGGTAACTACATAGTTAGCACCCTTGCTATTCTGTATAGAGTTTGTAGGCTATCCCCACGTTTGGTTAATTGGCTTCTCTAACAAAAAAAACAGCATTGTGACCCTATCAAACCACAAGAATACAACTGTTCACATACTTGCTTTTTTCATTTTCTTTAAAGAGGATTTTATATATTTAAAAAAAAAAAGTAATATTTGAAATAATAATAAAAGTGCCTCTACCTAAAAGGAAATAGACTGACACCAGACTGGTTTTAGAATATTTTGTTATCACTTATACTGATGTCTGAGCTGATAAAACACATCCTCATTTCAGGATAGAAATATGGGAGCTCTCAGTGTTAATTTATTTTTGATGGTGTAAACTCTGAGACCATTATCTTCCATCTAGCTTTACTCCATGGTAATTTGCTGAGCTGTAACGAGTATGTAAATATTAAGTGTCCTGAAGCTTCATTGGCTGCATATAAAAAAGTCATAATACAAACATTAAAATGACAGCTCAGAGTATGTATGTGCTAAAATAAAGTCAGCAACTCTTCCCTTTAACCACTTCACCCCCAGAAGGATTTATCCCCTAAATGACCAGGCCATTTTTTGCGATAAAGCACTGTGCCTGCTTTAACTAACAATTGTGCAGGTGTGCAATGCTGTACCCAAACAAAAATGATGTCCCTTTTTCTCCCACAAATAGAGCTTTCTTTTGGTGGTATTTGATCACCTCTGCAGTTTATTTTTTGCACTATAAACAAAAAAGAGCAACAATTTTTGAAAAAAATATATATATTTTTTTTACTTTTTGCTATAATACATATCACAAAAAATCTATATATAAAAAAACTAATTTATTCATCAGTTTAGGCCAATATGTATTCTGCTACATATATTTGGTAATAGGGGAAAGATTTAGGGACTTTTTTATTGTTTTTACTAGTAATGGCAGGATCTGCGGTTTTTAGCGGGACTGCGACATTGCACACATCTGATCCTAAGTGACACTTTTTAGTGACCAGTGCTGTAAAAATGCACTGATCACTGTATAAATGACACTGACAGGGAAGGGGTTAACACTAAGCGGTGATCAAAGGGTTAAGTGTTCCCTAGGGAGGTGTTTCTAACTGTATGGGGGGGTGGACTGACTGGGAGAAGAGAGATCGCTGTTCCTGATCACTAGGAACAGCTGATCTCTCTCTCCTCCCCTGTCAGAACACGGATCCCCGTTCTGCCCCTCTTTCCCATGTTCATGGGTGGCTGGAGGACATCGAGTCCGCCAGACCTGCGAGCTCCATGTGCAAAAGCTAGTGCACAGACCGATGTACAGGTACATTGATTTGCACAAGGGAGCCAACCTGCCGCAGTATATCTGTGGTGGCTGGTCGGAAAATGATTAAAGTAAATAGTAAAGTACAACTCTTCCAGTTTAATCTGCAGGGAGCCGATGCTAGGGTTTATGTCTCTGTATATGCACTGTCACTGTTTAAATTACACTGGCAGGGAAGGGGTTAACATCAGGGGTGATCATAGGGTTACGTGTGTTCCCTGGGAGTGTTTTCTAACTGTGTGGGGGGGAGGCTTAACTGATAAGCAGAAACACAAGTTCTGTCTTTCTTACAGTGGCGTTCTCACTTGTTTAGGTAGAACACCGCTCTGCCTCTCTACAAACGATCGCTGGGTTTCCAGAAGACATCGCATCTGCTGGACCCGCTGATTGGACACAGTCAGAGCGGGACTCCGGCAAAGCGTACCCCAGACCCGTAAGAAGGAATCACATACAGGTACATGATTCTGTGCTCTAGGGCCACCCCGCCGCAGTAAATGTACATGGGGCGGTAGTTAAGTGGTTAAGGGAAGACAGGAGAAAGAATACTGCACTTTGGGAAAACAGCCCTGGTGTAAATCGAATGAATGGAAGCAGCTTTAGCCTGGTTCCTCCCAGACCACGCACCATGATGCATTTTTTCCAAATCGACAGTGGGTGGAATGAAACTCTTTAGAGGGCATGGCCTGGGTGAAGTCAGGCTGAATCTGCTTCCACTCACTCTACAATGGGGCTGCTTTGCTTTATTTTATTCACATTTGTTTTGTAGCACCTAAATTATAAAAACACAAAAAAAAAACATTTTACATTTGTAAATAATTCCACCACACTTTACACCAGAAAATTTGTTTTAGCACATATGTTGTACATAAAACAGACAAATCACAAAATAAAAAAAAATATCTATAGACTATATGGACTAAAATGTAGCAACCCTAGGACCAGAGGACAGCTTGTTTTGCTACACTTTAATAAGTTGCTATAATGCATTCAAGACTAACACAAACAGTAATAAATGAACTATGTATGGTCTGTCAATTTATCTAAAGAAATAAAAATATTCAGCATGCCTACAAAATCCAAATGACAGCACACGTCTGTCATGATCCTTTAACAAGTGTTCTTTAGTTTGAACTAGAAAATACACAGAATATGTTTGACTTTGTTTCTGAGAATCACAGTATAAATAAACAGCACTGTGTACCCACATAGGGTTTTGGAAGTTTATTTTAACTGCGGTTCCTAAGTTGTCTATAGAAGCACTATTAATCTAAAACATCTAAAAGATATCCACGTAATAGACGGGACTGATATATCCATCAATATTAACTGTAACATCAAATAAATTATTTATGCCCTACATGTTCCCAAGGATTAATGTACACTGACATTGTAAGAGGAATATGAAAATAACCACCGCAGAACACAAAGCAGATTTCAAACAAAACCTTGAATTAGAAACAATTGTATGCTATTATATTCAGTAAAACATAAATCAGCTCTTGCTTGCTCTTATTTATTGTTCGGAAATGTCACGTTTTAATGGATCAGCTAGTAAACAATGCAGATTGGGTATCCAACCAAGTTTACAGCATATGGAAGAAACACATTGGGAGGAAAAATGCTCCTCTATAAAATATGATTTGCTTTATATGCCACCGAGTAGAACCTAAGGGCTGTTCAGATAAGTAAAGAGTATTATTATACTGTATATGCATATTTTAAGACAACAGAAGATTGTTTAGAACAAATGTGCGTAAGAATGGATTTTTGTTACAATTAATATATTGAAGAAAAAAGAACCTATCAAAACAAAAACATTTCATTAGTTGCTGATGGTAGAGCTCTTAGATTTATTAAATAACCTATTAAAGTTCAATACAAGAAGTACGTCAGAAACCATGAATCAGACTGAGACAGAAGTACAGTTAAATCACACTTGTTTAATAATAATAAAAAAATGTAAACAGAGTAAACCTAGTCAAAACATAGCCAGAGTTCAGGAACGGATAGTCAGACAAGCCAATGCGTCAGGAAGCCAGAGAGAGGAAGCCAGGGGTAGATCTGAAATGAGTGGAAGCTCTGTGGATTTTATCATCCAATTATGTGAAAGCTAAAATGCTGTTTTTTATTTTCCTTGCATATCTTCCTCGGATCTACAGTGACTTTACTTCCAAGTGCAATTGCAGTGCAAAATGGATTTGCCTTTAGTAAATAACCCCCTTTGGCTACCTTCTGGAAGCATGTACAGTAGGTGACCATGATATTGTGTCAATCTCGCCGCTTTTATCGGTGAGATTGACACCCTGCGAGCCCCCTCGCGGGAGCCAGCACCGAGCTGGCTTGCATCGGGAAAGGAAAAACGTTTATTTTCCTTTCTCGATAGGCGGCAAGCATCGCTGGCCGGGCTCACACTGGTGCGGGGACCGAATTGGATTACCGCCAATACCAGGCACTGTATTTGGTACGAATCCTAAGGGAGAACTCCACGCCAAATTAAAAAAAAAAAACGGCATGGGTTCCCCCTTCGGAGGCATACCGTGACGGGATCGCGCTGGTTAGAGAAGCCTGTCGCCGGGAACCAGCGCGATAGGATCGCGCTGGAAACACAATATCGGCGGCACCTACTCTATTAATGCATTGTGGCGACCAGGAGAGAACCTCAGCACGGAGCCAATCAAAAAAGGGGTTGTGCCTCTGTAACTAAGGATAAACAATAACCAGCGGAAACTTAGGTGTGGAAATAACTTGGATTATCTAATGGTGAAGAGCACCTACAGCTATGGACAACAGAACAGTCTCATGAGTCACAATGGCAAATGGAGTGTCACGCAGCTGCAGCGGAATCGAGTGCTTCGATACAAAGGCAGCATCAATGAACAGGCCTGCAGCCCCAGAGTCGATTAGAGCCTGTATCTCGATGGACGTCTCAGTCCAAGAAAGGGTAACCAAAACCAGGGACTTATCCGTCTGTCCATAACAGGACCTCAAGGTTCGGGCATTCCCTGGACGGGTAGGACAAGAATTCAAAAAGTGACCTGCCTGGCCACAATAAAGGCACAATCTCTCCCTCCTCCTATGGGTTCTCTCATTCGCAGAGAGATGCGTGAAGCCCAAGTGCATGGGTTCATCTTCACAGACTGATTCGGTACCAGGAGGCATGGGAAGTGAGGGAGGAAAGGGTGGGACTGCAAAGTTCGGAGACAAATGTACAGGAGGTTTCTGCAAGCGTTCCTTAAAAGGGAGTTATTCTCTGAGTCTGGAGTCAATGAGGATGGCAAACGTGATCAACCTCTCCATCTCAGTGGGTATATCTTGGTCTGCTATCTCATCCTTGATGGTATCCGAGAGACCATGATAAAAAGCAGCCAGGAGGGCCTCACTGTTCCAAGCAACCTCTGCTGCCAGTGTAATCAGCAACAGTTCTTGTACTCTGTTTGATGGACATGAGGCACTTGGCAGCAGAAGCAGAGCATGCGGGATCATCAAATACCCTTTTAAAAGAAGTCACAAACTCAGGGTAACTCAAGACAACAGGTTTTTGCATATCCCATAGAGGGTTTGCCCAGGCTAAGGCTCTCTCAGAAAGCAAAGATATCCCGAAACCTAATTTGCTTCTGTCTGTGGGAAACGCATTGGGGCAGCATCTCAAAGTATATCTCAACCTGGTTGAGAAACCCTCTGCATTGAACTGGATCGCCCCCAAATTGCTTGGGAAGTGGAGCGGAACCAGACATACAGTTGTGCTCATAAGTTTACATACCCTGGCAGAATTTATGATTTCTTGGCCATTTTTCAGAGGATATGAATGATATACACAAACCATTTCTTTCAGTCATGGTTAGTGTTTGGCTGAAGCCATTTTTTATCAATCAACTGTGTTTACTCTATTTAAATAAAGGCAACAGAAACTACCAAAATGACCCTGATCAAAAGTTTACATACCCTGGTGATTTTTGGCTTGCTAACATGCACATAAGTTGACACAAAGGGGTTTGAATGGCTATCAAAGGTAACCATCCTCACCTGTGATCTGTTTGCTTGTAATTAGTTTGTGTGCATAAAAGGTCAATGAGTTTCTGGACTCCTGACAGATCCTTGCATCTTTCATCCAGTGCTGCACTCATGTTTCTGGATTCTGAGTCATGGGAAAAGCAAAAGAATTGTCAAAAGATCGGTGAGAAAAGGTAGTTGTATCTGTATAAAACAGAAAAAGAATATAAAAAGATATCCAAGGAATTGAGACTGCCAATCAGCAGTGTTCAAACTCTAAACAAGTGGAAAATTAGGGGATCCGTTGAAACCAAAGCATGGTTAGGTAAACCAACTAAAATTTCAGCCACAACTGCCAGCAAAATTGTTCGCAATGTGAAGAAAAACCCACAAATAACTTCAGGTGAAATACAGGACTCTCTGAAAACATGTGGTGTGGTTGTTTTAAGATGCACAATTAGGAGGCACTTTAAGAAAGATGGGCTGCATGGTTGAGTCAACAGAAGAAAGCCATTACTACGCAAATGCTACAAAGTATCCTACATACAATATGCCAAACTGCACAAAGACAAGCTTCAAACCTTCTGGCACAAAGTATTTTGGAGTGATGAGACCAAAATTTCACTTTTTGGCCACAACCATAAACGCTACATTTGGAGAGTATTAAACAAGGCCTATGATGAAAGGTACACTATTCCTCCTGTGAAACACGGAGGTGGATCGCTGATGTTTTGGGGATGTGTGAGCTACAAAGGCACAGGAAATTTGGTCAAAATTGATGACAAGATGAATGCAGTATGTTATCAAAAAATACTGAAGGAACATTTGCATTCATCAGCCAGGAAGCTGCACATGGGAGGTACTTGGACTTTCCAACATGACAATATCATTGAGCCATTCTGGGGAGATCTCAAAACGTGCAGCTCATGCAAGACAGCCCAAAAATGTACAGGAACTGGAGGCTTTTTGCCAAGAGGAATGGGTAGCTTTACCATCTGAGAAGATAAAGAGCCTCATCCACAAATAGCACAAAGACTTCAAGCTGTCAATACACAGTATTAAGAACTGGAGTTAGACATTACATGGCACTTACATCACTTTCCTTAGATGGTAGCACCCTATACAGTACATTTAACTAATGTTGATAACCAAACTAGGCAGGATGGAATATTTATCCATAAAATATGAATAATGCACATGCAAGTATGCTTGATTCTTAAAGTGGTGTTAACCACCTCCTGCCTGCCGTATAGGGAAATGACGGCTGCGGGGTGCTTCTAATGTTCTGGGACGATGTCATATGAGTAGAAATTTGAATATAGCAGGTGGGTTACTTGCTCGATCACTAGGTGAAAACAGAGTGGGGAACATGCCTAAAAAAATGAAAAGTAATGCAGCCAACACATATAAGGATTGGTAAGCTGCAACATGTTACTTTTTGGTTTTATACCACTTTAAAGAGGAAACAAAGTCTTATTTTTATAATTGTACCTACAGTTAAACCTATAATAAGTCATTGTGCATTCAGTGTTCATATGCAGCCAATGACATTATAGGCGCATGCGCTCGGAAAGGTCCAGCTTACTGGGCCGGAACTTCAGAGCCCATGCCATAAATGGCAACTCCCGTGCACATGCATGGGAGGGACATCATCGTGGCAATGCCAACTCACAGTGCTGGAGCCCGCGACCCTGGAAAATGTCAGCTGTTTCAGCAGTGTGCGGGCACTGCTGGATGGCTTAATTCTAAGGCAAGTATTTCATAATGAGCTAGTATGCGATGCACACTAGTTCACAATGCTTTTGTCTTACAGGTTTTTTTTTTTTTTTATCCTTGGGGTTTACAACCTCTTCAACTTGCATATTTAGTGTTTACATTAGAAAATAGGATGTTAACGCTGCTTTAAAAAGAGACCCTTGCAGGATCAAATATCCGTTGTATACTTGTTTCTGAGGGGGTTTGCCCCAGGGCTGTACTTCCTATCCTATCTTTACTTTTTGGTTATGAAACAAGTGTATTTACCAAGTATCCTGACTCCTGATTAGGAGCAAGTAGTGCTGCTTACTTTTTTGATCCCAACATAGTACATTTTTTAAGTGTTGGTTTTGGTCAATTTTTTTGACTTATTTATTTTTTGGTTGCTATGGTTTTAAAGTTATTGTATATCTAGCTTTTAACGCTATACAGTCTCTGTTTAAACACCAATACTAGCCTCATTAATGTATGTGGGGTGCCAAGCTCCTCACTATCCAACTGCAAAGGTGTTTCAAATACTATGTATAGAAAACTAATAGCATGCAATAATTCATATTTTCTGGACTAACCAAAGAAAAGCATTTTATAAATTTAAATTCATTTTAGTCCTGGCCAGAAATAAAGGGCATATATACACAATAAATCCCCTTATGCATCTTTTAGCTGAAGTTTAGGATTAATGAGTAAAGCTGTTAATGGGACTGCTGGCTATAGCCACAAGCATATTGCAGAGCTGAAGCTGGTGAGATGTCTGCTAAAGTTTTGATTCAAGTTTTTGTCAGCGTTCTTTTTATGATTTGTATTAAACACTTCCAGAATGAAGCTGAAAGTTGGTTCATAGGTCAGGATAAAAATATGAGGGCAAACTTTACTATTGCTTTAGGGGAAGCATGTACTAGGGGTATGTGGTGGGTCAAGTGTCTTGATGTCACACTGACTTTCTAATCTGCATGCTTATTACAGGTTAGTGATTGAGAAAGTACTGAGTCTAAAGGCAGTCAAGAAACTAATATTCTTAGAAGACTGTCAATAATACAGGTTTCCTTTGAAATACAATGCCCCCAGCTGTCATCTTTTATTGATGCACTGGATACAAATCATGTTGGGGCTGGTTTATATATTTATATTAAGCCATAATACAAGGGGGACCTATTGAACCACCAAAATACATTGGTTTACCAACATGTATTCTGGAAAGTCACACAATTTGTCTGGCACTTTCCTCCTTCGCACCTCAAAGCAATTCCAAGTTAAAATTCTTGGTATTCATACTTGATCTATGTCAGAACCTCCATAAGAAGTGAAACCAAAGAATAGAAGACACCCTGGAGAGTACACACCGAGAACACAGCTGCTGTTTAATGCTTGTCACCATTTCACAGACTGGGAATGCTGCAGATACAGTATTAGAATGAATCTCCTAAATTATACTAGAATCAGTTTTTCTGTGTGCATTTTCACTGGGGTGGGGGGTGCTATAACTCCATTTCTTGCTTTGGAAAGGTAATTTTAGCTCACACTGAGGTGCTTAAAAAACTGCCCATAAAATGTTGTTCTTTTTTAAGACCTTAACCACTACAATACAGGGCACTTTCGCCCCCTTCCTTCCCAGCCCAATTTTCAGCTGTCATCGCTCTTGCACTTTCAATGACAATTGCGCGGTCATGCTACACTGTACCCAAATTAAATTTTTATCATTTTGTTCGCACAAATAGAGCTTTATTTTGGTGGTATTTATTCACGACTTTTAATTTTTTGCGATATAAGCGCAAAAAAAAGCGAAAACTTGGAAAAAAAAATACATTTTCTTTTTTCTATTTTAAAAGAAATCCAATAAAATCAAATGTTGTCATAAATTTAAGCCAAAATGTATTCTGCTACATGTTTTTGGTAAACAAAAATATTCCCTTAAGTGTATAATAATTGGTTTGTGTGATCACGGACATATGTACACAAATGATCATGTACATATGTACGCAAATGATCATGTACATATGTGTGCAGGTGATAACGTACATATGTGTGCAGATAATCATTGGAACATGTGATTTTAGTGGGACATATGTGGGGGACATGTCTTTTTATTATTTGGGGACATGTGTGTTTTGGAGACATGTGTGGTGACGTGTGTTTACACTGTAGGTTTATACTAGACTAGTGATCAGTGAGTAAAAAGCTGTAAAAACAGCTCATACTCACTAATCACCAGCCGGTTGCAGTGATCTGCTCTCTTCTCCTCAGCGATGACTTCCGTGTGAGGAGAGCCGATTGCCTAGCAACCGGCTGTTTACATCACGACGGCCGTGATTGGACACGGCTGTCACGTGATCAGGAGGGCCAATCACAGAGCCCTCCTGCTGATCTAAGATGCGCCGTGTCCGGGTGATACAAGCGCATCGGGATTGCGCCGCTGCACGGGCATGCGATCCCCCTCCTTCTGATTGACATTCAGGAACGTCCAGTCAGAAGGAGGCGGCTCCCACCCGGCCGTATATGTACATTGGCCGGGTGGGAAATGGTTAAGAAATGAGAACCATTTTGCAGAGCTTTTGAAGCTTTTGAAGCGCGTCCCATTCATTTCAATGGAGAGGGGCATTTTTGAGGCGCTTTTTTAAGCACTCCAAACATCCTCCAAAGATGCTGCTTGCAGGACTTTTTTCACTGCCCCAGTGTGAAAGCATACATTGAAATGAATAGGAAGCAGTTTTCATGCACTATTATTCGCACAAAAGTGCCCCAGTGTGAAAGGGTTCTAAAAGGGTGTTGTGTGCTCCTGTGAAGCTGGTCTAATCGTACAAGATTATTCCACTGCTGTGGTTACCCTTTAGGGATAAAGCGGCACTAGTTTTAGTAGTGCTTTACCAGAGTTAAGAGGCGCATTTCTGCCGCTATAAAGGGTTAAAAGCGTCGCTCCTGTATACACCCCTCCTAAAGTGCCACAACGATGCTGCTTGCAGGACTTTTTGTTAGCCTCAGTGTGAAAGCACTCTGGCTTTCACACTAGGACTACAGATGAGGCATTTTTCAGGCGCTTCACAGGCGTTGTCTGTGCAATGCAAATTCAGCCATACAATTTGTATAGCTGAATTTGCATCGCATGAACCGAGCCTTTAAAAGGAAGCATCTGCCGGGGAGAGGGAGAGAGGGAGAGAGAGGGAGAGAGAGGGAGAGAGAGAGAGAGAGAGAGGGAGAGAGGGAGAGAGGGAGAGAGGGAGAGAGGGAGAGAGAGAGAGAGAGAGAGAGAGAGAGAGAGAGAGAGAGAGAGATCTTGTGCTGGCAGCCATGTAAGGGTTTATGTTTTCTGGAGCTTGATACAAGGCTCATCAACCTGACACAGCTGTACTCAAACATATAGTAGGAACTAGATAGACTAAGATTTAGATAGTTTTTTGTAAAAATATTAGTTTATTGAATGCTGAAAATGTTGTTTACATTGCAACAACATGTTCAACGCAACACAAAGCAGGTTAATATCAGCATAAAATGAACCACTTGCCGCCCGCCCTATTACAAATAGACGGCGGCAAAGTGGTTTGATAATCCTGACCGGACGTCATATGACATCCTCAGGATTATGAGCCGCTGCGCGCCCACGGGGGCGCGCATCGCGGCGAACGTTGTTGCGGGGTGTCAGTTTGACACCCGGCAACTACGATCTCGGTAAAGAGTCTCCGACGGAGACTCTTTACCACGTGATCAGCCGTGTCCAATCATGGCTGATCACAGTGTAAATGGGAAGAGCCGGTGATCGGCTTTTCCTCACTCGCGTCTGTCAGACGCGAGTAGAGGAGAGCCGATCGGCTGCTCCTCTGACGGGGGGGGGGTCTGTGCTGATCGATTATCAGCACAGCCCCCCCGAGGATGCCCACACTGGACCACCAGGGAAAAGGTAATCCTCCCTAGACCACCAGGGATGCCCATGGTCAGCACAATGGATGCCAATCAGTGCCCATAATGGATGCCAATCAGTGCCCACAAAGGGCATCACTGATTGGCATGCATTATTGTTTGGCACTGATTGGCATCCATTAGTACAGTATAAAACCAATGCCGCCTATGAGTGCCCACCCGTGCCGCCTATGAGTGCCCACCTGTTATGAGTGCCCACCTGTGCCGCCTATGAGTGCCCACCTGTGCCGCCTATGAGTGCCCACCTGTGCCGCCTATCAGTGCCCACCCATGCCCATCTGTGCCGCCTATCCATGCCCATCTGTGCCACCTATCCATGCCCATCTGTGCCGCTTATCCATGCCAATCCGTGCCAGCTATCAGTGCCACTTTGTGCCACCTATCAGTGTCCATCCGTGTCGCCCATCCGTGCCGCCTATCAGTGCCGCCTATCAGTGTCCATCAATGCCACCTCATCAGTGCCACTTCATTGGTGCCCATCAGTGCCGCCTTATCAGTGCCCATCAGTGTAGCCCCATCAGTGCCCATCAGTGAAGGAGAAAACGTACTTATTTACAAAGTTTTGAAACTGAAACAAAAAAAACATTTTTTTTTTCAAAATTTTCGGTATTTTTTTATTTGTAGCGCAAAAAATAAAAACCGCAGAGGTGATCAAATACCACCAAAAGAAAGCTCTATTTGTGGGGAAAAAAATGATAAAAATTTCATTTGGGTACAGTGTAGCATGACCGCGCAATTGTCATTCAAAGTGCGACAGTGCTGAAAGCTCAAAATTGGTCTGGGCAGGAAGGTGTTTAAGTGCCCTGTATTGAAGTGGTTAAAGTGGTTGTAAACCCTTACATATAATCAGTGAAGTGACTGACCTCATGTGATATACAGAGATGAGAAAAAATCCCCCTACATAAGTTGCATCTGTTTATCTGCAGTCGTCTCTTCCCTACATCCATTCAAAATGCAGATTTTGTAAAGCTTGTCTGAGCGCTCAAGAAAAAGGGGGCAGAAAGCTGAAGTCACTCTCTGCAAGCTCACAGCTCAGTGAGGAGAGCTGTGAAAGCTGATTGGAGGGAAGGGATATACCTCCTTCACACATCATACAGAAACAGAGCTGAGGCTGCCAATCAGCTTGAGGTCCCGCCCATCACCTTTTTCTCTTGGTGTCAGGAAAACTTGTCAGAAGTGATTTATGCTAACAGCAGAGGAACATAGCAGTAGATTGAAATGCCATTTAGTGTTCTTAACGGAGAACACACTATAGAGAGATATGCTTTGTTCATAGTTCATGTCTGAGATTTACAACCCCTTTAAACCAAACCTGGGCTTGCCCATGAAGGACAAAGTAACAGGTTTGCTTTAATAAGCCTCTTCCTAGCAGCAGCTACTCACTTTTCTTCACTCCATCGTCCCCATTCAGCAGTAAGGAGAAGATGCCCTGCATAAGTTCCATGTTGCCATAATGAGAGCTTACACTGGGCTAAGGACTCTCTCATATCTTATAATGCTGGGCAATTGGGACAGGGTTATTTCACTTAAAGCTGAACTCCATGATGAGCAACTATTGTCTAAATACAAGAACCATGTGTTTTCTTGTTTGAATATCAGTGTGCATTGTGTATTTCTTCCAGATCTGTGCAGTAATCCAATGTGAGCCACTGTTCAGGTGCGTCCTGTAATACAGACCGGTCATTGCTCCACTTTCTCCTCCTGCAGGTCTTTTCTGGTCTTTTCTCCATGACCACCTACACCCCCCCCTCCCCCCACTCCAATTGCTTTGCTCAATGCACAGGCTGTGTACAGCACATTCATGATGTCACTGCTACGTTTAAAAGATAATATCTGGATTTCAAAAAGCCATTTGGTGCACACAAAATGGATTTTAATTACACATGACTTATAATGTTTAAAGGAAAGTTTAAAGGAAAGTATTAATGGCTGGAGTTAAGTTTAAAAATAATGCGTGGACACTGCCTCCCTTTACCAAAATCTTTATTTGAAGTTGTCTACCAAAAGAGACAGTGGAAGCATGGATGCTATCATCATAATGGAGGTTATTTACTAAAGGCAAATCCACTTTGCACTGCAAGTGCACTGGAAGTAAAGTCACTGTAGATCCGAGGGGGACATGTAAGGAAAATAAAAAAACACAGCATTTTAGCTTGCACATGATTGGATGATAAAAGTAGCATAGCTTCCTCTCATTTCAGATCTAGCCCTCAGATTAAGCCCTTGTACACACGGTCGGAGATTCCGACAACCAAATCCGTTGGATTTTGTCCGACGGATCTTGTCCGAAACTGTTGCATACACACGGTCGGACAAAGTTGTTGGAAAATCCGATCTTTCAGAACGTGATGACGTAATTTCGTTACGATGGGACTACGTTCAGGCTAGTAGCCAATAGCTTTGATGTAGGAATTTGATCTGAGCATGCGTGGCACTTTGTCCGATCGGAATTCTCTACACATAATCGGAGTATGTCCGATCGGAGCATTTTGTTGGAAAATATTTCCGGCAAGTTGGAAAATTTGGTCAGACGGATATTCCGACGGAAACAGTCCGATGCAGACCACACACAGACGAAATATCTGACAAAACGCTCCGATCGGACACATTCCGTCGGAATCTCTGATCGTGTGTACAAGGGCTTAGAGTGACTGCACTTCCAAGCACACTTGTAGTGCAACGTGGATTTGCCTTTCATAAATATCTCCCAATGTGTAGAATTATTAAAGGCATGGTGTTTCCATAAACATTACGTTTATTTTTAGCAAAAGTGTGGCAGAGTTTTCTGTAATTGTACTGGGAATCAGTTTATATCCAATTAGTGCTTCATATGAAATGATGCTTTTCACCACTCACATCATCTAAAAATGACTGTAAAAAGAAATAAAACCCAGAAGCATTGCAGCAAGGAATTGCCTGAAGCAAGCAAGCAGAGTGATCCTGAATATGGCTGAATGGATTATATCAATTGGCAGCACAAAGAAATGATCTCAAAGGGAATCTTGTGGCTCATGTCAGTAACTCTGACCAAACTCTGTATTTAGGCTGGATTTTCCATTACTTGTTGAGCTACATTAAAAGTGTGAAAAACACATTTAATGTTTGAAAAACATTAAAACATTGTACAAATTGTATCACATCTAATAAAGAACGTTTATTACATTATTCAGTGCGCTGCCGATTATGAGTGTCAGGACATTTTACAAAAGTTTATGTGCACAGAAAACACTGCAGAAAGCTTCTCATGTGTGATATGGACAGGCCCGTCTCCTAAAGCCTGTACTGCAATACAGCAAATAGAGACGATACTCAGATAATTGCCAAATGGGAATGAGGGCGACTATTCCCCCTCATTAATGCCTGGAAGGGACCCTTCACACTATACCAACCTGTTGTGATGTTTTACCACATGCATGTTAATGAACAATGGCAATAGCCCACTTTCTTTTACAATGCGCCACAATGCATGTCATGATATGCTGCAGCATTGCCAAGAATGGTAGTTGTGCTAAATTTATGGCACAATGTAATGCCTTATGATAATGTGGTGTAAAAGACACACTATATTGCATTACATAAGTGTAAAGTCAGCCTTGAAAAAACAAAACAAAAAAACAAAAACAAAAAAAAAACCCACGATTGCTATGTAGAGCAGGTCCATTTTTGCTCCAGGTTTCATAACTTAGCCCTTCTGTATGAGTGAACATGTGTTAAAATGTAATATAAGCTTCCTTTAGCAAAACAAATTTTAAACACTTAATTACGTGGTACTTTTAAACAGATTATCTCTTCTGTTTTTAATATATACCTATTCGATTGACCTCTGCTTATGTAAAATGAACCAATATAATAGAATAGAATTTTATAATGCTTTCAATGTAATACTTTTTTGGTTTATATGTTGCTCCACTCGTTACTTTTTTACGTTATATACTGATCCTGTTCATAAATCAATATGTTTAGCTCTATTGCTATCTGAATATTGTACCATCATCCTTATAATGTACTCAATTTGTCAATCTCTGTTAGCGTTAAAAAATAACAAATTTGAAACACTTTATTACAATGAAAAAAAAAAATAGGAATTTTGACTTACCTTTACATACAGTATAGAACACAGAACATGTATTTAGAGACTGTGGGTTACAGTATATGCAGGCTACCTTCAGGTAATTGGACACTGGGGAAAATGTGATAGGCGACCCCTAGTCTGTCCTCATATCACTCTTGTCCCTGAGATTCCAGTTTTAGCAAGCAATAAGGGGTGATTAAGACACAGAGGGAAAGGGCCTGTGTCCTGTACTGGACTCCAAGGAAAGAAATGCCCTCTAACAGGGCCTACAGGTGGGACCAAAGGGAAACAAAGCCACTGGCTGCCAGTTAGACCCTGACCATATCTAGACAGTGTAGGGCAATGTCCTTTTGATGTTTTGGGGCAGGACAAAGAACAATGTCCTCAGTGAGGTAGAAAAGAGAGTCCACCTTAAACAAGATGAAAGTTTTATTCACCTAGGCAAAACAAGAAAGGGCCCTTTACAAGCTGCCAAGTCAGAAACATGCCTAACAGGTGAAATGGCTACCAGGAAGACAACCTTATAAGTGAGGTCTCCAACGGAATGTCTCTATTAGGTTCAAGGGGATGGGGGGAAGAGGGGGTCTCTGAAGAACAGCGAGCACTAGGTTAGGATCTCAAGATAACAAAGGAGGTTGAATTGGGAGATCTTTATAAGCAACTTCCTGAAGCTAAGCCTTGATTAGGGATTCTAAAGTATAAGGTTTTTGAAAAAAAAAAATGGATATGGCAGAAACCTCTCCCTAAGTATACCAAGGGCCAGATGCTGGTCAAGACCAGAATGAAGAAAGGCAACAATATGAGTGATAAGAGCATTACTCAGCACTATGTCTTCTGTCCTTGCACCAGGCAAAGTAAGCCTTGCATGTGCGATGGCGTCTCTTGGAGGATGTTTCAACAGCTTTGTCATTATAGGAGTTGTAAATGCAGAAGGTTTGCATTAAGATAAAAAGCCTTCTTCCTGGCTAGAGCTCTGGATCACATTTTGTGGACTTTTATATTAGCAGTGGAGCTGGGGTAACAATTTGTTTCTCCAGGATTGGGGATCCTATAATGCCAGGTAGAGCTTTGCCTGGCTGGCCAGAAGCATTGTACATGGATTGGATCCGATTTTGGATCTGGTATGGATTTATGGGGAAACCCCACAGAAAAATCAAAACCTACATTTTTTTTAATACCAGACACTTTTCTGAACATGCAGCTTGGCAGACTTCCTGAACCATAACAGATCACAAACCCTCAACATAAGACCATACCTTGCCAGAGGGTAACCTCCTGGCAAAGGACCCATTCTCCATGTTGATGAGGATAAGGGCCACAACCCTGGTGCAGTGGGTGGCACTTGGAAACATTAGAAATAAATGGCAATGGGACCTCAATAAAGTGAATACCTCCCGAATGCTCTGCCTATAAATCTGTATAGTGTTTATGCATTGTCAATTGTTATTAAAAGCCAGTCACCAGTGCCAACATACAGAGAAACCTTGTTTTATCTTTTCCATGATGTTAGGCCTGCTAGAGATAGGTGAAACCTCTATCAAGGTGGGCATATCCTAAAGGGGTCTTCAGGGTCTGGTAACCCTGAACCAATATAGTAACATGCGGCTAACTGCACATGTTGAATGACATGCCAAAGTGAGTGCCTAATACAGGATCCAGTGCCTGAGCAAACATTACAGGCTGGCCCCATGTAACGGGGGTCTGGGTACAGTTCCCAAGAAACTGCTAACTAGCCCAGGACAGAAAGAAGTCAGATCTTGATAGACGTGCATGGAGAAAGAAAATAGAAAGTTAAAAAATATATACTTCTCCAGAGGACAGGTTACTGACCTAAGGACATTAGCATACAACTGGAGTCTTGTGGAGTGGGGGGGGGGTTATATGCACACTAGAAGCTTTTTGCCAGTGTCCAAACACTTGAAGGTAGCCTATACATAACACATTATCTAGGACAATGTTTCACAACTCCAGTCCTTAAGTACCCCCACCAGGTCATGTTTTCAGGCTCTCCATTATTTTGCACAGGAGATTTGATCAGTTTCACTGCTTAACTAATTACCACAGCTGAGGGAAATCCTGAACACATGATCTGTTGGGGGTACTTGAGGACTGGAGTTGAAAAACATTGATTTAGGATATAGTATTTTGTCATATACTGTATGATTCACATAACCTATATATCTGGTTATGGTAGCAATCTCTACATGTATTCCTTGACTTGAAGATAGTTAAACCCAGCTGCATGCTCACTGAAAGGGATGTTGTCTATCCTGTGGGGTGTTTTCGTAGTAACATATACAAACCACAGAACACAGTCATTAAATATATCTTTTTAATTTTGCATTGCTATTTACAATGGTTGTCTCTATGCAAACAGAACATAAACTTGTTTAACAAACACCAATAAGTTGTCATGGATAGCTCCAACAATCAACTAAACCTGAGGACACATGAGGATGGTTTCTTTTCCATAAAGCTTGCAGAACAGTGTTTTCTTAATATGATCAGGCACAGTGTCACAGTACTAATTTATATTTATTAACTTTGCATAGGAAAAATCACAAGGCCTCATTTCTAGTGAAATATTACCCTGTACAAAACTGGTTACAGCCATCAATTAAATCTGACCCATGTGCCCATTATCTGTGCTCTTGTTGTTCTCAGAAAGAACATGACACAACCATGCCATATGCTTGCAGTGTAAAAAAGGTGGACAGTTGCTGAACTGTGTGAGGCATTTGCAACGTTAATGGCTTTTCAGTAATAAACATGTCGTGTTTATTGAATATAAAGCACTGTGGTAGTTTAGAAAATAATATTGAATAAAGAATAACAAACATAAGACTGAGGCTGATGTGTATACATGAAAGGTACGCCTTAAAAGAAAAGCAGGAGATTTTACAAGCACATTCATAACTATATAAACTGGCATGTTTTCAGCCAGAGCCGTGGTGCTCTTCTATGTAGTGACTTGCCAAAAGTGAAATTTTGTTGGCTTTAAGCTCATGGCAGAGATCAGCATGTTCCTCATCACACACTGTGAATGGATATCCAGCATTGCAATGACAGTAACACTTCTCCGCATGGGGTGCTTTTCTTTCAGTCTCCCTGCTTCATTAAGGCCAATGTGTTATATATTACGCTTAATAAAAGTTGGAGAATACGCATACAGACTCAACATAAAAATATGTGTTCAAAGACTATAACTTTGTGTACATGCATAGAAAGCCGAGTTTTCATATAATAAGAATACTTTGGAATTTTTAAAGAATTGTAAGACTGCATAAAATAAATATATGTGCATGTAAAGCAGATGCTAATATTATACATTTGGTATCCAAGATGTATTGCATATTGCCTCTACAATCTTTAATAGTGTACAGAAAAAAAAGATTGTCCTCTATTAGTAACATTAGCAGCTATACATGGTAAAGTAAATGTCAGTTTTTATTTCCATTTTTACAAAGGCAAACTTTTTGCCAATACCCATGTAAAGTACATCTCCCCTCAAACGCATCCAGTACTGCAAAGCAGGCCAGTGAAACAAATTACAAATAGGAGTCCTTACCTACCAAACAAACTCAACAATTGTTAAGTCCTTAAGGAATTCTCATACACCTTATTCCCTGAGTTTACACCATTTCTACATTTTACTTTAGATGGAATGGATATATCAAATGTGTTTATATGCAAAAAGGAATACGATAAGTAAATTGCATTTACATATAAAATGTAATTATTCCACTATCCTGCCTTATAACATACAAGTAGTCATTAAGGTTACATTTACTATCTTATAATGGATTTAATATATCTAATGCCTGCACCCCCTTTAAAGCAATGCATGTTTCCTGCGGTTGCCTAGAAAACTTTTCAAGAAGATTGCACTCTCATTGATTTGCACAGTTAATACATTTCATGATTTATCTATCCGGTAACATAGTTATAGTAGAGTAAAATATACCGGAGAATAAATGCAAGCGAGAACAAATCTCCACTATAAAAGAATGAAATTTTTCATTAACTTTTAAGACGTTGTGCAAGCAAAAACAAGACCCATGGCATAAAACATCAAACTTTGTTTTCACTCTGCTGATGAGAAATGCAGCAATGGTATAACATTCCACACAGAAAGCAATTTCCCTCTTCTCTACTCCATGTTCAAGGTAAAAAAAACATCCCTTATGGATTGTGTAGAATAGTCAACTACACGCCATCATTGCCAGCGACAAAATAAATATGACAATTTAAACCGAATCCTTTAGCTTGCAGTTTTAAAGTAAACCTGTTACAAACGGCTCAGATCAAACTGAGCTTAAAATGCAGAAATACAGGTTACAATGTCAATGTCAAAACTATCTGCAATCTAGAGGTTTAGGAAGCTCAATTTATATGCAGATTTAAATTTTTCCTGAAAAAAAAACATGACCACTTTCCTCAGACTTGAGGGCCATCCTAATCAATGTTATACATCACACATAAAGAGATGTGTGGGAGCTGGACCAACCTTGACTTATATCATATTATTTTAGCTGCCTATATCTCTGAATCTACTCTGTATGTTGACATGGTTTTCACTGTATATGACCCATGGTTTGAATTTTTTTTATCTCATGAACTGTGTGAATTTCTTAGTTTCGCAAGTTTTTTGGTGACAAACCTAATTATCAAGAACCGAGAAAATATGCACAGCTTAGAGGGTCCATCATTTGGTTTAGAAATCTTTAGGGAATTAACTATTACCTTGAATCTGAAGAAAAATAGGATCATTGTAGGCAGGATATAAATATATGGATATTAGGGAATAGACACTGGTTTGAGACTATTACCAAATGGTAATGAAATGTCCATGGCTAGCTTAAAGCGGAAGTAAACCCATCTATTTAAAGGTTTCCAAAAATAATTACATTTCCGGCACATGCCGGAAATGTAACACTCTCATTGGTTGTGCTCTAAGCCAAACCGTTGAACCATCAAATGGCTGGTGATGGCAGCTTCCTTGGCTGAAAACAATAGGGGGGTTACTTCCACTTTAAGAGGGTAGGTACAATTTTACTTGCTAGATGTCCAAATTACAAGTTGTTTTTGAGAAATCCTTTGAATCAAAGCAGTGTGGAATAGTTGTTTTCATTACAGAGCACGCAACCTTGCAAGAAGAGCTTCCACTTCAGGAATAGATTCTGGTTTGGCTGCAGAGCTTTGGCCTGGACCTTTGTCTTTGTGACTTTCCGAGCTGCACACCTCTTTTCTAGCTGTAACTTTGCTTTTTACTGTAGAAGAATGAGATTCAAACTCATAACTGAGTTCCTTAGCAACTGGAGCCCTTGATGCATTGGAGTAGAGATTTGGTCGTGAGCGAGACCTCTCAAATTGTGTCTTTTTGTTCTCTGTGGAAATCACAAATAGAAAACAGTTATTGAAATGAATTATATTTTAGGTATGCAAAGCATTCAATTTTGCATGCACACGTCATTGAATGTGTAATTTACATACAGCAGAAAAGCAAAAAAATATGCCTTAAATGCACAAGCATAAAGGGAAAGAAAAACACAAGAAAATATATACTGGTATTAAAGAAGAGTCTCTAGAAAGAAGCTGTTTTGTAAAGTAGTTTATAGCCGATTTGGCCCAAGAGGGGAGGATATTGATGTTGGTAATACATCTTTATCAGAGTAATTTGCATTTCCACATAAAAATGGCTTTGATAAAGAGAGCGGGTCACAAGTAAATATATTTTATTTTCGTTTGCATCCATTAGAAAGAATAAGCAAGCTTGTGTTTCTGGTTATAAACCGACGGTCGGGAGGAAACTTTACATCATGAATGGAAACAGCACTGCAGTTTAATGTTCCCAAGAAATCTACATTCCTGTGTTGTGATCTGAGTTTTAGAAGGCTACTATTAAAATAATCTCAACGTATTATATGGGTAAAAGAAATGGCCACACAGGCCGATTCTTAAAGGTATATAAAATAGTAATTTTATATATATATATATATATATATATATATATATATTAATGTAAAGGTTTACAGCAGAAATCATATATAAAATAAATGAAATTCACAAAATTTTACATAACTTAATATAAGTGTGCTATCGTGGGATCAATGAAGAACAATATTTTCTGAAACACAACTGGCCTTCCGTCCACTTATAGTGTAGCACTGCAAGTTGTCACTTTGGTTTTCAGTAAAAAGAATGATATAAAAAACATTTGCTGCAGAGCAATTTTTAAATAAAATAAAGACCTGTCAAGAAATATAAGGGCTGTCATTGCTAACCTTTTAAAAGAAAAAAAAAAAAAAGCTGGTAATGTTGACTCAGTGTGGTTGATTTACTAAAGCATATAGGCTATTCACTTTGCAAGGGAAGTTGCATTTTACAGTGACATTTTACCCTAGAGATAAGTGAATGTGGTGAAATTACACAGTGAATACCCAATCTCCTGCAAGAAAAAAAAAATCCAAAACAGCATTCTGGAAGATGATAGATGTTAGCAGATGATGGAAGTTAGCAGAGCTTCACCTCATTCACTAAGCACTAGGGATAATTCCCTTGCAAAGTACAACTTCAATAGCAAAATAAACTCTAACAGATCCAAGACAAGTATGCAAACCAGAATCTGTATACTCGATTTGTTTACGTAATATAATTAAGCCCTCAAATTTTACACATAGCTGGTGAGCATGGGCTGCCTCGGAGCAAGTGGCGAGCACCGCCAACAGGCAGGGTTGAATGGGAGCCGTTCTCCCAGCGATCGCTGAGGGGCCGAGAGAGGAGAGCAGGCAGCCGGATCGTCAGAGAGCAGGGGAACATTGCTGTAACAGCTTTCATTTGCATTGTCGTGTGTTTCCCGCTGCTCAACATCACATACAGCCCCACCTCCTGGCCCAAGTACTTTGATATCACCCATCCAATGCTGGGAAGTATGATGTATATTAAACAAATCCTGGCCAGGAGGTGGGGCTTTGACGACAAGCAGCGGGAACACGCGGCAATTAAAATGAAAGCTGTTACATTGATGTTCCCCGCTCCCCGATGATCCAGCCCGGCAATCCTCTTCCCCTGCACATGTAGGCTGCATTGTTGGACACTGATAAAGTTGTTTTTAATATTTATTTTTGTAACTTAATTCTGCATAAAACATTTAAGTGTCATTTCATGAGATAATTTATAAGGGCGTGTTTAGGGGCGGAAATAGGTATGGTGGCGAGTAACCCTTAAGGCCTGGCTAGTAGCTCAGGACTTGAAATTTTGAGCCCTGATAGAATTGATATTGACTCAGAAGGCAAAAAATAGTCAAAGGACTCAACATAACAAACAGCCAACTAGCATTTTGAGAAAACTCTAAAAACCAAAACAAATGTAATGCTGCTTTCCTGTAACCTTGACAATCCTGGAGATCTTCAGTACAAGATATTGCATTCAGGAAGTGACTAGAATGCATGTTCCTATTCCTAAAGAACAGATAGAGGTAAAACTTGGTGATGGAGTTTGAAAAATTCCTTTAAATTTATATAACTCACTTGAGGAGGACCATCTTTTACCAACAAAAGTAGAAACGGTGAAAGTAGAAAAATTAGGACACTGATCTTGCAGATTTTATTTATTTTAGATTCAAGCTCGGTAGTGGACATCCTTGTTCTAACTCACTGTAGCCAATGAAGTGTAAGTGTATCCGACATGCGTGTATTTACATTAGCAGATGAGAATGGCCAGGTAGTGAAGCAACACTATGGATAAGTTGCCAATGGGGACACCAGCATTTCTATCCTGGTATGCTAAAACTGCTGTAACATTGTGCTGCCCAGAAAAAGCCAAATAAACATTATGTGATTAAGCTTATATCAGAGAATAGGAATATCAAGTAATAGGAATATGATTGTATACAAGGATTTGATTAAAGAGGAGTGGCAATACATCTAAGGAAAGCTTTACCTTTCATACGTTATGGAGAATTTACTGTCACCATTTGGTAAAGACTGTGTATACAAATAGGCAGATTTATCCCTTCCTAACATTGAGTTACAGTACAATATATAATATCTGCTTGTCTATTGTCTGCTTATCTCACAGCCATTACAAACACAATTCCAAAGACAAAGTATTATATATTTACAGAGTAAGTGTGAGTTATCCTTTAAAGCAGGGATTCTCCAGCTGTTGTGGAACTACACGTCCCATGATGCATTGTAAAAATCTGACGTTCACAGACATTACTAGGCAGGAATTGTAGTTCCTGAACTGGATGGCCATAGTTTGGAGACCCCGGCTTTAAATGATACGTTTCAAGAAAAAATAATAAATACACATTTTGCTTCAGGAACAAAATGTGCATTTTTTTCCCCTGCAGGAGTCTGGAAAGCATTGCACCCACAATCACAGGTGCAATGGTCAGGCTTCTGCAGACAAGCCCTGCAGCTTTCTGATCGTACATTCATAGGACTGTCTGTTGAAAGCCGCAGGCCTTGAGAACGAACTACAGAAGTGCTCATCAGTACCATTGCAATTCATTCAGATCTGCAAGCTGTCAAGCGTGGTGGCTGACGGTAGTTGTAGTTCATTTATTCACAGGAAACTAGTGAGTGAGGTGAGGGGGAAGTGGCGGCAGGAGTTGGAACATGTTGCACGTTCCACCCTAAATATGGGTGGAACATGTAACACATTGAAAAAGATGAACTTTGCCTTCAATTGGCTACAGGACCCTCTGGCAGGCACAAAAGAAAATGTAGATCAGCAGCACCTAGATACAGAGCTGCTAACCTACACAGATAAACATCCATGGTAGTCACTAATGAAAGGTAGTTACAACAACAACAACAACTGTATCATTGGCTCTATATATTACCAGGGCATAGATAAAAGTTAATGCTTTAACATCACTAGAAGGTTTTACACTGCGATATATACTGTCAGCAGTATATATCACATGCATGGATATGGAATAGTAAGGTCTTTGAAAAATAATATCAGCTACAAAGTTGCTGTGCAAGAGGAAATTTTGCGATTCACATAATACTGCATACACGTGAATATAAAGTACATGATTAGGAGACTAGTATTAAAAATATATAACATGAGCATTAAAAAAAATAGTATGCAAGCAATTCCTATATGGTAACAAACAACCTGCCTCATTTTACGTTCAGAAAAGTAAACTTTTATGCACACATTTGTGAATGTTTCTAGCAGAGATGTAAGTTTACTAGTTCCTGAAGAGACTGACTTCACAAACCCAGTTTCCCTGCTCATGATAGATCACTCTGTAGATATGCTTCTAGATTCAGGTAAATTCAATATTCAGGCAACCTTGTACTAGGGGATTGGGCATGGCTTCAAAAACTTGGTATGACATTTAAAGTTTTTTCAGTTATCTGCTGAAAGATGTCCTATCATCTCAATAGTAATGACTTTGGAGCACAGGCAGTCACTCATGACAGTGTGGTTTATGTGGGTGCTGAAGATTTCTTCTGAAAGCAGCTTGTACATTAAAAGGTGGTTGCTGAAGATATTTACTGCATTGTCATTTTCTGACCAGGGGCTCAAAGTGATGGATGAGTATTTTACACAGAATCCTGGACAAACTTGACATTTTTTTTTTTTTTAAGTGTCTTCACCTTCTGGTTACAGAAAAATATCAAAATTCTACAGAACCAACGTTAAATAAAATGTTTGTATTTCAGCAAGGATTTATTGGATTTGGAGATGTTGGCATAACTGGCACATATCTGTTGCTACTTTTTAATTGTTTGCTGTACAGTATATTCATTCCCAACCAAGCTACAGGTAGCAACACAGAAAATACCAACTACATTAAGCTTAAACACATTAAAAAGAGGAGTAGTCTTGCTGACTTATGTTCCATTTAGCTTTCAAGGATAAAGTCAACTGCCCCCCTCCCCCCCTTAATCGTCAAAGGCAGCAGAAGAGAGTGTACAGTACATATGCCATAGTGTAAAAAAAAGGTATCCCCCCCGCTGTCATGTTTGGCAGGCAATACCACTGGTAAAATGTGACCCATTAAACTCAATGGAGGCACCCTGCAACTATGTACAAGCTAAGAGGTGGAAGTGAGGCCAGGCATAGGAATCTGGGCTATTTAAACGAAAGCACCACTTTGTAGCTTTATATCCCTCCATCTAATTTGCTTGCACCCTCTCTAAGGCCACAGACAGATAAAAGTGCAGACACATCCAAACATCATTGGAAAAAGAAGTTCAGATGAATGACAATTAGCACGAGCACTCCTTTGTGAACAGTGAGTGGACTCCCCAGTACCATTGCAGTCACCAACTACAAATATATCCTATCAGGTGCCTGAGCATGTAAAAGTAGCTTTACATGGAATACTGGAGCGCATCTTTAATTTATCACTCCCAAAAAAACAAGTCACTTACTGCCTGATAAGTTGAAGCCATGACTGAACAGTTACGACACAGTTGAGAATGGAACAACCTGGAAAGTGAGATGTGATCTGTGTGGAAAGGGCCCAAAAAGTGGGTGCCAAGTGTGTGCTGGGGGCTAGGGTGACAGTGTCCTGGAGCTGAGACAATTTTGCAGCCAAGATGTTTTATTCCATTATGGAGAGTGGAGAAGGATTACTACCCCATTACATTTTTTTCCTGTAGTTTGTGCCCCTATTGGGAAGATTCCCCTATTTCCTGTCCAGACAGGAAGTGATAGAAAATCTTTCCAACAGTAAAAAAGAAAAGAACACATTTTTAGTATAGTGGGGGAAGGTTATAATATCCTACAATGTCTGTATTACTGTGTGCACCTTACATTTACAATGTCACTTCCCATTTCTTGTGTTGGTGTTTGCAGGGCTGGAAGTGAGGGGAATCCTTCCAATAAGGATACAAACAAATAAACAAGTTAAATTAAATTCTTCCCTACTCTATTCAAAACAAATAGAAAGGGATGTATACAATCACATTAATAAACACAGTATAATTAAATACTAACTACACATTTAAGAATATGTTACATGTTAAAGTCATATGCAAGTTGTAACATGAAACATGGTGCCAAGTAGACTTTCCCACTCCCAAAACATCTCCTCACCTTCTAACAGCAGGCAGTGGCTCCGCTCCCTTTCAGCAGCTGTCTGATTTGAAATTGGCGCAGACATGTGTGGCTCCACCTCCACAGCCCGTGAATGAATAAACTACCAGTCTGATCTGCCACTGTAGCAGGCAGATTTGTTGTTGTCAATGGAACTTAAGTGTGGAGGATCACCTCAGCTGTAGCCCATGTTCCTCCAGCTCTCGTACTGAAAGTCCATACTTCAGTATCGACAGAATCAGAGAAAGAGTCTGCAGGAGCCTGGCATTGCACCCACAAGCCACTGATTATGGTTGCAATGTTTTGCAGGCTCATTTCCAAAAAAAAAAAACGCACAACTTTTTATGCAAATATATTCATGCATTTATTATTTTTTTGGAAATGGTGGAGTTAGACTTTAAGGAGACCAAAACTAGCAAAAAAAACAAATAAAATAAAAACATGTCAAGCTGTGAAAGTTAATGTTGCCCATTTACAATGGGCCAAAATATCTGAGCCTAAAGCAAATCCTTTGCTCCTGATCCTTCTCTTTTCATCTCAACTGCAAAAACATACCAGCATCTTGTTATCTGTCTAAACTGAGCCTGATGACTGATAATGATAGAAAGCCAGTTTCATTGGGCAGTGTTTTTAGGACAGTTCGGTTCTCTTTTGCACATGAGAAAGGGTATTGAGCAGTTTATATTTACTAAAATAATTGCATTTCCATGTTCTGTGTGAGACCAGATATAGTGAACGCAGGGTCCTGGGTTTAGCTACACTTTAATTCGTTTTTATTACATATGTAATGTAACACATAAAAGCTATTAATATGCAACTGTTTCAAGGTCACTCTTTATATTAGACCGTTTTATAAACAAACATAAAAAGTAACCATATACAAGGAAAACAAACATTTGTTGCATGCCAAAAACATTTAAAGCTTTTCTTTTGACCGGTTTATCCATATATTAGATAGCAATCTTTTGTCAATTTATTGCTAATTGCGTACAAACAGCAAGACAGTAAGGAATAAGTGACTTTCAAACAAAGTGCACTTATCTTTGGGCCCCCTCCCTTTCCAGATGCATATTACCTTGCAATTGCACTCCTGGCCATTGGTTTATGTTAACATCCTTGGCGTAAAGATGCACAGCAGTGGGCAGGATTGCAATTTATGTAAGCGTCTTGGGAAAGCTAGTTTAGCTCAGCAGGGGATAAGCACCAAAAAGGATACGTGCATTTTCTTTGGAAGATATTGTTTAAAGATAAATGTGCTTTCAATCTCTTCTCAATGAGTTTCTGTATTGATATATGCCGCTCAAAGTCTGGCAATAAACAAACTTTTACAACAAGTCCGATCAACCATTTGTCTAGATCACGCTCTGATCCAATGTTAACACAAACACACAGAAATGAAAATGCTCAAAATTGCCCTTATTTGAAGAATTTTTGCGCCCATCCATGAGCACCTTTAAAAAAAAAACAGTGTACTACCATATAATTTATATGTGCATTCAGGGTAAAAAATGGCAGTTTAAAGAGAACATCTGCACATAGAAACCCATAGTGACCATTTTCACTATTCGTTAATATCACTGGTTGATATGGTTTTCTGCTCCTTACTTTATTAACAACTGTTAATAACAATGTCATAATGAGTTTCTAAGAACATTTTCTGATTTGGAATGATTCCATTAAAAAAAAGCAATGTATTTAACTTCTATCAAGCAGTAAGCTTACTAAGGAGTTAATATTTTTCATTAAAGTCGTGTAAATTTGGAAAAAAGTAATGCCTTTGAAAAATAAAGCTATTACAGGAAATGCTGCATTATTGAAAGCAGAGCTCTACATGAACAAGTAATTAATATAAAGGTTAAATCTATTTACATTGGTAGGTGAAGAAAGTTATATAGACATTTTGCATAATTGGCTTGTGACTTTTTAAAAATGCAGTTATAAATAGTGCTTACAATGCTTCATTAACCTATAATTGAATTACAAATTTAAGACTTAGTCTTGCTTGTGTAAGGAGAACAGCTTTATGATAAGAAACAGATAGTTATATTTTTAGAGAAAATTCTGGAGGTGAATATGGAATTTGTTCTCCATATGCTGCTATAGGAGCTAAAAGTGAAAGAAGCACGGAAATTCAAAATCTCTTGTTCCTTTTGATGGTTCTAGTTAGTATATAGCAGTGCCTCACATAAGTACTGTCTGCACTGGCCACAGCAACCAATCATTCTCCAGAAGAATTTGTAACATACTTTGAGGTAGCCCAACTAGTAAATGTTAACACCTTCCCGTCTGACCTATAGCAGATTGAAGACTGGGCAGGTGCTTTACCTTCCCGAGTGGAGGACATATGATGTCCATAACATCACGATGCTCATGTGCGCTCCCGGGGGTGCGCAGCGCGGCGATCGGTTGTGAGCTGTGTCCCTCAGACACAGTCCATCAACGATCACGGTAAACAGCCAATGACGTATGCTCTTTACCATGTGATCAGCTTTGTCCAATCACAGCATTTACAGTTACAGGGGACATTTACACTGATAGGGCACTGATCATCAGTGCAGGATATCAGTGTCCATCAGTGCAGGATATCAATGCTGCCTTATCAGTGCAGCCTCATCAGCACACATCAGTGCAGAAGAAAATTACTTATTTGAAAAATTGTAAAAAAACAAACAAAAAAAAATTCCCCCAAAATGTTCAGCCTTTTTTTCTTTTGTTTAGAAAAAAAATAAAAAGCCCAGTGGTGATTAATTACCACCAAAGGAAAGCTCTGTTTGATATGGATATTATTATACAGGTTTTATATAGCGTCAACAGTTTGTGCAGCGCTTTACAACATGAGGGCAGACATTACAATTTGGTGCAAGAGGTATCAGAGGGCCCTGCTCGTTAGAGCTTACAATCTAAAAAGGAAGGGTCAATTGATACAAAAGGTAATAGCTGTGGGAGATGAGCTGATGGAGGAAGTAAAACAGTGTTAGTTAGAAGCAGGATAGGCTTCTTTGAAGAGAAGGGTTTTCAGGGATCGTCTAAAGATGGATAGATTAGGGGACAGTCGGACAGATTGGGGTAGGGAGTTCCAAAGGATTGGAGAAGCTCTGGATAAATCCTGCAGACAAATCTGACACTGACACTTTTTGGGGTACAGTGTTGCATGACCACACAGTTGTCATTTAACCATTACAGCTCTTGAAGCTTTACCCCCTTCCTGACTAGGCAATTTTTTGCTATATGACAATGCGTTGCTTTAACTGACAATTGCGCTGTCGTGCAATGCTGCACACAAATAAAATGTATGTCTTTTTTTTTTACCACAAATAGAGCTTTCTTTTGGTGGTTTTAATTTTAATTACATTTTTTTAAATTTTTTGCGCTATAAACAAAAAAAGACAGACAATTTTGGAAAAAAACAAACGATATTTTTTACTTTGTGCTATAAAACACGCCCATTTAAAAAAAAAAATCTAATTTATTCATCAATTTAGGTATGCTGGTACATATTTTTGGTTTAAAAAAAAATCCTAATAAATGTATATGGATTGGTTTGCACAAAAGTTATAGCTTCTACAAACTATGGGATATTTTTATGGACTTTTTAATTTTTTTATAGTTTCTACTAGTAATGGCGGCGATCAGCGATTTTTAGTGGGATTGCAGCAGACAAATCTGACACTAAGTGACACTTTTTGGGGACCAGTGACACCAATACAATGATCAGTGCTAAAAAAAATAATAATAATAATAATGTACTGACACAGTATAAATGACACTAGCAGGGAAGGCGTTAACACCAGGGGCGATTAAGGGGTTAAGTGTGCTCCTAGAGTGATGGCGAACCTTGGCACCCCAGATGTTTTGGAACTACATTTCCCATGATGCTCCACTACAATGCAGAGTACAGGAGCATCATGGGAAATGTAGTTCCAAAACATCTAGAGTGCCAAGGTTCGCCATCACTGTCCTAGAGAATGCTTTCTAACTGTGGGAAGAGTGCATGCAATGGATGAAGAGAGAGATCCATGTTTCTGCTTACCAGAAACACAAGATCTTTTACTCCTTGACAGAACAGCAAATTTAGAAGAGAGAAGTCAAACCAAGACACCACATCCCCAATTTTATTAGAAGTCACATACCTCGGGACTTTAGAGGTGTCTATAACATTAAAGTAGTAGTACCAAAATAGTGTATTTATAAAAAAATACAAATATAATTTTTATTTTAGATTACAAAATGTTTATAGAGACATATAGAAAAAAAAAACTCAGATTACATAAAAACAAAACTTGTAAGAACAATCTATTAATTCACTCTAAAGTCCCGAGGTATGTGACCTCTAGTCCTCCTTTTTCCTTGACAGAACACCGGTCTGCCTTGTTTACATAGTGTGCCCCAGGATGCGTGCACAAAATCAAGAACAAGTATGTGATTTTGTGCAGCCGTGCTGGCCTGCCACAGAATATATGTGGTAGGCGGTCTGGAATTAATGCATTGCTGATTTAGTCACAATGTGGAACCTAACACTGCTTCCACATCAGACATATGCAGTATATGTCCATCCAAACTACTGAACATGGAAGAATAAGGAAAACACAATGGTGGCTCTGCTGAAAACCAAGGGCCACAGGTGGCCACACACGAGTTGGCCTTTGTCTAATCCAGGGACACATCTTTTTGGCTAAGTCAGTTTTCAGACCCTTAGTATGAGATTTTGCTCCCATTCTACTCCTCCAAAGGCATACACAGTATACAGTACTCAGCATAAAGAAGTATACCCCAACAGATTTGTCAGAAAAAATGTACTTTCCTTTCAGAATCAAGATTTTTTATGGGACACTATACTGCAAAATACTCCTACAAATTCGGGCCAATGATTGCAACCAAGATTTGCTAATTTGCACACACAAAAAAGTATTTTTCCTAACAAATTAATTGAAGACCATGTTGAAAAAAAGAATACACCCCAATGACAGTCTTAGGGGCAAAACTATATTTTAGACAGAATCCTAATTAACAAGAATTCAACTACAGGTGAGACCAATTATTCATGAAACAGGTGTCCAGCAGACAACCAATTATAAAAGGGTGTTACTTAAAGAAATCCATTTCCTTCCCATTTCATGCTGTCAGCAATAGCATCACATGGAAGAGAAATGTCACAAGGGTTAACAAAGAAAATAATCTCTTTACACAAGAAAGGTGAAGGCTACAAGAAGATCAACAAAGCTTTACTTATCAGTCAGAATACTGTAGCAAAAGCGATACAAAAATTTAACAAAAATTTAACAAAAATTGAACTGCAACCATCTCACAGAGACATCCAGGGCGTACATGGAAGTTAACACCTCAACAGGAGTGTCTTTTGATGAGAAGGGTTGAAGAAAATCACCATGCAAGTTCACTGCAGTTAGCTAAAGATGTAGAAAGCCAAAATGGGGCGATTGTTTCCTGTGACACAATATAGCATACGCTGCAGGGGAATGCATGCATGGGTGTCATTCACAAAGGAAGTCTCTCCTAAAGCCCATGCACAAAAAAGCCTGCCTAGAACTTGCCAGAGCCCATGCTGAAAAAGAAAGACTACTGGGATTGTGTACTCTGGAGTGATGAGACCAAGATAAATGTTTTTGGCACTTATGGCTTCAAAACCTTATGGTGTCGCAAATGTGAGGAGCACAAAGAAAAGTGCATGGTGTCTACAGTGAAACATGGTGATGGCAATGTCCTTCTGTAGGGCTGCATGAGTGCTGCTGGTGTCTTGGAGCTGCATTTCATTGCTGGTTTCATGAATTCACAGATGTACTGCTCTACAGTATATTGAAAGAGAAGATGCTACCATCACTCAGTGCCCTGGCTGGTGTGCATTTTTCCAACATGACAAAGATCCAAAACACACATCTAAGGCCACTGCTGCATTTTGGAAGAACAACAGGGGAAAATTGATTCAGTGGCCAAGTATATCTGCTGATCTGAACCCAATCAAACACCTATGGGGAATTCTGAAGAGACAAGTTGAGCATCACTCTCCATCAAGCATCCAGGCTCTAAAAATAAAAGGTCGTTCTTGAAGAATTGAAAAAGAAAGATGTTGCAATATGTCAGCAACTTGTCCATTCAATGCCTAGAAGACTTTGTACTGTTCTTATAAATCATGGAGTTCATACAAAATACTAGATCTAGTAGTTTTTGCTGTGGGGTTGTTCATTTTTGCATCAACTAATTTGAGTAAAATTGAACATTTTCTAATCTAAGGTATATTATTAACCTTACTTTCATGTAATGAGCTAAACAAATGTTCTGTAAAACTCTGTCTTGTCAACATTTTGGAAATTGTTCTTGTGTTCATTGAGATATTGATGTATATCTTACTTTTCAAAAGGGGTTCACTCATTTATGCTGAGCAATGTATATCCTCCAATCAAAGCTAAACCATTCATAGGACAATCTGATAAAACATATTAATATTAATCCTAAAACAGTTGGGCTGTGCCTACACGCCTGTCCACCCTCTAATGTCAGTTTAGGATCAAAAGGAACATTTGGGTTTTACTTTAGAAAAGGAAGTCCAAAGTAAATACTTTTACAGATGAATGATCATTTAAATATAAGTTATTTGAAAATGTGTCAAACCTAGACATGCACACAGCATATCCTCTTTTCTGAACTGCAGTGTACAGTATAAAGATCGATACATATGGCAGTAAATGGCAGCAGTGAAAACACAGATTACATCTTATAGAAGAACATAACTGCACCACACCTCCATTTGCCAGTAAAAGCTGAAAATTGACTGCTTTGGCAATCTCCCCAGACATGTGAATGTGTATATAATGCTAAAATTGAAAGATTTTCTTATTTGACCTGTAATGGCATTCAGTCAAATGGCCATGTGCATGAAAGAATTCTAGAACGCTTACAGCGCGACTGCACATTAGCACGAAAGCCTCTATCAAATGAGGTTATTTTAAGCAGCAGATTCTGCCCTGATCACTTCCTTTTTTGGGGCATAATTTGCCTTTAAGCTGAATATAACAAATGTGACTGAATTAGCATTTAACTGAGCTGTTGATAGAAAATTCACACTCCTGGGCTACATTAATAAAAATTTGACCAAATAATAATGGTAATCTGGGTTCATTAACAGAAAACCCAATTTCACATTAAAAATTAGACGCTGCAAAAACTATAAGAAGTATCTGTGCTAATTGCAGACTTCTTTCTCCCTTTCTAAAATGTAATAAAAGAGATGATTTTTCATGTACCTTAGCAAGAAAAAAAAAAAAAGGAACATCTCTGTAGATGGCATTGTGGTTTTAGGGATTTCATTTGTAACATATACGTCCAATGTATTATTATCACACAAAATCACTGATCTTGTCTGAGAATGATCATTCAGGCCTTGCAGACCCCTGAAGAACATAGTCTTGGAATGTAGAGTCCATATTTGTTAGTCTGCACATGTAGCTACTTTTTCTGATCAATTTTCCAGGTATTTTACTTGTCTGATATTTGAATGTAATCCCCTTCTGTGGATGTCTTTGGCATACAAATGTGATGGCTGCAGATCAATAGCTAGGTATTTTTAATCATGTCAAAGAAAATGATTGGTGCGGTATGACTTAAACACAAAGATGTTCAAAGTTTCATGCCTAGTCTCAGAATGTTGTCCCAGTTAGATTTATGTGTCTTTGAAGCTAACTGTCATATCACCTGCATTTAATGTCTTCATGTACCAGTTTTGCTTCAGAGATTTATAAATAATCAGAATATCTTAAAGACAACAAGATTGTTTTCAGTATGTCTTGCAAGTAAAAGAGTTAAAGCTGAAATATAGGCGAACAGCTATGTACACTGTTTCACCAGTCAAAGGATTTGTAATTCTGCTTTGCCAGTCTTGTGATCCAGATACCTCTGCCAAACACTTTAGCCAGAGTCTGGATTTGCCTTTGGACAACACGATGTTGTTAAGCAGACTGGTTTAGTCTGCCAAAACCTGAAATTAGGATAAGCAGTAACACACCAACAATAGATTTTGAGTGGTCTGAATGACCCTCCCAATCCAAGTCTAAGTAATACTGGCTGAGCAGGGGATTACAGAATGGCGATATAAAAAAAAAAATTAAAATTCTGGCACTTATCTAAAAATGACATAAAATGAATATATATTTGGATTTTTTGTAATAAAATCCAAGCGTACTATATATGTTGCTGTAATGCAGTATTACAGTAATCTGTCGACACTGGTGATACCTGAATTTGATACCTAAAATGCAAGGTGCCAATTGATACAACATGCTGGAAAACCTATGGCTGCAGGGTGCCCCAGAGCCTCCAAAACCCTTCATGTATAAACCTTATGAGCTCATGCACACAGCCATATAAAACTGCCTTCAGTTACATATACGGTTTTAGGCCTCGTTCATCCCTGGTAATTTGATCCATGCCTTGTGCAGGGCTGTGTTTACCTACAAAGAACACAGACAAAACTTCTGCTCCCAATAAGACATACATGTAGGTGTATGTCTCCAAAATCAACCTGAGTACATTCAGGGCCGTGCACCTGCATTGATGTCACATTGGAAGCAATGGCTGTGTCCGTGCAACAGCTGCTTCTCAATAGACAGCTAGCTGAATGCAGGCACAAGGATGCATGCAACACCTCTGCATCCTTGTGCCAGTAAAATATGGCCCTGAACTGGACACGGATCAAATTGCCCCATGTGAATGAGATCTTATGTGGATCTGAATGTAGTAAAAATATATGCTCAAGGTCCAGTCAAATTTTGGTAATATTTTACAAAGTACACATGTAAACATTTGTATGAACGTTGATTTGTGTAATGCATAAATGGACATATGCGCCATCACTGCCACTACCATTGCTGCCCAGTAAATTCAGCACCAGGTGATATGTACTGTAAACATAAACAACACATATGCAGCAATAGTGCTAAATGACTGAAGGTCAAGGTCATTCTGCACTGCCGCTGACAAGTGAATCACTCACACAGGGCCAATGGGACATGTAAATATCAATATTGCAGATGATTCTCAGGATTCAGTCATTCTAAATGGATGATCATGTACATAAAAGAAGCTTTCCTCTATACGCATATACAGTACATGAGTAGAGACGCACTATGGACCACCTTTTATGGAGGATCTTGCTGTCAGTTTTCTGAAAGCTCCTTTGGCTGTGTGCATAAGTCCTTTGACTCTTACTAAAGTTAAGGGCATGTCTTTAGTGCATCCTTTAGGGAAATTTGGGCAAACTCATGAGCTATGAGTAAGGTCATTTTTGACTTGACTTGATCTATGGAATATTTTACTCCTTGAAAATAATAAAGAAAAATAATTTATACTCATCTTATTGTGGGGATTTGGATGTCTATACACAAGCAGATGGAGACTGCTAGTCTGGTATGGTGATGTTTGAATCTTAGCCTGAGAGCTGTTTAATCAGGGTGTAGCACCTAATTCTTCTTTTAAACTGTATTTAACCACTTCAGCTCCAGAAGGTTTATCCCCCCCTTCCTAACCAAGCCATATTTTGCGATACGGCACTGCATTAACTGACAATTGCATGGTCGTGAGACGCTGTACCCAAATTAAATGTAGGTCCTTTTTTCCCCACAGAGCTTTCCTTTGGTGGTATTTGATCACCTCTGCGTTTTTTATTTTTTGCTCTCTAAACAAAAATATGACAAATTAAAAAACAAAACAAAAAAAAACATTTTTTTTACTTTCTGCTATAAAACATTCCCAATATTTTTATTTTTTTTTTTTAATTGAATTTCCTCATTAATTTAGGGCAATATGTAGTCTGCTACATATTTTCGGTAAAAAAAATCCCAATAAGCTTATATTGATTGCTTTGCACAAAATGTATAGTGTCTACAAACTATAGGATGTTTTTATGACTTTGTTTTTTACTAGTAATGGAGGTGATCAGTGAATTACAGCGGGACTGCAACAGTCGGCGGGAAACAAATCGGACATTAAGTGACATTTTTTGGGGACACAGTGACACTAATACAGTGATCAGTACTAAATAATACGCACTGTAGCTGTACTAATGGCACTGGCAGGGAAAGGGTTAACATCAGGGGCAATCAAAGGGTTAAATGAGTTTCCCTGCTTTCTAACTGTGTGTTGGGGGGGGGGGGGGGGGGATTGTACTGTAAGAAAACAGAGATCTGTGTTTCACAAGGAACACACCCCCATCAAATCATTCTCTGCAGCTATTACCTTTTGTACCACCACCCCCTCCCTTTAGAATATAAGCTCTACGAGCTGGGCCCTCCTGTACCTTTTGTATTGAACTGTACTGTAATTGTGTTGCCCCCCCCCATACATTGTAAAGCGTTGTGTAAACTGTTGGCGCTAATCTCTGTCTTCTGTCACAGAACAGCGATCCGCCTGGTTTACATAGGCAGACCACCGTTCTGTCTGCCTCGTGAACAATTGGTGGGTTTGCTGATTGGCATCCGCTGTGTCCAATCACAGTGGGAGCAGGTCACCAGAGCCACATACCCCACTCCAGACCCAAAATCCAAATTCAGCTAAAGGTACGTGATTTTGCGCTAAAGGACAGCCCTGCCACAGTATATATACATGGGGTGGCAGGGCAGGACAGCATACAGCCCTGTGTTCTGGGTGCAAGCCGAGCCCTTCCTGTCTCATACCCAGAACACAATAGAGTCTATGTGTTTGGCGCTTAGTCATTCAGAAAAAGCAATGTATTCTAGCAATTAATACAAAGCTTCCTCTGAGTCAGAGGTTGTGACATCATCAGCCTGCTACTCTGACTCAATCAGAGGAAGCTTTGTATTCATTGCTAAAATACACTTCTATCTCTGAATAGCTGAGCGCTCATCAGATAGACTCTATTGCGTTCCAGGTATGAGACAGGAAGGTCTGCTGTATGTATTATCAGCTACATATTATTATTATTCACAATTTATATAGCGCCAACAGTTTACGCAGCGCTTTACAATGTAGAGGGGGGACAGCACAATTACAGTACAATACAGAAGGGCCCTGCTTGTAGACCTTACATTCTAAAGGGAAGGGGTGGTGGTAAAAAAGGTAATAGATGCGGGGAATGATTTGATGGGGTCGTTAGGTGGGTGTGGGATAAGCTTAAATACAGTTTATACAACACATCCGGTGGCCTCACATGTTCGAGGCCCAAACAAACTATGTAAAGTGTGTCAAAAGCTGGAGTTCAGCTTTAAAGGGGTTGTAAAGCTTTGTTTTTTATTTTCTAAATAGGCTCCTTTAAGCTAGTGCATTGTTGGTTCACTTACCTTTTCCCCCGATTTCCCTTCTTTGTCTGAATTTCTCACTTCCCGTTTCTCCTCAGAAAACTTCACACCATCATCCAAGCGGTGTTTAGTCAGCCAGAACAGCTTACTGAGGAGGAACAGGACGTGAGAAATTCAGACAAAGAAAAAAAACATTTAGAAGGGAAATCGAAGGAAAAGGTAAACGAACCAACAATGCACTAGCTTAAAGGAACTTATTTAGAAAAACAAACCTTTACAACCCATTTAAACCAAGTACAAGTTGGAAACTCTAGGACTGGTCTGATGTGTGCTGACAAATTAGAACAAGCTGAAGAAGATGAAACTAATCCTTCACCCTTGCCACTTTTCTAACAGTGGTGGCCTGAGCAATATACAGCATTTGGCATTTCGTAATACTGCAACATTATTGTGTGAATGCTAATATCATTCTAGGTATCAGGTCTAGGTCAGTATATATGTATCACAGTGTCCATATTGTGAAATAACTTCAATTCAAAACCATTTGTTTGAGCCAAGCATGCATTAAACACTTCACTGTGTTACATACTAAGTGCCCTTTGTAAACTTCTCACTTGCTAATCGCATGTATTCTTTGCTTTGTTTGAGCAATTCTCCTTTCCCAAAGGTTTAAACGATTGCTATGTTATTTTGTTAAAACAAGTTTGGAATCAATGTATTGTCTTTACAATACTTCTTACAATTGACAAGGCAGCATTTGTGGTTTACCTTTTTCTTAGTAAAAAGTCAAAGTGTTTGATATTCCTTGTCTGTGATGTCCCTTCTTCAGTATCTTTACTTCAGTACTGAAGGTTCTTTTGTCATTGACACTTACAAACTTCATGTCACAATGAATATAAAAATGTCAGGATTTTTGGCAAAATTTCAGATGTAATTTGAAAAGTCCTCTTGTCTTTCTAAAAGCACTTTTAGTCACTTAACCCCCTGGGTGCTGTATGTCTAATGTCTTATATTTCATTTTCTTTCAGCCAACAGAAAAAAAGACAATGTTTATCTTACTAAAGTAATCTCTTACTTTATGTCTATAAAACTATATTACAATTTTTGCTAACTAAAAAGGTGGATTATAAAGAACTATTCTGGTAACACAAGGATCAAAAACAGTTACCTTTGGGTCCTAAATTCTAAAAAAAGTAATGCATCAGACTGCACACAAACTTGAGTTCTATGTAGGCTTGAGCAAGGCATTTGTTAATATGTTTACAAAGGACAGCTTGCAGAGGTCACATGACTGAGGAAAACTTCAAATGTTCCTTACCAAATTTCAGTGCAACACCTCTGCACTCTTGTATTTGGAGGTCACCATTTAGAAGAAAAGGTCAACCTTTAGCCTTGGAAAAATGTACTGTAAACCTGATGCCGTCACCCAATAAGCTAAATTCCAGAAAAAAAAAGCACATAAATGAATGCAATATAGTGATACTAGGTCACATTAGGGTAGAATTTCCCTAATGGGACTTCAATTTCTACTTGGATCAACTAGACCTGTCAAAACCAGGTACCAGCTCCTCCCAAAGAAATGTTTAAGTCCCAAAAGTTGAAGAGGTGTGTGTGGGGGGGGGTAGCGGAACTTCTGCTTTAATTGCACTTGAGAAAATTCAAGTTTTCAATCTGGCTGCGGAAATCTCAAATCTAGGTAAACAGAAATAAATATATATATATATATATATATATATATATATATACACACACATACACACAGTCGCCGGCCACCTTATTAAGTACATTTGTTCAACTGCTTGGTAACACAAATTGCTAATTAACTAATAACATGGCAGCAACTCAATGCATTTAGGCATCTAGACGTGGTGATGATGACTTGCTGAAGTTTAAAACGGAGCATTAGAATGGGGAAGAAAGAGGATTCAAGTGACTTTGACTGTGGCATGATTGTTGGTGCCAGACAGGCTGCTCTGAGTATTTGAAAAAATTGCTGATTGGCCGATTTTCACACACAACCATCTCTACAGTTTACAGAGAAAGCTTAAAAGAAAAAGACAAAATATCCAGTGAGTTGCAGTTGTCTGGGTGTGTGGACAAAAATGCCTTGTTGATGTCAGAGGAGAATGGGCAAACTGGTTAAGATGACAGAAAGGCAACAGTAATGCTTATAATCCCTCGTTACAACCAAGCTATGCAGAACACAATCTCTGTATGCACAACACATCGAGTCTTGAAGCAGATGGGCTTCAACAGCAGAATACCACACTGGGTGCCACTCCTGTCAGCTAAGAGCAGGAAACTGAGGCTACAATTCGCACAGGCTCACCAAAATTGGACAAAAGAAGATTGGAAAAACGCTGCCTGGTCTGATGAGTCTCGATTTCAGCTGCAACATTTAAAAGGTAGGGCAGAATTTGGTGTAAACAACATGAAAGCATGGATCAATCCTGCCTTGTATCAACGGTAAAAGCTGGTAGTTGTGCCCCTTAATACAAATTGAGCATCTTTTAAACGCCATGGCCTAATGTTTCCAACACCTTGTTAAATCTATGCCATGAAGAATTAAGGCAGTTCTGACGGTCCAATCCTGTACTAGCAAGGTGTACCTAATAAAATGGCTGCTCAGTGTATGTATGTATGTATATGTATATATATATATATATATATATATATATATATATATATATATATATATATATATACACACATATACACAGCATCTCACAAAAGTGAGTACACCCCTCACATTTTTGTAAATGTTTTATTATATCTTTTCATGTGATAACACTAAATAAATGACACTTTGCTACAATGTAAAATTGTGAATGTACAGCTTGTATAGCAGTGTAAATTGCTGTCCCCTCAAAATAACTCAACACACAGCCATTAATGTCTAAACTATTACAACAGCAAAATGAAAACACTCCTGCACATAAGCGGAACACCAGACCGGCTATGGAAAAAAAAAAGACACTAGCCTTGTTGCCCTCAAGGGTGGGGAACCCTAAAGGTCAAAAAGAGAAAAGAAAAAAAGAGGGTGCACTGGCCTTGTGCATTATCCTTTAGATATGAGTTTATTGAAGAAATCAAGCAGAAAACTACTCACAAACGATTGTATAAAATCTTGCAGTAAGATAGTAAAAGTAGTCATCGAATAGCAGCATCCAGTACTTAGACGAACAGTGATCCAGCGCCTGTTGAAGGAGAGCCCACTACGGAGCTCTGAAGAAAAGGGGTTGTCCCCTCGAAACGCGTCAGAGGGTGGTGAGTGGTGCGACCTCTGGAGAGTCCTGTTCGTCTAAGTACTGGATGCTGTTATTTGATGACTACTTTTACTGTTTTACTGCAAGATTTTATACGATCGTTTGTGAGTAGCTTGAGTAGTTCTGTTTGATTTCTTCAATAAACAAGTAGCTAAAGGATAATACACAAGGCCGGTGCACCCTCTTTTTTTTCTCTTCTAATTATGTCTAAACCTCTGGCAACAAAAGTGCGTACACCCCTAAGTGAAAATACCCAAATTGGGCCCAATTAGGCATTTTACATCCCCTATGTCATGTAACTCATTAGTGTTACAAGGTTTTAGGTCTGAATAGGGAGCAGGTCTGTTAAATGTGGTGTCATCACTCTCACTCTCTCATACTGGCCACTGAAAGCTCAACATGGCCCCTCATGGCAAAGAACGCTTTAAGGATCTGACAAACATAACTGTTTTATTTAGGCTATAAGAAGATTGCCAAGACCCTGAAACTGAGCTGTAGGATGGTGGCCAAAGACCATACAGTGGTTTAACAACACAGGTTCCACTCAGAATAGGCCTCGCCATGGTCAATCTAAGAAGTCGAGTGCATGTGCCCAACATCATATCCAGAGGTTGTCTTTGGGAAATAGATGTATGAGTGCTGCCAGCATTGCTGCAGAGGTTGAAGGGGTGAGAGGTCAGCCTGTCAGTGCTCTGACCATACGCCACACACTGCATCAAATTGGTCTGCAGGGCTGTCGTCCCAGAAGGAAACCTCTTCTAAAGATGATGCACAAGAAAGCCCGCAAACAGTTTGCTGAAGACAAGCAGACAAAGGACATGGATTACTGGAACCATGTCCTGTAGTCTGGTGAGACCAAGATAAACTTATTTGGTTCAAATGGTGTCAAGTGTGTGGTGGCAACCAGGTGAGGAGTACAAACACAAGTGTGTCTTGTCTACAGTTAAGCACAGTGGTAAGAGTGTCATGGTCTGGGGCTGCATGAGTGCTGCCGGCACTAGGGAGCTACAGTTCATTGAGAGAACCATGAATGCCAACATATACCGTGACATACTGAAGCAGAGGATGATCCCCTCCCTTCAGAGACTGGGCCACAGGACAGTATTCCAACATGATAACGACCCCAAACACACCTCCAAGATGACCACTGCCTTGCTAAAGAAGCTGAGGTAAAGGTGATGGACTGGCCAAGCATGACTCCAGACCTAATCACTATTGAGTATCCTCAAATGGAAGGTGGAGAAGCGGAATGTCTCCAACATCCACCAGCTCTGTGATGTTGTCATGGAGGAGTGGAAGAGGACTCCAGTGGCAACCTGTGAAACTCTGTTGAACTCCATGATCAAGAGGGTTAAGGCAGCGCTGGAAAATAATGGTGGCCACACAAAATATTGACACTTTGGTGCCAACTTGGACATTTTCACTTAGGGGTGTACTCACTTTTGTTGCCAGCGGTTTACACATTAATGGCTGTGTGTTTAATTATTTTGAGGGGACAGCAAATTTACACTGTTGAAAAGGTATAATAAAATATTTACAAAAATGTGAGGGGTATATTCACTTTTGTAGGTAAATGGACTTAAAAAGACCATTTGCTTACTGCATCATTGCAGATTAGATATCAACTTCTCATTCCTCTGGTCGACTTATTGACTGGCCTTTACAAACTTTTGCTTTATTCTAGATTATGACATAGCTATCCTGATACTGTTTTTTATATCAGCCAAGAAATATATTAAAATACTGTATTAGACACTTGCTATAGGAGATTAAAAGATATATACAATAATACAACATAATGAACAGCTAAAAAAAAGATCTTTTGCAAAGAGCATTGTATAAAACAACTAGCAAAGCCAAGTCTGCCTTGTGTTATTTCAGTCACATAATTTCCCAGCAGACAGTTATGATTTTGAAAGGGTTAAATGAAACATTAAATAAAGTCAGAGAGACCAGGGACAGCAGACTTTATGAAATGGTCACATGAAAGCAATTTGAAGTCACTGGTTTAATAAAGTACTCACTCCTAAATATATTGTACCTTTTCTTTCAGAAACCTGGTATTTGTCTTTATAGGTAGTGGATATAATACACAGGGGAGCACTAAACAAACTGACACCATATAAGCACAGCTGGTGAAAGTGCAATCCTTCCTCAAAAAAAATAAAATAAAATAAAAAAAAGCCTGGAAATGCAGCAGCGGGATACCAGTGAAGGGTTAGTGGAGAAGTGGTTAGAAGGGAGATCTGTCAATGCTTGAAGAAAACAGTTTGACAGTCAGTTTCAAAAACAGAATAAACCAATTGAATGCCCTCAGAAAGCTCAACAGGATATTTTTTTAATTTGTTCTTGAGGAAAAACGAAGCCCCGGAGTAAAAATGTTTGAAGCTTGAAATGTGGAGTTACACATTGTGGCCTTGTCAAAGAAACATGCAACTGCAAAGTTTTTAATATTTCATGTGTTTTATTTAACAAGTAGTCCTGGAGAATTTAGGTCCCAGACGATGACGACTCATCAGTAATACGTTCTCTTTATGGCAAGTCAGACTTTCTACGTACCTATTTTCGTGATTGGCTTTAGCTGTGTTCCTAGCAAAGACAGCACACACTGCAATGTTATGTAAAAGTACTCATTCAGTCATCTAAAATGAAATTGCACTGCACTAGCTTTTATATGCTGGGTAAGACTCTTTAAAATGGATACAGCCCAGCTTTATGTGGAGTTTGAAGTCTTGAATCAACCCTAGCAAATATCTCTCATAGACTCGAGCAGATCTCTCACCCAACTTCCCAGTTTTATCCCTCTGCTGCAAAGTATATGCGGAAGGAAGGGAATCTCACTCCACCTGCTGCATTATCCACAAAGTAAATATAGAAGAACACTTAAAGCCTCACGTGTGGTAGGCAGCTGGAAATGTGTGCATCTAATTTGACTAAAAAGGAAGATAAAAAAAAGAAAAAGCGTAGTGACAGAGAGATGAGCTCATCACTGCGTAGCTTCTTCTTTCCCGGTGCAGTCACAGGCTGGAGGTGGGTTGAATGATGCTGGCTGTCAGACTGAGGACATCTAGCAGCAGAAAAAAAGTATTGCAAGGGAAATTTTTGGATTGAAAAATGTATATTGCAGAAAAAGCTGGTTCTGTTATATTATCTTTTGAAGGGTTAATCATATTGATATTTATGGCTGGTGAGCTGCTCTACCCACTTGCCGATCAGCCACAGTATATATACATACTGTGGGAGATCGGCTCTCCTGCGCAAACCGACGTACCCATACATCAGTCTGTGCATGTTAAACTGCATGCCGCAGGAGCGCGTCCATGGACTCTATGTCTGCTGGCAACCCGCCATCATGGTGAGGAGAAGAGAACAGGGATCTGCCAGTGTAAACAAGGCGGATCCCCCTTCTATCAGGGGACAACTCTGAGATCTGCTGTTCCTAGTGATCAGGAACAGCAATCTCTTTGTTGTCTCAGGAAGCCCAGCCCACACACAGTTAGAACACACCCAGGGAACACAGTTAACCCCTTCCTTGCCAGTTTCATTTTTACAATGATCAGTTCATTTTAGAGACCTAATCAACGTAATAATGTCACTGGTCCCCAAAAAGTGTCCCTTGGGGTCAGATTTTTCTGCCACAATGTTGCAGCCCTGCTAAAAATCGCAGATCACTGCCATTACAAGTAAAAGCATTTAAAAAAAAATTAAAGTCCATAAATCTATAGCCTATTTTGTAGATGCTATAACTTTTGCGCAAACCAATCAATATACACTTATTGCGATTTGTTTTACCAAAAATATGCAGTAGAATACATATTGGCCTAAACTAATGAATACATTTGTTTTTGTTACATATTTTTTTGGATATGTATCATAGCAGAAAGTAAAAAAAAAAAAAAGTTTTTTTTTTCAAAATTGTCAGGCTTTTTTGTTAATAGCACAAAAAATAAATGAAGAGGTGATCAAATACCACCAAAAGAAAGCTCTATTTATGGGGAAAAAAAAGACATCAATCTTGTTTGGGTACAATGTCATACGACCGTGCAATTGCCAATTAAAATGATGCAGTGCCATATTGCAAAATATGGCCTGGTCATTAAGGGGGTAAAACGTTCCAGGGCTGAAGTGGTTAACCCCGTGCCGCCTGCCATATAGCAATATGACAGCGGCAAAGTGGTTTAGTTATCCTGATTGGACTTCATATGAAGTGATAAGCCGGAGCACATCCGCGGGGACAGTGTGTCAATCTGACACACTGCAACTCCGATCGTAGTATGGAGCCTCTGACAGAGGCTTCTTGCTATGTGATCAGCTGCGACCAGTCACAGCTGATCATTGCATGAACCAGGAAGTGTCAGTAAACGGCTTTCTTTGGTTCACCGATGACAGGGAGAGCCGATCGGCAGCTTTCCCTGTCAGAGGGAGGGTCTCATCACATTGATTATCAGTGCAGCCTCCATCAGAGGTGCCCATGAGCTGCCAGCCTGTGCCCCATAATAAATGCCTGCCAGTGCCTATAAAAGTGGCAATTAGTGCTCACATCAGTGCCCATAAAAGTGTCAATCAGTGCCTCATCAGTAATGCCTGTCAGTGCCCTTCAGATGCCACTCAGTCATGCCTGTCAGTAGCTCCTCATCAGTGCTACCTTCCCAGTGGCACCTATCAGTGCGCATCAGTTTTTGTTTTTTTAAACTGTCGTTTTTTTTGTTTATAGTGCAAAAATAAAACCGCAGTGGTGATCAAATACCCCCAAAATAAAGCTCTATTTGTGGGAAGGAAACGATAAAAATTTAGTTTGGCTACAGTGTTGCATGGCCACGCAATTGTCATTCAAAGTGTGACAGCGCTGAAAGCTGAAAATTGTCCTGGGCAGGAAGGGGGGAAAGGTATTGAAATGGTTAAAAAAGCATTCTGGGGTATGACAGGGGTATGACAGTCAGAGAGGCACATGAGACAATTCATGGGACGTTCCTGAATTGACATCCAAGCTATAGGATATTTTTAATTGAGAGATGATCTACACATTGCTGGTAGTATTCTGTGACGTTCTGCATTACATTCATCTGTTTATTTGTTGACTATGCATTGAAAGTATATCAGCAACATCAGCTTGGAGTGGACTGATCCTAACGGCAAATGTGTTCATTTGTTTTTCACTGAATAATCCCATATTGAACATATCTTACACCATATTATTACTATGAGCATCAATCGTAAAATGATATGTCAAATTAGATTTTTTCATGCATTTAACCTCCCTGTAATTATTGATGATAATGAACAGGCCTGACAGCTGCTGTGCACTTCCATCTTGGATGTGCCATCAGCAGATTTGGGCAGACATAGAACATTCACTCAAGTATTCCCCAGCTATTATGTTTTATGTTCACTGAACAGTCTTTCATTTGAGGATAGGGGGTATAGGATAGAGGTCTGGTTCTATACAATGGTGGTGCGTTGTGGTGTACCCGTTCCCCATTGAAAACTTAATTTATGATGAAACGCGTCGGGGAGGGCACGCAGTGTTGTCACCACGCCATACGAGAGGAGGACGGGATCCTGAAATTGCTGGCTGGCTTGTTATGCGATTTTGATACGTTTGTAATGGAAGTGCATTTCGTTTATTTATTAAAATTGGTGAATGGTTTTACACTATGGGCAGTCTCTCTTTCTTTTGAGCAGACCCATTGTCATTAAAGTATGACATTGCGGAGCACCATAGTGGCTTGCCATGTATGAAGTCCCGCCCCTGGGAGAGTAAAGACACCTGGTATAAGCGAGAGGTTACGGTTGGATTTATCTTAAACTCTCCTTACGCTTTACCATCTGGTAAGCGCAATCTTGTTTCGGTGGTTGGGCACTTTCTCTTATATACATTTGTGGAGTCACCGTGGTGTACTTATATTAAGCCTAAGAGTTTTCATTATGCAAAATAAGTGAAGGACTTTCAGCCAGTTATAATATTAATTAACAAAATTATAATTGGGACAGTTTAATTAATTCATGTAATGTTTATTAGCGCAGCTCTATATTTGCTCTTAACAAGGTTGATAGTCGGGGTTCGCTCATAGCAGTGTACTGAATAAGTCCAGCGGTAACACCTACTCTGTAAATATTACAATCTAGGCAGCGATCGCCGCAAGCACAATGCCCCCGCGGGAGATGAATGGTGGACGGAAGGCCTGGGGGGATGCTTCCTGTCCATCTCCCCCTGGTGGGGTTAGTTTTCCAACCTCCCCCACCAAAATATTTACCACCAGCCACCTCTGCTGCACATCTAGGATTTTTAGACATCAATGTGTTGTCTGTGATAATGTAATTATACAGAAGTTCCTAAATATAAACAAAGAATGAGTAGATTGTAATATTTGCAGAGTAGAGTAGGTGTTGCCGCTGGACTAATTTAATACACTGCTAAGTGTGAATCCCGACTATAAACCTTGTTGCCCTATCCTCAAATGATAGACTGTTCAGTGAGCAAACATAATTAATTGATATAGCTAGGGAATACTTGAGTGAATGTTCTATGTCCTAAGACTCCCTGGCCAATACCTGACTGACCGGGAGGAGAATCAGGAATACAAAACACAAATATTAATTTGCTATTGTCACACAACACCCTTTTTTGAAGTCGGGTGCATGGACTAGTGGGCGGCGCCTTTGTGCCCCGTATGGAGGGGCCATCCCTGATGTGCAGGCTCCTGCTGTGCTGTCGGCCTACATAGCAGCAAGGGCTGGCACAGATCAAAACGGACTCTTCCAGGAAGTGGTCAGATACAAAATAAAGATTCATGGGTCACAAAATAGAAAAAACCCTGAAAATAGTGCAGCACTCCCCCTTCCATCCCTTTTTCATAACAAATTACATGTGCAATATAAATGTGTATATAAATAAAAATAAATATGCCTAGTATCAGTGAAAGAATATATCTACAAAATACGCTCACTGGCCACTTTATTAGTTGCTTGGTAACACAAAATGCTGATCAGCCAATCACAGGGCAGCAACTCAATGCATTTAGGCATCTAGATGTGGTAAAGATGACTTGCTGAATTTCAAACGGAGAATCAGAAAGCAGAAGAAAAGGAGATTTAAATGACTTTGAATGTGGCATAGTTGTTGGTGCCAGACAGGCTGCTCTGAGTATTTCAAAAACTGCTGATCTACTGAGATTTTTCACACATAACCATCTCTAGGGTTTACAGAGAATGGACCAAAAAAAAACATCCAGTGAGTGGAAGTTGTGTGGACAAAAAAATGCCTTGTTGATGTCAGAGGAGAATGGATAGACTGGTTCAAGATGACTGAAAGGCAACAGTAACTCAAATAACTACTTGTTACAACCAAGGTATGCAGAATACAATCTTTGAAGACACATGACATTGAACCTTGAAGCAGATGGACTATACCAGCAGAAGACCACATTGGGTGCCAATTCTGTCAGCTAAGAAGAGGAAACCGAGGCTACAATTTGCACAGGCTGATCAAAATTGAATAGATTGGAAAAACATGGTCTGGTCTGATGAGTCTTGATTTCAGCAGCGACATTCAGATGGTAGGGCCAGAATTTGAAACAAACAATAAGAAAGCATTGATCCATCCTGCCTTATTTCAACGGTTCAGGGTGATGGTGTAATAATGTGGGGGATTTTTTTTGGCACACTTAGGGCCTCTTAGTACCAATCAAGGATTGTTTAAATGCCACACCTAGTGGCCAGTAAGCGTATATCCAAGTAAGTACATCAGCACCAAAAGTGAACAGTACACCAAACTAAATAACAGATGCCAAATACATGCTGGGAGAAGTCCGTCATTGTGGGGTTGATTTGCTAAAACTGGAGAGTGCAAGAACTGGTGCAGCTGTACATGGTAGCCAATCAGCTTCTAACTTCACCTTGTTCAATAAAGCTTTGACGAAAAAATCTGGAAGCCAAATGGTTTCTATGCAGAGCTGCACCAGATTTAGCAGTCTCCCATCTTAATAAACCAACCTCAATATATCTTATGTCATGTACACATGATCGGAATTCTCGTCGGAAAAAGCTCTGATGGTTTTCCCAACGGAATTCCGCTCAAGCTGTCTTGCTTACACACAGTCACACCAAATTACGATCGTTTAGAATGCGGTGTCGTACAACACGTATGACTGGACTAGAAAAAGGAAGTGCAACAGCCAGTAGCCAATAGTCTCGTATTTGAATCTGAGCATGCATGATTTTTGGCGTGTCGGAATTGCATACACAGGATGCAAAGTTTTTCTGTCTGGAAAATTGAGAACATGCTATACATTTTTGGCTAGCGGAAATTCGGACAGCTAAATTCCGATGGAGCATACACACGGTCACATTTTCGGATGAAAAGCTCTCATCTGTCTTTTTCTGGCCGGAATTCCGATTGTGTGTATGCGGCATTAGTGTGGGGAGAACAAAGAGTACTGATGCCCTTGTATTGTCTAATGAGCAGTTTCATTTCAGTGCACAGATTCAGATGTACTTTTTATGTGAGTGCCTTTCCTTTTAATTCTATTAAAGTTTTATTACAGAAAGCATTATAATTTTGCCTTAAATTCTGCCTTTATGAGCTACCATACTGGGAAGAAGATACATGGGTTGAGATTTGGAGTTTAATGCTCGAAGGGCAAAAAGCGCAATCTGACTTTATTCTCGAAATAAGGTCCACCTAAGATAGTGTGTTTCAATTGAAATATGGGCATGTGTGGAAACTTGGGGTGTGAAATAAGTGCTTGTTATCCTCTACTGCTACAAGGTTTTCATTTAAAATGTGAGGTCTGATTACAGGGTTTCTTAAAAAATGTCATGAAAATATTATAATAAAGACGTATTGCTCCAATAATAAAGCCTTGCCTGTGTAATTCTGTGCCAATGAGTATAAAATACATGAGTGTTCTGCATGAAGACACCCTCACAAGAATCTGCTTCACTGCACAAGAAATGTACTGGAAAACACACGCCACCCTGATCTGAAGGATTGTAATTTGCACAATATGGTTGAGGGATATAAAAAAATTATATAGAGAGAATATATAATAAACTTTACTAGATTATGTTTTTAATTTGCAGCCAAATAGAATGTTTTTGGAGCACCCATTTCTACGAGGCATATGCTAATGTTTTAACAAATGGTCTAAATGCAGCAAAACCACATTTATGCTAATTTGCTATGCATGCCATGCTTGTGCAGATACATTTAGAAAAGTGATAGGCTGCTAGGAATAAATGAGACATAAATTAGTAATAGTATATTTGCATAGTAATTGAGCACTACTCAACACACCCCGAACAAATTCACCAGGAAAAATTAGGAGAAAAAAAAAATAGTAATTTGACTGCTTCTAGGATGATAAAGGTAAACAGAACTGTATATCTAACAATTATTGACTTTATAGTAACAGACATTCTTCTCCTAATTACATAGATCTACTTCTTAACCAAGTACATAATAGGGGCACTAATAAAATATTTCTATCAGAAGTGTCATCCTGTATTTATATTTTCTGACTCACTTTGCAATAGAAACTACCTAGGAAAATCAGTTTAAATATTGGGTCCTTTTCGTTCCTTTGCTCAAAGCCGTACTGTAAAGGTGAGTTATTTTTCATCAATTTTAAATGCATTAACACTGTTGGAAAACCAAATAAAAAATTAAAACAAATAGTCTCCTAGGGTCCTGTTTAAGCCTCTGGGCTGCAATGAATTATTACGCAACATGTATTTTTTTTCCCCAGTTATATCTGTACAGAAAACATTAATCATTAAGTATAAAGAGCTAAGGAGTGGTAAATCAGAGGGAAGAAGCAGCATGCAGTAATAAAGACACATGGCACTATGTGAGCAGACGTTACAAAGGCTTCAACTGAGGGAATGCCAACTTTGAGCTCCGTCCAGCTGCAGTGACATAGTAGTTACACTCAGTCTTGGAAGTTTTCAACTATAATATACTTACTTTTCAAAAAAATATTCAGCACAAAAATTTACAACCCCATTGCATTTTAAAGACGTTTAAAGAATAACTTTGCTTCCTTGTAAATTAGAGCGCCCCTACACACTCAAAGTTGCTTTACAGTAGTTACATTTTTTGGCGTCATAGGATTACTTACTTCAGACCATAGCATTTTGGGGTTTTGCATTAATGCTACTTGTGGTTGTGCTAGCATGTATTGCTTTAAGCCAACCTATTTATTCTTAGCCAGTTATACTGGAACTTTTTTTACACAATGCACTGCAGGAGCCTTGCTCTGTGCTGCCACACAGGTCTGTTATCCCCTGAACACCATAGTAATAAATTCAAATTTTCAGGAATGGCATAACGGCACCAGAGGTGTTGGGGAATCTCCCACTGAGGCGCCAAAGAGAGAATGAAAGATCTGCTGGGGAACTGAAACAGCATATCTTTAACCACTTGCCGCCCGCCCTATAACAAAAGCACAGCGGCATAGTGGTTTCAAAATCCTGACCGGACGTCATATGACGTGATCAGGTTTTTAAGCCGCTGCGCGCCACTGGGGGCGCACATTGCGGCGATCGTTGTTGAGGGGTGTCAATCTGACACCCCGCAACTACGATCTTGGTATAGAGTCTCCGACGACTGATCACAGTGTAAATAGGAAGAGCTGGCGATCGGCTTTTCCTCACTCGCGTCTGTCAGACACGAGTAGAGGAGAGCCGATCGGCTGCTCCTCTGACAGGGGGGTCTGTGCTGATCGATTGTCAGCGCAGCCCCCCGAGGATGCCCACACTGGACCACCAGGGATGCCACCAGACCACCAGGGATGCCCAGCAGCAGGTATGCCACCCTAGACCACCAGGGATTCCAGTCAGTGCCCACAATGGATGCCAATCAGTGCCCACAATGGGCACCACTGATTGGCATGCATTGTTTGGCACTGATTGGCATACATTAGTACAGTATAAAACAATACAATGCCGCCTATCAGTGCCCATCTGTGACGCCTATCCATGCCCATCTGTGCTGCCTATCCATGCCCATTTGTACCACCTATCCATGCCCATCTGTGCCAGCTATCAGTGCCAATTTGTGCTACCTATCAGTGCCCATCCATGTCGCCCATCAGTGCCGCCTATAAGTGCCACATATCAGTGTCCATCAATGCCACCTCATCAGTGCCACTTCATTGGTGCCACCTCATCGGTGCCCATCAGTACCGCCTTATCAGTGCCCATCAGTGTAGCCCCATCAGTGAAGGAAAAAACTAACTTATTTACAAAGTTTTGAAACTGAAACAAAAAAACATTTTTCAAAATTTTTGGTATTTTTTTATTTGTTTAGCAAAAAATAAAAAACCGTAGAGGTGATCAAATACCACCAAAAGAAAGCTTTATTTGTGGCAAAAAAATGATAAAAATTTCATTTGGGTACAGTGTAGCATGACTACGCAATTGTTATTCAAAGTTCAAAATTGGTCTGGGCAGGAAGGTGTTTAAGTGCCCGGTATTGAAGTGGTTAAATGGCTAACCAATAATTCAGACCTATATGCAGAGATTTCTTTTAATTGCAACATAAACAGTTAATTGTCACCTTATAATACTTACCTATTGGGATAGTAAATATTATTCCTCATTTATCGTTTTGTAATGAAACTGGCTCCGTAGAACCATTCATTGTACCAATTGTTCATATTCCCAATTTTCAGTGTAGTAATGTAAGTGTAATTGATAAACATGGTGAAATTCAAGGTTAACAAACTTCATGCTTCTAAACACAATTGGGGCTGAAGCTGGAGAGAGCACAATCTGGTGCAGCTCTGTATAAAAGCAAATCAGCTTTCAGGTTTTATTGTTAAAGACAAATCAAACAAGCTGAAAGTAGAATCGTATTGGCTACCATGCAAAACTGCACCAGATTTTGCACTTTCCAGTTTTAGTAAATCAACCCCAATGTTTATATCTGCATTGCGCATGTATTTTAAATCTTACTGTTTTAAAGTAAAAGCAAAGTCAACTGATCTGCAAGAAAGGACATGATCAGAATACAAAAATACAAAAACTACAGTGAAAAAAAACATTTGCTGCTTACTTCAATATGTTATTACAAGCTAAGGAAAGCTTATTATATTTGAATGAGGCCTTAAGTTGGCCATACATGGATCGAACTTCAGGCTGGTTCAGTGGCGACTAGCTGGATTTCGATCTATGTATGGCCAGAGTGGTTGTACATAAGTCGATCTACAGATTGACGTCTGTGAAACCGTCCTGTTGCAAAATGTCTACTCAATCTCTCCATTGCACAATGGGGGAATCAAGTTTTTTTTTTTTTTCATTCAATGCGCTGGTAGAACAAAAAAAAAAACATCTATGGGCTGCCTTAGAGATTTCTAAGCTGTTTACTTTAATAGACTGCACAGGCATAACTGATATACAACCAGATAGGTAAAGATGATTACTATTAATAACTAATTTCTGTGTTTAATAATGCCACGTCTAAACTGGAGAAGATGGTATTATTAAAACAAAGCTGGCGGAGGATTAAGTTTGGTTTAACGAGGAACTGCAGTCTGCTTACATAATTTATAGTAAAAACATCTTTGCTATTTTGAAGTTTCCCTCCAATCAATTTGCATATTATTTTATATATACTGTGATTCTGTACTTGCCAAATATGCTGCAGAAATCTTCCTCCACTAAATCTGATTGCAGCCATTTTAACTGTGGGCAGCCCAAGCTGCTGTCTGTTGACTTCCTGGATACACACAGAGGCACACCTCCAGCTCTGCAGCTTTCATTGGCCCTCTTATGACTCACCCCCCTCCCTTCCTGGCAAACTCTCACAAGAGAGAGCTGTGCATGATGTCATAAGCCCAGGTTAATAAGACAAGAATGAGGAAGTGGGATGTATAAGTTATTTACTGGCAAAAAAAAAATGTTTTACTATCCAAAGATAAAACAAAAAGGGCAGAAGATTTAATAGATAGAAAGTTGAAAAAATGACTGAAGGTCCGCGTTAAAGAAACTTCACCAAAAAGAATAAGGTGTTAAAGTATTGCCTAGGAAAAAAAATAAAGATATATTCTGTTATACCCAACTATGAAGAAAACATCTAAGAACAACACTACAAAACATATTGACAAGAGAGAATCAATAAATAGTTGGCATTGTTTGCACATCTTAGTGTGATGAACAGAAAAATGCCTAAAGAATAATATATATAATATTCACTTTGTCTCCAAATCCTTGTTTCATAATTAATACTATTAGTGCTCCGATCAGGGAGCATAAATGCAGTTTTTTGCCAGCTCAAAACCAGTTAACACAAGACCCTACAATTCCCTGTAAGTCTGTAATTTCTAACAGTTCACCCAGTGCCTTCTCAAAAGTTGGGTTGGAAAGTATTGATAATACAAATACAGGGTGAGATAAAATATTGCAACGACTGCCACCTTACTCTCTAGGGTTTCTGATAAAAAAAAAAAAAAATTTAATATATATATATATATATATATATATATATATATATATATATATAATGTTTGGGGGTTCAAAGTAATTTCTAGCAAAAAATACAGATGTTTAACTTGTAAGAAACAAGTGTCAGAAAAAGGCTTACTCTTTAACCACTACAATACAGGGCACTTTCTACCCCTTCCTTCCCAGCCCAATTTTCAGCTTTCATCGCTCTCACACTTTCAATGACAATTGCGCGGTCATGCTACGCTGTACCCAAATTAAATTGTTATCATTTTGTTCGCACAAATAGAGCTTTATTTTGGTGTTATTTATTAACGACTCAGTTTTTTATTTTTTGTGATATAAGCGAAAAAAGAGCGGAAATTTGGAAAAAAAAACAATATTTTCTTCTTTCTATTTTAAAAGAAATCCAATAAAATCTAATTTTGTCATAAATTTAAGCCAAAATGTATTCTGCTACATGTCTTTGGTAAAAAAAATTTGGTTAAGTGTATAATAATTGGTTTGTGTGATCACGGACATATGTACGCAAATGATCATGTACATATGTGTTCAGGTGATCATGTACATATGTGTGCAGATAATCATTGGGACATGTGATTTTAGTGGGACATATGTGGGGGACATGTTTTTATTATTAGGGACATGTGTTTTTATTATTTGGGGACATGTATGTTTTGGGGACATATGTGGGGACATTGTGTTTATACTGTGTGGTGTGTTTACATTAGGCTGGTGATTAGTGAGTAAAAAGCTGTAAAAAACAGCTCATACTCACTGATCATCAGCCGGCTGCAGCGATCTGCTCTCCTCTCCTCAGCGATGACTTCTGTGTGAGGAGAGGAGGAGCCGATTGCCTAGCAACCGGCTGTTTGTTTACATCACATGATGGCCGTGATTGGACACAGGCGTCATGTGATCAGGAGGGCCAATCACAGAGCCCTCCTGCCGATCCGAGATGCGCCGTGTCCAGGTGAAACGAGCGCATCGGGATTGCGCCGCTGCGCGGGCACGCGATCCCCCTCCTTCTGAATGACGTTCCTGAACGTCCTCTCAGAAGTCGAGAGCTCCCACCCGGCCGTATATGTACATTGGCCGGGTGGGAAGTGGTTAAGCTGTTAAACCGACCTTGTTTACAGACCAAAGTTCCTCCCTTTGATCTAAAAGAACCAAATGATGCAATGGGGTTTATTTACTAAAACTGGAAAGTGCAAAATCTGGAGCAACGCTGCATAGAAATCAGCGTCCCGGTTTTAATGCCAAAGCTTAATTGAATAATTTCCTTCCACTTCACAATTATGTGCCACTTTGTGTTGGTCTATGAAAAAAACCCAAGAAAATACATTTACGTTTTGGTTGTAACATGACAAAATGCGGAAAATTTCAGGGGGTGTGAATACTTTTTCAAGGCACTGTATTAATAGCTTCAACTCTTCTGGGAAGGCTGCCCACAAGGTTTGGGAGTGTGTCCATAAACACATGGATGAGCGAGTTTGTAGTGGAAGAACTTGACTGGCCTCTACAGAGTCCTGACCTCAACCTGATAGAACACCTTTGGGGTAAATTAAAGCAGAGACTGGGAGCCAGGCCCTCTCATCTACATCAGTGCCTGACCTCACAAATGCAAACATTCCCATAGACACACTCCTAAACTTTGCGGACAGCCTTCTCAGAAGAGTTGAAGCTGTTATAGCTGCAAAGGGTGGGCCAACTCAGTATTAAACGTTACGGACTAAAACACCATTAAAGTCCATGTGCGTGTAAAGCAGTGGATCTCAACTCCTGTCCTCGGGACCCACTAACAGGCCAGGTTTGCAAGATAACTGAGATACATCACAGGTGATATGATTCGCTGCTCAGTGATTGAATTAAACGCCACCCCCCCAAAAAAAAAAAAAAAAAGAATACATCCACATCAAGTAATAGGTGGGCTGCAATATATTACATTTATTATATTTTTGGTTTTAGGTTTAATACCACTTTAACCTCCCTAGCGGTATGATTCAGTCTGGATTTAGGTGCTGAAAGTGGTACAATTATTTTGCATGGAAATTTGGCGTTTTATATTGTAGTCCTGTAATTCTTAGGAATAACTCCCGGGTATGATAAGGTTTATAATATAATAAAGAATAATAAAAATTATTCAATAACGTAATCAAATCCAAAAACACTGAAAAAGGGACACTTTCTGGTTGCTATGGACAATCTCCAAATTCCAGGCAGAAAAAAACTGTATTTATAATATCAAAGTGCATGCAGGGCACTGCACAGACCACTAGGGACAAAGGGTGTGTGTATTTTTTAATACAGTACTGTAAATCTGTAAGATTACAGTGCTGTGTGTGTTTTTACTTTTTTTAATTTGCTGCCATTCTCCGCTCCCGTGCTTCGTAACGTCGCAGGGAACGGAGCTCGGCGGCATTCGGCACTGTGAATCGAGCGGAGGACAGCTCGATCACACAGCGCGGAGGACATCGCTGGATCCAGGGGAAAGGTAACTCACTCTCACTGTGTCCTCCCCTGCATCCAGCGAAGCGATCCAGAGTCTGGCTCGGGGATTACCACTCCTGTCAGTAAAATCCAAACCCGAGCCAGACTCGGGATTACCGCTAGGGGGGTTAAGCAAAGAACTATGCAAGAGTCTAAATGCTGATTTTAACACAATACTGTGTGTTTGGCAAACATTCCATACTAAAGAAACCCATTTAGCAGTCAGAAGTTCTTTAGCTTACAACTTGATGTATTCTATATTATTATTATTATACAGGATTTATACAGCGCCAACAGTTTACGTAGCGCTTTACAATATAAAAGGGAGACAATACAGTTATAATACATTAAAATATAAGAGGATTAAGAGGGCCCTGCTCAGAAGAGCTTACAATTTAATAGGGTGGGGCAGGTGGTACAAAAGGTTGTAACTGTGGGGAATGAGCTGTTGGAAGTGGTAGGAGATTAGTTGGAGATCTGATAGGCTTTCCTGAAGAGATACGTTTTCAGGGATTGCATGAAGGAAGCAAGGGTAGGGGATAGCTGGACAGGTTGAGGTAGCGAGTTCCAGAGGATGGGAGAGGCTCTGGAGAAATCCCGGAGACGAGCATGGGAGGGGGAGATGAGAGCAGGAGGTCTTGAGAAGAGTGGAGAGGACGACTTGGGTGATATTTGGACACAAGATTGGTGATGTAGCTTGGGGCAGAGTTGTGAATGTATTTGTATGTTGTGGTTAGTATTTTGAATTTAATTTGTTGGGTGATTAAAATCATAATAGCCTTGAATATGCTATGAACATAGCATTCCATTTTTTGCAGTGTAAGGTAGGGTCACAACATAAAAAAAACCTTATGATAAACATTTATTTTTTTTGCTTTTTTAGTATGCATTTCAAGCTTTTATCCTTTACGTATACATGCTTTATATCATGGAAGTACAATTTTGTTCTGATGTGATCGCCACATTATTGCATAGTTGACAAGAAAGTAGTCAGTACCAGAAATCTGTCTTCTGAAAGAAACACTGTATTTAAAATGATGCATCTTGCAAAAATGCTGAAGTACGGTATATCTTTTGAAGCAACAATTTAATTTTATGATCCATTTACCTTGTGGTCTGTTGATGTGTTTGATTGTCATTTATATTATTTTCCTGCATTTCAGTTTCATAAAAAAAGGGGGAAAAAAGCTTGAAGTTGAGAAATAAAAGTCAACTCTTAAAATTTAGAGTTACTGTCTGCAAACGCTCCTTTGTGGTACTTTAATTGATATGCTTCAGTAAAGCATATTGTGGATGCTTAGAAAATAAGTATGAAAGATGTGTGCTGGTTGCTAAGGAAACAGCAAAAAAAAACAATGAACCCATAAATCAAGGTGCTGGGAGAACAATTATTCCATGAGCTGTCACTTTTAGGGACTTGCAGAGCAAAGACCTGAACATAATCACACATTAGGAAACTACTAAAGCAATAATTAAGAAAACAATACACAATGAAATGACTCAATTCCTGAGCTTCTCCGGTCAATGGAAAGCCATTTAATTTATAATATACAGATGACTACATGAACATATACTAAACTTAAAAAACTTAGTACCATAGCACCATCTACAAGGACAAATTTGCAGAAAGCATAACATTCATGCATCACTTTAAAGTGGTATTAAACCCAAAACAAAGATACACTAAAAAAAATTAAGCCAAACTCCAGCTCACACGTTATAAGCAGTTCTAGCAAACCATTTTTTTCTTTTGGGATAAAGATTTTGAATAATGAATACAAACTGGTCATATTAAGCACCCCTGTCAGTGGTAAATGTTTTTTTTTCAACCATCTAACTGCTACATTTTTTAAGTTTTATTTTTTTAACCACTTAAGGACAGAGCCTCTTTCTGAGATTTGGTGTTTACAAGTTAAAACAGTTTTATTTATGCTAGAAAATTACTTAGAACTCCCAAACGTTAAATATATATTTTTTTTAAACACCCAAAAAAAAAAAAGGCGGTCCTTGCAATACTTGATGTCACACCGTATTTGCGCAGTGGCCTTACAAGCGCACTTTTTTAAAAAAAAATACACTTTTTTGAATAAAAAAAAATAAGACAACAGTAAAGTTAGCCCAATTTTTTTCATATTGTCAAAGATAATGTTACGCCGAGTAAATGGATACCCAACATGCTTCAAAATTGTGCCCGCTTGTGGAATGGCGACAAACTTTTACCCTTAAAAATCTCCATAGGTGACGTTTAAAAAATTCTACAGGTTTCATGTTTTGAAATACAGAGGAGGTCTTGGGCTAGAATAATTGCCACCCTTGGTGGCAACAACTGCAATCAAGCGTTTGTGATAACTGGCAATGTGTCTTTTACATTGCTGTGGAGCAATTTTGGCCGACTCTTCTATGCAGAATTGTTTTAATTCAGACACATTGGTGGGTTTTCTAGCATGAATGGCCTGTGTAAGGTCATGATACAACATCTCAATTGGATTTTAGCCCATGCTTTTGATTAGTCATAAATTTAGAGACTGGAAATTTGGGTGGAATATAGGACCTTGAGATAGATCTGGGCGACGTGGAAGCATTCATGGAGCGTATATTGTAAGTCTCACAATCTCCAGAAACCAGGGCCTTCTTGGCAAGGCTGGTGCCACCAGAATGATTGGAACCCCCTCTCTCCAAAGCCTGTGCAACAAATGTGGAAGGAGAAGTATCAGAGGGAAAGCATAAACCAGGGAATACTGGCTCCATGGAACTACCAGAGCGTCTGCTCCGATTGCCAGAGGATCTCTTGACCGGGACAAAACTGCTGTAGCTTGTTATTGAACCTGGATGCCAGTAGGTCGACCTCTGGCCATCCCCAATGCTGATACATTTCCTGGAACACCCCTGAGTGTAGGGACCATTCCCCTGGGCAGATCTGCTGGCGGCTGAGAATCTTCTTTCCAGTTCTCTACTCCTGGGATATGGACTGCCGATAGAATCGCCACATGTCCCTCTGCCCAGGCTAGTATGTGGTTCACCACCTTCAGAGCTGAATGACTGCTGGTACCACCTTGGTGGTTTATATAGGCCACTGAAGTGGCATTGTCAGACTGAACACTGATAGGGAAGTCCTGAAGCTCCACCGTCCAGGACCGTAGGGCCAGACTTACTGCCCGTAAATACAAGACGTTGATGGGGAGGATCTGTTCTGTCCTTGACCATTTCCCCTGAGCTGTGAGCCCCTCAAGGGTCGCTACCAGCCTAAGAGAGTGGCATCTGTAGTCAGTACTCTCCAAGTTACCGGGCAGAAGGGTTTTCCCTTTTGCAGGTTCTGATTCTGCAACCAACAGTTTATGCTTAAGCGTGCCCGAGGGGATAAAAACATTGCATAATCCAGGGCTTGTCCTCTACTGTTCCAAACCAACAAGATGTCTTGTTGTAAAGGCCAGGAATGATACTGTGTATAGGGCACTGTCTTCGAAGGAGGACACCATGCTCCCTAGAAGACTCATACAGAGCAGAATGGAGGGTTATCTCATGCCTCTTATCTGACGCACCTGATCCTTCAGGACACAGATCCTTAGGGGTGGCAAAAATACCCTTGCTTGGACCGCATCTAGGATCAGACCTAAATACTTTAGACTTTGATCTGGTCTCAAGATTGGCTTTTCAAGATTTATGATTTTATGATCCAGCCTAAGCTTTCCAAATACCACATTGTTCATGTTATTCTCTGTTCTAGAGCCTGTAGTGAGTGATCTCTGAGCAGGAGGTCATCCTGATATCTGAGCACCAAGATACCTTGGGCCCTTAAAAGACCCAGTACTAATGCTGGGACTTTGTGAACACACGGGGAGCTGCAGCAAGCCCGAAGGGTAGAGCCACAAACTGAAAATAAGGTTCCTCTACCGCAAATCGCAGGAACCTCTGATGAGACTGAAAGATGGGTACGTGTAAATATGCGCCTTTTATAGCGATAGAGGCTAGAAAGACTCCCATCTGGAGTGAGGCTACTACTGAGTGTACAGACTGCATCCGAAAGTACTGGATCAGTAGATACTGGTTCAGGGATCTTAGGTCCAAAATGGGCCTTGTGTCAGCATTTGGTTTTTAAACTATAAACAGGCTTGAGTAAAATACTGTGTCTTTTTCGGATACAGGAACCTCTACAATCACTCCTTGATGCACTAAATGATGTAGTGCCTAAAGCAATAAGTCTCTTTTTGGAGGATCCGAGGGAACACTGGATCTTAGAAACCTCGGAGGGGGAAACCCCTCGCAACTCCCAGCTTGTAACCGCAGGATATAGTTGATATGACACACGCGTCCTGAACTATTGTTCTCCAAATGTCCGCAAAGTGCAGCACCCGATAGAGTGGAAGTATCCCCTCAAAAGGAGGGCTTGGTGCTAGGTTTAGAAGAGTTTTGGACCCAGGGCTTTTTCTGGTCTTGATCTTGTGGCTTGCCTCTGGCTCTAGTGCCCTGTTGGTGGCAGAACTGCCTTGTCGCTGAGACAACTGAGGAAGTAGTCCCTGAGGTTTTAAACGGACACCTTCCGCTTCCAAGGGACACCTGGTGCTTTTCTTCACAGGAAGTAGAGAACTCTTCCCTCTGGAAATTTTTCTGGATATATTTTTCCAAAAGATCACCAAATAAACGTTCCCCATGAAAGGGGAAACCTGCCAATAAATTTTTACAAGGAAGCTCGGCTGACCAGTTCTTAAGCCACAAAAGTCTGCGCATATGTACAGTATATGTGTAATATCTGACCTGATCCTTTAAGGACTGGCAGATACGAATTGCTGCAACAGCTGGCTGAATAGGTGAACTGGTCAATGAAAAGGTAGCTTTTAAAAATGGCTCTAATTTCTTGTAAACAGGGTCTTTCAAGCCATGCGCGTTATCAAATGGACAAGTTAAGTTCTTGTTTAAGGAAGAGACTGCTGCATCTACGGCTGGCATGCTCCACTTCTTAATGAACTTTTCATCCATGGGATATAAAAGGGAAAATCCTATCATGATGTTCCCAATCAGCAAACACCGCCTGTTCCAACAGAGGGTGTAGATGAAAGCCTGTGTGGCCTGAAGAGGCCTCAGGGATCCCAAAGAGGACCAGGGGGCTCAATAACCTCTACAAGAGGCAACTTAAAGGCAGAATGAACCATTTTGGTAAGAGACAGGATCAAAAGCCTCTGCAATTGAGAAGCAGACATCAACTGGATATCTTCTTGTCCAGATTGCTCGGAAACAGACTCATCTGCCAGGACCTCCACAGAATCCTGAGCTTTTAGTTCTTCCCCATCCTCAACCCATTCCTGCTCCAAACTAGGATGCTCCGGGAGGTGGATCTGTCACACTTCTTGCCACCCTGCGGGACGGAAGCAATCATGCTATCAATCCTGTGCTCTGGGCCAAGGACAGTTCATCCTTGGTGATAAAGGGTGAAGCAGCAGCATTGACTATAGGCACTATACCAGATAAGTGCACCGGCTCAGTGGTCTTTCAGGGGATACAACACTAGGGATATGACTAGGTTCATCAGGAACTACTGACAACATAGGTGTGCCCTTCCCTGTAGTGTCAGTCCCGCTCCTCTTTTTTAAAAAACATTTACTAGCCACAAAAAGAGAGTACCTGGGTGTAGTATTGACACACCTCAGAAGGGAGACCCTTTAATAGGGCTCACCAAACCCCTATGCAACAATTCTGTTTAGCACCTTTAGCCTTCCAAGCCACACCTGGTGACTCACGTGACCCAGGTAAGGAAAAATGAACCGCTGGAAATGCCTGCTTCAGCGCCTGCTCTGTGTCCCAGAGCTGCCTTCTGGAAGCAAAGCATGTTTGGCAAACACAGCTTAAATAAGCTGGCTGTGCGCCACAATGTTCTGTGCATGCACGTGCATGGTCCCAGCGAACGGACCTGGCTCTATTCATGTATGATGCAAATCTTCATGCTCCAAGATAAAGGCAATAGCGCATGTGCGGCAATGCCACGTGCCCCATGGCCGCCAAACAAACTGCTAAACACAGCGGCACTTTTGCGAACGGCAAGTGCGCCATCGTGAACCAAGGTGAAATGGAGCACCGTTGTGCACCATCATACAGGTAGAGAACAGCCAGACACGAGCAAAAAAGGTACACTTTGCAAATACCCACAGCTAGCCCAAAACTCCCCCGTATGGTCACCGCACACAGGTGTCCAGCCTCTAACTAGCTTGACTAATTGTTACAATCGCTGGGGCACCCCACGATAGGTAATTAAAGGGGTTTCACTTACCCGTCCAGGCGCAGGGCAGGCTCGTAAACTGAGAGTCCAATCTTCACCCATCATGGCGAGTTCTTATCATTTGAGGACCTACAGGGACTGGGTACCCCTTTCATGTTTAAGGTCCACTCCATTGGACCTTTACAGCACCCTGCAGCAATGCCTTAGTGCTGGGGTGTCCAGTATTCCTCTTTGCAGGGTCCAGCTCCGGAAGCCACATTACAGGCAAAACCTTGCTGGAACTTGACTCTTCTTTACGAGGCTCAGGTACCATATGTCTAAGCATATAGAGCCTGTGTCAAATGGATCCTATCAGTCAATCCCTTGATTAATTTAAGAACAGTTTGTGGAACCAGAGACCTGGAGCTCAGAGATCTCAAATAACCGTGCCATGTATGGGGATAGGGGATCACTTCCTGTCTAAAGAACTTTGGTCTACCAGTGTCCATTCACCTGGAGATGAAGTATAACCCAGTAGGTAATGAATATTAGTCTAACTCTGTGTCCCATGATGTATGAAAAAGAAAAAAAGTAGGTTTATACCCATGTGTCCTGAAAGAGCTGAGCTCTGCAAGGTCATTGAGATGCCTATATTTAACTACTTGCCTACTGCCGTGGATATAAGAATGGTATAGTGGTGGACACTTATTTCTGCAGTGGCATTTAAAAAATGCCACTGTAGAAATAACTGCAGGGTGGCAGTTTGCTTGTTGATGCCTGTTTAATAAGTCATCTTTAGACAGCTTGGTTCACAAACACTCATTTACTAGTTCCAGAGCAAAAAACATAACATGGCAGCAAGTTCAAGTAACTTTTTTTTTTTTTTTTTAAACCCATTTATCCACCTTCCTCTCCTATATATCTGATCACAAGCCTGCATCTTCATTGACTTGTAAATTAACTTTTCACCTCCATTATCCTGCATAATAACCCATTTTACTGCATTTCCCACACTGTATGCAACCTGTATATTAAATCCTTTACCACCTCCCTCTGCATATGGGCAGTATTGTGCTTTATCTAGTGCACCCATTTTCACACGCCATATTTTATTCACCTCAATACCAGCATGTTTACTCATTTCCAAAAATACTGGCAAAAAAATTAGATCAAAAGGGTTCTTTTTGGGGTTCTTTACTGTCCTCGCATTTTTATTTTAACAAAAAAGTAAGCGATCGGGGAAACATGAGTACCACTGAGCAATTGTAAGTCCAACTATCGCAGCACTGAAAAATGTCCTGTAATGAAGGGGTATTACATGTATCAAAAGTCTTTACCAAGTAACCTTAGACCTGCAAGCTGTCAGAAAGGTACTGGAGTGTAAACAAAGGACCATACAGACGTGTTTTTGCTAGAAAACAGATTATAATCAATAGTCAAGCGAGTCAGACACAGTACTGTCAGTGGCATCAATTTTCAGAGTGAACACAATACCTTGGAAAGGTACAAGATATTCCAACTGCATTAAGTGAATGGGTAAGGGAACAACTGGAAGCTAGGATTTTCTACTGAGAAATCCTGTTAATCAATCCAAAACAATCATACAAATGGCATATGAATCAAGCAACATGTGAAAATCATATAAAATATTTTTTTTTAGGTATACCTTGTAATTCTCATTAAAACCATGCACTAGCTTCCTTTTGAAATACAAGTTCACCCTTTTCTTATGTGGTCTGTAAATAATTGCCCAACCAACTTGGTACAGCCTGCTATGTTACCTTGCTCCCCCATTCCAGAAATCTTCACAGTGCAGCCCTGCCCAGACCTATACAGCCTTTCTAGTGAAAATGTCCCTATTGGACAATTTTCATAGTTCTTACACATGCCGTGGCCCTATTCATTACTATGGTTCAGCTTGAATACAGCCGATGAGAACTGCAATAAAATGAGACTGCCAAGAAAAGCCATGAGTGAGCGCTTTCAGGAGAAGCTGGTGGGGACATTTTCACTAGTGACAGTGTAGCACCAGACAGGGCTCCAAATTGAAGATCACACAAATGAGGAAGGTAAGCTTCACTTGTGTAGATATCCCAAAGCCTCTGAATGCTACTTTAAATACTTCCAGAAAGGGAGAGGGTTATGAGCTGCAAAGGCACATTGCAAGAAATTACATATTTATAAAATGCAAAGTAGCGTTATTGGCAGTATTTGAATTCTTTCTTCTGGACTACAGAGTATCTCTACCTTATATTATGGAGATGAGAAGGGGGTGTTCTTTAGTCCACAACTGAGCAGGGCTACTTTTAGTACAAGTTCAAGCCATATACTTGAATCCTTATTTGTAATAGTAACAATTATACCGATCTCATTTACATACCCTCTCAAGGGAAGAAAAGCATATCAGGAGACGAAAGGTAAAAAATATTGGCTATACATTAAAAATATTAAAGGGCAACTCCACTTTCATGGAAAAATAAAATGCAAAATAATAATAGAAACAATTTATAGCGTAAACAACTCTGACTCAAGTCATGTTGTAATTGAATGCTATTAAAATTACCTTTCCTTTTCAATCTGCAGCTCTGTAATTTTCTACAAAATGTAATATGACTACATGTACACATTCTGTGTACAGAACATTCCCCAGAAACATAATTTCCTGCTTGTGTGATTGGCTCACAGTTTTTCCCAGAAGTCTACACTAAGATGCAAGTAAAATTTCAGGCATCCCCTGCAACAAAAAATGTAATTTTTGGTGAGATATTTCCAATACCAAATCACACCTAAAGCAATGCAGACCCTGCAATTTTCCTCTTTATATCCCTGCAGGTGCAACAGCTGATTGATAATTATGAAACCAGCCCCATTCGATTCCACATGGATACAGACAAACACACAGGGATATCTTCAGTTTAACAAAAGGTAGGAATCTATAGCAAAGTTTGTTAAAATCCCTGCAATGTACATAGATCACCCAGAGGGAAACATTTTTTTTTCTCAACAAAAGTGGAGACACTTTATAAATATTTTGTTGTAGGGTCTATGCAGACATTTTCACATGTGCTTTGTATCATGCACAATTGTATTATACTCTCAAAGCAGGACACTTTCAATCACAACTGAAAAAATATCCAATAACAATTAAAGAAAGAAAAAGAAAAAAAAAAGAAAGAAACCAAATCATAAAATAAGTCTGATTTATATTACATGGGAAGATAAGAGTAGTAATTACTGTCACCCAGGTGTAGAATGGCAGTAATGTATACATGTTTTCTATAATATAAATCGCTTAATCCTTTAGGAATTTAGCTATGAAATGTTTCCAGTATGCATATTTATCACAAAATGGTGTCTTAAAAATATCTTCTTTTGCTAAAGTGAAGGCTGGATCTCAAGGTGTCATGAATGCTGACACCTATTAATTTTAATTGCCTGAACTTTCCTCTGCTCCATCCATGTCATAGTGCCACACTTAGCACTTGCTTGCTAATGTTATTTCTGGGGAAAGGAAAGCAGAACTGGTGCCAAAAAAACTTCTATTGCTAGCTTCTAAGATTCATGTGAAAGGTCTCCCAGTGTGCTTGTTGACAGTTGTTTCTAAATTTTCTATATATTATCTATGCAGAAAACATGCAACATGTGCAAAAGTAATTTAAGAATAAGAATAATAAGTCCAAGTTAGCCATTACATTTTTTTTGCTATATTGGGCATCACTAATAATTACTCATAGGTCATGATGTTCTACTAAGTAAACTGTCTATCATGTATCACTATTATGACAAGATAACATTCCAAAATAATTAAGGGGTAGTGATATATCCAATTTTTTGGGAGAAAAATGTAAGGAACGATCAACTGTTCATAAAAGAAAGATCTTATGGCTCTCCTAGGTGAAACAAGAAAAATGGGTGAAAGATACATAGCAGGCCTGATGAACAAAAGTGTATAGGAGACTAATGCACTGCTACCCATAGCAAAAACTGTATTAATGCTCATAGACATGGACAATTTTTTAAAACTCCTAAACAGATTTAATAATAACAGTGATCTGTAACAGATGTGTTATAAATAAAAAAAAAAAAAAAAAAAAAAAAAAATGGTGGTACGCTTTGTAGATTTTTTTCATATATGCAGTTTTCTTTTTTATAACCTCTATAGCAGTGATTCTCAACCAGGGTTCTGTGGAACCCTAGGGTTCCTCCAGTGATTTCTAGGGGTTCCTTTAGCACTGGGCAATTCTGCCTCTCAGATAAGTTCCCACTGACACCATTGATCTTTTTAACTATCTGTAAGGAGGTAATTCTTCCCAATGACCACAAGTGTAAGGACCATTTTTCCCACTGACCATTACACTAATGTATCATGAGTTTAGATTTCTAATTTTTAGCAGGGGCTCCCTGAGACCGGAGAACTATTTCAAGGGTTCCCCTGTGTTGAAAAGGTTGAGAAAGGCTGCTCTACAGTATATATTCTAAGGAAATATGCTACTAACTAAAAAATTTCACACGTTATGTGCATTCTTTGGGAGTATTGTGTTTTTATGATAATATTTGCACTTCATGTACGGCCCAACTGTGGGCTGTAAAATAATGTAAGAACATGAGAAAATGGGTATATGTAAAGCTAAAACATAAAAAAAATATATATACACACACAGACCCAGTATACACACAAAAATATATATAAATACGTGTCATTGTTCTAAATACTGTACACTGACAAATTGTGATTTTTTTTTACGCATGAGTCGTTGAACAAAGGCTGGCAAACACATCTGAAGGACATATTTGTTGCATCACTTGTCACACGCAATACTTATTATAGAGCTACAACTAGTTTAATAAAACAAGACACATTTCTGAACATTAATTAAATACCATTCACAGCCAGTGTCAGTGGAAGGAATTGCTCTAATCATGTACTTCTTCTTTCCATTGCTTTTATGTCTCTTGAATTTAACTTTACTAAAACTTCAAGCACTCCTTAGCTGGATGCTTGGCAATGAACTGAAAACATAAGCACACAATACTTTGGAATGTTAATGAAATCTTCAATTCTGTCTAAAGGCCTATTTTTAAAGGGATGAATTACAATTTTGCTTTTTTGTCCTTTTTTTCCATTTCACCTGTTCCTAAAAAGGCACAGTTATTACATTTCTACAGAATGTCACATTTTTTCATTACAGCATTAGAACAGGTAAATCTAATTTCTAATTGAATACATTACCCCAATTTACAGATATGTGAAATTAACTCACTGATTTATACTGAAAACGTCCCCGCTCTCACACCACCCCAGAATAGAACGCTTACCACTGCTACGGTAACAGAAAATGGGCACTGCTGTATTTGAATTAACATTTTTCTTCATATCTTTTTGATAAGCTTTGATTTTGCTGCATAGAAATTTAAATCAGATCTCCAGTCTCCAGCCCTTCCAACGCTTCTCTCCCTGAACTATTGTTTTGTTTAATTCTTTACATACACACACAATATATATAGCTGTCTTCTGGTCAGTCCAGTAACACCATGAGGTTGATTTATTAAAGGCAAATATACTGTGCATCGGCAAGTGCAGTTGCGCTAGATCTGTGGGGAAGCCCTGAAATGAGGGAAAGCTCTGCTGATTTCTATCATCCAACCATGTGCAAGCAAAAATGCTGTTATTTTTATTTCCCTTGCATGTTCCTCTCAGATCTAGAGCAACTGCACTCTCAGGTGCACTTGCAGTGCACAGACCATTTGCCTTTAGTAAATCAACCCCCAAAGTGTATTTTCTCTTCTTACCTGGCAATTGGTAGTTCTTACTGCAGCACTAAAGGGCACTTATGTAATGATGTGGAATTGGCATTTATTGTGGGAGAGCATTGAATGTTAAATCAGAGGGTGTGCCCATGAAAGTCTGGGCTTGCAGGAAGGGTTTAAATAACTCTGTTCGGCTTTAATATTATACATAAGTAAAAAAAAAAAAATGCCCAACTAAGATTTACAGCAAAGTACACTACATCATAAATCTTACAAATATTTGTAAACATGCCTCTAATTTAAAAAATTGCAAGGATGTGGAGCTTTTTGACAGCAGACACTTTGCATGCCATGTTTGCCAAAAAATATTTCTCCTATGTCATGGCAACATTGTTTTGGTGTGCATTGCCTATGGCACATGCGCAGTGCACACTTTCAGGTCACTTTTTCTGTAGGATAGAGCTGGGTGGTGGGACAATAAACTACAGCCCACACACGATTGAATTGTCCGACGGATTCCAGTCCGCTGGACCAAGTCCAGTGAAAAGTCTGGTCGTGTGTACGCAGCATAACAGACAGAAGAGATGTACAAACTATTAGGAGGTTTAATCTGGTACATATCATCAGACTAAATCGGATCAACATTTTTATGTGAAAAAACACATTTTAAAAGAACAAAAATGCTGTTTTTTAGAAAGGATTGTAATATAATATGATACAAGCTATCTGCATCTGCTGTCACTTATGCTGGCCATACACAAACATTTTTCCTTCTCTATTCCATGTGGCTCTAAAGTTAGTGATGACATTTACTGGCAGCCCCTCTGTAACAACAAGCTACACTGTGCAATGTCTGTTTTTTTTTTTAAATAATGCAGCTAAATACCTTATTTCACATCGCCGGTGTGCAGTCACGTGACCTCAAGGCCGACAACAGAGGGGAATCTCAGCCCCTGTCGCCGAAGTCCTCAGATCAGGGAAGGAGAGCAGTAGCGATGTGAAATAAAAACAAAGACACTGAACAGCTTATTACAGAAGGGCTGCCAGTAATTGTCATCACTAACTTTACAACCACTTTAAGGGTGATGACTAACATCTACTCCATATGCATTAAGGGCATTTCACTATGACTGTTCTGTCTGGTAAAATAATGGAATACAAAGAGTACTTTACCCACCAGCACCCTGCACATGGGAAAGACATATGCTTAAAATGTCCATCTGACTTGGCCCTAGTGGAATTTCTATCATCCAATCATGTGCAAGCAAAAATGCTGTTATTTTTATTTCCCTTGCATGTTCCTCTCAGATCTAGAGCAACTGCACTCTCAGGTGCACTTGCAGTGCACAGACTATTTGCCTTTAGTAAATCAACCCCCAAAGTGTATTTTCTCTTCTTACCTGGCAGTTAGTAGTTCTGGTAAAATAATGGAATACACAGAGTACTTTACCCAGCAGCACCCTGCATATGGGAAAGACATATGCTTAAAATGTCCATCTGACTTAGCTCCAGTGGAATTGTTCCTAAGGCCAGGTTCACATATGTGCAGCCACGGGTTTGTGCCTGGGGTCTGGAGCATGTCTGTTCACTGGTTCAGGTGCGATTCAGATCCACATTTTTTCCTGAATTCACACCTGAACTGGACCCAAAGACACACAGGACACTTTTGTATTCCGCTCAGCAGCCTCCTCGGACCTGTCACTCTCCATTGAGAGCCAGTCACACTCGCATGTCATTCGAATTGGATACTGGGAAACCCGCATTCAATTTGCACATATGTGAACCCAGCCTTACGTAGATAATGCATTATGTATCGTGAACCTGGCACCTGATGTTTTAGAGGAAAAGAAGAAATTAGTTAACAAAAAAGTTGAATGGAGGTTTTTTTTTGCATCAGAATTGTCTTGCCATCACTTAATTAGTACTAAAACAGCTACCTAAGACATCCTACTAAAAAAAACACAGATCAACTTAGTTTCTGAGAAGACTTCAGCAGGAAGAACTGAGAAACCATAGAACAAGGAAACCATTTAGGCATTCTTCCGAAATATATTTTAGCATGTTAAATGGACATTTATTACAATCTACTTCTATAACTGTATGCTACCTTTTTAATCCTGTTTGCCTTACTGTAATCCATCACTTCCTATGGCTGCTCATTTCAGTCAAAACTATATTTAAATGTATTACTCATATGCGGTAAAGTGATCTAGCTATCATCTCTCTATCTTCCCTTCTTCATGTTCCCATCTCATCTTCCTCACACAAACAATTTCTTCCACAACTGTCAGTGCATGACAAGAAAATGTTCAAAGATAGCTTCCAATGACTCGAATATATAACCCATTGCCTTATACACATCTACGTGTCATTTTTAGGATAAAACTAAAAGAGAAGGACTGATTGCAAGCTTAACTAAAAAGAATATCTCCCACTCTGCTCATTAATGAGTTGATTAATGACCTGCATTTTATAACAAGAGACATTTCTTAGGCCTCTAAAAAAGGTATCACTTGTATAACTTATTTTGTTTTCTAATTAGCCTATAGATAGCACTGCAATTTTTAATGAAATATAAAGTGGAAATCTGTTGTCATTATGTTCCCATGCAGGCTGTGGTGTTCTAGTTGTGTTTACAGTAAATTATGGCCTTATAAATGGTGAGATATGCTCAAGATTCTCTTTTTCCTCCGCACATCAATAGCAAGGTCTAATAATGGTGACTAGTTGATGAAAGGCTTCAGTAAAACAAGGATCTAATAGATGGTTTAACTCTATACCGTGACTTGTAACGTGTCAGAAAAGTGACGTTTTTCCAAGTAATAATCATAAGCAGGATTTTCAAACAATTTAGATTTGTGTAAACAATACAACTGCTTTTCAAGATAAAGTGGATTGTGAATCCTAGGTCAGAGCTGCATATCAATTTGCAGTATCTGGGACTCTATTCCCTACTTAAAGAAAACCTGCCATGGGAGACACATTGAGTCTACTATTGACGATATCTCCTTAAAATTGATTACCCAATGGATTTCTTTATCACTGACCTAGAAAAAATTGCAGATAAGCATCTTGACTTATCCCAGATTTTGCTTATCTGCATACTTGTTCACGATAAGAGATTCAAAGTATTGAAGGCATGACTGCCAGGCAGCCAGCATTGTTTTGTTGAAGGTAGTTAGCAAAGACACACTCCATATTTCTCTAATGACAGAGTAGCTTTAATTGCTTATCTGCTTGCCAATTGCCTCACGTAGGAGTATGGTGGCAAAGCGGTTCTCCTGCGCTGGTCTCCTACGTCCTCCTCTTGGAACTTGCAAGTCTCGGAACACTGCTACCTCACCGCTCTGGCTCTTGCCTTGGTTTTCTCTACCATTCCAGCCTGCTGACAGGACTACCATCCCTGTGCTGCACCCAGCTAGCCAATTGCTACAAACTCCTGCTGCCACTGCTACTGCCACATGGCTGATCAGTCACCATTCTCAGAGTCTCCATCAGCAGAGTCACCATAGCCTCCATCCTCTCAGCTGATCTCCAGTCTCCTGCTGTCTCTATCTTGCGGCTGACCTGCCGCCATCCACAGCACCTTCCCAGCCAAACTAATGTCCTCTCCCAGCAGCTCCTTCAGCCTGATCGTAGAGACCCAGCCAAACTCTGCATAGTTTCCACTAGGATATATGTTTTTACAGTTTCACCAAATGTAAGTGCCACTTTTTTTTTTCTATCTCTGGCTTCAATTGTTTTTAGACTAATTGTATGTAGGTGGCGGTGCTTCTCACTCCTCCTTGTATACACAGATGCTAAGGTCTTCAATCCTTTCTTGGGACAGCTGCAGTCTGAATCTTAAGTGGGGTACACACTATATGAAAATTCATCCGATTTTTCTCGATGTTTCACAGGAAATAGGAACTGATAAACGAAAATTCGTACGACAATTCTCATACGACAGTGGCTTTTTTTTTTGTTTATTGTTTTGATTGATGCAGTTTGTCTTTTCAGATTTTTCTTGTACAAAAATCGTATGAAAATGGTACACATTAAAATTGTTCACTCTGTTCCCGTACAAGAAAAATGTTGCCGTTTGTCCCTTTGGAAATTTCCTGATGAAAATTCAGACTCCGCTGTCAAAAGTTGTGTACACACTATACGAAAGTCGTACAAAAAATTCTTTGGACAAAAATGTTTGCCCGATTTTCTTATAGTGTGTATGAGCCTTTAATGTTTTTATGATACAATCTCGCAAAACATTCTTGCTGTGTTTTAATCCCCCCCCCCCAATAAACAAGTTCATCCCCCACTCAACTTTGCGTCATAATTTACTTGTTTTTTGGTCATTAAAAGCTCCTGTCTAGCTCTAATCTAATTGGTCATAACTACTTCAATGTTGGTCCACCAATATGCCTGCATTACCTAAAGGCCATTTTCAGCCCTGTGACAGACTGACTGACAATTATCCGGCCATGTAACACTTTCCACAAGAAAATGTAATATGAATTTTTGAGACAGATAGAGCTTTTTTGGTTATTACTGGTTCACATCGATTAAAAAGGTACAGAGCGCCTCTGAACATCATGCCTGTGATTGGAGCTGTCCTATGTCATTGCTATTCCCGGATGCACTGGGTGTGTTTTCTGCAGCATTATTTAACCACTTAACAACCGCCCATTGCTGATTAACGGCTTCAGGGCGGTTGTTTAACTCTGAGGGCGCACACACTAAGGCATCCGTGACCGCTGGGTCCAGTGGACCCGGCGCATCGCGGCCGTTTACCACGTGATCGCTCCGTCAAATGACGGAGTGATCACTTGTAAACAAGCCGGCGTCATGTTATGACGCCGGTTCCTCCCTCCCCCTCTCTGTACCGATCGGTACAGCGGAGGGGGAAGAGATCGATGTCAGCAGCGATGTGGGCTGCATCTGCAGTGCCCACATCGCTGCTCACCGAAAATTAACCCCTCGATTCCCTGCAACACTCTGCAATGCCCTGCAACACTCTGCAATGCCCTGCAACACTCTGCAATGCCCTGCAACACTCTGCAATGCCCTGCAACACTCCGCAATGCCCTGCAACACTCCGCAATGCCCTGCAACACTCCGCAATGCCCTGCAACACTCCGCAATGCCCTGCAACACTCCGCAACACCTTGCAACACTCCGCAATACCCTGCAACACTCCGCAATACCCTGCAACACTCTGCAACACCCTGCAATACTCTGCAACACCCTGCAATACCCTGCAACACTCTGCAACACCCGCCAATACCCTGCAACACTCTGCAACACCCGCCAATACCCTGCAACACTCTGCAATGCTCTGCAACACCCGCCAATACCCTGCAACACTCTGCAATGCTCTGCAACACCCGCCAATACCCTGCAACACTCTGCAACACCCGCCAATACCCTGCAATGCTCTGCAACGCCATACTCTGAGATACCCAGCCATAGTCGGTGATACCCTGCAATACCCAGCCATAGACACCCCCCCCCCTCCCGCCGCCCTCCGGTGCTTCTACCGAATCGCTAATACGATCAAAGCCAGAATCTTTTTTTTTTTTTTCAGGCTTCCCAGCTTAGAGGTGAGATGTGGGGTCTTATTGACCCCACATCTCACTGTAAAGAGGACCTGTCATGCCACATTCCTATTACAAGGGATGTTTACATTCCTTGTAATAGGAATAAAAGTGATCAAAAAAATTATTTTTGGGGAAAAAAAATGTCAAACTAAAATAAATAAAGTAAAATGAACAATAAAAAAAAAAGTTTTTTTTAAAGCGCCTCTGTCCCCATGTGCTCGCATGCAGAAGCGAACGCATACGTAAGTCCCGCCCACATATGAAAACGGTGTTCAAACCACACATGTGAGGTATTGCTGCGAACGTTAGAGCGAGAGCAATAATTCTAGCCCTAGACCTCCTCTGTAACTCAAAACATATAACCAGTAAAAAAAAATTAAATCGTCGCCTATAGGGATTTTTAAGTAGCGACGTTTGGCGCCATTCCACGAGCGTGTGCAATTTTGAAGAGTGACATATTAGGTATCTATTTACTCAGCGTAACTTCATCTTTCACATTATGCAAAAATTGGGCTAACTTTACTGTGTTTTTTTTTTTTAAGCACAAAACTGTTTTTTTTCCAAAAAAAAGCATTCAAAAAATTACTGCGCAAATACCGTGCGAGATAAAAAGTTGCAAAGACCACCATTGTATTCTCCAGGGTGTTTGCTAAAAAAACATATATAATGTTTTGGAGTTCTATGTAATTTTCTAGCAAATAAATGATGATTTTTACATGTAGGAGAGAAATGTCAGAATTGTCCTGGGTGCTCCAGAACACCTGATGGCGCTCCATGCATGTTGGGCCTCTGTATGTGGCCACACTGTGTAAAAGTCTCACACATGTGGTATCGCCATACTCGGGAGTAATAGCAGAATGTGTTTTGGGGTGTAATTAGTGGTATGCATATGCTGTGTGTGAGAAATAACCTGATAATATGACAATTTTGTGAAAAAAAAAAAAAAGTAAAAAGAATCTTGATTTTGCAAAGAATTGTGGGAAAAAATGACAACTTCAAAAAACTCATCATGCCTCTTACTAAATACCTTGGAATGTCTTCTTTCCAAAAAGGGGTAATTTGGGGGGTATTTGTACTTTTCTGGCATGTTAGGGTCTCAAGAATTGAAATAGGCCGTCAGTACTTCAGGTGTGATCAATTTTCAGATATTGGCACCATAGCCTGTGGACTCTATAACTTTCACAAAGACCAAATAATATCCACCAATTTGTACTTATTTTTTACCAAAGATATGTAGTGGTATAAATTTTGGCCAAAATTTATGAAGAAAAAATTAGTAATCTGCTAAATTTTCTAACAGAAACAAAGAAAAATTCATTTTTTTACAGAATGTTCGGTATTTTTTCTTTTATAGCACAAAAAATAAAAAACCCAGCGGTGATTAAATACCACCAAAAGAAAGCTCCATTTGTGTGAAAAAAAGGACAAAAATTTCATATAGGTCCAGTGTTGCATGACTGAGTAATTGTCATTCAAAATGCGAGAGCACCGAAAGCTGAAAATTGGTCTGGTTATTAAGGGTGTTTAAGTGCCCAGTGGTCAAGTGGTTAAAAACTGAACTCCAGAAATACACATCCATCAGCTGGCCATTTTAAAACACATGGTGGCAGTTTTAAGCTTCTATTGCAATATGAGCAGCTTAAAGTAAAATAAATAAATAAAAAATACAGATTCTGGTCCCTTAAAGCAGATTATACAGCACAGTGCATGTGCTTAAAACCTGCTAGTTCTGGTTTTTTTTTTCCATCCAGAAAACACTGATAACAGCCTATGTGTGCATGGACATATAGGATAACATATACTATAACAAAAAACAGAAGAATTGGGAAACTACAAAATAGTGAGGTAAAGCATAAAACCTTGGATAACCTACCAACTCACTATGGTAAAGTGGGGCTCTATGGCCAAAAAAGAACAATGCATAAGAGGAAAGGCAGACGAGCAAAGCTGCCTAAGGACCATAATGATGAGCCATGGTTACTGTTGCAAAAAATGCAGTTATGTCTATAAAAATATCAAATTTATTGACAAAAAAATATTAGAAACACAACAATATAATGAAAAAAGAGAACCACCCACCATCACCAATGAAAAGACAACATTGTCTAAAGATAGAAAATACGCCAGACACCACACTCACATACACACTGTTCAGACATAACCAATAGAGCTAATAATAGAAATAGACTAGGAAGGACATTATGTATATGAGACCACCTAGCATAATTCAGAGGTACGTTGAACAGTGCGTTGAACAGTCCAGGGGAGAATAACCTAAATAGGCTAAACCATGGTGGCTAAATAGCTTAATGAATAGATTCCCGTTGGAAAGTTCTGATGGAACATATATACAATGGACTTGGCTACAATTCTGATCTGATAGATGCCAATATTGGCATTAAGTAATGTCCTGTATAGTGAGAACTCAGGAGCAGTGTGTAATTGAAACTATTCAGCAAACAGACGTGCTAGGTGGTCTCATATACACAATGTTCTACCAAGTCTATTGCTATTATTAGCGCCATTGGTTATGTCTGAACTGTGTATATGTGAGTGTGGCATCCGGTGTATTTTCTATCTTTAGAAAATCATTATCTTTTCATTGGTGATGGTGGGTAGTTGCCTTTTTTCATTACATTGTTGTGATTCTAATATTTTTTGTCAATAAATGTGATTTTTTTTTTTTTTTTAGACATAACTGCATTTTTTGCCACAGTAACCATACCCCGGCGGCTTATCATCATGGTCCTTAGGCAGCTTTTCTAGTCTGTCTTTCCTCTTATACACATAGGATAACATGTGGGAGTTTACTGGCCACAGAAAAAAAAATGCCTGAGGTCAAAAACAGCAGCTGTAAAAACGTCCAGTGTGCATGAAGCCTAATAATGAAAGATATCCATAAAGATGAATGTAAGTACTGGCTGCAGAAAAGTGGGTGTAGGATAAAAATGGATACATTAAATCACAGTGGGTCCTGTGTTCGCTGAAGTCCAGTCACTTTCATACGCATAGCTTTAAAATTAAATGTATTATTTAAATTGCACTACTAAAATCACAAATTATATCACTTCCAGAACCTCTATCCATTTGATCTCAGATACAAGGTTCAACATTTGTACAAAGAAAAAACACACGAATTTAGCTGTTTAGGAAGAATTCATTAAAAAAATAAAAATAAAAAAAAAATATTGTACTATATCATATTTTTTTCATACAAGCCCACAACCAAAATTAGCACTGAACTTATAATAATTATTCTCATGTGTGGAAAAAAAAAAAAAAGCATTGCAGGTTTATATGAATTTTTTTACCTATAAGCTACAACTTTGAGTGATTCGTGCACATAATAACATTTAATGCCCTCAAACAGAAAGGGACTCAACAAAGAGTTGATTTTGGTACAAGTTTTGAGACAAATGACTATGTCTGCCTCTCTACGACTCCACTGGGAACAATGTAGCACAATTCTAAAATCAATAGAGTGCTAATGGATTGCAGAGGCTGACCTATATCACCTACTTTATCAAACAGAATGTTGTTTTCATAGTTAAAAATGAGAAATCGCTACTGTAAAGATGTGTCGGTAAAAGCCAAAGATCAAAGCACACAGTTATGATGAAACATGTATTACATGCTATGTATTCTACATATTTTCCAAATTACATTCAGGATATTTATGTTCAAATACATACCAATGACTGCACAATAAAATAAATTGTTATATATATATATATAAAATACAGCCCCTGGTTTCTGAAATATACATTTCATTTTATCGTGCTTATTTGGGGATATGTCATCCTGTCGAGTTTAGAAATATATTTTTTTAAATCTCTATTACTGGGAACAAGACTGTATATTTGGCCCCTTTTCGTATAGCAATCAATACAAGCAAACCTAGTTTTTGTTTACAGAGTTTGTTTTGTAATAGAATGATCACGTTTGAATATTTAATAATGATCATCACATTTTAAGGTTAGTATTAATGTAGTTTAGAGAGCTGCAGGAGAGACAGCAGCTCTTATACACACAACATATGTTGCATCCACAGGCGAAAATCCTGTATGTTGCAGAGATTCACAATAAATCATGGGACACGTCACTGTCTCTGCTATTGCACTGAAGAATGGAAACGGCATGAGGCCACTTCTAACACTGCTGTGAATAATGCACAAGTGATGAACATACCTGTATAAACAGCTGGTATAAAGGCAGTTCCCACTGTTAAATATAGGGATATAAGGGACTGCACACTAGTTCTATGACCATATAAATACAAATTGTTATATGGAAACTCTGTTTTAAATAAAGAGAGATTAACATATTTCCAAAGAATGATTTATGAATTTCTATTTGTTCCCCAAAATTATGACCCCTTCAAAATGTATATTTCATATAGAAATTTATAGGTATTATACGTTTTTTTTTCACATTAAGGTTTTATTCATAAATACAATGAATGATACAGGAATACACAGCACAAAGTAAAGAAGCCTCCTAGGGAGTGACATAGTTGGAAAAACCATAGGCAGAGTTCATATGGTCATAAACTAGGAAAAAAAAATCAAGGAGTACAAGATTTGAAATGCAAATGCATCAAAAGTATGTAAAACCTTTCCAGAATGGACAAGGCACACTGTAAAGTATACATAGCAAAGCCTTGACTACTGCAACTCCCTTCTCATTGGCTTACCTCTACATAGTCTGTCACTCCTTCAAGCCATAATGAATGCTGCTGCCAGACTCATCCACCTTACCAATCGCTCTGTGTCTGCTTCTCCTCTCTGTCAATCCCTCCACTGGTTTCCACTCACCCAACAAATTAAATTCAAAATACTAACAACTACTTACAAAGCCATCAACAATTTAGCACCCAGCTAAATCAGTAGCCTAGTCTCTAAATACCAACCTACTCGTTCTCTTCATTCCTCTCAAGACCTCCTGCTCTCTAGCTCCCTCATCACCTCCTGCCATGCTCGCCTCCAGGACTTTTCCAGAGCCTCTCCAATCCTATGGAATGCCTTACCCCAGTCTGTCCGATTATCTTCTACTCTATTAGCTTTTACACAAACCCCCACCTAACAACCGTATTTTAATTTTCTCCATCAGCTCATCCCCCGGTTATTAACTTTTGTTCCACTTGACCCTCCCTCCTACATTGTAAGCACTAACGAGCAGGGTCCTCTAGTCCCTCCTGTATTGATTTGTATTGTAAGTGTATTGTCTGCCCCTATGTTGTAAAGCGCAAACCGATGGCGCTATATAAATCCTGCATAATAATAAACAATTTGCAGGTGTAAGTATACGTCTAACTCAACAGCACATAAGCATTAAGTTAGCTTAAAAGAGTCATGAAAAAAAGTTAGGGTGAGAAGTGAACATACAATATAGAATCAGTCGTCCATGACACAGCAGATTCTTAATATTCAGCATAGCAACTACAGGTTAATGTCTCCGAACCATAAAAGAGGGTTGAAACAACAGAAAGTAGAATCCAGAGAGAGATTTGTCATCTGTAAGCAAACTATATGTTCAGCTACATAATAGACTCTCAATCTACAGAGAACATAAATATAAACCAAGCCTTCCACAATTTGTGGAAACAATCTGTATTGTGAGTGAGTAGCAACTGCTAGAATTTCCTCCATGTCATATAAAGCACTGACTTTGTGAAGCCAGTCTTTGGCTGTTGGAGTGTAAGTGGATTTCCAGTAAATGGAAAGCTGCGCTATAGTTGCTGTAAGCATATGTTTTACTAGTGTGTGTTTATATTAACATCGTGGTAGCGGAGAAATCTGCAAAAGACAACATGCATGCGTCAGCTCCAGTAATGTCTCTATGATTTTGTAGATGAAGTCATGAACCTGGGTCAAAAAAGAAACTATACAAGAGCAGTGCCATCAAATGTGCACCAATGATCCCAAGGCCTGTCCACATCTCCAACACAATTTGGAAGATTGAGAAACCAATTCTGAATTTTGACAGAAGTAGCATATCAATGCTATGAGTTTGTAAGCAGTTTCTTATGTTCTTGTGCTGATGAAGCATGCGTTTTAAAATGCAGACATTCTGCCATTGTTTTTCAGAGATCTGATTGTAAAGTGGTTTCCCACTCTGTGTAAATTTTAACTGTTCAAATAGATGTGTGGCGACCATAGTCCTGCCATCAAGTGAATTCATAAAGAGGGGATTATCCATCCCTCGTGGAAAATATGGGCTGTTAACCGCCCTGACGCCAATGAAAGTTTGTGTGTGTTCATTACCTTGTAGAATACAGTATCTCCAAAGTAGTTCCCACAAGTGGATGATCCTTCAGAGGTGGAGGATGATTCGGGGTGGGGGGGTCCGCGCGGCCCCCCCCTTTCCCAAGGCACCCCCCCATGTTGAGGGCACGTGGCCTGGTATGGCTCAGGAGGGGGGGGGGGGCGCTCGCTCGTCCCTACCCCCTTTCCTGGCAGTCCGGGCTGCGTGCTCGGATAGGGGTCTGGTATGGATTTTTGGGGGAACCCCAAGCCATTTTTTTCGGCGAAGGGGATTCCCCTTAAAATCCCTACCGGACCTAAGGGCCTGGTATGCCTCCCAAGGGGTAACCCACGCCGTTTTTTTTTTACATTTGGCGTGGAGTTCTCCCTTAGGATTCATACCAAACACAGTGCCTGGTATTGGTGGGAATCCAATTCGGACCAGTGTCAACTCAGCCAGCGATGCTTGTCGCTTATCGGGAAAGGAAAATAAACATTTTTCCTTTCCCGCTGCGAGTCAGCTCGGCGCTGGCTCCCGCGACAGAGCTCGTAGGGTGTCAATCTTGCCACTAGAAGCGGCGCGATTGACACAATATTGCGGTCACCTACTGTATTCAGTCTCTTGTGTGTAGAGATAACATTTTTTGGAAGAATCTATTGGTAATAATTGGTAGGGCATGCATTATGTATACGAGTTTAGGCAGTATAAACATTTGGATGATCACTGCTCTACCAAACCAGGAAAAATATTTCAAGCTCCCCATATAAGTCCTGCTTTATTGACTTAAGTAAGGGTTGAAAATTCCAGTCAAACAATGAAGGTAAAGAAGGGGTTAGCCAAATTCCTAGATATATTAAAGCTTAAGGTTCCCATTTGAAGGGGAAATTTGTTTGTATCAGTGTTACGGCCTGCTGTGGTAGGTTAAGGTTTAGAGCCTCTGATTTGGAGTAATTGCTTTTTAGATTAGAAACAAAACCATAACTGGTATAGGACCCTTATTAGATTGGGGATTGATGTCTGGAGGTGAGTCAAGAAATTTGCAGAACATCTGCAAAGGGCTGCAAATTTATACTCCCTATTACAAGCACTGAATGTCCATATAGAGAAATCAGCATTCACTGTTCTGATGAATGGTTTCAATGTTAATATTAAAAGTAAGGGAGATAGAGGACAACCCTATCTGGTATAAAGGGAAAACACAGAGGGGTGCCAGACTAAGTGCAGCATTAATGATACTCCACTTTATTAAAAGCAAGACCAAGGACAACTCACATCTTGGTAGATTAAGTAAGCAAGTATAGAATCATCATGGTCAGTTCTTGGGCTCTCCTGGATAGTCCTGGAGGAATACAAGTATCAGGGAGTGGAGCTGTGTCAGTTGAAGGCAACAGGAAGTGGCCAATTAACAAGCATGGAATGCAAGGTGGTGCCGGACCAGATGTGACGTCACTACTGAGGCCCTGCCGACGGCCGGTCTAATATTCTTTATGTATATTGCTTCATAGAGAAGTTTTTTTTTTCATTTCAGCAGTGGGAGGTACTAGACTTTATGTGCACTCAGCTTATTTGTGTTGTTTAAATAGGTGTCCTCAACAGAACATTGGCTTTCAGAGAATAGATCACAAAGATCGATAGTTCTCAGTACTTGGATTTCAGAGCTACAAGCAGGTTTCAAAAAGTTTTCCGACTCCTATAACCCCTAACTCCAAATTTCACCCAAACTCTAATACTAAAAGTTGAACGCTAGGCACATACACACAACATAGATGAACGCAGCTCTGTAAGCATTATTAAATCCTTAAATATATTTTTGATAGAAGTGTAGTGTAAGGCCGCGTACACACGGGCGGACTGTTCGCCCAACCTTGTCCGCTGAACAGTGTTTGGGCGGACAGTCCGCTCGTGTGTGGGCTTTCAGCGGACAGTTTCAGCGGACAGTTGGACGGACAAAGTCTTTCGGAAATTCCGAAAAACTGTCCGCTGAAACTGTGTTTGAGCGAACAGTCCGCCCGTGTGTGGGCTTGTCCGCTGTACTTTCGAAATGAGCGGACTGTTCCCGCTCGGAAAGTCCGCCCATTTCGAGCGCGTGTACAGGTAGGCGGGGCCCGCGAAGGAGACGTCGCGGGCTCCGCCGCCTGGAATGGGCTTAAAGGGGAACCCCAACGCCGAAAAAAATCGGCGTGGGGGTTCCCCCCAAGTCCACACCAGACCCTTGTCCGAGCACGCTACCCGGCCGGCCAGGAAAGGGGGGCGAGCGAGCGCGCCCCCCCTCCTGAGCCGTACCAGGCCGCGTGCCCTCAACATGGGGGGTGCCTTGGGGAAGGGGGGGCCGCGCGGCCCCCCCACCCCAAAGCACCTTGTCCCCATGTTGATGAGGACAAGGGCCTCTTCCCGACAACCCTGGCCGTTGGTTGTCGGGGTCTGCGGGCGGGGGCTTATCGGAATCCGGGAGCCCCCTTTAAGAAGGGGGCCCCCGGATACCGGCCCCCCACCCTATGTGAATGAGTATGGGGTACAATGTACCCCTACCCATTCACCTGTGAACTAAAGTACAATAAAAAACACAACACAGAGAAAAAATATTTTATTGCACAGCTCCGGGGGTCTTCCGTCTTCGGGGGTCTTCTCGCCGGACTCCTCCGCTATGTGTGTGTAGCTCTTTTACTAGCGGAGGAGTCCGGCTTTCTTCCTCCCCGCCGCCGGCCTCTTCTCCCGACTTCGGGGGTCTTGTCCCCCTCTTCGGTTCTTCTGCCGGGCCACCGCGCCTGGTCCGGTGGCCCGGTCTTCTGTCGCCGTCTTCCGTTCTTCTGTCGCCGCCTTCGGTTCTTCTGCCGGGCCACCGCGCCTTCTTGTAGCTCTTTTACAGGCGGTGGCCCGGTCTTCTGTCGCCGCCGCCGCCTTCCGTTCTTGTTCTTCTTCTTGTTCTTCTTCTTCCCCAGGAGATGTTGACTCGACGAGCTCTCCGGCCGGAACGCCAAGGACACGCTCCGCTGCCACTTATATAGTGACAATGGGGCGGTGTCACATGGTATATGTCACATGGGTTGGTCACATGGGTTGATGTCACATGGGGACTATGACATCGTAAGGGGGCGGGGTCACCATGTGACATATACCATGTGACCCCGCCCCATTGTCACTATATAAGTGACCGCACAGCGCGGCTCTGGCATTCCGGCCGGAGAGATCGTCGAGTCAACATCTACAGGAGAAGAAGAAGAAGAACAAGAAGAACAAGAAGAAGAACAAGAACGGAAGGCGGCGGCGGCGGCGGCGGCGACAGAAGACCGGGCCACCGCCTGTAAAAGAGCTACAAGAAGGCGCGGTGGCCCGGCAGAAGAACCGAAGGCGGCGACAGAAGAACGGAAGACGGCGACAGAAGACCGGGCCACCGGACCAGGCGCGGTGGCCCGGCAGAAGAACCGAAGAGGGGGACAAGACCCCCGAAGTCAGGAGAAGAGGCCGGCGGCGGGGAGGAAGAAAGCCGGACTCCTCCGCTAGCAAAAGAGCTACACACACATAGCGGAGGAGTCCGGCGAGAAGACCCCCGAAGACGGAAGACCCCCGGAGCTGTGCAATAAAATATTTTTTCTCTGTGTTGTGTTTTTTATTGTACTTTAGTTCACAGGTGAATGGGTAGGGGTACATTGTACCCCATACTCATTCACATAGGGTGGGGGGCCGGTATCCGGGGGCCCCCTTCTTAAAGGGGGCTCCCGGATTCCGATAAGCCCCCCGCCCGCAGACCCCGACAACCAACGGCCAGGGTTGTCGGGAAGAGGCCCTTGTCCTCATCAACATGGGGACAAGGTGCTTTGGGGTGGGGGGGCCGCGTGGCCCCCCCTTCCCCAAGGCACCCCCATGTTGAGGGCACGCGGCCTGGTACGGCTCAGGAGGGGGGGCGCGCTCGCTCGCCCCCCTTTCCTGGCCGGCCGGGTAGCGTGCTCGGACAAGGGTCTGGTGTGGACTTGGGGGGAACCCCCACGCCGATTTTTTTCGGCGTTGGGGTTCCCCTTTAAGCCCATTCCAGGCGGCGGAGCCCGCGACGTCTCCTTCGCGGGCCCCGCCTACCTGTACACGCGCTCGAAATGGGCGGATTTGCCTCCGCCTTACGTGGGCGAGTCCGTTCATTTCAAAAGTTGAGCGAACTGTTTGCCCAACCTTGTTCGTCAAACAGTCCGCTCGTGTGTGGGCAAGTCCGCTCATGCAAATTTTGAGCGGACTGTTTGATGAAACTGTTTGCCGAACAAGGTTGGGCGAACAGTCCGCCCGTGTGTACGCGGCCTAAGTGTTTAAATCTGACCTGGTATCAGCAACTTGCAGTCTATGTATAGCAGAATTGGAATTAGAGAGGAAGAAGCAATAACACAAGACAATTGGGTAATATCCTAAGAGGAAGCATGCTGATCGGAAGAGAAAGCAGTGACAAATAAATGCGCTCATCACTGTGCTGCTTCTCCTTTTAATGTCCAATCACAGGCTGGCAGGCTGGAATGAATTTCAGGACAATCTGGGCTCAGTGGAAGTGGGTTTAATGATTTTGGTCATCAGGCTGTGGGCCATTAGAAAAAGAATGAACACAGGAACAACCTTCTGATTGAAGCTGAATGTAACAACAAAAGCTGATTTTGTTATTGTATCTTTTAATTCACTATTAATTTATATCTACTTTTTTTCCTGGAGTTCTGCTTTAACCTCACCGCGAAGGTAATTTAATCCTGAAAATGAATCCTTAACAGTTGAACGACATTTAACATATACTGTAACTCTAACCTTAATTCTTGACAAATTACTTAACATTAGCAGCACTGAACTTAGAAATATACCTAGGCCTTTGATAAGAATAAGAACTCAGAATCTCCCCATGAATATTTCTAGAAGAGTGTTTGCCTAATTAATTAATTTAATTAAATAAGCTATTTAATTAATTCATGATACTCAAAGCAAACACACCCATTCATCTGCCTCTATACTGTATGCTAGTGCTACTCATTTGCATTTCTGGCTGTGGCCATCTTGAATAAGGGCAGATGATTCATTTAGCATTCTCTTCCTGGAATTCATCTGCCCTTAGCTCAGGCATAGTAACAGGAGGGCATGTTTAGGTGAAAAAAAAACCTCCTGAAGACTCCTGGGATTTGTGACATCAATTGCCCAGCTCTGGAAAGTAATAAAAAAAAAAAAGTAAAAAAAAAAAAAGTAAAAAAAAAAAAAAAAAAGGTATACTTTCCTACAGTATCTATTTGCTGATGCTAGCAGCGTGAGGATTAAAGAGTGAATAAAGTGCTGCTTTAAAGTGGCTGTATACCCACAAAAAAAAAAAAAAAAAAAAAGACCGAAGGCAAAGGCAAAATGGACCTAGTACGTACAAGCATACTAACTCATTATGAAAAACTTACATTAGAACGCAGCGTCGGCATCCCGATCACCGTCGAGGGAGCTCAGATTTTCCCCATCGGCCTTTCCTCCAGGTTCACGACTCCGGTGCTGAGTGGCTGGAGTTGGGATGATGTCACTCCCACACATGCGTATGGGAGTCTAATTTCTGAAGAGGAGCTCTTAATTTCCGGGAGCATCCGACAGACCTTCGCGCATGTGCCGCGGATGTCAGCGCCTGCATGCAAGGTGAATATCTCCTAAACCGTACAGGTTTAGGAGATATTTATTTTACCTACAGGTAAGCCTTATTATAGACTTACCTGTAGGTAAAAATCACCTACAGGGGTATACAACCACTTTAACAGGTGAAAGTCTCCCATTTGCTCCCTTTTGATTGGATAAAAATACCATTTAAATCTTTTGACATATTCATTCAATATACCCTCCACCTCCGAAAAAATACAATAAAATTCACCTACATTTGATCTCCATCCTGTCTCTATGTGATCTGCACATTAAATCTTCCCCTTCCTTATTCTGCACATCTGAAAATAACCCCTCATCTTCATGTTCCCACTGTATGTGGCCTCTACATGATCTTTATCCCTCCTCTCTATCTGCGTATGACCTGTATAAGCCTTATCTAGTGCACCATTATGAAGTTCCATTACCTAATGGCTGGCAGTTTTCATTAACTTCTTTTTGCAGCAGAGCTCTTGGCACTGATCCTATTCTACTCTTTTGGGACATGTGGTCCTGCTGGCTGCAGTGTTTCTCCCAACAAGCCTTACATCATTATCGTGTCCTGTAGTGACTAGGTGTCAGCAGGGGAAACCACAGCCACCAGTGTGTGTGTGTGTGGGGACACACTATTCGACCTGCTTGAGTCATTTAATAGCATTGGCACTGGGGGCTTTGCTATAAAGCAGAGTTTCAACAAACAGGTAAGTATGAAGTAATTTTCTTTACAGGGTAGTGTTTTTGCCATTTTTATAATCCCCTTGAGAGAGCTGCTTTAGGTTTTTTTTCTGGGCCTTTGTATCTCGTTACTATTTTGCCTATTACAAGGACGGATTATTGCACTTCATTTATGGCAATATGCACTAATCTACTTAAATTGCTTAGTTTAATTGTTTAACGTATGGCCATAATAGCATCCAAAACGAAAGTGGGTTTCCCAAAGCAATCAGTCAGATATTATTCTGCTGGTGCAGGTTAAATATTAAAAGGAAATAGCCAACTGGGGTAATGAGATGCTTTTCTTTTAGACAATATTTACACAACAGGCCACGGCATTAATACATTAAAATGATATAGCCATGGTGTTCCACAAACAGGAAGACCTCAAACCTAATGCTTCCTTGGAGTCCAAGCACTGAAATGCAATAGACCTCATTATTGTGCCTGTACTGCAATACCTGTCTTTTGAAACACAAGTTTTCAGTAGAAGCTCTCTAGGTATGGCTGTACTGCAATACCTGATTTTAACAGCAGGAAAAAGAGGAGAACGAATTTCTGTGTTATATGCAAGCGTGAAAAAAATTATTCTCAACTTTCTTTCAAATAGCCTTACTTAGAATGCTTCATATCAAACGTGGCAATTTTAGTCCCATTCTGCCAAAGATCAAATATGTATTGGACAAATTGGGCTCACAAATCTGTTATATAAGGGTTTTTCAAATTCTGGATGCTTCACAAGCGCTGCTGAATATATTTGAGTAATGAAACAAAAATTCCACAGCTCCTTTTTTGATCTGAAGACATCTATAAAGAACTATAAATGCCAAAATATCTTTAAATCAACTAGGAGGTTCCTATTCTACAATAGGCAATGCTGGAACGTACAAGCAAGTTCTTGTTTCACTGGCTGCAGATAAACCTGAAGCATTTCACATTCATGTTAATTTATTTCATCATAAACATTGGTAATATAAATTAATTCAGTATGAAAACACAGTATACAGGTATGTCCTGTGGGGATAAAGTACAATTTCATTTTTGTCAAACTAATTTACTGTTTAACACATCTTAAAACAAAACAGAAAAACTGCAAAGTTAAATTAAATATGGTTAATATGATTTTAAAACAATTCAGCCTTGGGTAGTTTCTGCTTATGGCTGATTTTACATTTAACATACGAATATTGTACTGATATATTAGAAATATCCCCAGAAATGACATGGGCTTAATATTTAAACACTTGAAGTGGAAAGTAAAGCAAGAAAACTGTAGCAATTGCATATCAGTTTACAGTGTTAAAGTGTATATCAACCTAAAACGTATTTTCATCATGTTAGGCATCATGCCTCACTGTACAGTTTTTATGAAAAAAAAACACTTTTTTGATTCTGTTGAAAAATACTTTACCTGGAAATCCTGCCAGTAACAGCACTTCTTGTGGCAGGATGATATTTCTAAGCCACTGCCCCACAATTACCAGCAGCATTGTTAGCCTGCTGTGCATGTCTCTTAAGTTGGTCACTGACCTGCCAATTAAGTCTTCCCAACTGCCTACTGAAGAAACCTGCATTGGGTAACAATGCTAAATTGCTAATTATGGGGCAGTGGCTTAGCATTGGTGGCTTTGAACAGAGAGTGCTGTTACTGGAAGCATCTGTAGGCAGGAAACTGGGCAACAGAGTAAAAAAGAAAAACAAAATGGTTGCATAAGTGTGCACACCCTCCTATAACTGGGGATATTGTTGTGTTCAGAATTAAGCAATCACATTCAAACTCGTGTTAAAACAGGAGTCAGCACACTCCTGCCATCATTTAAAGTGCCTTTGATGAATCCCAAATAAAAGTTCAGCTGTTCTAGTAGGTCTTTCCTGACATTTTCTTAGTCGCATCCTACAGCAAAAGCTGTGGTCCGCAGAGAGTTTCCAAAGCATCAGAGGAATCTCATTGTTAAAAGCTATTAGTCAGGAGAAGGGTACAAAAGAATTTCAAAGGCATTAGATATACCCTGGAACACAGTGAAGACAGTCATCATCAAGTGGAGAAACTATGGCACAACAGTGACATTACCGAGAACTGGATGTCCCTCCAACATCGATGAAAAGGCAAGAAGAAAACTGGCCAGGGAGGCTGCCAAGAGACCTACAGCAACATTAAAGGAGCTGCAGGAATTTAACAAAGAAAAACATCCAAGCCCAGCTAAATTTTGCAAAAACACATCTGAAGTCTCCCAAAATTGCAAAAGATGTTCGGCGTAAAAACAATACTGCACATCACTAAAAGAACACCATACCCCCAGTGAAGCATGGTGGTGGCAGCATCATGCTTTGGGACTGTTTTTCTTCAGCTGGAACAGGGGCCTTAGTCAAGGTAGAGGGAATTATGAACAGTTCCATAAATCAGTCAATATTGGCATAAAATCTTCAGGCTTCTGCTAGAAAGCTGAACATGGAGGAACTTTCAGAATGACAATGACTCAAAGCATACATCCAAATCAACAAAGGAAAGATTAACGTTTTGGAATGCCCCGACCAGAGCCCAGACCTGATTCCAATTTAAAATCTGACAGATTTGGAGTGCATTTGCAAAGAGTGGGCAAATGCTACCAAGTCAAAAAGACTGAGTGCTGTAAGGAGATCAAAAGGTGCATCACCAAAGTATTAGTTTAAGGGTGTGCATACTTATTCAACCATGTTATTTTACTTTTGTATTTTTACTTCTCTCCCCCAAAAAGATTTCAGTTTGTTTTTCTTTCAACTGAGTTGTACAGTTTATAGGTCAAATTAAAGGTGAAAAATTCTGAAATTTAGAAATCTAAAGATAAATGAGATAAAGAGTCACTACACTCACTAAATTAAGCCAATGAAGTCAGAAATTCTGTCAAATTTCTTCAGTCCCGGTCAGAATCAAGAGTGAGGAATACATTCCTGAAGCTTGCAATCAAAAATGGAAGCTCTCAGGTGCCTATCATTTATTTTAACCACTTCAGCCCTGGGAAAGATTTACCCCCTTCCTGACCAGAGCAATTTTTGCGATATGGCACTGCATTGCTTTAACTGATAACTAAAAAAAAAGTGACAAAAAAAAATAATAATAATTTCTTCCTCATTTCAGGCCGATATGTATTCTTCTACATATTTTTGGTAAAAAATAAAAAAAATTTAAATCACAATAAGCGTATATTGATTGGTTCGTGCAAAAATTATAGTGTCTACAAAATATGGGATACATTTATGCTATTTTAATTATTAGTAATGGCGGCGATCTGCGATTTTTATTGTGACTGTGACATTGTGGCAGACACATCGTACATTTTTGACACTATTTTGGGACCAGTGACAATTATACGGCAATCAGTTCTATAAAAATGCCCTGGTTACTGTGTAAATGACACTGGCAGGGAGGGGGTTAAACACTAGGGGCGATCAAAGGGTTAACTGTGTTCCCTTGGTGTGTTCTAACTTTAGGGGGGATGGGCTCACTAGGACATGACAGAGATTACTGCTCCCGATGACAGGGAGCAGTAGATCCCTGTCAGCTTACTAGGCAGAACAGGGAAATGCCTTGTTTACATAGGCATCGCCCTGTTCTGCCTCTCCGATCGTGGGCCACTGGCAGACATTGAGTCTGTGGGGTGCACGGGCCCGTTCACACACCCACTAGCCCGCAATTTAAAGAAGGACATACAGGTAGGCCATTTACGCAGCCGTGCCATTGTGCTGAAATATATAGTTGTGCGCTGGATGGCAAGTGGTTAAAGGACCGAAATACAAAAAAAATACACATTATTGCAACAGATCAACACTTTTTATACACTATATTACCAAAAGTTTGGGACGCCTGCCTTTATATACACATGACCTTAGCATGTGATCCTTAGCAGCTGTAACAGCTTTAACTCTTCTGGAAAGGCTCTGTGCAGGCCAGTCAAGTTCCTCCACCCCAAACACGCTCATCAAGGTCTTTAAGGACCTCGCTTGTGCACTGGCCATCCCCTAACTGTTCCCACAAAGATGGGAACATGAAATTGTCCAAAATATCTTGGTATGTTGACGCCTTAAGTGTTCCCTTTACTGGAACTAAGGGCCAAGCCTAACCCCTGAAAGGCAACCCCACACCATAACCACCCCCCTCCCACCAAATGATTTTGACCAGTAAAGGTCCATAAAGATATGGATGAGTGAGTTTGGGGTGGAGGAAGATCTATAAAGATATGGATGAACGAGTTTGGGGTGGAGGAACTTGACTGGCCTGCATAGGGTCCTGACCGCAACCCAATTAGAATGAAGATTGCAAGCCAGGCCTTTTCATCCAACATCGGTACCTGACCTGACAAATGTGTTTCTGGAAGAATGGTCAAACATTCCCATAGACACACTCCTAAGCTTTGCGAACAGCCTTCCCAGAAGAGTTGAAGCTGTTATAGCTGCAAAGTGTGTGCCAACTCAATAATGAACCCTACGGACTAAGACTGGGAAGCCATTAAACCTCATGTGCGTGTAAAGGCAGCGTTCCAATACTTTTGGTAATATAGTGTAAAATTCATAACTTCTGGTAAAGGGATTATTTATTTTTAGTTTAAAGTAAAGCAGAGGATAGGAAACAAAGCCTTGTTAGTTTGTTATCATCATCTGTGTCATGGTCTCTTTTTTCCCTACTGGTTAAAGAAACATACCTAAGTAATACATATGTTCTCACTTCATTAACAGATCAAAGGTTTGTGACCTTCTTGCAGACATTACCTCTCACTTCCAATCCTGGTGTCAGGAGCAAAGGGATACAGATAGAAGACTCACAGAAGTTTTATCCACACTCTTATGAAAAATTAAATGGTAGTAGTTGGGCGTTAAACATGTGGCAGGAGTAAAGCCTAACTCCATCTTTAGCTAAATGTTACATGTGTATTTATGGTTTAAATAATAAAATAGTTTCTATGCAACCCTGCCAGCCCCAAAGTCTCCCTGCGACAGCATTAGGAGGTTCTTCTCCCCTCTCGCAGCTGGTTGGCAAATTTAAAATTGGCTTGGAAGGCGGAGCTCTGCTCATGCAGCTCTTTCATTCTTTCACAGAGATCTGTGAATTAACCACTATCTACAAAACTTTTATCAGTGGAACAGAAGTACTGTATGCGCACGTAGTCATTTGGAACTTGATCCAGCTCTGCATTTGAAAGCCCGTATACAGAAAGGGGTAGGGCCCTGGAGGAAGAGTTTGCAGGAGCCGGACATTGCATCCATGGATGTAATGCTTTGGAGGCTCCTGTGAAATAAAAAATAATAAAATATCATAAATTATAATAAAGTCAAATGTGGCCTTTAAACCAGGCAAGCAGCGATTTTTTTTTACACAGTATGCTAAAAGGAACATGTTTTTGCTGTTCTCCAAATGATGGTTAACCACTTCAACCCCTGGAGGATTTGCCCCCTTTCTGACCAGGCACATTTTTGTGATACGGCACTGCGTCACTTTAACTGACAATTGCGCAGTCATGCGACATTGTACCCAAACAAAATTGATGTCCATTTTCCCCCACAAATAGAGATTTCTTTTGGTGGTATTTGATCACCTCTGCGGTTTTTATTTTTTGGACTATAAACAAAAAAAGAGAGATACTTTAAAAAAAACAAAAAATACAATGTTTTGTACTTTTTGAAATAATAAATATCCTAAAAATGTAAAGTTTAGGCCGATATGTATTCTACATAAAAAAAAATTGCAATAAGCGTATATTGATTGGTGTGCACAAAAGTTATAGCGTCTACAAAATAGGAGATAGATTCATGGCATTTTTATTTTTTACTAGTAATGGCAGTGAATAGAAATTTTATTCGTGACTGACATTGTGGCGCACAGATCGGACCCTTTTGACACTATTTTGGGACCAGGACATTTATACAATGATCAGAGCTAAAAATAGCCATTGATTACTGTATAAATGTCATTGGCAGGGAAGTTAACACTAGGAGGCGATCAAGGGGTTAACTGTGTTCCCTAAGTGTATTCTAACTGGGGGGGACTGACTAGGGGAGGAGACCGATAAGTGTTCCTACTTAGTAGGAGCACACAATCTGTCTCCTCTACACACACAGATCTCGGTTCTCGCTCTGTCACTAGTGATTGCAGATGCCCTTCAGTCATCGTGCCCACCATTCATGTGCATTGGCTTCAGGGATACGCTGCGCCTGCTAAAGTGCCTTAAAGAGCCAATGTACAGCTATGACGGCTTGCGCAGGGGAATCAGCCTGCCACAGTGTAACTGCGGCGGCTGGTCGGAAAGGGGTTAAGCACCAAAACATACTCCTAGGGATTTATTATATTTTACTACCTGTAACCTCAGTTGAAATGTATACTGAAGATTTAATGAATGAACAATGTGTACACAGACAATGTTTGGGCACAAACCATAGCAGTTGTATCTAAGTTACAGTAGATGGTCAGGGCCACTAAAGAATAAAACAGAGAAGTGGCCCCATGTCATCCCCGACGACACCCATTTGTTTAATATATATATTTTTTTTTTACTATTAATAGAGGGCTATGGTGATTATTAAGTACTGTACATGTCTCTCTATGGCTTTGCTGGTTCTGTTTTGTGTTTCAGGTACAAGCTGCCTGCTGTTGCTAGGAAGATATGCCTCAGCTGCTGAGCACTGGATTAGTGACAACTCCTTTGGCAAGAAACATCTAGCTAATGAGTGTAACCTTTTACGTGTATCCGCTTCTGTCACTCGGCATTTACCTCAGGTCTGTCAGTTGGACTCACCTCTGGATTCTCCTCTGTCTACCTTCTGGATCATTTGACCTGCTCTCCCACCCCCTATTTTCTCTTGTTGCAGTCCCTCTTCATGTGGGTAATGTCACCCACTGTGTGGGTGGACAGTGGTTGGTATGCTGTTACTTGGTTGGTAAAAGATATTAATGCTTGCATCTTATGCCACATACACACGACCAGACTTTCTGTCAGAATAAACTCTGACGGTCTTTCCGACAGTGTTCAGCTGAAACTGACTTGCCTACACATGATCACACCAATGTCCGTTTGTTTGGAACGTGATGACGTACAATGGGACTAGAAAATGAAGTTCAATAGCCAGTAGCCAATAGCTGCCCTTGCGTCGCATTTGGTCCCTCGGAATAACATACAGACAAACTGTTTTCCAGATAGGAATTGATTCCGTCGGAAAGATTTAAAACATGTTCTATTTCTAGGTCCGTCAGAATTTTTGAGAAAAAAAGTCAGATGAAGGCCACACAGGATCGGAATATCCGATTAAATGATTCCATCAAACCTTTTCTGACGGAAAGTCTGGTCGTGTGTACATGGCATTAATGACTAAGCATGTTGGTCTGTTATTGGTTAACAACCGTTCTCTTTGATATTTAAGGTCCATCTTTTTGGGTAATTTCCCCCACTTCGTGGGTGGACAGTGGTTGGTATAAGATATTTCTGCTTTAGTCTTAGTATATTAGCATGTTGGTCTGTTAATGGTTAACAGCGATTCTGTTTGGTATTAAAGGTTAAAGTTTATTTCATAATTAAAATAGTTTTAAAAGCAATCAAGGGGCCGTGGCCTAAACTTTTCCACAATCCTTGTTGTGTGTTTATTATATATTTTAGGTATGTTCTTCTGTATGAAGGATGGCAATCTCATGTGGTTTATATGTGGAATAACAGTGTTACTGTGAATTACCAACCTATTTAGTAAGAAAATGCAAATGTAAATGTGCAAATTTTATTGGATGATGTAAATTATAAACCAAATTATAACAATAAATCATCCTTCCTGTTTCACTATGATGTAAAAAGAGACCAACATGTGCAGCGAGAGAGAGACAGAAACAGAGGCTAAAAGTGGTGATAATTTCTACTAATGCTGGCCATACACTAGTAGATTTTCAAACATTGGTGTGCAATTTCTCAGTACATTGTACATTCGGTACACTAACCTGACAAATGTAATTCAAAAGTGCTTCAACGTTTTGTTTGATTTTAACATTCGATTTTGAAATAAATTGACTTTCCTGAAGAAAAGCACTTACAATGTTAGAAAAATTTGTTTGAGAATTTTTTTTTCTTACTGCTTCTTCGAATTTTGCAATCACTGTGGTTGAAAAAAAAAAATGTTGATTTGATCTCTATAACTATTAGAAAATCAAATAAATCTTCTTAAAATGAAATTTTGTAAAACAATATTCTACTAGTATATGGCCAGCTTTATTATGGCTAAACAAAGCTTCCATTGTCAGTGCTGAATGAGGGCTCCAGGTAGTAAACACAAAATAAAGAAATCTGTCCATCGCTCTTGTTCTATTGTTTTCAATAACATATTTACATGCGTGCTTCCATAATTATCACACCTGGCACAGAGAGGACAAGAATATACCCTGCAACTTCTGGTGTAATCATTTCTGGTCTGTCATTTCACACACACAGCAGCAACATAAATATGTACAAAAATAGAGAGCAAATTCTAAAGCAAAAAGCTTAAAAAGAAAATCTGTTTGAAGGTGCCGATAATGGGAATTTCGCCGTTTACAACTACTTTCTAATCTATTAAACGACTGTGAAAATTGATGCGCTGTATGAAGTGCCTTTATTTACTTGAAACGGAAAAACTGTTTATGTTGAAGCTTTTTATTTTTCTAAAATACAGAATGTGGTTGTTAGAAAAGTTGCTGTTTCTCTCCATCTGTGGGTCAGATGCGATGTCTAGGAAGCCAAGTGTGTTCATTTGATGACACTAGCTTCCTACGAAGCAAATGTGCCTAATGTATTTACTATGCACAGTTTTCTATTACACTGTAATGAAACTTTATAGGTGAAATGTAAACACTTGCATGCATACATTGATGATGTCTTTGCTTTTCAAGTGTTCCATTATCCAGAGAAGATACATGTTTGTAATATAAATATGCAAATGCTGCATCAACACTGCCAATAATTCCTATTCTGAGACAGGAGCAGTGGCTTGACGGTTCTTAAAGCAGTATTAAACAGAAAAGCAAACATTTACTATATTGTGGTTTACCAACTCTTAGATGTTGTGGTTACATTCGTTTTCTTCTTTGCCCTGGTTCACATTGGTAGGATTTGACATGTCAAATCGCTGGCAATGGCGCTACACCGATTTCAAAAAGTAGTTTCTGTACTAATTTTTGTTGTATTTCTGCACAGATGTCTCTGAAATCGCGGCCGAAATCGGGACTGACATTCGGGAGTGAAATCATGCATGTTCAGCTGTACTTGCATGGCTTCATTCCCACAGCTCAGTATAAACCTGGGCTTAAGGCGTTCTTTCTTTTGCTTACAATGATTCGTTTTTTATTCATTTATTGAAAACTTTTATCCCAAAAAGAACAGATTGTTTGCGGTAACTGCTTATAAAACGTTCTGGAGTTCTGCTTCAATTTATTTGTGTATTTACATATGCTAGTACATCTAACGCTCCCCCACCCCCCAGACTGACAATGCTGATATCCAAAGGTACCCACCTCCCCCGTGCTTTTCATTCAGAGTGGGGGCACTCTAATACAGGAGGTGTATTACTGGACAGATCACCAGGTGAAAAACAGAGGTAGTGGTGGTTGGTACATTTTTGGTTTACCACCACTTTAATTTAAAGACAGACATGAAAATGTGGAAAAAGAAAAGCCAACATTTTTTATTTGGTCTTTCAAAACAAAGGGCATATGACTTTGCAGCATTTAACAATCCTAATTTGAAATACACATGAAGGATGATGAGATTCACTAATTCTAGAAAACATTACCTAACAACCTAACGTGCTAATTATCCCTTTAATGCTTTTATTTGCTATTCCAAGAACAGATTTGTACAGGAGCTTAAAGACTGCAGGGCCGCACCCGTTCACACCATAAGGCTGGATTCACTCCTATGCATTTTTTGTGCTTTTTGCATTTTGCAGATTTGCACTACAGAATGTGTTCCATAGGAAACCATGTTAAATGGACTGCAGTGCAAATCTGCAAAAAGCACTAAAATTGCATAGCTGTGAATCCAGCCTAATTCAGTTTGGGAAAGGCACATTTTCCACATTGCAGGCGAACGCGCTACCCTTGTGAGAAGCATGCAGGTGTTATAAGAACCCCAAAAGCATCTTGCAAATGCATCATGCTTGGAGCCAGCATATCGTACGATACTACAGTATTGTGCGATTTGGTGTGGACGTTCTGAAAAAGTATAGCTTGTGCTGCTTTTTCTGTGTTCCAGTGCATTTTGCAGCCCACTCAAATGATGTACAACTATATACAGTACAAAAATCACAAAAGTACAAAACATAAACAAGTTTATGCTTAGTACCTTCTGTGTATAAGCATATACACAGTTAGGACCAGCAGCTATCTATTATATTCACTTTTGCACATGGTGTTTTATTTTAGTTTTTTCCAAATATCCCAAAGTGTTTAATCTCCAAGTTAATTCATTGCTACATCTGAACCAGTCGGTAGTACTGACATTTACTAATGCCGCGTACACACGACCAGACTTTTCAACATCAAAAGTCTGACGGAATGATTCCGGCAGACTATTCGATCGTGTGTGGGCTGCAGCGGACTTTTGATTTGCAAAAGTCTGACAGACTTTAGAAATGGAACATGTTTCAAATTTTTCCACCAGAACTCTGCCGGACCCAGTTCCTACCGAGAAATCCGCTCGTGTGTGTGCTAGTCCGACGGACAAAAACCGATGCGAGGGGAGCTGATGGCTACTGGCTATGAACTTACTTATTCTAGTCTGGTCGTACGTCATCACATTCGAATCCGTCAGACTTTGGTGTGATTGTGTGTGGCCAAGTCCGTTCATTCGGAAAGTCCGTCAGAACTCCGTCGAAAGTCTGTCGGACCTAAGTCTGGTCGTGTGTACGCGGCATAAGGATAATACAAATCAGGAACCCTTTCTTGACCTCGGGTGTCCCTAGCTAACTTTAGAGAATATAAATTTATGGTGTTTCTGTTTAGACTAAAGAAGTCAGCTGGCCCACATCCCTGAATTGAATGATAAATCACTAAAAATTGGTTTCCTCTAATTGGGACTTTAAACGGGACGCTGATATTGTTATCAAAATGTTACTTATTTATTGAATAGAGTAAAAAATATCACAGTTGGTGCAAGACATAGAAATACAGGATGCAAGAGAGGGGATCAGATACAATGTAAAAAATTACAATGCATGTAAACCAATACTCAATTGAAAGCAATGTAACAAGAGATAACCCAACACGTTTCAAATCTATTGTAATAGTTCTCTTCTTCGGGGGTAAATGGTTACATCAAGACAATAATGCGTTTACAATTGGAAAAACATAAGTGTAAAAATACATAGTCATGAGGGACGTGCACACTCATGTGGATACTGGCACTAATACAGTGATCAGTGGTAATACTGCACACTGTACTGATGGCACTGGCTGAAAAGGTTTAACATCAAGGAGCAAGCAAGGGGCTAACTGTGTGTCTACCAAGTGTAATGTATGCTGCTTTTTCTCCCTGAAATCAGAAACGAGGGATTAGATCAGACAGATCGCTGTCTGTGCACAGACAGCTGTGTGTTTGTCAACACAGGACTCTGTGCTGTGACTGGTCACAGCTGATCAGCAGATTTCAGCCATAAATCATTGGCCGAAATCCATTGACAAACTTGTGTTGTGTCCAATTACAATTTAGGTCAGCAGGGGGTGCATGCACACATGCTGCCAAACCAGAAGGTACACTGCGTTGTACAGGTACGGCGTGGTGACTCACATTACATCTACTGTGAGTGGGTCAGCAAGAGGTTGCTCCCTACACACACAAATTACACATAGAGTACACATGAGTACACATGTGTACCACACACACTGTGTTACTGCACATTTTGTGTGTTGGTGAACTGCATTTGTAACATGCTGCAGTGCAATAAAATGTATGCTTGGATCATTTTATCCCAACAAACAGCAATGCGGAACACTGCACTGAAGATCAGTGATAGGCACAAGGCATAGGAGTAAAGCCAACTTTCAGAGTTATAGTGTTGGTTGTATATTTACAATTTTCCCATATGTTCAATTGTCATAGTTTCTCAAAAAGGTCACAACGTACAGTTTACAAATATTTGTTATTTATTAACTGAATGCTCTTTTTCAGAAAATGTATGGTTTGTGGAGTCTTTCACAATCTCTGAAAGCTGTATTTGAAAAAATAAAAATAAAAAGGAGTATATTGCAAAAAATGGTCTGGCCACCTGATGTCAAAAATGGAGCTTAGGGCCTGGCAGAAAAATAGTTAAATGATACAAAACTGGCCTTTTATACCAAATGACACTGCTCACTGTTATGTATTATTTACCAGGGCTTTTATATTACATCTGGAGTTTGGAGTCCACTGAATCATATATATGTAAATACATGACTCCAGACCGCTGTGGCATGCACATGTAAAAAATGAACTGTAGCATAGCTTTGTAATAATGCCTCATAGGAGAAGACTACCAGTCACAGTAAAAGAAACCTCAAAATGATCATATTGCATTTGTATGTCTGTGCAACAATTAAGAGAATAACAGGTGTAAAGGCTAAAATTATCTGTATTATTTGCATATTACAGGTAACAATTAGCCCATTTGTAGCTGTTCAACCAAGCAAATAATTTAGCTGTCAAGATATTTTTTGAGCATTTACAGCTGCAGTAAACAGAGTGTGATCTACGCCGCAGCTCTATTTTAGTGCAATTATTACTTAAGAAATCTTAAAGTGTAATATAAAAAGAAAAAAAAAGAAATACACACAAACACAATAATGACTTGAGAACGGGCTTAAGCTCTTGGAAGGTAGATGGAAGTTTAGAGGAGATGCAGAACTGTACAATGTCACATTTATTTATAGTAGTCAGTCATGATGCTAAATTGTTACTAAGCTGTACTTCTCCTGAATTACAAATGTGAAGGAGAACAGTGTGATGCCTGTCCTTTTTTTTCACCTAACTTACAGCATATAACAGAAATGTTTATACTACAATGCCATGCTGACAGATTCACCAAATAGCATAACATTGTCATTTTTATGCGTTTCCAAAGCCATTACAGCAGCCTGCAGGCATTTCAATAATATTGGACTTGTTTTTTTTGTTTTTTATGTTTTGGGGTCAATTTCATTTATTTTTTTAAGTTTACATGTTTATAAAAGCATAGTTTATATCTGTGCATATTGTCACTTTTTTAAATATTCAACCAAACATTAGATCTTCATACAAATGGCTCATACACACGATCCAAAAATCATACGAAAAATACAGATTTCAAAGCGATCGTACGATAATCTAATCGTTAGTACATAGCTTTCGATAGCTGATTACGGCAGTTCTTCCAATATTATCCAATGGGACAAGCATGAAAACTTTTCTCATACGATACCAAACCGTGCGATTTTTATTTAATCAGCACAGTTGTCGTCTGAAAATATTATTATTATTCATGATTTATAAAGCGCCAACAGTTTACACAATGTAGAGGGGGGACAGCAAAATTACAGTACAGTTCAATACAGAAGGGACAGGAGGGCCCTGCTCGTACAGCTTACATTCTAAAGGGAGGGGGTGGTGGTACAAAAGGTAATAGATGTGGGGAATGGTTTTATGAGGGTGGCTCGAGGACAGTTGTTAGGTGGGTGTGGGATAGGCTTCCCTGAATAAAAGGTGGACAGGTTAGGGGCTATGATCAGATATACCAGGGCAGGGAGTTCAAGAGGATGGGAGAGGCTCTGGAGAAGCCCTGAAGACAAGCATGAGAGGAGGTAACAAGGGTGCTAGAGAGCAGGATGTCCTGGGAGGAGCGGAAGGGATGATTTGGGCAATATCTGCAGATGAGGTTGGTAATGTAGCTGGGGGCGATGTTTTGGATGGTCTTGTATGTTGTGCTTAGCATTTTGAATTTTATACGGTGGGGTAGGGGAATCCAGTGAAGGGATTGGCAGAGAGGGGCAGCAGTCACAGATCGATTAGTGAGGTGTATTAGTCTAGCAGCAGCATTCATAATATACTGAATGAGTTGCTTTGTGGTGTCATTGGTCAGGAAGGGTCGAATTCTAGAGATATTTCGGAGGTTAAGGCAGCAGGATTTAGCCAGTGATTGGATGTGGGGGCTGAAGGAGAGGTCAGAGTCAAGGATTACACCCAGCACCCTGGCATGTGTGGAGGGAACAATGGTTGTGCTGTTGATCTTAATGGTAAAGTCATAGGAGGAAATATAACAAGTTCAGTTTTAGAAAGATTGAGTTTGAGAAAGTGGTGTGACATCCATACAATATAATACACTACACTACAACACATTACATCACTTCCGAAATTTTATTAGGTCGTACACAAATTTACATAACTTCAGTAACCTACAGATAAAGTGATATACTAGAATAAAAATACAAGGGCATACATCTTTATTTAAAGATTTACTAACCCTTGGGCTCAAAAGTTGGTATTGCCCTCTTTAGCAGAAATTACTTAGTACTAGTGACTAGTATTTTGCATAATGACCCACTAGTCTCTGACATCCACTCGGTGACATTTGAGCTGCCAATTTTAAATGCCCAATCACAGCACATCGTTCCAGAAGGCCTTTGCCTATACAGTATGTTAACAAACTTTTCTTATTCAAATATTCTTTTTGGACAATCATTTACACAGTTTAAATTGGTGCAATCTCTATATGATGGAAGATGCATGCACTTTGACACTAAATGTTACAAGAGTTACCTGCACACGCCCCAATTCAATTTTAATGATTTTGGAGCATCAAAGCTTGGGCTGAATTTTCTTGGCCAGTCAGTCTTGGAGGAATTAACAGTTGTTTGAAATCTATGCAAAATCTATTCCACTTCTTCAATTCCACTTCTGGAATTGATTAAAAAAACATTTTTCAACCCTTCTCTAGACTCCTGGTAATCAACAACCTTCTTTAGGAGAGCTATTTTAATCTTGGCACAATGACACAAGACGCTTCAATAGCAAATAGAGCACAGGATCCTGGATATATGAGGTTAAAATAAAGCTGGCCATACATTGTACAATTTTCTTATTCAATTTCCTTTAGATTTACCTTTAACTGTGTAGTGCAAGGCGCTGCCTGATTGCATAAAAATTTAAAGTGTTTAGATTTGACCTCATATTATATTGTTTTGGTGAATCTAAAGTAAAGTTGTATAAGAAAATTGTATGATGCATGGCCAGCCCAAAGCTGAATACACACTATACAATTTCCTTTAGATTTACCAAAACCATATAATATGAGGTTAAACCTAAACACGTTCAGTTTGTATGTAATCAGACAGGCCCTTCTACTACATGGTTGAAGGTAAATCTAAAGGAAAACCAATAACAAAAATTTGTATAGTGTGTATCCAGCTTAAAGAAGAACTGCAGTCTGCTCACTTAATTTGTGATAAAAACATCTTTGCCATTCTGAAGCTTCCCGTCAACCACTTTGCATATTAATTTATATATATATACTGTGACTCTATACTTGCAAAATATGCTGCCAAATGCTGCCTCCAAGTCTGGCTGCATCTATTTTAACTGTGGGCAGCTGAAGTTGCTGCCTGTTCACTTCCTGGATTTACAGAGGCACACCTCCACCTCTGTAGCTCTTATTGGCCCTCTTATGACTCAGTTGCGGGCACTTCTCTTGGTGCAACATAGTGACATTTTGGCCCCATAGACTTCAAAAGGGGCGCATGAAAAACACAAAGTAAAAAGCTACTTTTTATATGTACAAATAAGCATTTCCAATATGTTAAACTATGAGAATGACTATGCACTGTCAAATGTATGTGCCATTTTTAAGTCCTCTCTATTTGTAGACACCGTTTGAATGGAGGTGTAATGTTACATGGATGTGCACGTTTCAAGTCATTATCTATCTAGCTATCTATATATATATATATATATATATATATATATATATATATATATATATATATAAAGATATACATGCACATACATATACGGTATATATTGGATCCTACAGAAATGAAAATGAATGAGAACTGTATCAAACATATAAATATGACTTTTTATCCCTTAAAGTAGAAGTTCAACATAATACTAAAATCTCTAAATCTACTGGCATAAACAAATCAAGACTAACCAAGACAAACTGAGACTAACCTATCTAGCCCTGTGAAGAAGAAATTGCTATACATACCTTTTCTGAAGCCTGTCTGGTCCAGCCTCATGCTGAGCTGTCAGTGGCGGCTTCTCTTGTGGAGGTGGGTGCTGAGGAGGCAGTTGACAAAAGAAGCCCCATAGTAACTCTATGGTTGATGATACTTCCCAGCCATTGTCGCCTGTCTCTTCTGCAGAGTTTCCAATGCTGAAGACCGGAGCAGCTAAAAGGTATGTACAGCGATTTCTTCTTTACTGGGCTAGATACGTTAGTCTTATGCCGCGTACACACGATCGGACTTTACGGCAGACTTGGTCCGGCGGACAGGAATCCGTCAGACAATTCGATCGTGTGTGAACTCCAGCAGACTTTTTTTCTCCAAAAGTCAGACGGGCCTAGAAATAAAACACTTCAAATCTATCCGATGGACTCAAGTTCGACGGACTAAAAATCAGGAAACCATTCGTCTGTGTGCTAGTCTGATGGACCAAATACGACGCAAGGGCAGCAATTGGCTACTGGCTATTGAACTTCCTTGTTTAGTCCTGTTTACGTCATCACGTTCAAAACAAATGGACTTAGTCCTGTCGTGTGCGGCCAAGTCCGTTTCGTTCAGAAAGTCCATCGGGCCTCCGCCGAAAGTCCGCCGGGAAGACCGTCGGACCTAGTCCGTCGAAAAGTCTGGTCGTGTGTATGCGGCATTAGATTGTTGATGCAAGTAGATTTAGAGATTTTAAAAAACATTAACAAGCCATTCCAGAAAGAAGCACATGAGATAAATAACTGATTCATGCATATTTGTCAATAGGTTTTGTAAATGCATATGTCGTATATGATGTTTGTAACTAATTATATTCTGAGACGCGTGGCTTTGTGTGGAAAACAGTTAGCAGCAAAGAACTGCAAATAAATAAGCTTACTTATTTGCAATTTCTTCCTATTAACGGTTTACAACATGCATACACGCTCACTGTAATAAACAGAATATAACTATAAGGAAAAAAAAAAAAAAGAGTGGACCCATTACGCAACATACAAATCCTTTTGTTTTATGAACAGCACTGATATTTTATACTTTTCACTATGAAATAACTGTTGTAATCCACAAATTCTCAATTTCACTACTACAATGTACTAAATTCTCCAGAAATCAGCCAATGCATACATTTCCCCACCCGTGAAGAATTATTACTCACGGTCCAGTAAAACAGCTTACAGAAATCTAACATTGCCATAGCTTGTGAATTTCACCCCAATCACTACCGTGTCTCCTCAATTATACTTCCCAGGTAATGCAATAGTAAAAATGTATGACTGTGGCAGCAAAGCAATTATAAAAATTAATTAGTAGCCAAAGTTATTACAGTGCACTTCAAGCAGGTGGAAATTTCTGTCAAAAAACTGTACAGGTACGGGAAAATGAATGATACTGCTCAATGCTGATGTAAAGTATGTTAAAACAGGAAAGTCTGTATCATTTATTACAAAGAATATCTAAAAGTCAGCAGTCTGGCAAACAATACTATATTTGGCCAGCTACAGATTTTTACGTTTCTGTAATTCCTTAGTTATTCTCAATGGCAATGGAGACGTACATTCATAAAACAGAGTGTTTTGTACTGGCCCACAGGTGACCAAGGCATTGATGGCTGCCACATAGAAACGTGTTAACCTTTTAACAGGGTTTCACTTTTGTTACAAATTCATATTATATACAGTGTGTATATATAGAGCTATAAATTTGAACATGGGTTCCTTGTATGGTGAGAATTCTATACACTGCTTGTATACATAACACGCTAAGAAAAGTAATTGGCTTATTATAGCTTCCAGTTGTACGTTTATAACAGCACTAGAACTGATAGTGTAACTATAGTAGGAAAACCAACAACGCATCACTCAGGGGATTGTGAGCTTGTTAATATGCTTACTTTCCTCGGATAAGCAAACATTATTTGGGTGGCTGGAAAGCAACGCAATTGCATCTACGTACCAAAGTGGTGGCACAATGTCTGGTTTCAGCCGCCTCCTAGTCCTAGCCGCTTTGCGAGCCTAGGAGTTCTACAATGCAATTCATGATAAAGATCCATGGAAAATCAGTGAACTTCCATTCACCCATCTCTCCTTCACTGAATACATGCAGAATAGCTCAGCTCTGAGAACCTCTGGATTTAGACTTTCAGTGTGAAATCAGCACTGGCCAGTTAAGATGCAGATAAGGGCTCTCTGTTTCCACTGTGCACTGACTGTAGGCATGTTAAATTCCATAGGGGAATAGAGGGTGCAGAAAAACATAAATTAATAAATGTCTTATGTTAATATTTTCATCAATAACAGTAGTTTTAAAACCTTCAGGCCTGGGAGCAGGCTGCAAAGAGGACCACTGCTGTGTGTGAGCAAAAGTTTCTGTTGCTGTCCGACACAGCTGCTGCTGAGTCATGGCCACAGCTCTAGTAGAGTACCCATGCACTCGCCATGCTCTGATGCAGGCCCCTTTAAATCAATTTTTCATAATGTCCAGGGTTCCTGGACACACCAAGAGAAGATACATTCCTCTGCACCCCTCCATTAAAAAACTCAGGGAGACCACACCTGGTGAGGCAGAGGTATATGGGCATGTAAAATGTAGCTAGATGAGTTGACCTCCACTGTCAGAACAGAACCGCCATGCAGGTACAGCCTAATAGCATTTAGCATTTCCAAAAGACCCAGCAACTGTGAGATACACTACTCCATTTGCTACCAGAGTACTGCAGTTTTAGGGAATCGTCCTTGGATCCCTCCAGCTATTAGGCCGGGTTCACTATGCCTTGTCACGGAAGTAGGACAACTTCCGATCTGACTTTGCCCTGTGACTTCATGTCCCACTTCCATGCAACTTCAATGAATGGGATTCAACTTTGATTCAACCATACCAGACCATTTGCATCTGGTATGAATCTCGACTGGGGACGCCATGCTAAAAAAGAAACGCATGCTGACCCGCACCCCCCGCCCCCCAGTCTGGTATGGATTGTGAGGGGAAACCCTACATCAAAAAAAAAATCAGAACCTTCTAGTAGCATGCAGCCCAGCAAGTCAGGAAAGGGTGTGCCCCCCCTCCTGAAAACCTGTGTCGATGTCAGTGGTTGGACATCCCAACGCCCATCTTGGTACAGCCTGGACTTGGCTGCAGCAAGCCAGCAGTGAATATCTTATTACACCCAGCCCATATAGTTATGTTACCACAGCCACCCTGGACTTCAATGACAGGGATGCTTTTTATGAGACTAATTGCAAGCAGCTGTTTGTGTTCAGATCTGTTTTACTGAAGTAATGCTTTTCAGACTCTCTGTTGTTATAGAGCAGGGGTGGCCAACCCGCGGCTCCCGAGCTGCATGCGGCTCTTTGACCGGTTCCGTGCGGCTCTTACGTTACTTACGCTACTGGCTATGAACTTCCTTATTCGAGTCGAGTCGTACGTCATCATGTTCAAATCCGTCGGAGTTTGGTGTGATTGTGTGTGGCCAAGTCCGCCCATTCGGAAAGTCCGTCAGAATTGCAAAACATGCTTCAAATTTTTCGGCCAGAACTCTGCCGGACCCAGTTCCTACCGAGAAATTCGCTAGTGCAGCTATTGGCTACTCCTGGCTATGAACTTCCTTATTCGAGTCGAGTCGTATGTCATCACGTTCGAATCCGTCTGAGTTTGTTTCAAATTTTTCGGCCAGAACTCTGCCGGACCCAGTTCCTACCGAGAAATTCGCTAGTGCAGCTATTGGCTACTCCTGGCTATGAACTTCCTTATTCGAGTCGAGTCGTATGTCATCACGTTCGAATCCGTCGGAGTTTGTTTCAAATTTTTCGGCCATAACTCTGCCGCTCTCATACACACCTCCGCTCACCCCTCACTCTCACTACCCCGCCCCCTTGCTCTGTATTTACGTCAAATGCACACGTGGGCAGTTTTTCAGTAAGAGCAAAATGGCAGGGAAAAAATGCACAGCAAAACGAAAATATGAAGAAGAACACAGGACGTTTTTAACAGAGTGGGAGAGTTTATATTTTTTTGTTGAACGTAATGGAAAGCCATTCTGCCTTATATGTCAGGTGTCCTTGTCGCATTTCAAAGCTTCAAACCTTCAGCGCCACTTCAGCTCACTCCATGCTAACATCGACCAGGAATTTCCAAAAGGGACTGAACTTCGCAAGCACAAGTTGGTTACTTTGAAAAGTCAGACAGAAAAGCAGGCAAAGTTTTTCAAAAAACGTACAAAGCACACAGAGACTGTAACGCTTGCATCGTATCAACTGGCTTGGAACATTGCACGGGCCAAAAAGCCATACAATGAAGGGGAGTTCATTAAAAAATGCCTCTGTGACATTGTTGAAATCTTGTCTCCTGAAAACGACAAACTAAAACGAATGGTATCAGACCTCCAACTGTCCCGCCACACTGTTGAGCACAGAATATCAGACATTAACACGTCTATTCAGTCAAAGTTGCACTCTGATCTTCAAGCTTGTGAGTATTTTAGTGTCGCATTGTATGAGAGCAAACGTATGTGTGTATGAGGAAGGGATGGGGTGATGTTCATGTGTGCCCATGCGTATGATGTGGCTCTTTGCGGTAACTTGGTAAAAAATGTGGCTCTTGGTCTTTGTCTGGTTGGCCACCCCTGTTATAGAGTGTTATGAAGACTATATTTTACAGCCACATGCTACCCTAACTGAGCCACAGAGGTATTTCTGTGAGGAATCCATGCTTGTGCAGCTTTCATAATCTGCTTTGTTTTATTCTCCTGTGTATGCATGTTCTTTGCCATGTTACCTACTTTGCATTATTGGTTTATGCACCATTTCAGCAAACTGCAATCAGCAAAGCCCACCCTCACTGCTTTTTGCACAGCTCTGAGATTCAAGGACCAATTCTCACACTTCTGCCTCTGCTGGGTCTTGACCACTGTCTTCTCGCTCTTTTGTTGGGGCTTCTCTACTGCTTTCTCCCTCTGTTGACTCAACGCTCCCTCCCGCTCTAATGTTAGGTGTGCCACTACTTATATTGCCATGGGGCAGGGTCACGTCATCCGGAGGTCCCACCCCGTATGACGTCAACACCCAGGACATGATGGTGCAGTGACATCATAAGGGGCGGGACATCCGAATGACTTCACCAATTGACCCTGCCCCATGCCAATATAAGCAGTGGCACACCAAGCACCTAACATTAGAGCGGGCGAGAGCGAAAAGTCAACATCTGAAGAACAGAGGGAGAAGACAGCGGAGAGTACCCAGCAAAAGAGCAAGAAGAGATCGGTCAAGAGTCGGCAGAGGCAGTGGACAGAGGGACTGAATTGGAGAGGGGAGAAGAACTGGTAGAGGCAGAAGAGCCAGAGAGGGGATAAGAAATCAGACGCCGGAGCTTTTCTAATAAATTACTTTAAAAACCTGAGTACTGCGTTTTATTTTTGACACTTTTTTTTAGGTGACTGAGTAGGGGTACAATCTACACCATACTCATTCACATAGGGTGGGGATCTGGGGCCTCTCTTGTTAAAGAAGGCTTCCAGATTCCGATAAGCCCCCTGCCCGCAGATCCTGACAACCAACGACCAGGGTTGTCAGGAAGAGACCCTTGTCCCGATCAAAATGGGGACAAGGTGCTTTGGGTAGGGGGCACCAGGCTCCCTCTGCCCCAAAGCGCCCATCGCCCCACGAGAGAGCATGTGGTCTGGTTCAGGAGGGGGGGTGCTCACTCATCTCCACCCCCTTTCATGACCTGCCAGGCTGAGGATAAGGGTATGGCATGGATTTTTGGGGCACCCCACACTGTTTTTTTTGGCGTGGAAGGTTCCCCTTAAAATCCATGCCAGACCGAAGGGCCTGGTATGGTCTTGGAGGGGGAACTCATGCCATTTTCTTTTTAATTTGTCATGGAGTTCCCCTTAAAGATTCATATCATACATAAAGTGCCTGGCATTGTCGGGATGGATGTCAGACTTCAAGTCACAGGGTAAAGTCAGATACACAGTTGTACGACTTTCGTGTCGTACCAGTGTGAACCTGGCCTCAAGGTTTTTAGTTTTGCAATTCTACACAAACCTTTCCTTCTAGTCATAGGCAAGTAGGCCTGAATAAAGAAAACAAAGCTCAACTCCCATGATACAAAACCACACTTCATTGTTTTTCTCTTTTGTTAGTTGACATAATGTGGAGAAGGCTAGGGTGCTCACACACACACACACACACACACATAGGAGAAGGGCTTATGTAACATACTTCAAAGTTGCTCTATTCAAAAGTAGGTAAAAGCTAATTGGTTGTGCTTACAAATTTATACAGCTCTGTATTATGAGATCAAACTCTATATTCTTAAATATAGTGTTACACTTCTGTCAGGAAGATTGAGTGCATAGCTGTGCTCAAAGATCTACGTATGCACATGGTGCAGCCTGTAAATTAGTGCATAGAGTAGAGGCTGTGTGTGCAACCACACATTCGTGTGAATTACTATGCATGGTTCAGCATGTGCTTTCGTACCCAGAGGCCTTTTTAAAACTTAGCACAATATCTGGTATTTGCTCCTTGACCCTGCTTTAAAATTATCTCCTGTTGCTGATCTTGGCTTGTGCCCTTGAATTTATCTTCTGCCTACTGTTTTGGTACTTCTGTTTCTTGTCTGATATTAGCCTCAGCCTGGCTTCTGACCCTGCCTTCTGATTTGGTACCTTCATGTTGGTTGTTTATCCTGGTTGGTCTGCACTTTCAAGTTCCAGTGCACAAGCCGTGTGTACCAATTCTACATAAGCTCCATTCTTAGAATCTGCAGCATCTCAGTAACATCTAGACTGGCATCTGACCATCTTCTATGCCAGAACCTACCACAGGCACCCATGCCGCTCCTCATCCACATCTTGTCACCGACTCTGGTGGGGGGGTAGTGGTCAGGAGGTTACAAGCTTGAATCTTGTGTGTATTCAAGAGGAATCATTTGCAGGTACAGCTTTTTATACTTACATCCTATTAACTCTCACACCACTCTGTTCACCCAGGGAGTGAGTGAGGATAAAATGACCCATGTAAGATATTAATCACTTTCAGGGGGTAAAAAGTACCCCCCCCCCTCATGTGACAGCACTGTGTGCTTAAGTGGCCAATCACCTGCACTCTCATGTGAGAATGAGTGACATGCTCCATATCATATGTACCTCGCTTCACTTCTCTGGCTAAATGATGCAGCAGAGGAGAGAAAGGTAAGTACATATAAGTAGCTGCTGAGGCCAGAATTAAAGAAAACTTGTTTCATCCTGCAAAGGTAACTTTAAAGGAAGTTATATACCAAGTATTGCCGTCCAGACACTAAGAGAAGATATATGCATGTGACTATTTCACAAGCCTTAGCATAATTACTTTCAAGAAACTTTGCCTGTGGAAAAATATGGTGGGACTAATAACCCGCAAGATTCAATTACAATGAAAATGGATGTTCCAAAACTCAGAATTAGAAAAGGCATTATCATTCAAAATTACTTTTCCCCATTCTTAAGGCATACAAGCAAGCAGTAAATGAAGCACATTTACCAAAGATATTGCACACACTTTGTAATTTGCACACAAAAAAACGACCTGGATAAATGCCGCCAATCAAATGGCTGAGAACATCAGAACAGAAAAGGGAGCATTTAAATAGTGATGGCAAAAATGGAAAGTGGAAAGCTCCAGGTTTTATAACAAATTAAATCTGTTACTGCTCATCTCAATTCATAGCCTGGCCAGTGCCTATGCAGGAAGGACCACAAGCAATATGACCACAAACATTACTTATTACAATAAATAGAAGGGACTCAGATAACAAGTAAATTCAAGGGTTTAATCTACGTTAGAAATTGCAGCCTTCACAAACATTTTCTGCATTTTGAGGCTTTTCAGTCCTAAAATGAGGATTATAAAGACCTAAATCTCTCTGGATTTGTAGAATAGAATACAAGATGTCTGTAAATGAGGTTGTTCAAACAAGAATCACTCGCTAGGATGCATGTGAAGCTTCACAATGCTTATTAAAAGTTTAGGCTAGATTTACTTACAGTGGAAATAAAATCCTAGATAATAAAAAAAAAAAATTCCCTCCCTTTGCCAGGATAGATCATTGGCCACTCCAGGGGTTGCAAATGTATGTTCTTCCTATTTAGCATGTGAATTAAATGTTTGCTCTATGCTAATTACGATGTGAAAGCCCAAAGGTAGCGTTAATATTTTAAGGCAGCAGTAATTAATGTCATATTGTCCAGCTTCACTGGTTTCCTGATCATGGTTTCATGATTTAAATTCTTTCCCTGTCAATAAACAGGCGCACTGGGGTTTGGTGAAAACAGAAATCTTATAATTACCCTCTTTAACCCTTCTCCAAGCATCAATGCAAAGCAAAGCGGTTTGTGCTACCACAACGATGAATTAAAGTGTCATCAATTTAAGCCTACATCTTCCCAGATAATATTAAATTACTTGATATCCCACGTGCCTTCGAATAATTAATTAGGATTCTCAAGGAAATTTTGATGTCGTATAAAGTGTTCAAACTAAACAGCAAGTAAAGCACATTCATGAGAAAATATACATGTCTCTGAGGAAAGAGCACAACATTCAATATTTCACTCAAAAATTTGATGGCTTGCGCTTCTGGCTACCATTAATGAAGAAAAATGCATTGGACTGAGAATGAGATGTGTATGTAAAAGCACGGTTTAAAGAGCAGTTAAAGTGGGAAAAAAAAGAGTAACACACACTGTATATTTACATATGTATACTTCAAAGCAACCCTGTTGATGACATCAAAAATAAAAAACACCAACGTGTAAAAGATGATTAATGGTACCCAACTGTCTGGCAAGTCCAAACCTTGGGGAAAATTAGGGGAAATATATCCCCAATCCCCCCCCCCCCCCCAAAAAAACAAGAAATCTCAACATATACCTTATTTTAAAATTAATATTTGCCTGTGCCTTGCTCACTCAACCTGGAGCTGATGAATTTCACCCAACTGGCATGTGACAACACTTTGTGCCTGGGGGTGGGGGGAGTGAATTGCCAAAGACAATCTACGTAACATAGTAGGAAGGAAAGCGAGTAACATGTTTCTGAATACCTAAATGAAGAACATATGACTTCAGCTTCCCTGGTAAACAGTACAGCAATTAGAGCAAACTTTAGCAAGTTCAGAGCCCAGGTACACACTGGTGTGGTTGTTCCCACATTCGCAATGCACTACTCTTTTACAGACATTCTTAATGGCACCCCTACGTATCTAAATATGCAGTGCATTTGTGGGTGCAAGAAATCACACAGTCCAAAAGTGTCATGTGATTTCCTTGAGGCTGCAGTTTTTAAAAAGGTGCAGGGACCTTTTTCCTGTGTTTCCCATGGGTACAGCAACCCAAACAAATGAATGGGTTGCTGTGCTCTGCACAAACGTGGGCTTCACCAACACATAGGTGTGAACACAGCCTTTAACCACTTAAAGCGGAGGGCCGGTTATAAAAAAAAAAAAAAAAAAAAAGTCAGCAGCTGCAAACACTGCAGCTGCTGACTTAATAAACACACTCACCTGTCCAGGGCGCCCGCGATGTCGGCCGCCCGAGGCCGACCCGTCCCTCGGCTCTCGGGTCCCGGCGCCGCCATCCCTTGTAAGGGAAACAGGCAGCGGAGCCTTATGGCTTCACTGCCCGTTTCCTACTGCGCATGCGCGAGTCCCGCAGCGCTTTCTGAATGGGACGCGCTGTGTTCTGGAACACACAGTTCCCAGAACACAGCGCGACTCATTACCCAGAAGACGCCGCGACGAAGAGAGAAGACAGAAGATCTCCGCGGAGGAGGAAGAGGAAGATTAGGAGAAAGTGCCTAGCAACAGGCATTTCTGGTAAGTAAAAAAAAAAAATTTTTTTCATTTTTTTTTTTTTTAGATTTTTTGTAATTTTTAACATTTTTTTGTTTTTCAGGGTGGCCCTCCCCTTTAAGCCCTGGACCAATTTGCAGCCAAAGGACCAGGCCCCTTTTTGCAATTCGGCACTGCGTTGCTTTAACTGGCAATTGCGCGGTCGTGCGACGTGGCTCCCAAACTAAATTCCCGTCCTTTTTTTGCCACAAATAGAGCTTTCTTTTGGTGGCATTTGATCAACTCTACGTTTTTTATTTTTTTGCGCTATAAACAAAAATAGAGCGACAATTTTGAAAAAATTCATTATTTTTTTACTTGTTGCTATAATAATTATCCCCCAAAAATATATAAAAAAAATTTTTTCCTCAGTTTAGGCCGATACGTATTCTTCTACATATTTTTGGTAAAATAAAAAATATCAATTAGTGATTATTGATTGGTTTGCGCAAAAGTTATAGAGTTTACAAAATAGGGGATAGTTTTATAGCAATTTATATAATTTTTTTTTTTACTCTTAATGGCGATCGGCGGTTTTTATTGTGACTGTGACATTATGGCGGACACATCGGACATTTTTGGAACCATTGTCATTTATACAGCAATCAGTGCTATTTAAATGCACTGATTCATGTGTAAATGACACTAGCAGTGAAGGAGTTAACCACTAGGGGGGCAGTATAGGGGTTATGTATGACGTGATGTGTTTTTTTTTATTGTAGGGGGGCGTGGCCTGGCATGTGATGTCCCTGATTGTCCTTCCCTATAAAAGGGAACAGATGATCGGTGACAGCCACACAGGGAAGCATGGGAGAGGTTTGTTTACACAGAGCTCGCCTCGTTCTTCAGCTCTGTGACCCAATCGCGGGACACCAGCGGCGATCGGTTCCGCTGGTCCCGCAGCCATGGTCACGGAGCACAGGACCGGGGCGGCACGCTCCCGACCCATGGTTGGGCACTTAAAAAGCAACGTACAGGTACATGCTTGTGCCCAGCCGTGTCATTCTGCCGACGTACATTGGCGTGAGGCGGTCCTTAAGTGGTTAAGTGAACCGATAGCTTTGCCCTGTATAGGCAAAGCACAGTTTCACATTAAACCCAAAACATAAACCTTAAGTGACTTGTAAACTGAATGCCTAAACATAACCTTTTTTTACGTGTTTTGTCAGTCTAATACCCATTATCAAGCTGAAAAAGCCGAAAAAAAGAAAGACAGTAAAGCAGATCACTTTCTTCAGATTAACCACATGCAGACCGGGCCATAGCCGAAAGACATCTACAGCGCGGTCGGCTTATTCTGGGTGGACGTCCGTGGGACATCCTCACAGAATCGTACTCCCGTGCACCCCCTGGGAAAATCTGTGACTGCCGGGTCAGGGGGACCCGGCGCATCATGATAAACAGTCGCTGATAGCGGCCGTTTACCACGTGATCGCTCCGTCAAATGACTGCGCATTTCTTGTAAACCATGACGCCGGTTCCTCCCCTCTGTCCCGATCGGTACAGTGAGAGATGGAGAGACCGTTTGCAGCGCTGTGGGCACTACAGATCCAGCCCACAGTGCTGCTAAGTGCTCATATTCTGCCAGTACTGCCATACTCTGCAGCAATACTCTGCAATACTTTTCAGCGATACTCTGCAATACTTTGCAGCGACACTATGCAATACTTTGCAGCGACACTATGCAATACTTTGCAGCGACACTATGCAATACTTTGCAGCGACCCTATGCAATACTTTGCAGTGACCCTATGCAATACTCTGCCGACACTATGCAATACTCTGCCGACACTATGCAATACTCTGCAATAAATTTTAACAGTGAGTAATTGTCATTCAAAGTGTGAGACCACCGAAAGCTGAAAAGTGGTCTGGTTAGGAAGGGGGTTTAAGTGCCCAGTGGGTAAGTGGTTAAAAGATATGTAAAATAAAAATATGTCTGTGTTGGAATGTGTTGACATAGTACCATTTTTGTAGTGCTATACAATGCTGGGACAAGATCCTCTGCCAAAGTGCACACCCTTCCCACAAACCCTTAAAGAGGAGGTCCGTTTAAAAAAAAAAAAAAAAAAAAAAAGTCAGCAGCTGCAAACACTGCAGCTGCTGACTTAATAAACACACTCACCTGTCCAGGGCGCCCGCGATGTCGGCCGCCCGAGGCCGACCCGTCCCTCAGCTCTCGGGTCTCGGCGCCGCCATTCCCTCTAAGGGAAACAGGCAGTGGAGCTTTATGGCTTCACTGCCCGTTTCCTACTGCGCATGTGCGAGTCCCGCAGCTACTGCGCATGCGCGAGTCCCGCAGCGCTTTCTGAATGGGACGCGCTGTGTTCTGGAACACACAGTTCCCAGAACACAGCGCGACCCATTACCCAGAAGACGCCGCGACGAAGAGCGAAGACAGAAGATCTCCGCGGAGGAGGAAGAGGCAGATTAGGAGAAAGTGCCTAGCAACAGGCATTTCTGGTAAATAAATAAAAAACATTTTTTCATTTAATTTTTTTTTTGTAATTTTTAATATTTTTTTGTTTTCAGGGTGGCCCTCCACTTTCAGTTCCACAAACTAAAACTAGAAACTGTAAGGTTAAAACAATGAATTACAAATTTAGGGTTGCAATTTGCCCCCTTTTGCGGCACCCAAGATGTCAAACTGAGTGGAGTCCGCGGATTACACAGGGAGAATACAGCTTTCCCTGTGTAATTATGTACTACACAGCTGGATGCTGTGCTCTATTTGACAGGTGTAGTGATGAGCTCTGGCGTGTTCAGACTAGAATCCAAGCCCATCAGGAAGCTCTCACCTGTATGGCCCAATAATTTGCATCTGGGGCTAAACCCCTGTTTTTAACGCACTGTTAGACAGGTTAATTTGGTTGTCTGCGAGCTGGTGGTAAGTAGGCTTGGGTTTTTTCCTGGGCATTCCCCAGGCTTTGTTGTTATCTATTTCAGCCTTCCAATGCTGCTTACTGCTATAGCCAGCTATAGATGAGAGTGGTGGCGAGTTTTTTGTATCATTATCACATTGGTGTTTGTATTGGTCCAGCAAAGCACCAACACCTTTGCAGCCATAGTGCAATCTGCTGGGTTCTTGGTGTGCTCCTGTACCTTTAAGAATGGGTGGGCTCCCCTTCATTCCACCTGCCCTCATCTATCCATTAGAATGCATGTGTCTCCACTGTGGGGACACTCATATTTTAGTGTTCGGACCACAGATGCCAGGGTGCCGTGGCGAGGCTCTGTGGCTTACGCATGCGTTTGCAAATGCGTGCAGACTAAACCCCTGTTTTTAAGGCACTGTTAGGTTAATGTGGTTGTCTGCGAGCTGGTGGTAAGTAGGCTTGGGTTTTTTCCTGGGCATTCCCCAGGCTTTGTTGTCTTTCCCTGTTTCACAGCCTCACTTACTGTATACAAGGAACTCATCACTGGTTAGGGATAAAGTTCCTGATACAGAGGAATGGCTGTCACACTGACAGCAGAGCTGAGTGCTGCTGCTTAACCAGTAAAAAAGCTACTGCACACCCACTGAACCACAGCACCCATGGAGGACACCTTCTTTGCATTGGTGCTATACTCTACTGTTATTTACTTTCACCTATGACAGAATTTTGGGCATTCAGTACACTACATACAGAACAGCCTTACCTGACTATGCGAATGGCTTAATGCTGTCAGGATGTGACTGCACAGAGCTAAAGGTAAAATTCCATATTTGGCAAGATACTTGTCTCTGCCATTGCACATCTGGAGGGAGGCTCCAAGCTACGAATGATCATGTATTTATAACAAGTTCATTCTCTGACTTCGTGATCTGTTTAAATACATTTTTGCAATGGCTAGTCTACATACCAAGTAAGCTGAAGTACAATAGGTAAGAATTTTCAGTGACCTTTACTAAAAATCCCTGTAATATAAATAATTAGCCTAGAACATTTTTTCTTAGCAAAAGTGGTGTTTCACTTTCTGTACAGGTGTGCTTTGAAGGATAACTGAAATGTTTAAACCATATAAGACGTTTACTAAATTTAGAAACATTAAGCTACACTGCAATCCTCTTACCTCTGCTTTTTTCTTTCCCTGTTCATTCAGACCTTGGTGATCCCCTATCTTAAGAGGGGTTTTTTACAATAAGTGTGCAACATTGAGTGAAAAAAAAAAAAAAAAGTTAAAGCAAATGGAATACCTAATTGAATGACATTCAGTATCAAACAAATGCCATTTTCTAATAAAATATTTGGTTTCAACTTTTCTTAACCGCCCTGGAAGATTTTACCCCCTTTTTGTGATTCAGTACTGCATCGTTTTAAATGACAATTGCGCAGTCCTGCGACGTTGCACCCAAACAAAATTGACTTCCTTTTTTTCCCAGAAATAGAGCTTTCTTTTGGTGGTATTTGATCACCGCTGTGGTTTTTATTTTTTGCGTTATAAACATAAAAAGAGTGATAATAAAAAAAAGCAATATTTTTTACTTTTTGCTATTATAAATATGCTCCAAAAATATATATAATTTTTTTTTCCTGAGATTAGGCCAGTATGTATTCTACATATTTTTGGTAAAAAAAAATAAAATAAATTGCAATGAGCATATATTGATTGGTTTGTGCAAAAGTTATAGCGTCTACAAAATAGGGATAGTTTTATGGCATTTGTATTATTTTTTTTTTTTTTTTTACTAGTAATGGCGTCAATCTGCGATATTTATACCATTTTGGGACCATTGTCCTTTATACAGCAATCAGTGCTATAAAAAGGCACTGACTACTGTGTAAATGACACTGGCAGGGAAGGGGGTTAACCACTAGGGAGCAATCAAGGGGTTAAGTGTGTCTGAGGGAGTGACTAACTGTGGGGGGGGGGGGGGGGCTTCAACTCACATGACCGCAATCACTGCTCCCAATGACAGGGAGCAGTGATGTCTGTCATGTCACAAGACAGAATGGGGAAATGCCTTGTTTACATCGAGTCCACTGGTCCTGTGGGCACGGTCAACTTGTATGCGGCAGGCGTGCATTGCTAGTCTGACCAATTAAAAAGGGGATGTACAGGTATTCCCATTTGCCCACCACTGCCATCGTGCTTACGTATATTAGCATGTAGCGACCGGCAAGTGGTTGAAGTATGGCCAAAACTTTTTTTTGCCATACTTCTCCTATGGATCACAGGTTTTTTTCTGCACTCATGTGATCTGTTTTCAGCTGAAGCCCACTGCCGGCTGACATCACAGAGCCCCCGGTTCAGGCTCTGAAAAGATCCTGACCATATTGTCAGTATCTGCCCAGAAGCCTGGATTGGCACCTGACTCAGCCTCTCAGTGATCCACTAAGAGCCTGAGCCAGACCTTCACTCCCCTTCTACAGCCCAGCACTCCAGTGAGGGCCGCTGACTGACGGGCACAGCTCTCTGCTCAGAGGGGAATAACTGAGCGATCAGCGGTGACTGATCACTCAGTTCTCACTACAGAGGTGGTAGGGGACAGATGCAGAATTGGATTGAAGCTGCGTCCATCTAGGTGAGTATAAATTCTCCCTTAACCTTCTATTACATCTCAGATCTCCTGCAGCTGCTTTCTGTCCACATGTATACACTTAAAGTGGTTGTAAACCCTTACAACAAACTTTGACCTACAGGTAAGCCTAGATTAAGGCTTACCTGTAGGTCCAAGAAATATCTCCTAAACCTACACGGTTTATGAGATATTTGCCGAAAGACAGGCACTGCTGCCAAAGACAGCGGCGCGCAGGCGCACTGAGCGAGCAGCAGTCACCGGCGATATGCCACGAGTGGCGGTTCCCCTGCGCATGCGCGGGAGTGACGTCATCGCGGCTTCACCGAATGACAGCGGCGGAGCAGCGAGACCCCCCGAGAAGATGCTCCGGACTACAGGGGTTAGCGGTGACTTCCCTGGCTCCTGTGTCAGGTAAGTGACACGTAATGGACTACTATGCGATGCATAGTAGTCCATTATGCTTTACCTTTGCAGGGAATGAAAGAGGAAGTAAACTCATCAGGGTTTACTTCCTCTTTAAGTAAAGGCTGTTCATTTTTCAGGTTCAGTTTTTGGATGGCGGCATGCCATGTGACATGACTTGTGTGTTAAGATAGACACTTTCATTTTCATCGAAAGCTTGTGACTATGCAGGAGCGCAATTGTTACAAAGTAAAAGAGTGCTGTCACCCCATAACAAGTGCCTAAACAAGGACCTTCATGACAGCATCAAAGCTATAAGCTTAAACAAAGTGGACAATTAAGTTTTATATAACAACAACATGCAAAAATGTACAAGATATTCTAGTGGCTCAGTTTACATACAGTATACTGTATGTTAATGCTAAAAGCAGCATGTAATTGTGGTCCTTAGTGTCGGACTATTCCACAGCCAGTATATAATAGGTTTTATCTAAAAGCTGTAGTTGGGGAATAGTATAAGTGAATAATAAGGTGTCTATCTAATGTCTATCTACACTCTACCCTTAGGATAACAAACGAAAGAAGCAAATGTTATAAAACCTCTATATGGAATTACATATTAAACTCTAGTAAACATAATGGTCACTCCAAATAGAACACCAATGTTGTTAAAGCAGTAGTAAACCCGCTGACATTTTTTTTTTCATACCTGCAAGGGAAAAGGCATAATGAGCTAGTATGCACCACATATTAGCTCATTATGAAATATCTTAGAACGAGGCCCCCGACATCTTGCCCGATACACGCAGAGGGAGCTGATATGTTCCCTCGGCATGTCTTCCGGATATCGCGGCTACGGCGGTTCTGACACAAAGTGTCCGCCTATCGGATAGTATCCGGGCCGTACAGCGCAGGCGCAGCACTTGCGCAGTACGGGGGACAAGGAGAAGCCGAACATCCAAGCCCCACCATCCAATGTCCACTTGGATGGTGGGGCTTGAACCTGGACACAGTGCGGAGGCACCGTTCTTTGGAGATGTTCAGCTTCTCGGCGGACACTATGTGATGTGGGACAGTATCTGATAGGACACCGGCATCTGCCGGACTTCCAGCCGAGAAACCCCTGTGCGCATGTGCCTCTGCAATCAGCGGCTCATTGCCAGGGGAATATCTCCTAATCCATACAGGTTTAGGAGATATTTTTTTTACCTACAGGTAAGCCTTATTATAGGCTTACCTGTAAGTAAAAGTGAAAAAATAAACTATACAACCGCTTTAATGATGGGGACATGTGCTGACCCAGAAAGGATTCGACAGACTACCAGTGATCTTGATACACAGCAGGCACACTGGTACAAATCATTCTGTGTTTATGGGTTCAGATGCTTAGCATATAAGCAATGCTTCTACCGCCTGAAATTTTTTTATTTTTTTTTTTAAATGCAAACACGTGTCATATACATATTGCTTTTTTGTTGGTTCATAATTTTGCTTTGAACCTCTCTGCAAGAAGTCCCTTTGTGGTAAAGGTTTTTAAACAAGAAACCAGTAACTGGGGACCTACTGACAGGTCCTCGTTAATATTAAATATGCAAACATATATAAAAGAGATCACAGGAGTACTATTATTACAATAAAAACAGCAAAGCACTGTTTTTGATGAGCAGGATCAAAAATAATGAAACACTAACAGAACTCTAGATCTCTAGTGTATATAGACTTTACTGCTCTGCCCATGCTGTAATTAGACTCTAGAGAGGAACGTTTAAAGAGTAGCTGAACATGATGTTGCCAAATACTAAATACCATTTACAAAGATCATCAAAAAAATCTGATCACTATAAATGTTCCCAAATTTTTTTTTTTTTACCATGCCATCTAACCCATATGCAGTAAAAAAAAAAAAAAAAAAAAAGAACCTTTGAAACTGATAAGTGTATTGATCTTAACCGCTTGCCGACAAGTTGTTGTCATTATACTGCGGCAGGTCGGCACGTTCCCGCGAGCCGTTGCAGCTATACAACGGCTCCTTTAAGTGAGATAGCAGGCACACGCCCGCTGCACTGCGGGGGTGCCAACGGTCACGATGACCGCCGACCACGAGCGATCATGGGCATGAGAGGCAGAACATGGATGTGTGTGTAAACACACATCCCTGTTCTGTTCGGAGAGAGAGATTGTGAGTACCTAATAGCTAGGAACCACGATCTGTCATCCCCTCTAGTCAGTCCCCACCCCCTACAGTTAGAACACACAGTCAGGGAACACAATTAACCCCTTCCCTGCCAGTGACATTTATGCAGTAATCAGTGCATTTTTATAGCACTGTTTTCTGTATAATGGTCAATCGTCAATGACAGCTGATCACATGATCAAAACAAAATGTTCGGTGATCATTTTTTTTTCCTCCCCACGCTGACAGCGGAAGAGAAAAAAAAAAGGTGATCACTGGCTCATCTGAAAGGGACATCGGTCCTGAAGAGGCAATTATGCCTCATCTATGCAACCTGCTAGTACCCACAAGTGCCACCCATCAATGCCCACCAGTGGCACCTATCAATGCCCACCAGTGGTGCTAATCAGTGCCACCTAGAAGTGCTGCCTATCATTGCCACCCTTCAGTGCCAATCACTGCCACCCATCAGTGCCGCCTCATCAACGTACATCAATGATGGCTAAAAATTACCTGTTTTAAAATGTAATAACAAAACAAACAAAAAATGAATAAATTTGGTCTTTTTACATTTTTTTTTAACAAAAAATAAAAACCCCAGAGGTGATCAAATACCACCAAAAGAAAGCTCTATTTGTGGGAAAAAAATTCTAAAAATTTGGGTATAGTGTAGCATGACTGCGCAATTGTCATTCAAATTGCATCAGCGCTGAAAGCTGAAAATTGGTCAGGAAAGGAGGGGGGTTTAAGTTCCCAGTAAACAAGTGGTTAAACATGTGAACAGAAGACAAGGTGGCAGCTGAGAAACCCACACACTGCTGGGGGTAACATGTTTGGCAGCATGCACCCCTTTGTCTAACCAAATTTGACAAAGGAACACATGCTTCTAAACTGCTTACTGCGCCCCACTGTGTCATTTCCGCCGGCTTGCGCTCCATGCTGGTTCCAGAAGCGGGTGGCCATCTTGCTGATGATCCCATTGCTGCAGTACGGCATGGAGGATTGGGAACTCTGAAGCCATAGTTGTAGAACACACTGAGTAGTCTTACATCTCTGATCAGCCTGTTTTTACCACCTCCAAACAAAATGGAAGAACATTACAGTGCTCCCTACTTCCTCCCAACTCAATGCTATGGATTTCAAGCTTAAAACAATCAAGGCATGATATTATATATTATAATTACACAGACCACAAATATATTGATCAGCAGCCACTTAAAACCAAAATGAATAAACACATGTGATAAAAAATTTGATTTTGAAAAATCAGTTTAAAAGATTCTATCATAATAAATTGTATTGACTAGCTAGCATATACATGTTCAAATATGCAATAAATGAATACAGAATAAAAAATAGCAACAAAAAGGCAGAAAAGCAATAAATAAGTGAAAGGAAATAGAGTCTGTGATGAGTTTAGTAAATGGATTTAAGGGAATCTGCCGGAGAGTGCACCTATTCACAGCAAACCTCTGAGGTTCAAACTCACCTGAATGATGATAAAATCAGGCCTCAAAAACATCCACCATGCACGGACTTGATCACCCAGGAAAAACTCAAAGGGTCAGGAAATCCAGGAACATAAGGAGAAATAAACTGCACATAGAGTAGTTACGTTTTTACTATTTATTATGTGTCTCTGTCTCTCTCCCTGTGCTTTCTCTACCCACCCCCTTTCTCTCCCTGCGCTCTTTCTACCCACTCCTCTCTCCCTGTGCTTTCTCTACCCACCCCCTCTCTCTCCTTGCGCTCTATCAGCCCCCTCTCTCTCCCTGCGCTCTCTCTGCCCCATCTTTCCCTGCCCTCTCTCTCCGCTCTCTCTCTCCCCCCGCCCTGCTCTCTCTACTCCATCTCTCTCCACGCCCCCTCTTTCTCTGCCCATTTCCTCCAATTAACACTGGCAGAGATGCTTACAGTTTCTATTTATTCAAAAAACACCTTTATCCCAAAAGGGAAAAAAAAATGTTTGCTGTAACTGATTATAAAGTGTAAGCTGGAGAATGGCTACAATTTGTTTAGTTTACCTAAATTTTCTAGTACATCTAACACCCACCACCTCCCTGCCCCTCAGACTGCTGTTCAATAGTGTCTCTGTTGCTCCTTTATCCAAAGTGTGTTACTGACCAGATCACGAGGGGAAAACAGAAAATAAAAAGCCTAAAAAAATAAATAAAATGAATGAAGCCACCACATCTAAGTGGTGGCAAGTAATGGTAAGCTGTAAATGATATATTCCTCTCCGTTTATAGCAGCGTCTGTGAGACAGCCAGTGGGTGGACCCTGGGGAATGTTGGTGGCCAAGCCCAGGTGGCCCAGGCCTAAAGGTATGTAAGGGGTGGTAAATGGTAAAGGATATCTCCTGATTTTTTTATCAAAGGAAAACTGCCCAAAAATAGTCTTTTTTTTTTAAACGTAGCTGTATGTTTCTTGTTACTACCAGAACCAACCAAAAGAACAATCTAAAATAAATTCTACTGCTGCTGATAATCGCAGCAATACCACGTATGTGTATGCTAATTGTTGTTTGTACCCGTAAGTAAAGCTCAGATAAAATAGTGTGCATTTTGCTTTTTTTTTTATCCTACCTAAAACACACTGACACAGATACTAATTAAAAAAAAAAAAAATCCTGTCCAAAAAATACTGACCCTGACATTGACCTTTGACCCTGACCCAAACACTAACCCTGGCATTGACTTAGATCAAACTTGATTTAGGCATTTTTTTTCTTTCTACATACACTTTTTTTCCTATCTCTGCAAGGACAAAGAAAGATACAATGTATCTGCCTTGTCCATTCTGAGAGACAGAAAACACAGGGGCGGACTTCACAGTGACCGATCGCTGTGATAGCAAATCAGAGGCTATCACAGCGATCAGGCGACGCCAAATTCATGGTAACGATCATAAGATTGGGGCCCGGGGCTGTCTGTGAGACCCCAGTCACTGTGCTGGGAGCATGCCACGCGGCGCACAAATATTGGGCCCCTCTACAAAAAGCACCAGGCAGGGGGCCCGCAACTTTGTGTTGCGACGGCGCCAAGGGGTTATTCAGTGATCCATTAGCAATACAGTCCAAGCACACACTCTAATTCATGCAGTGTGAACTTGCACCTCTGACATCATGCCCTGCTTAAAACTTGCTGAGGCTTTCCATGCTGTAATCATGGTTAGCTACATGAACCCTTTCTCACATCCTTTCCTTTGATTGTCCCATTCACCCCTTGGAGATGGTAGATGTATACCAGAGAGATGGTATAAGCGGGACCATATTTCCTCATTGTGTATCTTTCATTGACCAGATGCTTCATGGACCGGTGTGAGAAGTAGCAGACAAAAGCTGCATACATATATTTGTTAACTTTTAATAACAAGGTGGAAAATCTAAGCAGGTTTGCAATAAAATATGGATGTGAGAGGTTCATGAATTAAGAGCTTGTGCTTGGACCATAATGCTAAAGGTTCACTGACTACAGAAAATAACATGTAATAAGAGGATAATTAGGGTGTAAAAACTGACATGGTTAAAGAAATACAGGTAAATGAGATTGTGTGAACATAAAAGATATGAGATCCTGCAAATATAACAATTAGGAAGAGGGACCCTTTGGACCCACAGCTGCTGCTTCAATGACAAAGAAATATATAAGTTCATCACAGGGAAATAGTGTTGTAGAAGTTTTAAAGAAGCCTGGTTTGAGAAAAAATTAATAAAATTAATTGACAGGATTAGGGCAGTTTGTTCATAACCAGTTATTATCGGGCTATAGCATTAATGTGCAGAGAACCCATTATTTCAGTATTGAGGATATGAACCACACCGTGATTATATCCTATATGGATTGGTGTATAACAAGACTACTCTTATGCCCTGTACACGCGGTCGGATTTTCCGTCAACAAATGTTAGATGTGAGCTTGTTGGCAGAAAGTCTGACCGTGTGTATGCTCCATCCAACATTTGTTGTTGGACTTTCCGCCAACAAATGTTGGCTAGCAGGTTCTCAAATTTTCCCGCCAACAAAGTTTGTTGTTGGACTTTCCGATCGTGTGTACACAAGTATGACCCCGTAGCTATAATTAGCGCTCGTAGATATCAAATACGTTTTGTACATCACTACGTTCATAATTGTTGGCCAACATTTGTGTGACAAGTTGGAGCTAACATCCTTTGAACAAAAATCCATGGTTTTGTTGTCGGAAAGTCCGATCGTGTGTACGGGGCATTAGAGTAACGGGATGTGGCAGTGGCAAATTTTTATGCATCGTAATGTTTAGTATAGGTTAATTTTAAAGTAAAGTTTTCATGAGAAAAATATGTGGACTGCTTTTAAAGGTTTTAACACTTCTGAATCCATCATAGACCCCAAAAAGTATGCAGGAAACAAAAAGTTGGAGAAATGTCAGAATTATTTATCTCTAGACATGTTCCCAGTCAAAAAGAACAGAACCAGCATGTAAGCCAGGCAGCTAGCATTTTTAAACATTATCTGCTTATTTTTCAGTCGAGTTGCGTTACATTATATATACATATGACTTTTTTTTTCACATACATTATTTGCCTTGGCTAATAATTAGCTCATACCAGGCCTGTAGTGGAGCTATTTTGTACTAACAAAACCGAATAAAAGTGCTGCTCACCTACTGAATTGCTGAACTCTTCAGTTCTTAAATGCACTCAAGTAAACAACCTTTACAGTTCATCCTTGCTGTCTATATATTTACACTACAAATGCCTTTTATTCTGATGTTCTGAAAGAAAATTATACTACTGAAAGCATCAACTAATTTAAAACAGCAATTTGTAAGTTACCTAATGAATTGCCCTTTGTCAAGATATACTGAGCATTTGTCATGATATGCTGTATTAGTGTTCATTAAAAATACAGCTACTACGGCTTACATTCTTATTGAAATAATTGGTATTTTGAACATTTTATTTTAAAGTTTGGTGAAAAAAAAGGGCAACTTAACATCAACCCATACATACATGACAATGAACATTTTAAAAACTGCTATATCCATACAAATTAGCCATGGTTTCAAACATTGTTAATGGCTGGTGAATGAGCATGAGCTTGGGTTTGGTCTGAACTTGAGTTCAAACTGAACAAGGAGGAAAGCCTTCACTTCCGTTCAAGCAACTGTGCCACATAGCCATATTAGATAAATGAAGCTTGCAAAAAGGTCAAGGTCAATGAAAGAAGTGTAAGTTCTAGAGGAGGAAAGAGCTTGGATTTGGTCCAAAATTGTGTTAAGACTGAACCTGGCAGGAAGTGGAAGCCAGGGCCTCAGTTATGTTCTTGTGTGAAGTGGGGGGGTCCCTTTCTTCCAATCAGCTGTCAGAGCTCTCTTCACTGAGCTCTGCAAAGTGTAATTTCTCTCCATCCCTTTTCTGACAGCTCAGACAAGCTTTATACATTCAGGGATTTGAACTGCTGTAGAGAATAGAAGACTGCAGAAAAACAGGTACAAGGATTTGTTTAATCTCTGTGCATCACTTGAGGCCAGGAACTTCACTGGGTATATGTAAAGGTTTACAACCACTTTAAATTATCACTCTACAATAGGAATTCAAAACTAAATTTGTTTTGTGTCCAAAAACCATACATGCATGTTTTTGTGTACATGTTTCATGTAAATGCATTTCCCACTGATGCCTTGTGGAAGGGGACCCTGCATGGCCATGGAACATTATAACCTTATCCTTAGTCTGGTGACTGCCTGATAAGGTACTTCTGAGTGAAGAGTGAGGGTGTAACAGGGACATAATATCCCCTGAATTGTGTCATCCCTCCTGTCAATATAGCAGCCACACATATATTATGGTTAGTTTATTGAAAGGTATGCAATTGGAATAATTATCACTGTTAAGCAGAGAGAAACAAAAGAAAACAAACCCCCGCCCAAAAAAACCTATAAGCTCGGAAAGCAAGCTCTCATGGCCAACATATCTATTCAGCAATACTGTGGCCCAAAGAAACGCATGCTTTTTGTTTTGCACTTTGTTTAAGGAACTGTGTTTGGAAGGAGAAATCATCACGACCAATCACAGATGGTACTCCCTTTCTAAGATCGCACATGCGCGTGATCGGGGGCGCACAGCGAGGTCATGCCGGTGGTGGCATGTTCCCAGGAACACTGCTCGTCATCAACAAGGGTAAACAGCCAATGGCTGGCGGCTGTTTACCACGTTATCGGCTGTGATCCATTCACAGCCGATCACTAAATGTAAACCCAGCTACCAGCTCTTCTCTCCTCACACACCGTTTCCATTGTGAGGAGAGAAAAGCCAGAGCTTTTAGAGCAGTGAGCTACTGATCTGTGTAGTGTCAGTGTCTGAACCAACACTACACAAAAAATAACCCCCCCATTACAGCTGTCACCCAACAGTCACTACATAAGTACCCATTAGTGCTTATAAAAGTGCACCTATCACCCATCAGTGCCCATAAAGTGCACCTGTCACCCATCAGTGCCCATTAAGTGCACCTGTCATCATCAGAAATTGCCATCAGCAGTTCACCAGTCACCCATCAGTGACCACCGCCTCTCACTCATCAGTCACCAGTCAGTGACCATCATCAGTCACCCATCACCTGTCATCAGTGACCCATCCATCACCACCAGAGGCTGCCATCAGTGACCGTCATTTGTCATCCATTAGTAACTGTCACCTCCAGCCCATCAGTGACCTTCACCTGTCAACTATCAGTAAACGTCACTTGCCACCCTTCACACAGCCCATCAGTTTTTACCAGTGAGGAGGCATTGCAGATCCTCTCCATGACTGATGAGAGCAGCGGGGAGTTCTCATCAGATTCAAATGCCAATTCCGTTTCTGAATAAAATTCAGCATTTGAAGCGATCAATAGTAGTGGATCAGCAAATGAACTAGAGGAAGAATGGATCCCTCCTAAAAGGGCATTGTTCTCTGGAAACCAGGCAGCCACCAGCAATATACCCCAGGATCAAGTTCCCATGCCCATTACCAGCGCTGCTGCCAACGATAGACCCCAAGAACAAAGGCCCAGTACCAGAGCTGCCACCAGTGATAGACCCAAAAACCAAAGGCCCACTACTAGCGCTTCTGCGAGTGAAAGACCATAAGAAATGCCCAGGCCCAGTACCAACGCTGCCGCAGCATCACGCCCAAATGCCAGTGCAGGAACTTCAAATCCCCCAACTACTGGCACTGGAGTGCCACGTCCCACAAGAGCCAGGGTCTCTACATATCTTCCAGCTGGTCTTGCCAACCCAACTCAGGATAAGCAAGAATTCCCCCTTTCACCGCACAGCCATGCGTGCAGGGCAATACCCTAAATTTTACAGAAATCTGTTGTTTTTATTTTTTGCCCGACACTTTGCTGCAATTCAACGAGGACCAGACCAATTTATATGCTCAGCAGCATATTGCCAACAACCCCCAATCATCATACGCCCGTCTGTTTGAGTGGAGAGATTTGACTCTGGAGGAGTTCAAAGTGTTTATGGGCCTCACCATAAACATGGGGCTTAAATTAAGGACATGCCTATTGGTCCACCGACCTCACCCACCACATGCCCATGTTCCGATACGAGATGATTATGCGCTTTCCTCATTTCAGTGACAACACCAAGTGCCCTCCCCGCAATCATCTAAATTACAATTAAGTTATATAAAATTCACCCACTCAAATTTCTTTTCCCAACGATTTGCAGAACTCTATGTCCCCAATCAGCATGTGTACAGGGAAGGCTAGGAATAAAACAATACTTTCCTAACAAAAGGGCCAAATACGGAGTGAAATTTTATAAGCTTTGTGAGAGAGTCATGGGATATCTGTATGCATTCCGCACATACAAAGAAAGATTCCCAGCTCCAGCCCTGAGTGCGTGGCCTAAATAGGTACAACTGGTAAAACTGTATGGGACCTGGCATATCAACTGCTGAAGAAAGGTTACCACATACACCTGGATAACTTCTACACCAGCCTGCCCCTTTTCAAATACCTATTACTCGCAGAAACCCTGGCCTGTGAAACCGCCAGAAAGAATAGGAAGGGCTTCCCACAAGCCATAGTGAATAAAAAACTGCGAAGGGGAGAAACAGCAACTTTGAAATGCAACAAAGTGCTGGCCTTGAGGTGGAAAGATACCAGGCATGTGTACATGATGTCCACCATCCATGAGGACCCTACAGTTCAAATTCAGAGAAGACAAGGTCCCACTGAAAAGCCAACATGTGTACAAGATTACAATGGCTTCAGCCCTATTTGTCAATAAGGAGGTCTTGTTTCTGGTACAAGAAAGTAGCAGTATATGTAATTAAATCTGGCCACTTATAATGCCTACATAACTCACACCAAATCCACGGAAAGACCTGCCCACTTCCTAAAATGAATTGAAGATGTTGTCATGTCCCTCATATACCGACAAATCCCCCCCCCCCCCCCCCGAAAACCTTTGCTCTGATGCTGTTAGCCGACTTCACGAGTACCACTTTCCGGACAACATATGTAGCAAATGAGGATTTCAAAGATTTACCAGCTACCATTGTCCCCAGTGTCCCTCCGAACCCATTCTTTGCATTTCTGAATGCAGCCGACTGTATCACACATCCCTAAAATATTAGCCCATATTCTTAACTATTTCCCCATTTTCATCATCTGTACTGACCATTTCCTATGCTTCCTTAAATAACCATGCCCCTGCCTTTTACGTGAACTGACCCTGGCCTGTTTTTTCACTATGTCTCTGCCTACCGTTTGGACTGCTTATACGTGAACTGACCCTGGCATGTGTTATAGACTATGCTTTTGCCTACCGCTTGGACTGATCTCTTGCTCTGCTACTGTAGCACACAGGTGTCTCAAATGTGAGGGGCTCCAGAAATGTTTTTCCGGATGGAGAAAACTATATTTTTTTGTTGTCTCCAGGTTTCGTAATTTCCAGATTGGGGTCTGGAGGCTTCATAAAGATTTGGATCGGTGAAACCTCTACCACTGTGCACAGATCTTACCTGATTGTGTCCCTCAGCCTGCTGCTGACTTACTGCCATCATGCCTCTGCCTGCCGCATAAACTGACCACAACTCTGCCTGCTACCTGGACTATGGAAATAATTAGCTGTAGCAAGAGGCAGTAAGTTTACGAAAGGCTGGAGAGTGGTACAATAATGAGTGCAGGCAGATAACTGTCTACCAGGACCAATATTATGGCTGTGCTGGCTGTCTCTGCCTGGATAGTTTCTATGGACAAATATGCTTTGGCTGTGCTGACTATAGACAATATTCCTGCCTGCTGCCTGGATAATTACTATTGTTTTCGCTAAGAACATCCCTGCCTGCTGCCTGGAACAGTTCTCTCCTCTGTGGACACTACTAAAATCACAGGTAATACTTTTCTTTTTTACCCTTTCTTCAATAGAATTTATTTTGCAGTGTAACTTTTGGTATGTAAATGCTATGAAGGGCCTTCAAAAATGATAGGTTGTCAGGAAATTAGATGTGTAATTTATGTTTGTAAAACGCCTAAAGGTGCTACTTCAATGGCGGGCCTTTGTATGTGGCCAGGCTGTGCAAAAGTCTCACATGTGGTATCGTCATACTCAGGAGTAGCAGAATGTATTTTGGGGTGTAATTTTTGCTATGTACTTGCTATGTGTTAGAAATATTTTCCCACATATTCCAAAAACGGTGCTCATTGCATGTTGGGCCTCTGTATGTGAACAGGCTGTGAAAAGGTCTCACACATGTAGTGTCACCATACTCAGAAGGAGTAGCAGAATGTGTTTTGGTGTGTAGTTGCAAGCATGCATATGCTGTGTGAGAAATAACCTGTTATGACAATTTTGTTAAAAAAACAAAAAAACAAAAACAAACCACAAATCTTCAGTTAGCAAAGAATTCTGGAGAAAAAATTATAACTTAAAAAAACTCACCATGAAACTTACTAAATACCTTGGGATGTCTACTTTCCAAAAAGGGATAATTTGTGGGGTATTTGTACTTTCCTAGCTTGTTAGTGTCTCAAGAAATGAGATAGGCCTTCAGTACATCAGGTGTGATCAATTTTCAGTGATTGGCACAATAGCTTGTAGACTCTATAATAATATAACACTAATACAGTATACACTAATTCGGGTTATTTTACCGAAGATATGTAGCCATATACATTTTGGCCAACATTTATGAAGAAAATTACTTCAAAATTTTTATGACAAAAACAAAAAAATAATAATTTTTTTAACCAAATTTTCAGTCTTCTTTTATTCACAGCACAAACAAATAAAAAAATCCACTAGTGATTAAATTCACGAAAAGAAAGCTCTATTTGTGTGAAAAAAAAGCAAATTTCATTTGGGTACAGTGTTGCATGACTAATTGTTGCATGAGTAATTGTCAAAATGTGAGAGCGCTGAAATCTGAAAATTGGTCTGGGAAGGGGGTGAAAGTACCCTGTAGGCAAGTGGTTAAGGAACACATAGCAGGTATTCAGCTTTGCATTTCTTTTGTTTTACAAATAACACAATCAGTCATCTCTATTTATCAGTCAATGCACTCTGGACATGAAAAAATGCATCGGTATAATTATCTCTTAATAATAAAACAGTAATTGGTTTTCTGACAAGGCTGAAATGTAGTGGTTACTGATGGTCGTGTGTTAAGCTGCTACCAATAAAAGCACAATCAGAGAATGTTAAATGGAAAGGTTCTAATTAAAAATAGTCACTGCGGGTCCTTTAGTGGAAAAAAAAAAAAAATTGCATATTTCCAACACAGAATACAAAGACACTCAAGGCTTAATATATCCAGATATGAATCTTAACACATATAAACAACTTGTTTTCTTTCTGTCTATAAATAAAACTGCACCACTGGTCATGATACATTATTCCTGGAAATATGCTTGTAAACCAAGCTATACATCAGAAAGACATTCCAAGGAGCTCAAAAAAGAGCAAAACGCCAAGACCTATTTAGCCATGTAAATCTTTCTGTCAGTCTGCAAATGAGTGCAATCTAACACAATCAACACATTTTTTTTTTTTAAATGAAGACTTCAGTGCTAAGCTTTATAAGTGGTTCTGAAGTGTTTTGATAAATATGCCTTCTTACACTGTACAAGTTGTCTGCCTCGGAGCAGCCTTGTCACTTCCGTCTTGTGTCACTTTCTGCACAGCTGCAAAGCCACAATCCACGGATGCCACCAGTCCAACTGAGTCCTCAAATTTGTTCTAACAGCCTGCCGAAGTCCAGTGTTAGGAACAAATGATTGATAACAAAACCTGTCTCCTTTGCCTTCTCATCTGACAGCAACAAAGCAGTTGCTGTCTATGTTGGCTGCCATTTGTCATAAATCAATAACAATTTTATCACTTTGAAAGAGATGACTATTCTATTCAGTCTATCCATTTGCTTTTGTTTAATTTTAACTACAGCCATTTCGACAAGGTCAGTGTCAAAAGACATTTTTCATTTTATTTATAATGCTGCCTATTTATACCATTTGCATATATAACAACGTTGTCATGGTACCAAATGCAGCCAAAGGAAGAATGTATCATAAACTTTCAAAACTCAACTGAGCTTTAGGTTTCCTGTGCAGAATAATACATTTGAGTCTGGCGCACAGTGCTACACTCTAAGCATTTAGCATGTATTTGCACTATGAGCTGAAAAGCAGTATTAATTACAATGTCCCTAAAATGCAGATTCTTAGATGATCTGGATTATTTATTACAGGTACTTATATAACACTATCAATTTACACAGCGATTTACATATACGATGCTTTAAAAAAAGTATTTATGCCCCCCTTAAAAATGTTCCACATTTTGTCATGTTACAACCAAAAATGCAAAAGCATTTTATTGGGATTTCATGTGATAGACACAAAGTGGCACATAATTGAGAAGTGGAAGGAATAAGTGACTGAAAAGCATGGCGTGCATTTGTATTCAGCCCCCTTCACACTGATAAACCTAACTAACATCTTATGTAGGGGTCTCAAACTGGCGCCCCCCTAGCTGTTGCAAAACTACAAGTTCCATTGCATTGCAAGGCTGACAGTTACAAGTATGACTCCCACAGGCAGAAGCATGATGGGATTTGTAGTTTCATAACAGCTGGAGGGCCACCAGTTTGAGACCCTTGATCTAATGGAACCAATTGCCTTCAGAAGTAAATAGAGTCCACCTGTGTGTAATTTATTCTCAGTATAAAAACAACCATTCTGTGAAGCCCTCAAAGGTTTGTTAGAGAACCTTAGTGAACAAACAGCATTATGAATGCCAATTAAAACACCAGACAGGTCAGGGATAAAGTTGTGGAGAAGTTTAAAGCAGGATTAGGTTATTAAAAAAAAAAATATTCCAAGCTTTGAACATCTCACAGAGCACTGTTCAATCTGTCATCCAAAAATAGTAAGAGAATGGCACAACTGCAAACCTACCAGGATATGGTGGTTCACCTAAACTGACAGGCCGGGCAAGGAGAGCATTAATCAGAGAAGCAGCCAAGGAGGCCCATAGTAACTCTGGAGGAGCTGCAGAGATACACAGCTCAGGTGGTAGAATCTGTTCACAGGGCAACTATTAGTCATGCACTCTGCAAATCTGACTTTGTTGCCATTGTTGAAAGAAAGCCATAAGAAGTCCCATTTGCAGTTTGTGAGAAGCCATGTGGAAGAAGGTGCTCTAGTCAGATGAGGCCAAAATTGAACTTTTTGGTTCAATTTTGAACCAAAGAAAAAGCTGTGTAGCAGAAAACACTGCACATCACCCTAAACACACCATCCCCACCCTGAAACATTTCACTCTCTAAATGTTGGTAGAGACATACTCAAAAAGCCTTGCAGCTGCAATTGCAGTGAAAGGTGGTTCTACGAAGTATTGACTTTGGGGGGGGGGGGGGGGGGGGCTGAATACAAATGCATGCCCCACTTTTCACATATTTGTAAAAAAAAAAAATGAAAACCATTTATCATGTTCCTCCCACTTCACAATTATGTGGAAATTTGTTTTGGTCTATCACATAAAATCCCAATAAAATACATTTACATTTTGGTTGTAACATGACAAAATGTGGAAAATGCCAAGGGATATGAAAACTTTTTCAAGGCACTGTATGTTGTACATTCATATTAGCAATACACAAAGACCACATATTATTGGCGCACCCCAGTTTAGGCTGTAGCCACTATAATGTCCTGGTCAAAATGGCAATAGACCATAAATATAGACCATAGTTGATTATAGGTCCACAATACACAGTGACTAGCACCTTTAATTATCTTTCGGCTCTGATTAGAGCTAGACGGGACTCTGAAAGCACAAAGAAGTGGGAAAACAGCGCTATTTATGTTTTTTCAAATGTATCCATTAAGTCCACTCCCAAAGTCCGCCCATGTCATACAAATACTTACCTATTCCAAGATGGCCCCAGCTAAGCCTGACGAAGGAGCACACATGCTCCAAACGCGTGCTACACCCGCTGTACCCCGTAGTGATGTCATCTTGCATCCGGGTCTGTCAGGAAGCGCTGGGAAGCCACCAGTGCACTCGGACCTCTGACCACCGACACACCAGTAGCACCATATCTGGGTGGATTTGCATCACGTCTTACTAGAACGCTAGAATTGCTTTTTGATCTTGTGAGTGTACCCATCATTTTTTTACATTAAAATTACTTTTATACTGCACTTAGATGATGCTGCTCTCCCTCTTCTTTGTACATTCATATCATGTGTGTGCTCAAGGAGCTTCCAATCTAAGGGACCTAACTCACTTTCATACATACACATACTAGGGCCAATTTAGACAGGAACCAATTAACCTACCAGCATGTCTTTTGCAGTGTGGGAGGAAACCGGAGTACCTGGAGGAAACACGCGCAGGCACAGGGAGAACATGCAAACTCCAGGCAGGTTGTGTACTGGTTGGGATTCGAACTAGCGACCCTAATGGTGCCAGGCGGAAGCGTGATTATCTACGAATCAGGCCTTGAGTCAATCTTTAATCCAATTTAAAATAAAATAATACATAACACAACATAAAAGTTGTACCAAAACATTACAAAATATTTTAACCATTTATGTTCACCGACTAGTCTTTACAGCCCCCTTTTCACCAATAATGCTGCAGTTCAGGCTGACCTGGCCATGCACAAGAAATAATTTCCTGTGAAAATCTTCATAGGTGAAGGGCTGAGTAGGGTCAATGAAGGGTTATGATATCTGCAGACTGATCTGTCCCATCAGAGCCACATTCCTGCAATACGGTCGTGCCCGTAGTATAAACAGAGCATTTTTATTAGATTGACCACTTGCTGTTCAGGGTATGTTTTAGATCTTATACACACGTCAAATCAGCATTTTTGCTAGAACATTTCTTAGAACCCCCGAACATTATATATTTTTTTGAAAGCAGAGCATTGCACAAACAGTGCCTGTGTTTTTTTTTTCTTTCTATGTCACATAACTTTTGCAAAATTGTTTATCAAAACCCAAATTTTAAATGAAAAAATTAGTTTCAGTGCAAACACAATATGATACCCAATTTTTTGTAAAATATAAATGATGATATTGCGTCAAGGAAACAGATATCAAAGATGTAAAAACTCAAAATTGTACGCACCCACAAAATCTACATTCAGTTAACATGATTGGATGGCTTTAGAGCCCCCCAGTTCACTTATACTGAACAGCCAATTGCCATCTGTAAAAAATGAAACTAAGCGCATGGCTGCTGCTGCTGCTATAACCATTTTCTGACAGGACATATATACATGTATACGGCGGTCACAAGTGGTTAAAAAAATATATATATCAAGCTGAAACACCTTAAAATTGAGGCAGGGGTACTTTGCTATGTACCTAGCATCAGATATATTTTTTTCATGTTACTCAATGAGCAAGTTTAACATTTTCAGGCATGTAATACCTCTCAGAGGTCACAGGTTCTCCTCTGACAATACCTTTATCTACTCTTCTCTCCAGGTAGACAGTGACATCTTTTGGGCATAATCCAGGGTTAGCATTTACATCCTGGACTAAGATGCTGACAAAGATGACATAAATCCAAGTAGACTGATTACAATATTAATACAATTCTACTATTAAACCACTTGCCGATCGCCCGCCCACCCACAATTTACTGTGGGCGAGTGTCAGCTGTATGCAAAGTGATGCACATGTACAATGTACATGTACAAAGCAGGAGCCTGTTAGCAAGTCACAGTCAATGATTAATGGGCGGAACCTGCTGATCGGCTGTGTGCATTCATAGCCCAGAGCTCTGTGTTGACAGAGCTCTGTACTGAGGAAGCGATCTGTTAGTTGCAGGGATGAGAAACTGAGAGATCATTAGTGAATTGCAGGACACATTGCACATAGTTAGTCACGTTTCACATAGGTGCAATGCAGGAACACTGCAAATCCTCTGCGTATTCCTGCATTGCAAGGCAGTTCACACTGCCATATGCGAACTGCTGGGAGTGTCAACACAATGTTAATGACACTCCCATTTCAGTGTGCATATCGCAGTGCGAACGGAAAGTATGGATAGGAATCAGATTGCATGGGTGTGAACACCCATGCAATCTGACTTTGGTGCTGACCACAAAAGGGTCCTGTGTGAGCTTGGTCCGAATGCTATGCAAATTCAGCCATACTATCAGTATGGTGGAAATTGCATGTGATTTGCACTGCAGTGTAGTGCAAAACACATGCGATATTGTGCAGCTCACCAGTGTGAACCCAGCCTTAGGCACATTTTTAACCCCTTGATTGTCCCATGTTAACTCCTTTCCCACCCAGTGTCATTAGTACAGTGACAGTGTACAGTATTATCACTGATCACTGTATTAATGTCAGTGGCATTTAGTCAGTTCCCCCCAGTGTTTGACCGCTGCAGTATTGCAGTCCCATTATAAGTCGCTGATTGCAGATATTAGTAGTATAATAAAAAAAAATCCAGTATATATACACCAAGTTTGTAGGTGCTATAACTTTTATGCAAACCAATCACTTATTGGGATTTTTTTTTAAATTAAAGAAATGTAGCAGAATACATTTTGGCAAAAGCCCATGAAGTGGTTAGCTGTGTAGCTGCTTGATTGCATTTACAGGTGGTGGGAGGAGACCCAGAAGGCTCTCTGTTGCTATCAGGGAGCCGGAGAGTGAATACGTTGGTGGTAACAGTTTTGCAATAGAGCTGACCGTGACCCAAATGGTCCCTGGCCATCTCTATGGCCCTCACAGGCTGTAAGTCACGTCATGATATAAACACTGACACTTTTTATCTTTGCTGAAAAGCATAAGATCGACTTTATGTTTTTTTTTTGATCTTTGGCTTTCAAGCATAGAGGAGAGATCTGGGGAATTACAGTCCCCCAGATCTCTCCGTAAAGAGGACCTTTTCTGCCCTATTCCTATTACAAGTTTACATGCCTTGTAAAAGAAAAGTGATCACATTACATCATTACATCACATTATATAAAAAAAATTTGAGTACATTTTTTATTCTTTTTATTCATGAAGGTGTTATTTTCCCCCCCAAAAATGGGTTGTTTGTTTGAGAGTTATAAAGTAATTTTTTATTTTGTTATGCAAAATTCTGTCTAAAGAATTTCAACACAGATACAAAGAACACACAGTATAATGACAGCCTTAACATAGGCCACATATTACATACAAATAATATAACAGTCCTCAGCACTTGACTTACTGTATAACCCTAAGACTAAACTGTATAACACATTAGTACATACGACTTCGCCAAAGGACATAGATAGGCTCCACACAGCATAGAACTAACACTTGTCATCAAATAAATCAACAGATCTCTAGAATGATATATATTTCACAGTAACTTTAGTGCTCCAACTCCCTCTCAAGAAACCCCTGAAGAAGCTATCAAGTGAAACGTGTCGGGATGTGTTCTTTCTCTCATTTTTGTCCTAGGTGTATGCCATGGGTGTCTATGACTGCACAAATATGTGACTATTGATGAAATGTTCCACCTTAATGTAGGGGTTGTCTGGGTGCAATCAGAGTTTGCTGTTCTCAATTTTGCACTTTAAGTCTACTATGTTATAGAAACTTTTTATGTATTTATTAAAATTGATATTTTATATGTATCACTTTATCAGACATTATTCCACAAGGAGGTTTCAGCACCTTTAACCACTTGAGACCCGCGCTATAGCCGAATGACGGCTACAGCGCGGATCTCCTTTGCCGGGACTACGTCTATTGACGTAGTCCCGTGCACGAGCGGCCTGCGCGCCCCCTGAGGGGCGCGCACGGCGTGCTCTGTGATCGGCGAGTCTATGAGACTCGCCTGATCACCGATCCGTGCAAGGGGTCGATCCCGACCCCTTATCACGTGATCAGCTGTCAGCCAATGACAGCTGATCAGGTGATATAACGGAGCCGGTAATCGGCTAGAAAAAAAAAGCCGATCACCGGCCCTGCCAGTGCCCACCTGCCCCCTCATAACTATACATAATAAAAAAATTGTGCCTCCCGTCAGTGCCACCCAGCAGTGCCCATAGTGCCACCCAGCAGTGCCCACAGTGCCACCCAGCAGTGCCCACAATCTGCCTCAACAAAGGTGCTGCACCCCAGTGCCACATATCCGTGCCCATCAGTGTCATCTACCAGTGCCCATCAGTGCCGCCAATCAGTGCCCAGCAGTGCCCAGCAGTGCCACCTATCAGAGCCACCTATCAGTGCCCATCAGTCCCATCTATCAGTGGTACCTATCAGTGCCCATCCGTGCCACCCATCTGTGCCACCCATCCGTGCCATCTTATCTGTGCCCATCTTAGCCCATCAGTGCCGCCTTATCTGTGCCCATCGGTGCCGCCTTATCTATGCCTATTAGTGCCGCCTTAACTATGCCTATCAGTGCCCACCAGTGCAGCCTATCAGTGCCCACCAATGCAGCCTCAGTGCCCACCAATGCAGCCTCAGTGCCCACCAATGCAGCCCATCAGTGCCCACCAGTGCAGCCTATCAGTGCCGCCTCATCAGCGCACTTCAATGAAGGAGAAAAATGACCTGTTTGCAAAATTTTATAACAAACCATTAAACATGATTTTTTTTTTTTGCATCTTTTTTTGTTTCTTTAGAAAAAAATTAAAAACTCCCAGCTGTGATTAAATACCATCAAAAGAAAGCTCTATTTGTGGGAAAAAAATGATAAAAATTTCATTTGGGTACAGTGTTGTATGCCCGCGCAATTGTCATTCAAAGTGCATCAGCGCTGAAAGCTGAAAATTGGTCTGGGACTGAGGGGGGTTTAAGTGCCCAGTAAGCAAGTGGTTAAAGTCCCATATATCCAATTTCTCTTTATTTCAATGATCTATTTGGCCCTCGCTCATCCCGAGGGAATTGATAAGCAATCCCCCACCATTCCCAGACATATTCCATACATGTTATGCACTCTATTACATATTCACCATAAATGACAATTTTAATCAGACACAGTGGATGTATTGTTCAGCCAACCACCCCACACCTTCTTGAACTTGTTTAGTTTTCCTCTACTAGCATACGTAGCCTTGTATAAGGGAATGGCCTTTATAATTGCCTTCCATGCCACAACAGACAGAGGCACAGATTTTTCCAGGAAAGCACTATGATCTTCCTAACATAATAAAATAACATCAAAAGTGTTATTCTCTTAGGAGTCAAGAGCTATGAGTATTTTTCTAGTAAAAAAAAAAATATGATTCTTAAATGAGAGGAATGCCAGAATTGGCCCAGTATGTAAGTGGTCAAGGACAGATATGTTTTAATAAGTATATATTTAATGAATAATAAAAAAAAATGATTCTGTATTTTGTAATATGTCAGGAATTAATTTACGTAGACTTGTACATTTACTAAAAGGTCTACTGCAAGTGTTGAGTGTGACAAATGTAAGACAGATTACTGTAGATGGGGCTTTTGTTATTGACTACTTCTTACATTAATGTCCAACTCTGGGCAAACCAGCCAGTGTATTTAATCTGGAGCTTTCTTTCTTTTCATCACAGATTGCCCTCAGTCTTCCAGGTTGACACAGCCAGTGTAATTCAGATTGGAAGACTAAGGCCCAATACTGTGAATGCAGAGCATAATGAGACTTCTCCGCACAGGGTGCATCACCACTGCATACGAGGTGTCTAAAAAGTTTGATTATTACAACAGCAACATGGGCCAGGTGCGTGCACATGCACATGCACATGTATATCCAGAGACACGTCAAGAAGCACAATCTAGCGTGGCGTACATGTGACTGTCAGGGTAAAACCACTGCGGCAGTCAAATGTAGTGAATGTGAGAGGCAGGGTTGCAGTGCAATGGAGCAACGAGTGATTATCAAGTTCTGCTACAAATTGGGAAAACAGATGACGGAGTTGCATGAAATGTTGGTGCATGTTTACGGGATGGAAACCGTGAGCAGAAAATGTGTTCACGACTGGTTTAAGTGCTTTAGCGATGAGAGGGGAATGACTGAGGATGAGCCATGTTCGGATCGGCAATCCACAAGCAGAAACCCAGACATGATTAATTGAGTGTGACAAATGCTGGCATGAGATCGATGACTATGGCTGGGGTCACACTAGCTGTGGCTCGCAGCAGGGAGGTCCGGTGCGTCCCTTTTCTCCGCTACAGGTACAAATCAGGTCTGAACTGTTGCCTGAATTCGGACCTGAAACAGAGCCAAACATGCACAGAACTCTTTTCCAGTGCAGACCACGGCCACACCCGAGGTGTGTGAACTGGCTCCATTGAGAGCTTGTCACAGTCTCCTGTCAAGCGAATTGGATGCAGGGAAGCCTGCATCCAATTTGGATAAGTGTGAACCCAGTTTGACTCTGATTTATGGTGGAGGAATTGGGCATTAGCAAGGACACTGTGTGCACCACTGTCCAAAGATTTGAGTAAGTGGAAGATCTGTTCTCGGTTTGTGCTGCACAAGCTGACAGAAGAACAGAAAGCAAAACGGATGGAAACCTCTGAAGATTTCATTACCATATGTGACCAGGATCCATCCTTTCTGCTTAACATCAACACAGGAAATGAGGCCTGATGCTACTAGTTTGATCCAGAATCCAAGTGGAAATCGATGGAACAGCATTCACCATCTTTCCCATGACCCAAAAGTTTCCTGCCTGAAGAGTGTCATGAGAGGCGTGCATTTTGCAGACATGACGGCAATCAAATAATGTGAGACAGTGGTTCTGCGATCAGCTTCCTAAAGAGGCCTTTGCTCGTTTCCAGAAGCTTTATGAACGTTGCCAAAAACGTTTTTTGAAGGATGACCATTATTTTGAAGGCCAATAAAGGTCATTTATTTGTATCTACTGTTTTGTTTGTTTTTGGATAAGATTCACCAAACCTTTTAGACGCACCTTGCATAGATGCAGAGTTGGGCACTGGCTCTCTGCACCATAAGCGCAGCACTTTCTGGAGAAGAAATGAAGACCGAGAGTCACCTAAAAAGCCTGAAGACTTGAGTATTAAAAATAATAAAATAATAATAAATAAATAAATCTAAGGGCACTCATAAAAGGGAGGTTAAAAGATATGCAGTGTATAAGATAAAAATTAAGCTGCATGATCTGATTTTAAGAACTGAATAGAAAAGAAGTTCTTTGCAAAATTGGAAAACTTGTCTATTGTGGGCAAAACTGTATTCTCTGGAAAAATGAGAAAATAAATCTGATTTGTCACCTTAAGTATTTTGGAAAATATTTACTTGCTGTCGTTTTTAGAAATAAGCAATGCATTTTACTATGGAAGCATAAAGCCCCTTCTTTTCATTTAACTCATGTTGCTTTTTATACCAATGGCACAACTTCGTGACATACAGATGCATCTCTAAATCGCAGTGTTTAAGCAGTGCCGAGTTTCATCTTTGATAAAGCTACACCTCATAATACTAGAACTGCAGTAATGGGTCAATTTATCACTGATGCCTCTAGAGGTGCAAGCATATTATCTATTTGAAGAGATACTACTGTTGAGTTGACACAAGGAAGAGGTTTCCTTGGAAACAGAATTATTAGGGGCCCAAGGACAAATTGTATTTATTTATTTTTTATCTGTTTTTTAAACTAGGTGCTGTATTCGCAAACAGCCAACCATAAAAATATCAAGACAAAATATCACTGTTCCAATACTCACAAGTCATTAATCCATTTCTGTTTGTTTACATGTACAGCTGATAGCAGCCAAACCAGTATATATATATATATATATATATATATATATATATATATATATATACACACACACACACACTAATGGTCAACACCATAACCTGAAATGATACAAAGGTAAGCAGTGAACTGCCAGAGGTAAAAAAACAAAAACTAAAACAAATTAAAAACAAAATAAAAATGTAAGTTTGAAAAAAACTGAAAAAATAATGTACATTTCAGAGTTATACAAAAAGTTTTGTTTTTTTGGGGGGGGGGGAGAAGCAATGAGTTAATAACTTACTTTGCAGCAATGTAAGTAAATCAATGCAGGCCATAGATGGGTCAAATTTCTAACAAATTTTCTTTCAAAAATCAGAAATTTTGTGTGTTTTGTAATCTGATGGGGCCCCCATTGATTTTGAAATTCAACCAACCAAGCCTTCAATTTCACCTTATGTTGCTACAGAAAATACATTTTGTAGCCAGGAATCTTCTTTTCTTTACAGGTCTCAGCTTATGCACGTTTCTTTTTTTGATTATATTTCTCCACAATTCTCCCATCATTGGTTCGAAATTTGTTCCTTTTTTAAAAAAAAGTGCCTGACTACTCAAATTTGAAGGCTGCACAAAAAGTGGCTGTTGCTGCGGCTCACTAATGGTGTGAAATTAAAAATAAAAATTGATAGTTACACTTTTTGAAAGAAAATTATTTCGGAATTCTACCCATGTATGGCCGGCTTAAGACCGCTTTCACACCGAGGAGGGTTTGCAGGCGCTATAGCTTTAGAAATTTAAACTGCTGCTCCATTGTCTTTCACACTGGAGCGGTGCACTGGCAGGATGTCAGGAAAAGTCCTGCCAGCAGCTTCTTTGGAGCGGTGTTGTTTACCGCTCCTCCACCGCTGCACCCCATTGAAATCAATGGGGCAGCACTACAATACCGCCAGCAAAACGCCGCTATTGCGGCGTATTGCGGACGGTTTTAACCCTGTCCCGGCCGCTAGCGGGAGTAAAAGCACCCCACTAGCAGCCGAAATGCACTGCAAAACCGACAGTAAAACGCTATGCTAAAAATAGCACAGTTTTACTGCCGACGCTACGGGCTTGGTGTGAAAGCCGTCTTAGTCTTGAAAGTTTATGCTAACAATTCCTATAGGTGTCTCAACTTTTGTTGATTACTTACAGGCTCTCTGTGTGTATAAAAGCAGTGTTAAAACATTATGGGGGTTAGTTACTAAAGGCAAATCCACTTTGCACTACAAGTGCACTGAAAGTGTACTTGGAAGTAAAGTCACTGTGGATCCGAGGGGGACATGCAAGGAAAATAAAAAACAGCATTAGACTTGCGCATGATTGAATGATAAAATAAGCAGAGCTTCCCCTCATTTCAGATCTACCCCTTATGCCGCGTACACACAATGGGACTTTCCGGCAGAAAAGGTCAGACGGTCTTCCCGACGGACTTTCAACTGAGTTACGTCAGACTTCCGAACAAACAGGCTTGCCCACACATGAACAGGCTAAAGTCTGTTGGAAAGTCAGTTCATTTTGAACGAAAAAAAATTCACATTTTCCTACTGCAGCGAGTGCAAGAATGAAGCGACAATGTTGCCTCTCTAATGCTAAAACCTGCATGGATTCCCCTCCAGGGGCATACAAGGCCCTTATGTCTGGTATGGATTTTAAAGGGAACCCCCATGCCGAAAAAACAGCATGGAGGTCCCCCTCAAAATCCATACCAGACCCCTATCCGGAGCACGCAGCCCCGGTCAGGAAAGGGGTGGGGACGAGCGAGCGCCCCCGAACCATACCAGGCCACATGCCCTCAACATGGGGAGTGGGTGCTCTGGGGAAGGGAGGCACCTTGCAGCCCCCCCACACCAAAGCACCTTGCCGTTGGTTGTCGGGGGTCTGCGGCTTATCGGAATCCAGGAGCCCCCTATAATAAGTGGGCCCCCTCATCCCGGCCCCCCGCCCTATGTGAATGAGTATTGGGTACATCATACTCCTACCCATTCACCTAGGGAAAGAAGCATCAATAAAAAAAACACATTAGACAGTCCCAGCATGCCCCGGGACTTGACGTGATATCACCCGGTGACAACGCTCCATGCCTATATAAGTTGTTGTGCATCTTGCACATGGTATTACACGGGAGAGAGCGTCGTGTCAACATTGGAAGAAGAGAAGAGGGAAGAAGGACAGAGAAGACTGGGCCACCACTAGCAAAAGAGCTAGAAGAAGATAGCGGAGGAGCCCAGCAAAAGAACTGCAGAGTGGGACAAGAACCAGAGACTGGGACAAGAAGCCAGAGAGCGGTAGAAGAGGCCAGAGAGTGGGACAAGAGGCCGGAGAGCAGGAGTCGAGGAGTCGGAAGAGACCCCCAAATTACTTTGAAAACCTGTCTAGTGTGTTTTTTTATTGACACTTTTTTCCCCAGGTGAATGGGTAGGGGTACCAAATACTCATTCACATGGGGGGGGGGCTGGGATCTGGGGGCACCCTTATTAAAGGGGACTCCTGGATTCCGATAAGCCCCCCTCCCACAGACTCTGACAATCAACGGCCAAGGGTTGTCGGGAAGAGGCCCTTGTCCTCATTAACATGGGAATCCAAGTCGGATCCCTGCACCAGTGTGAACCCAGCCTCAATGTCAGCAATGCTTGTCGCTCATTGGGAAAGGAAAAACCAAATTTTCCCTTTCCCGATGAGCGATTCAGCTTGGCGCTGGCTCCCGCAACAGGGCTCGCAAGGTGTCAATGAAAGCAGCGAGATTGACACAATACTCACGTACTGTCACGTACTGTAGCTGCCCTTGCGTCATATTTGGTCTGTCGCACCAGTGTACTGACAAACGGTTTTCCCGCTAGGGATTGAGTCCGACGGACAGATTTGAAACATGTTCTATTTCTAGGTCCATCTGATTTTATTTAAAGAAAAATGATCAGACTATCCCACACACGATCGCACTATCCGTCGGAATGATTCTGTCGGACCTAGTCTGCCAGAAAGTCCGGTCGTGTGTACGCGGCATTAGGTTTAGAGCTACTGCACTTTCAAGTACACGTTCAAGTGTATTTGTAGTGCAAAGTGGATTTACCTTTCGTAAATAACCCCCATTATGTTACTACACCCTTTTAACCACCTCAGTACAGTGCAGTTACACCCCCTTCCTGACCAGACCAATTTTCAGCTTTCAGCGCTCTCACACTTTGAATGACAATTACTCAGTCATCCAACACAGTATCCATATGAAACTTGCGTCCTTTTTTCCACACAAATAGAGCTTTCTTTTAGTGGTATTTAATCACTAGTGGGTTTTTTATTTTTTGTGCTATAAATAAAATAAAACGTAAATTTTGTGAAAAAAATGCCTTTTTCTTCGTTTCTGTCATAAATTTTTGCTAATTAGTAATTTTTCTTCATAAATTTTGGCCAAAATTTATACTGCTACATATCTTTGGTAAAAATAACCCACATTAGTATATATTATTTGGTCTTTGTGAAAGTTATAGAGTCTACAATCTATGGTGCCAATCACTGAAAATTCATCACTTCTGATCAGGCCTTCAGTACATCAGGTGTATCTCATTTCTTGAGACTCTAACTAGTCAGGAAAGTACAAATACCCCCCAAATGACCCCTTTTTACAAAGTAGACATCCCAAGGTATTAAGTAAGTAGCATGGTGAGTTTTTTTAAGTTGTCATTTTTTCCCACAATTCTTTGCAAAATTAAGATTTTTTATTTTTTTTTACTAAATTGTCATATTATCAGGTTATTTCTCACACACAGCATATGTATACAACAAATTACCCCCCAAAATACATTCTGCTACTCTTCCCGAGTACGGCGATACCACATGTGTGAGACTTTTACACAGCCTGGCCACATACAGAGCACCAACATCCATGTAGTACCTTCAGACGTTCTACGAGCAAAAATGACGCATCTCATTTCTCAACCACCTATTCCACTTTTGAAGGCCCTGGAGTACCAGGACAATGGAATTTCCCATAAAATCACCCCATTTTGGAAAGCTAACACCCCAACGTATAATCTGTGAGGCATAATGAGTCTTTTGAATGGTTCATTTTTTTCCAGAAGTTTTTGGAATATGTGGAAAAAAATTAAAACGCATTTTTTTTTACACAAAATTGTCAATTTATAAGATATTTCTAACACATAGCATGTATATAGCAAAAATTACACCCCAAAATACATTCTGCTACTCTTCCCGAGTACGGCGATACCACGTGTGTGACATTTACACAGCCTGGCCACATACAGAGCACTAACATTGATGTAGTACCTTCAGACGTTCTATGAGCAAAAATTACGCATCTCATTTCTCAACCACCTATTACACTTTTGAAGGCCCTGGAGTACCAGCACAATGGAATTTCCCATAAAATTACCCCATTTTGGAAAGCAAACACCCCAACGTATAATCTGTGAGGCATAATGAGTCTTTTGAACGGTTCATTTTTTTCCAGAAGTTTTTGGAATATGTGGAAAAAAATTAAAACGCATTTTTTTTTTACACAAAATTGTCAATTTATAAGATATTTCTAACACATAACATGTATATAGCAAAAATTACACCCCAAAATACATTCTGCTACTCCTCCCTAGTATGGCGATACCACATGTGTAGGACTTTTACACAGCCTGGCCACATAGATGGGCCAAACATTGAAGTAGTACGTTCAGGCGTTCTAGGAGCATAAATTACACATCTTATTTCATTCCTACCCATCACACTTTTGAAGGTCCTGGACCACCAGGACAGTGAAATTACCCACAAAATGACCCCATTTTGGAAAGTAAACACCCCAACGTATATTCTATGAGACATGGGCTGCAAATAGGTACTCGGGTACTCTGATGGGCTGGAGATAGGTACGCGGGTACTCAGGTGGACTGTGACAGGTACTCGGGTACTCAGATGGACTGGAACAGGTACTCGGGTACTCTGATTGCCTGGTGACAGGTACTCGGGTACTCTGATGGCCTGGTGACAGGTACTCGAGTACTCTGATGGCCTGGTGACAGGTACTCGGGTACTCTGATGGCCTGGTGACAGGTACTCGGGTACTCTGATGGCCTGGTGACAGGTACTCGGGTACTCTGATGGCCTGGTGACAGGTACTCGGGTACTCTGATGGCCTGGTGACAGGTACTCGGGTACTCTGATGGCCTGGTGACAGGTACACTGATGGTTTGGTGACTGGTATTTGGGTACTCAGATGAACTGTGACAGGTACTCGGGTACTCAGATGGGCTGTGACAGGTACTCGGTACTCTAATGGACTGTGACAGGTACTCGGTACTCTAATGGACTGTGACAGGTACTCGGTACTCTAATGGACTGTGACAGGTACTTGGGTACCCTGATGGGCCGTGACAGGTACTCTGGTATCCTGATGGGCCGTGACAGGTACTCGGGTACTCTGATGTGCCGTGACAGGTACTCGGGTACTCTGATGTGCCGTGACAGGTACTCGGGTACTCTGATGTGCCGTGACAGGTACTCGGGTACTCTGATGGGCCGGGACAGGTACTCGGGTACTCAGATGAACTGTGACAGGTACTCGGGTACTCAGATGGGCTGGGACAGGTACTCGGGTACTCAGATGGGCTGGGACAGGTACTCGGGTACTCTGATGGGCTGGGACAGGTACTCGGGTACTCTGATGGGCTGGGACAGGTACTCGGGTACTCTGATGGGCTGGGACAGGTACTCGGGTACTCTGATGGGCTGGGACAGGTACTCAAATACTCTGATGGACTGTGACAGGTACTCTGATGGACTGTGATTGACAGGTACTATGAGGGGTGGTGACAGGTCCTCTTTATTGGGGGGGGGGGGGGCAATCAGTATGTTTGGTGTACACTGTATGCGGTAACGAGATGTTACCGCAATCTCCTCCTCACACACGATCGGTGTGTGAGGAGGAGAACCCGGTAACATCCCGTTACCGCGGTTTGTTTACATTTTAGTGATCGGCTGTGAAAGGATCACAGCCGATCACGTGGGTAAACAGCCAGCCAATGGCTGTTTACCAGTGTCGGTGACGAGCAGTGTTCCCGGGGAACACGCCGCCACCGACGTGCACGCGCAGCGCGCTCATGCGCCGTGCACGTAGGGGGTGTGACCATCTGTGATCGGCCGTGACTTCATCACGGCCGATCACGTGGTAAACAGCCATAACGAATGGCTGTTCACCCCCTTCGGTGGTGAGCGGTGTCTCCGTGACACGCCGCCACCGAAGAAACAGGGATGCGCGCGCACGATCGCGTGCATCCCTGTTTAAACGGGAGGCCGTCATATGACGGCCTCCCGCCACAATAGCTGCGCCGCCTGGCCGTCATTTGACGGCCGGCGGTCAGCAACTAGTTAAGCAATATTTGAACAGTATTGTATTGCAGGAAGTAGTATAATTATTTTACAATGGTGAGAAAACAATTAAGGAAGACAAGCAGACTATTATAAACCTTAAAAGTGTAGGTCTTTCCTTTAGGCTGCATTCACATCTAGGCGTTGCTATTGTACAGATGTTTTTTGGGCATTTTTGCAGAGCATTAGCACAGGCGTTTTAAAGTTCAAAGGGTCACCAATGTAAAAGCAGTAAAATGCCTGTAATCTGCCAAAGAAGCTCATGTACTTTTTTGAGTGACAGTTGTTTTGTTTTAGGCGACAGAATGGTCAGATGTGAATAGGAGCCATTGAAAAGAATGGGATTTTTCTTGTTGGACGCTTTTAGAGTTGAGGCTTAGAGCACAAACATGCCCAACAACACCTAGATGTGAACAGAGCCTTAGTGAAATGGCAGAGAAATTCAAGGTGACAGTGTGTACAGTTTAATAAACTATCAAAAGGCCCTTAGAATTGGAGAAAACTCCAACAGGAAGAGGTCTGGCAGACCCAAAACGGAATCAGAAGACAAGTTTCTGAGAGTCAAAACAGCTAGCATTATGGGCGGCTCACATGACAACAGCTTCAAGCACAGCTTAAAGAGAAAGGCCCCCCCCCCCCACAATTTAAAGTCAGCAGCTACAAATACTGCACCTGCTGACTTTTAATATATGGACACTTACCTGTCTAGGGAGCCCACAATGTCGGCACCCCAGCCAGTCTTTGGACTGGCTGACGGGTGCAGCCGCCGTCATTCCTGGTAATGGAACCCGGAAGTGAAGCTTTTCAGCTTCACAGCCGGTTCCCTATTGCGCATGAGCGAAGCACGCTGAGCTTTATAAATCATCCGGAGGTGGAGTAAGAAAGGAGTAAGCAGAACTTCAGAGAGACCGAGCCGCAGCCCGTCTCCCGGAAGTGGGGAATGGTACCTGTCAAAAACTGGTACCTGTAACCCCTCCCCCCTGAAAGGAGCCAAATGTAGCACTGGAGTGGAAGTTCCACTTTTGATTGGAATTCCACTTTAACATTGATTGAAGTAAGCAAGTCTCAGTTTCAAATGTGAAGAGAAGACTGAGTTGCAGGTTTGACATGTTAAGTGAATGGGGGGGGGGGGGGTTTGCTTGGGCCTTGAAGCACTGGAAAAGGTTGTATGGACTGATGAGTCAAAATGTGAGATCTTAGTTAATAACGCAGGGTTTTTATATGCAATGAAGTAGGTGAATGGATGGTTCCTTGTAAACATGGAGGGCGCAGCCTGATGCTCTGGGGTTACTTTGCTTGACCCAGAGTTGGCGATTTGCACGTGAGTGGCACCCTGAACCAAAACTACTACCAAAGCATTTTGTAGCGCCATGCAATACCACAGTGTGAACATTTTTTGTTTATGCACCAAAAGTTGGTGTCTGGTTTTACAGTAGCCCTCCAAGCACTGGCTGCCAAAAATGGCACTGGTGTATTAGAAATAAAATCATTTTACTGTTATTCATCAAGTATGCAAATGGAATAAAGGAATTCCACAAGGGCATGTACACTTTAAAAATGTCCTCCTAAAAAAATTGAATTTACATACCTGTCTAGCAAATGTCCCTAAGTCCTCATACCAAATAATATGTTATAAAATATGTGCTACTGATAGTAAGATATTTTTCCAGTTAGCCTATAACACATTTCTTTAATTGATCCTTTTATTCTATTCCAATCCTGCAGATGCTTGGAATGATACATAAATAGCAGAAACATTTTTTCACTGTCCTAAAAATGCAGAACAGTTAATGTTAAATTTTAAGTTACATTTATTTTCAGCTGTAAAATAAGCATTGCCCTCTCTGGATTTAAAGGCTTTCTCTCAACTGGTTCCTCTATAATAATCAGTGACATTGCATAATTTGCAAGCTGCATACACCAACAGAAAGACAGATGCTTTGCTCAAAGTTTGTCTCATTTATTGGTTTATTTAATTGCCATTCTAACATCAACTTTTCGTCACTCATTACAGAAATGTGTGGAGATGACAATTATTTAAATACTGCTGTGAATAGCTAAACAGTCAGTACTAACCTAATAAGTTATATTGCCCAAGGCCATGTAAGTGCAGTGCCAAATTAAAATAAAGACAAAGCTCATGAGGTCTGCACTTATACCCCTGGCACATCAATGCTGTATTTAAACTAAGATAAACAGTTGTTAAAATTTACGTAGGATGAATCTCTGGGGAAATGGTGTCAGATTAATATCCATATCAACAGTTCACTTTCAACAGATTTTAAACAGCTTACGGCTTCCCCAAGTAACTGATCAACAGTTGTCAGAACTCAAGTCAAGCTGTGTTTGTGCCTAGTATCTAGTGGCACTGTCAGACCTGTCGATTGCTCTTTTTTTCACCATTTTTTTTCCTTCATAACAGAGCAGCAGCCGGTTGCCTTCAGCAGAGATGCTTTAAGGGGGGTATTCCATACTGTTTGCCCAGAAACCCTGGCATTTCTGCAACTGTGCTAGTTAAGGCAATGACAGAAGGAACAACAAATGGCTACAATTAGCATTCGCCCTGCTCCTTGAAACAGAATTTAGTTTCTATGGCAACCTAAGCTGTCCAGACGACACAAGGCTATGACAGACTAGTGAACTGCATTGTAAGAGTTTGTATGGAACAGCTGGCACACAGGCTAATACCTCATTCAATGCATTTTACTTTTTTATATTTTCTATTTAAATTTGCAGAGAACCAAGCTCCTTTAATTATTTTTATCCATTTGAATTTGTGGAAGATTAAGTCTTGATGCAATTAAAAAAGCAAGTCAGCCCATTTTTCACCAAGCAATAAATAACTTTGGCACCAAGCCAAGCTGCCAAATGCTAGACTTCTCTCCAGCAATGTTAATTCCTTTGCAGGTGGCATGGCTATATTTTGGAACAAATAGCGAGGAAAAAAAAAAAAAAAAAAAACCTCACAGACCTAAAAATTATAGCTTTGTGAGCAAAAACAGTCTGTGGTACTATGTACAGTAGAATGTGGGTGAAGAGACTGTCTGCATGGCACTGCAAGATAAGGGCAATGTAATTTAATTATAACAAACATCACATATGCTTTAGTTAGGCTATATTTAAATAGAGCAAACAATTTAGAAAATGATTTTCTTTGAAAATGTCTGAAACCAAATTACACGAAGCAGCTCTATTAGACTGCCTTTTGTTTCAGACCACAGCAAAGTGGTGCAGGATAAGCACAAGCTGCTTGTACAGTGTTGTGATGTCTTCTGCCACGCAGCAATTACTACAGTCACAAGGTTCTAAAGCAAGGCTGACCATGTTACAGGCGTACAATTCACCTCTATTCTCAGGGCACATATACTTATTGTAAGATTGGGGTGATCAGACTCAAGCAGTAGGTGCGTTTTCAGTGAATACGCGAGTCCAGAACTGTATTTTTAAAGGGCCTGGTAGCCCACTTTTATTTAAAAGCACGGAAAAGTTCACAAAGACATCAGTAGCCCATGCAGGGGGTTTCTAACATTACTGTATCTTGCACACTCAATACTTTAGCCTCCTGGCTTACATTCTTGCCATACGGCTGCTTCAGGCCTTTAGCCTATGCCTTAAAGCGGGATTCCACCCTAAAGTGGAACCTCCGCTGATCGGATCCCTCCCCCCCTCCGGTGTCACAATTGACACCTTTCAGGGGGGAGGAGGGTGGAGATACCTGTCAAAGACAGGTATTTACACCCACTTCCGGGCATAGACTCCCGTGGGAGTCTACGCCATTTCCTGCCCTGCCGTGCTATCTGCTGGGACACACACGGGTCCCAGTGACAGCGCGGAGATTTCCTATTGCGCGGTGCAACTCGCGCATGCGCAGTAGGGAACCGGGAAGTGAAGCCGATTCGCTTCACTTCCTGATTCCCTCACCTAGAATGGTGGCAGCAGCAGCCGAGGGCCGAGCGATCGATCAGCCTCGGCTGCCGGCATCGCTGGAACCCGGGACAGGTGAGTGTCCATTTATTAAAAGTCAGCAGCTGTAGTATTTATAGCTGCTGGCTTTTAATATTTTTTTTTTTGGTGGAATCCCTCTTTAAGTCTGCTCCTCAGAACAAAAGAGTTTCCTAGAGTTAAGCTCTCTCCTAGCTTACTTCTGATCAGTGCCTTGCTGCTCTGTCACCAACTACATCTGTCTCCTGCAGACATACATGCTCTGGCTGCCCCATGCAGCCTCTGACTTCCTGTCTGTGGGGTGGTGCCCTGAGCCATAGTCAGGTCACAACAAAATAGCTCAGCACACAGCTGTGCAATCAGTGTGCCTTTCTCTCCAAAATCTGGCATAAACCAGCAATCTTCAAGGTAGCACAGGGTCCCACTGCCACAATATGTATAGGTTAAATACAAAGTATGGCAAAAGCATTGCAGCATGGAAAAGCTATAAAAATAAAAATAAAGAGTCCTGCGCAAATCGTGCCCCTGAAAAAATGGATGATATATATAAATGTGAAAAACAAGAGTCAATGGAAAACTCATATAAATAAATACACCAATAAGTGTTTTTATATAGTGACATAACATTTTAAATGGCTAGGATATATTTTTAATAAATTTTTTTATCCATATTGCTAATATATCTTTATTTATGTATCATGACATTTATACATGAATGTTTATTGCCGTTTTTTCGTATATTTTAATATGGGCTATTAAACTGTCAGATACATAAATTTTTTCTATTTTAAGGTTTTGTTTTTAAATCCTCAGTATTTAATATTCCGTTCGGATCTATTTGTTCCTCAATGGGAGAATGTGTATTTCTTTCTACATCATTTATGATTATTAAGATGGCCAAAGAATTATTTCCGGTCTAAAATGGTGGTATATACACTTCCTTTTCACCATTTAGGAGGAGTAAGATGGCGGAGTTACTACATCCAGCCTAGATTATCGTTTTTTTTACCTTTTTCAAAATGGTCGTTCGGACGTTTTTTACCTCTTTCAAAATGGTCGTTCGGACGTTTCCGGTCCCATCGTTTCCGGTTTCTTCATATATAAGTATATCACGAACGGTCTAGCGTTATCCCCATGAAGAAGTCACGTGGTGACGTAACACGTAGGGAGTGGCCGTAGGACAAACCGGAACTAACGTAAGACTGGCGGTACACGCCAGATCTCTATCTGTTTGAACTTTCTTTTTAAATGTGAGAGTCTATTGCTTTCTCTTAATAAACTTATTTAGTTATTGAAACCACTACACTATTGGAGTCCCCTCTCTCTCTCCCTTCCCTCCTCCCCTCTGTGTTCTCTTTAAGTTTTATACCACGAGGATACAAATGCTGCAGTATTACATACAAGAGGTTGAATTGGCCCTCTAGTGGCAGAAGTCTATACCACTTGGTTATTGTGCACAGAGAAGTAAAGGAGAAGTTTATTGGGATCATCTTTATTTTGCCTGATTATTCCTTCTTTGAGGTGAGAGTTCTGAGAGCCTGATATTTTGGAACATTTGGTCCTGCTCTTTCTCAAGTTTTTTCACCATACACCTACACTTATTGGTGTATTTATTTATATGAGTTTTCCATTGACTCTTGTTTTTCACATTTATATATATCATCCATTTTTTCAGTGGCACGATTTGCGCAGGACTCTTTATTTTTATTTATTTATGTGATAGTTTGTGTTTACTATTTTTGTCCCGCTGCATTTCTGTATTATTTAGCAGGACTTGCACTTTCTTCATCCCACAGGTTGTTTCATTATACTTTGTAATATTTTCTATTTTTTATGCACAGAGATTTATTTCACGGTTAGCACTTAGTGGCGCGAGGGTCCATTTTCCACAGCATGGAAAAGCTGCCACGAAAAAAGGTGCCCATACATTACAATCTGTATATATCATATACCTGACTGCATATGAAACACCATGTACATTTGTGCCCATAGATTTACATACCTATGGCAAAATTTGTAAAATGTTAGCCATTTTTGTTGCACCAACACAAAACATCTCACATACCATACACAGAAAGCATCAAGAGAAGTCTTAAGACGTCTGGAAAAAAAAAATCATTTGGAGCGTTGAGACCAACTTTAAACTTTTTGGTCTTAAACATAAATGCTATGTTTGGAGAGGAATCAAAAGAGAAGCACATTGTCTCTAACTTGTATCAGAGAGGTAGATCTCTGCTGTTCTGGGAGTGTGATCTGCAGAGGCAAAGGTAATTTAATCAAAATTGATGGCAAAATAAAGAAAAATATATTTTCAGATAATATTGGATGAAGACCAGACGCTGTGCACCACTGGTACAGAAAGTTGTTTAGGGTTCATATATTTCATTTTGCTTTGTATACTAAATGATGAACAGCAGTTTAAGGCTTTATGCACGTGGCTGAACTATCTGCATGTGGAGCATATGCCCGTGCTCAAGTGGGTGCTTTACACAATCTGTGCTAGGCGCAGGAAACACAAAGTGCTTATTATCATCATTGTTTATAAAACCCTTTCCTAATAAACTAATAATTAGGTAATTTGTTGCTGGGGCTTGAATTCAGTGATCTTGTAGATAAGCTCTGGTCCAGAGACAAGCCCTAAAAAGCTGGCATCTCCCTATCCAAGGCGAGGATCTTAGCGGCCAAAATAGCCACAAAATGGCTTTATGAGGCTTTATACCTGCGTACAAAGTGAGGTGATGGTGTACGAAAAATATATAATATAAATTTTTTTTTTTTAATCATTAAACAGGACAGTATGTAATATACATCAGGTACATAATGAAATGCCTGAGGTCTAATCTAGTACAAAGCTCAAATAAATTCAATGCCAGTGACAATATCTACATAATTAGGCATTTGACCCAGGAGGGTCCAAGTAGGTTAATAGAAGTAACCACTTCGGACTGATTAGGGGCAAAGTCCCAGTCCAGTGTCTAGTTATTAACCACTTGCCACCCACCATATAGCTATATGACACCCACAAAGTGGTTTAGTTATCCTGATCCGACGTAATATGACATGATCAGGATAACAAGCCGGCGTGCAGCACGGTGATCGGAGGTGCTATGTGTCAGTCTTACATACTACAACTCCGATCGTGGTATGGAGCCTCTGACAGAGGTTTCTTATCACATGATCAGCTGTGACCTATCACAGCTGATCATCTTGTGAACCAGGAAGCACCGGTAAATGACTTTCCTTGGTTCATGCTGATCAGCGGCTCTCCTTATCAGAGGGGGGGGGGGGGTGTCTGCGCTGATAGCACATTGATTATCAGCACTGCCCCCATCAGATGTGCCCATCAGCTGCCAATTAGTGCCCCTCACCTGCCAGCCTGTGACCCACAAAGAATGCCAGTCAGTGCCCACAACAGTGTCAATCAGTGCCCCATCAGTAATGCCTGTCAGTAGCTCCTTATCAGTGCCACCTATCAGTGCTTATCAGTTGTTTTTTCAAAATTGTTGGCTTTTTTTATTTATAGTGCAAAAAATAAAAACCACAGAGGTGATCAAATACCACCAAAAGAAAGCTCTATTTATGGGAAGAAAATGACAAAAATGTTTTTTTGGGTACAGTGTTGCATGACTGCGCAATTGTCATTCAAAGTGCGACAGTGCTGAAAGCTGAAAATTGTCCTGGGCAGGAAGGGGTGAAAGTGCCTGGTATTGAAGTGGTTAAGGTTCTGGATGCTAACAGTATATATAGGCAACTATTAAGTGAAAATTAGATGGAAAGTTTTAAATTTCTAAATTAAGACTGGCCAAAGCAAGGTTAGGTGGAGTTAGGATACCTGTAATGGAGCAGATTAGGCAAAACACTTGGTTCCAGAAGCTTGTAAGACTCTTGCAAGACCAAAGAGAATGGTAGAGGTTACATGACCACAGTTGCCCCAACATAGAGGCGATTGGGAGGTATAAAATTGAGCTACTCGGTAGGGTGTAAGGTACCAGCAAGAAATTATTTTTTGGTTCTCAGTGAGTAATACAGCGTGAAATGCCATCTGTAAATTTAAAAGCCTGGACCCATTTGCACTGGCGCATAGGTATTCTGTAGAGCTTCCTCCCATCTTAAGAGAGGACTAGATTTGTAGAACGTAGTTTTGCACTGAAGGGTATTATAAAGTACAGAAATGCCTTTTAGACAAGACGAGGGAGATCCATAGTGGTGCTCGGGTTGAGTGCTTTGTGCAATGCTTTGTTTGTGTTGTGGTCTCTGCCTGGGTTCTGACTGGGTGGTTGATTTTATGTGGTGGTGATTCATTTTGTGGATGTGGATTCGTTCTGACTGAAATACATTTATAAATGGGTGGTTCCATGCACATGTTTTATATTAACCTTTAATTAATTTCAATTTCCTGTTCTGTCCATTTCTGGGTGGATTAGGTCTACAGTAAAGTATTTATATAGCAGCAATGTGGGGGGACAGAGTAAGCCCCTGTTGATGACCGCTTGTGTCAAAACGCGTAAGCAGCTTTACTCGCAGCCCATATTCCTTTTTTCTTAGTTTATTTGTTCTTTTGTGATCACTTTTTATATTTGTATAATACGTATTTTTATTAAAACCAATAGTTTTTGTTTTTTACCTACACCATCCGGAGCCCTTTTCTTTTTTCCTGTTATATGCTACCTGTATGAACCCTTGAAATTGGAGCTGGGATACATTGGTTTCCGGAGGTATCGTCACCCTCGAACATGGGAATCACTGGTTGGTAACTATCCGGCCCGCTTACTTCCATTCGGGATCGTGGAAGCCTATAAGAGGATTCCATACCGTGACCCTTCTCTTCAGAGGCTGGAGTACAATCCTTTGGGATTACAAGCTCTTTAGACCCATTGTCGTAGGGCATGCGGGTCCAACTGTTTTGGTAAGAGTATCCATCTTACAACTTCAGATTGTTGCATCTACAGATATTTCTACAGACAAATAGATTGTCGTGGTTTGTCTCCGTGTTACCTTGATTTAAGGTCTATATGAGAAGATTGGTCTCTCTCTCTCCATACAAGTGGACTTTCGTACAGATTGATGAACTGTTAATAGTTTACCTTTCAGGATACACGTCATGTGACCCCACTGCCATTACATTATTTATGCACTGTTGTATGTATATAGTACTAGGGATTACACTTTGCACATATTTACATTTGCACTTGTTTTATAATTAGTGCAAAGCTTTCTTTTTTTGAGCACGGTTTACTTACACTCACTCAAAATTTACCTTCAGGTTTTTGAGTCTATTTTGTCAGCGCTACATTTTTTTTTTTTCACATAGTAAATTTATATCAAGGGAGGGAGCTTCATCATTGGGATGGGATAGTTCCCCAGAAATTTGGTTGTCCGAATATATGAATAAAGTTAAGTGGGGTGGAATATCATATCAACCAATCATCTCTGGGAAAGGCTTGGGAGAGCAATTATCAAGGTTGTCCTCTACTCACTAAACGCCCAGATCACACCGCTTCTAAACTGACAAATCCAGGATAAGAATTTCAATGCTGTAAACAGCATCCATAGTTGTTGAGCCTTGGAGGAATCTCCAGCAAAGCTCTCCACGCAAAAATAGAAGCCTGTATGTAATGTAAATGGCAGGCTACTCAACTGGAGTGGTTTCCAACAGTCTGTCATTAAAAGGGTGGAAAGGTGCTGCACTTTTTTTTATTGCCACCTCTGCATGGTTTTGGTTAAACCAACATTTAACCACTACCTGCAAAATCACGTACCTGTACGTAATTTTGCTTAAGTGGTTGTACCGGGGTGATGCTAGTCAGCGGTCTTGTAAAAAAAACTGAAATGGCTACGCAATTTACAATCGGCAAGAGGGGGAGGGGGGGGGGGGCGACCCAGCCAGCATGTTGGCTGGCTGGAGACCCGAACAAAGCCAGAATCAACAATTTTGATAGGGTCTCAAAGGTAGCAACCTAGAACCAAGCCCAGATCCATCCATTGAGAGTACCTGTCACTGCCTATTACTGTCACAAGGGATGTTTACAGTCCTTGTAACAGTAATAAAAGTGATAAAGTGATCATAATTGAAAACGCATATTTAAGTTACACCCACAAATGTAAACAGTGTTCAAACCACACATGTGAGGCATTGCTGCGATCGTTAGAGCAAGAGCAATAATTCTAGCACAAGACCTCCTCTAATTCTAAACAGGTAACCGTAAAAAATTTGAAAGTGTCACCTATGGAGGTTTTTAAGTACCATAGTTTGTCACCATCCCACGAGTGTGCGCAATTTTAAAGAGTGACATGTTGGGTATCTATTTACTTGGCATAACATCTTTGTATTTATACAAACAAAACTGGGATTACTTTATTTTTATTTTTTTAATTCAATGAAGTGTATTTTTTCCAAAAAACTGTGTTTGAAAGACCGCTGCGCAAATACAGTGTGACATAAAATATTACAATGACTGCTTTTTCTTCTCTAGGGTCTCTAATATATATATATATATATATTTGGGGGTTCTAGGTAATTTTCTAGCAAAAAAAAAAAGATTTTAAGATTAAGATTTTTTTAAACAACAAATGTCACAATTAGGGCTGGTCTAGTTTTGCTTGCCAGATATATTTCCTAAAAACACTAGTGAGAGATGAAAGGTATTGGGATGGGATAGGAATAGACAGTGTACAGAATAAGTACAAAATCTGCAGGACGACAATCATTTTGTATGCAGCCACCCTACCCTTCCAAGACAATTCTTTGTAGAAGGATTGGGATAATTCTCGCTAAATTTTTGTTATTAACCACTTCAGCTCCGGAAGATTTTACCACCTTAATGACCAGAGCATATTTTGCGATATGGCATTGCATCAATTTAACTGACAATTGCGCGGTCGTGCAACTTTGTGCCCAAACAAAATTGACGTCCTTTTTTTCTCACAAATAGATCTTTCTTTTGGTGGTATCTGATCACCAAAACCTGATCATCAAAAATGAAAGAAGCCAATGTACATATACAACGATTCACGCAGGAGAGCCATCCTGCCGCTGTATATGTACAGGGGCCGGTCTGGAACTGGCTAAAGGTTTTTAGTTTGCCATCTCTAGTAATGAAAAAGATGGGATCAACATTATGCCAAGATAAGAAATATCTTTGGATTTTTTTATTTTCCTTTAATGATTATCAAATACCTGGGATGGAAGCACACATCAGTAGTCCGCATATTATTTTTATTAGCATGTATAGGGTGTTGTGATAAATGGTCCTATAGTTACTACTTATTCAATTATATCTAGGTTAATGCGTCCCGCTTGGACTGCTAATCTGTCCGCCATTGCCGGCCTCCATGTGTGGAGGTATGCTATGTGGGTTTCCTCCCTTCTCCCGCCTGTTGGTCATGTGGAGGGGGCGGATACTTTGTCTCTTTTCATGGACGTCATGCTATATGTGCTGGGCACTAGGCGTCCTCGTGGCGCTCTGGTGCCTTTGGATTACCGCACTTCTGCGAACACACTGGGGAGATGGACCGGCGCTAATCACCTGACGGCTGAGCCGCCCAGGTGAAAGCTGTCCTATCTCTGGTAATGTGTTCGCCTGCGTGACGCCCGTGTTTGGAACCAGGATGGTTCTCCATTGTGGGCACTTCACAGGTTGGGCTATACACATTTCCCTCTCCCTCCCTGCACAATCACATACAATTATGACACTAACTTCACTCACCTAATCACTTTAAGTTTCCTCATTGTTCATACCCCCCTTTTCTTTTTTCCTTTTTTCTTTTTCTCTTGTTTTGGTGGTCATTGTCCTTTGCTAGTTTTATCATGTTTTCCTTTTTGCCCCCTTGTCACTTCACCACATTAATTTCCAATACATATATTTTATACACAACACATACACAGATCCATATGTGGTCTGTTTCACATAGATATTTCCATTTATTTCACAGGCCTTGCATCTACCCACCCTGGGAGTGCCTATGTTGGTGGCTACCTTTCCCGCAGGCTGCCCCGGTGCTTGGTGGCTATGCACTGCAGCTCTTTCTGCGAACTCTGATGCTGTTTTACTGGCCTGCTGATGCAGACGTGAGTTGGACACCTAGCCTTCAAATCAATTATAACAATCAAATTATTTTGTAAATTTTTACTTAATTTATAAAAAAAAAAATTATTTTTATACAATTTGTAGAATTATCCCATGATGTATGCTCTTGATGAGCGGTTGGAATACCGCAAAACGTGTAGAGCCTTTAGCCATTATCTTCTATCTCAATCATGGAAATCAAGATTCATATGATCCTCTCTGATTCATAATTTATTATTTAGGCATTTTTAATCGATTTTTTATTTATTATTTAGTTACCATGGTTATCTTGGCCATTTTGGGTTCAACCACAGCAAGAAACGTATATACATGCATACTGTTCTTTGTGTCTTATGTGAATGTTTTTTGGATTGTAAATTATTATGAAATATTAGTCCATGATTTAGCGTGTGGAGGCTGTATGCCCAGAGCATTTTAGAGGTTGATGCCCAACATGTTTGTATGACATATCATGGACTATACAAAATAAATATTTATTATAGTCACTTGACTTATTCTCTTACTGATGTGCGCTTCATTTAAAGTCCCAATTCTGTTCTCTCCTCTCATATACTATTGATAGGGATGGAGGCAGGCATTCCTTTAGTGCTAGCCTCATTCAAAGTCCCGAAAATCCTTTTTCTATTTTCCTTTAATGATTATCAAATACCTTTGGATGCCCACGTGTATGGCAGTTGAAGCACCACATGGATTTTGGTATGCTTTTGTAGTCAAAGTCCCAAATCCAAATCAAGTCCAAAATCAGGGACTTTGTAAAGTTTACTTTGTTTTTACTATTTTTGATCCATTAAAAAAAAAAAAAAAAAAAAAGCTAAAAAAACGCTAAACTGGCGTTTTTATAACGTTATTTACACGTCCAATGTGCATGGAGCCTAAAAGAGATCTTCTTTCCCAGGGCTATTAAGGCTATCAATGCAGGAAAGAAATGAAAGAGGTAACATAGTCTTGTTTAGTTTTTATTATGAGGACACTTTTTATACTTTTATAATACGGGGACCCTTTATATATATTTTATTGGTATAATTAAATCCTGTGTGGTAAATGCGTGGTTGATAATTGTGATGTATGAATAATGTGTGGAGTAGAAATGAAATTTCATTGTGAATTTGTTTTCTACAATGACAATAATTCTCATCTATCTTGGCCTGGCTTGATTAACGATGGTAGTAAATTAAAGTATAAAATCCCATATATGGAGGAGGACATCGTATGATCCAGAGACAGTAGAAGAGCATTAAACAAGACAAAACACAGGCTTAGCAGACCATTGAAAGTAATAAGCCAACACCGTGGTGAATGGAGATGGAGCAGCATCAGCATGTTCGGTGCGCAGGAAGTTTTGTATCAGATTTAGCGTCTGACATTGTACTCTGATGTATATGCAAATAATTCAGAACCAAGAGCTATAAAGTAGCAGTAGAAAACCAACAGGGAACAGGACAAAAACTACTCCCAAGGGTGGAATATAAAAATGTCAGACATTTGTGAGGACTTCAAGCAGCATAAGCTGCAACAAGGATGGGGAAACAAGCACAATGGTGGGTACCCATCTAAAGAACCACGGATTACCCATGGAAAGAAGTGTAGGTCATTAAGATCAAGAGACTTCAGGTGCAGAGTATTAAAGCTTCTGCAAGACCTTCAACAGCGTGTGAGGAATTGGGTTTAGGCAGGGGATTTAACTTTTGGGGTGTTGCTGGGAGGATGTCCCAACTCATGAGCAGGTGTAGCCCTTTCTCCAAGGTATGTATGGTTTTTAAAGACCCAAATATATAAACATCAGTCTTTAGATTGATGAAGGAAGAGAAATATAATCGCTTCACCAGTATTCATTGTGTAGAAAGAGGCACAACACACCACGTGAGAATCTGCTTACCAGAACTCAGCATGTTGTAGGCATTGGTTAAAAACTTTCCAAGGGATCACAGCTCCACTGTTCAATCACTGATAAGTAGATGGCTTAAACATATTACAAAGCTTGCATCCGTTCACTTTTCCCAGACAGCAAAACAGCAGAGAACTTCCAAAATCAAAGGGATATCATTACCAGACAAGGAATAAAGCAGCATATAATGAAGCCTGTATGGCTTTTAAACAAAGTTATTGTAGCAACTTACATATACAGTCAGAAAAACATTCAAAGTACAAAACAACTGTGGAATTCAGTGTGCTTGTATCTTAGCCAGCCTGACATGTTTCATCCCCTTGGATATCATCAGAGATGATAGAGAGATTTGTGACACAAGCACACTCTTTTAATGTTTCACGGATGAGGTGGATCCCGGAATAATCAACCTCCGAAATGATGCGAAAACTGGAAGTGAGTGGTTGGAAAGCATCACGTCCTACTGTGAAGGAATATAATGTACATACTGATAATCAGAAAATGTCTATTTGCTAATGTGTATACATGTTTCTATGCAACTCCTTATTATGTAGTATACAGATTGGCTCTCTGTTTGAAACTAAAGATGTCGTCTGTACCCTGCTTCCCACGCATTAGAAGAATGCATACGTGGCGACAGAACCAGCTTCAATCAACCGTCAAGCATCAAGTTTCTCCATTTCTCTTGTATTTCAACCAATGAGATGTATCTATTAGACTGACATAGCAATGACGTATCTTTGTGTAAAAAATATTAACACCGCCCAGGAATAAATCAGAAGTGTAAGAAGTAACCAATCTGAACGCTGTGCCAGAGAGTTTTGCTTCTAGAATGCATGCATGTATACACTTTTTAATTAGAAACAGCAGCAGATAACCTTGAACTAGATTGTAGTTCTTATCTGTAACACTACGACTACATTCCATTCCTTCACAGATTATGCACACCACGGAGGGGGAACCCCCCGGCAGACGCACCGGCCGGAAGGGAGCATGTTAGCTGCTACACGCTATAGCCTTAGAGCTCAATACATCTATATACACAACAGAGCACACAATTCCTAAGAGCAATGCCGCATATACAGTATATACAGATGGCTTAAGGATACAAAAATACATTGTTGGAGACTTCCAAAAGCCATGTAATATATTAAAAATACAATTTCAGTAAAACATCATTAAAAAGGTCATCATAAATAAAACTCGCAGAGACTTAACCACCCTGGTGGACATTTAGCAATCTGTTACCATCAATCCAGAGGCTGATTCTCCCTTTGGGGATGCCCGCTCCATGTACAGTTGAATCATAGGAAATAAGTACACACTACAGTCCCTGGGGAGGAGTTATGGCATGATATGCGGAACTATTATATTATTATGATTATTTGTTTGAAAACGATTTTTGTCACTCTGTTTAGATGGCAACAACCAATGTCTGTTAGTTCCTGAAATGTCCATGAAATGTTGAGTAGAAAGACAGTTGTTTGTATGAATTACTGCAGTGGTTAGAAATGACTGTTTTACAAATGCACTTTATTATGAATTTGTTACGGTATGTCAAAAATGTTATTTTTTTTAAATGAAATACAATTTTTTTTTTTTTATGAATATGCTGCACCTCAAAAGTCCCACTCAATTTTTGCTACAATTGTAGCCCTGTTACATTAGACTTAGGGATATGGCATACAAATTGATTTATCTTTGATCGATTTATCAGTAGCCAGGAGGTTGAGTTATAATGTGTGCAGTCACAGATTGTTGGTCCGAGTAGACCAAAACAGCCAGGAGGCTGTATTGCACTTATTTGTTCTGTGAGACATAGAAGAACTTTTAAATGAAAGTGTAACAAAAAGCCCTAAAAATTAGGGATGCACCAAAATTTCGGCCGCAGAAACATATCGGCCGAAAATGCAGTTTTCGGCAATTTGCCGAAAGGAAAAAACGGCCAATAAATGAGCCAAAAATGGGGCGGGGCCTGGGCCGCCCATCATGGGGGTGTATAGTGCAGGAGAGCCGCCTTCGCTGTCTGGTTCAATAGAGCGGCGGGAACATCACATCTTTCATTTCAGTAGCTGTGTGTTCCCCGTCGCGTGCCGTGGCATACAGCCCCTCCCCCACTTTGATAGACAGATCACCCGTCCATCTGTCTATCAAAGTTCCCCGGACAAGGGGGAGGGGCTGTATGCGACGGGGAACACACAGCTACTGAAATTAAAGCTCTGATGTTCCCGGCGCTCTATTGAACCAGACGGCAGAGGCGGCTCTCCTCTCTCTTCGCTGGACAGGGGGCATTACTGGCTGGCTGCACAGGGGGCATTACTGGCTGGCTGCACTGGGCGCATTACTGGCTGCACTGGGGGCATTACTGGCTGCACAGGGGACAATACACTTATCTCTTTTATCATGTCCGCAGTCTCTGACCACCTCCTGTACCATGTCGCCAGTCTCTGACCATCTCCTGTACCATGTCGTCAGTCTCTGACCATCTCCTGTACCATGTCGCCAGTCTCTGACCATTTCCTGTACCATGTCGCCAGTCTCTGACCATCTCCTTTACCATGTCGCCAGTCTCTGACCATCTCCTTTACCATGTCGCCAGTCTCTGACCATCTCCTGTACCATGTCGCCAGTCTCTGACCATCTCATGTACCATGTCGCCAGTCTCTGACCATCTCATGTACCATGTCGCCAGTCTCTGACCATCTCATGTACCATGTCGCCAGTCTCTGACCATCTCATGTACCATGTCGCCAGTCTCTGACCATCTCCTGTACCATGTCGCCAGTCTCTGACCATCTCCTGTACCATGTCGCCAGTCTCTGACCATCTCCTGTACAATGTCGGCAGTCACTGACCACCTCCTGTACGATGTCGGCAGTCTCTGACCATCTCTTGTATAAAAATATTTTTTAAAAACAGTCATTTTTGGTATTGGTCAGTTTCGGTATCGGTTTTCAGCCTAGTTTATTTTTAATTTTCGGTATCGGTTTCGGCACCAAAAAACCCATTGGGTGCACCCCTACTAAAAATGCAAATTTACCAGTGCGGTCTTTGAAGGTGTCATACTTGAAGCTATTATATATATCTATACACACATACACTATATTGTCAAAAGCAAGGTCCATAAAGACACGGATGAGTGAGTTTGGGGTGGAGGAACTTGACCTGCCTGACCTCAACCTGATAGGATGGGGCGAATTAGAGGAGACTGTGAGCCACATCAGTGCCTGACCTCACAAATGAGCTTCTGGAAGAATGGTCAAACATTACCACAGACACAGTCCTAAACTTTGTGGACAGCCTTCCCAGAAGAGTTGAGGCCGTTATAGCTGCAAAGGGTGGGCCAACTCCATATTGAACCATAGGGGCAAAGACTGGGAAGCCATTAAAATTCACATGCGTGTAATATATCCACATATGCACACACACACTATAAGGCTTTACATTTTACATTTCTCAGACAGAAGTCAACAACACAAGTATACACATATGAAATCATGTTACTGAAAATTCATAAACAGTATAAAACATACATTGATGATCAGAAAGTTTTTATTATCATGATTAAGCATGATCGAGATTGAAGCAGACTAAATGCCCATGTGAAAGGCCCAGTGCATGTGGCTCTGGTATTTAGCTTCTATGCGACTCTTACAGCTGCTGAAGCTGGACAAGGCTGGGATGGTTCACTTAGCTGTATGAATGCTCAAAGCAGTATGCATACAGGGACAAATAGAAAAAAAAAAAGATTAAGAAATTGCATTGCCTAAAAAACATTTTAGTGAAACCTTAACATATTAGGTGTTGGACAGATACAGCAGGGAGATCTCCATTTGACTCTGTTTACAGCGTAAACACAGTGACAGCATAGCCATTTGATCTCCAAGGGAACTATATGTTTAGGCATACTTCAATGTGTTTGAAAAATAAGCCAGGGCTTGAACCCTGACTGGGCAGGCATGCCAGCTTTGTGCTACACTCCTGAAGGGATGCTTCTGCCACTTTCTATCATGTCCCAGCTCAGCTCCGCTGTAAATAATTTTCTGCCTGACCAGTGATAAACCCCCACTAGCTCAGGTGATGGTTCTCGGAAGTTCATGACCGAGAATGAAGCCAAAAAATTTCTAAAAATGTGCTGGCCCAGGTTTCAGTCAAAATGGCATGGGCTCAATCCTCTCCTCCTGTTACCTCACGCTCTGCGAAACCCTCTTAGGCCGCGTACACACGGGCGGACTGTTCGCCCAACCTTGTCCGCTGAACAGTGTTTGGGCGGACAGTCCGCTCGTGTGTGGGGCTTCAGCGGACAGTTTCAGCGGACAGTTGGACGAACAAGGTCTTACGGAAATTCCGAAAAACTGTCCGCTGAAACAAGGTTTCAGCGGACTGTTCGCTCGTGTGTAGGCTTGTTCGGCCAACTAAGTCTCGCGCATGCTCAGAAAGGATTTTCACGCCGAAAGCTATAATGCAGTGTATAGGACGTCGTATTTTTCGTCCCGTCGTACGTGCCGTTCACGTCATCGCGCACGGTTTCAGCAAACTGTTCGTCCGTCGTGTGTGGCCATGTCCGTCCATGCTAAGTTTGAGCGGACTGTTTGCCGAAACTGTTGGACGGACAAAGTTGGGCGAACAGTCCGCGCGTGTGTACGCGGCCTTAGGCTTGATTCACACTAATGCATTTTTTGATGCATTTTGCAGAAATGCAGGGACATTTTTTAAAATGGGTTCCTATAGAACATGTTCACATCAATGCATTTTTGTGCCTCTGCGTTTTTGGAAAGGGTCGGGGACTTTTTTTCATGCAAAATGCAGAGTTTTGCATGCAATAGAAGTCAATGGACCCGCATCCAAAACACAAGTACCGCATTTTTTCCCCCTTTTTTTACACTGTATATAGATGGTTGCTAAGCAACCACACTGTTAAAAAAAAAAAACGCAAAACGCAAAACGTGGAAAGCACCGCAAAAAGCACTGCAGAAATGCTCAAAAGCAACATGCATAGATGTGAATCGAGCCTTAGTGCTCTAAGGTAAAAGCTGTAACACAGGAGGAATCTGATTCTGATTTATCAACGCAAGCACCACGATTGACATCTTTTACAGACCCTGTTCATTCTACTGTACTGAGGCAATTTGAGAAAATGCTTCACAAAGCCCTTAATCAGACTTTAGATCATATTACAGATAGTCTGACTAGGGAAATCAGAGTACTGGTCAAACGCACTGCTAACCTTGAGTTAAGGGTTGATAAAATGGAAAATAGCACACTAGCTTATATGACTGAAATTGAAATCTCAAAAGAGGAAAATGTTGTCCTCCAATTCCGTTTAGAGTATTATGAAAAAAGGGCCCAGTGTTAGAGGTCGACCGATATGGGTTTTTCTCTGGCCGAAGCCGATATTTAGAAATCATGGCGGCTGATGGCTGATAGATGATGCCGATTTTTTTTCCCCTTCATCTCATAAAATCTAAGTTAGACACCTTTCACACTGGGGCTTTTTTGGGCTAAAAATAGTACCTCTAAATTGCCTTCAAAACGGCTCCCCTGCAGTCTGTGTGAAAGCCCGAGTGCTTTAACAATGAGGAGATGCACTGGCAGGACGTTAAAAAAAAAAAGTCCTGCGAGCAGCATCTTTGGAGCGGTGTACACCGCTCCTCCACCACTCCTGCCCATTGAAATGAATGGACACCGCTGCTGAAGCGCCTGCAATGCGATTTGGCAGCGGCACTTCACAGGCGCCTTTAACCCCTTGCTCGGCCTATAGCTGGGTTATAAGTGCCCCGCTAGCAGCCAAATAGCGCCGCTAAAATGACGGTAAAGTGCCGCTAAAACTAGCAGCGCTTTACCGTCAACGCCTGCCCGCTCCAGTGTGAAAGCAGCCTTCAGTAATAAGTGATACAGAAAATTTGTTACATTTAAACATTTATTAAACAAAACAAACCTACATTCAATTCACCCTTATGTATAATTTAGATAAAAAAAACAACTATATATTAAATACACAAAAACAGATACTCAAAACTTTTGGACAAAACAAATGGGCTAACTTTACTGTTTTAGTTTTTTTTTTTAAAATCATTAGTGTATTTTTTCCCAAAAAATTGCATTTGAAAGACCTCTGCGCAAATACCGTGTCACATAAAATATTGCAACAACCGCTATTTTATTCCCTAGGGTCTCTGCTAAAAATATATACATAATTTTTGGGGGTTCTAAGTGATTTTCTAGCAGAAAATACAGGATTTTTACTTGTAAGCAACAAGTGTCAGAAAAGATTTAGTCTTTAAATGGTTAAACTGAGATCTCCTACACAGGAGTTCAGTCCATTGAAGAAGAAACATTGTATCTCTTTGATCTTTTCTTGGCAGATTGCCTAGAGAGGAGGAAAGTTGCTCCACTGATTATGTTCAGGCAACTTGCATTGACTTCTATTAAAGAAGTATTTTGCAAGTTGTGCTGAAGATATAATCGTCCTTTTTATTAGAACAATCGGCCAATGCCGAATAATTAAAAAACGCCAAATATCGCCCAATATATTGGTCGACCTCTACCCAGTGTTCTAACATACTTATTCGTGGGATTCCTGAATCTGTCACTGATTTACAAGCTACCATGCTGGCCCTATTTCAAGAACTAAAGCCATCTATACCATTGGAATGAATGGAAATGGACAGGGTTCATAGAGCCCTCCCACCACATAAAGCCACAATATAAATCGCCAAATTTTACTATTTTCACACCAAAGAACTCCTCCTGACTGCAGCTAGAGTGAAAGAAACACTGACCTTCCAGGGGCATACTTATCAGCTATTAGTTGACCTCTACTAGCTCACTACGTCTAAAAGACGGGCTTTGAAGTCGCTTCTCAAAGTTCTACATGCAGCTTTTAGAACACCCTCTCAACCAAATTAGCATGCAAAGTCGAACAGCCTCCCACTCTTTGCAAAAAACAGTGACTAATGGAAGTAATAGAAGTCGCCAGGGCCAATCAAAGCATAGTCATTTTGCTTGGCCTACACCAGTTACTTTAGACTGATCATCTTTATTTCTTGATCCGGTGCCAGTTGTCAATATACCTGGCCCATCTAGTCATTCAAATGGCTAGAAAGTTATCCTGCTTTATTTGTTTTATCTTGCTTTTTGCAAGTACATAACTATTGTTTGACTCTATACTTCAACTGCTGGTCTCCCTTTTACTGATAACAGTATGCTATTTCATTACATAGCCTTGTGCTATTATTTATTTTTATTGTTATATTTGATGCTTTATGTTGCCTGGTTGCTCCTTACCCTAATATTTACGCTCACCCTCTTAGGCTTTTATAGTACATTTTAGGGTATGGAAAATACCGTGATGTAGTTATCAACTTTCTATACGTGTTATATTTTTATTGTTGGCAGTGCTCCCTTTGGAGGGGTCTTTGTGCCCCCAGTTAGCTACCCTCAGATCCCCATTAATATGTGGGTATCAGTTGCCCTTTGGTCTCTTGTGGACTGCTTGTAGCTCCTCCAGTACGCCTGTGTGTTTTGTCCTTCACTCTCTATACCATATTGCAAATTTTAAATACATTTGCTCTCCTTCTTTTCTTTTTTTTCCCTACTTCTTTTCCTAAGATAGTTGCAGTCTCATTATATATCAAATAAAACATCTGTTATTCAGGTCCTAACATCATTATTATGGTCCCCTAAATGTTTTGAACTTAAATGTCCAAGATCTTAATATACCACATAAACGTACCAAGGCATTTCACTCTTTTGCTGCAGCCAAATTCCATATTCTTTGTCTACAAGAGACACATTTTACGTCTCGAGCCACCCCCAAATTATGTTGTACCTCTTATCCACAAGTATTTACAGCCTCTGCAGCTATTAAACAACGAGGAGTTCTTATAGCTTTCTACCGTACAACCCCATTTGTACCAACACCTGAAAGTAAAGATCCCAAGGGTGTCGTTATCTCATACTTACTGGACACATTTTAGATGTAGCGGTAACCATAATATGTTATGCTCCTAATAAACACCCAACCTCTTTTCTTTACCATCTGTATTGGATACCCCTAAATTAGGTACTGTGATAGTGTGGCAATTCAAACCAAGTCCTCTTTCCCTTTTTAGATAAATCCCTACCCCGTTCCTCCCCCAGTCCTTTTAAACTTTCATTTCAACAACTTCTTTCTAAATTATAACTTGTTTGACTCCTGGCATGATCTTAACCCAGCTCGCAGATACTAATCTCATCCACATAAATCATTCTCTAGGATTGATCATATTTTCCTAAATATAGGTATGGCACCAGAAGTCCTTTCCTCGATCATTATACCCTTTACCTGGTCTGATCATTGTGCGGTTTGTACTACCATCTTCTCCCCTGTCCTAAAAGCACGAGATACATCCTGGTGTATAAACGATTCCATTTTAACTCACCCATGCCACTCATCTCACTAACAACACTTCTCCAGATATTTCTCTACTCACTCTTTGGGAAGCCCATAAACCTGTAATCCGGGGTGCCCTTATCCGACAGGCATAATTTCTCGTGAAATGTGAGCGCAAACTCCTCCACCAAAAATTAGAAACCAATTTTAATTCTTGCCATAATGCATTTCAAAACTCTCCCTCCTGATCCACTAAAACTAAACATGATAGAGGCTGTTTAGAGTTTGACTTGTTTTTTAGCGACTTTGCAGATAAACGATTACGCAAAACACCTCTATTATCTCAAGCCAAACAAACCTTGTTTTCGCTGCATAAACCCACAACATCTGTGCAACTTAAACTAAATCAAGATAATTATACAAGTATTCATGTCAAAATTTTACACACTTTTCACTCAAATATTGCTAAATTATACTCTTCAAACTATAACTTTGATCACAAAGCTGCTGATGCCCTTTTTTCCCATATCACACTTCCAACACTTTCCCATACTCATTGTGAAAGACTTGAGTACTCAATTTCTGCAGCAGAAGTTAGTATGGCTATCAAAGCTTTAAAACCTAATAAGTGTCCTGGCCCAGATGGTTTTCAGCTTATTACAAGTAGTTTTCTGATATTTTAACTCCAATCCTGACTGAAGTCTTTAATTTGTTGCTGAAGGGACATTCTTTTCATTCAGAATCATTAATGGCTATAATCTCTATGTTACCTAAACCTAAATCTGATGCAACCTCCTGGACAAATTATCTTCCTATTTCGCTCCTTAATGTTGACATATAACTTTTAGCCAAAATACTAGCAACTTGTTTAAATCAGGTGATAGGTGAACTTATTCACTGTGATCGAGTTGGGTTTATCCCCCTATGCCAAGCAGCTGACTATGTTGGCAAGCTTAGTTACTTGCTCATGCAGGCAAATCTAGACATTTACCAGCATGCCCCCCCCCCCCCCCCTCTCGATTTAAGAAAACTTTTGACACAGTCTCATGGTCCTATCTTTAGTACACTCTTCAAAAATGAGGATTTGGACCCCACTTCTTGAAGTGGATTTAATCCCTATACGAGAAACCAAAAGCATATTAAATATGCTGGTTTTAAATCTGACCTACTCCCTATTGGAAATGGCACCCATCAATGGTGCCCTGTTTCCCCACTTCTTTTTGCTCTCATCATCGAGCAGCTTGCCAAATTGATTAGATCGGACTTAAACATTAAAGGTGTTGAATTAGGCTGATATCATCATAAATTCTGCCTTTTTGCTGATGATATCGTACTCTTTATGACCTTTCCACATATCACAGCACCAAATCTCATTTCTATCTTAGGCTGTTTTCCACACATTTCAGGTCTGACAGTAGAAACCAAAAATCCACTGCACTAAACATCTCCCTATCTCCTGCTGAACTTCAACTTGATAAAAACTCGCTCCCCTTTGCATGGATATCACATCAACTCCCATACCTAGGAATCCAACTTAATGCTATAAGAACAGATTTATATTCAGCAAACTTCCCTCCATTACTGATACAGGTTACGAAATTGTTAACACAATGGTCTGCTATCTCCTAATCCTTAATAGGCAAAATTAATGTATTTAAAATGGCAATTTTACCTTATTAATGTCCTGCCCACATCAGTACCATCCCATTTCTTATGACTTATTCAGCGTAGGATAATCTCCTTTACCAGGGGCACAGCCAGGGTGGATTTGATTTAAATTGAATCAATTTAAATCACAATTTAAATCGATAGTAAAATAGCTTGATTTAAATCATACATTTTTAAAGGGCAACTGTCCTCTCTGTCCCACAGGGGCTCCTCCTCTAACCTGCTGTTGACTCACCAACAGTCCCATTCACTTTAATGGGACGACTGGTGATGCAGCAGTGACGCAACAAGATGAGACGTGGTGACAGCAGGTGAGTGGATGTCCACTAACAGGCACTGCCATGATGGATCTGAAATGACAGGTGCTCTTTAAATGTAAGGACTTATTCTTGCTGTTAATTAGAATCTTTAATATTTGCAAAGAAAATTAAGGTTTCCTATGTAGAATAATAAGCTGTCAGGTTAGTAAAACAGCAATATCAGAACCGATTCAATCATACAGTTTCTAATGTACTGTATATAGATTTCCAAAACAATGAACTTTGTTTTATCTCATGGTTACTGTAAAATTATGCAAATGCAGCAATGCAGTGCATGTTATCTCATCTTGCAGAATTTGGATTCATTGAATAAGTTTACTAAAAATGTAAATATTGCAGAATATACAGCCTCATGCTACATAACTAAACTCAATTTCATGATGAATAAAACAAAATTATTAATGTATCTTCAATAGAAAGCTATGTTTAGATTTTTTAGGCATTTTTTTAAATAGATTTGATAAAAAAATAAATAGTAATAATAATAAATAATACATTTAAATCTGATTTAAATAATAATAAAAAAAAAAATATGATTTTTTTTTTTAAATCACTGATTTATATCCACCCTGGGCACAGCTGAACACCGTACCTCTAAATCCACTCTTTGTCTTTCACAACAATGTGGAGGCTTAGGTCTCCCCAATATTTCTGCCTATTCTCATGCAGCTTACCTTGCGCATTTACCTAAATACCATGCAGTAAAGGAAGTACTGCTATGGGTAGCAATTGAGCCTGTTGACTGTGACCCTGTCTCAGTAGCTAATATGTTATGGTTACATCTAGTTGATCAAACCCCAATCCGCAATCCTATCACAAAACACTCTTTATCCATCTGGGATATATTTAAAACCACTCTCGGCGTTCAATCGCCCCTTATACCACTTCTTTCTTTTATTGAACACCCTGCCTAATTCTCCAAATTCCTTTACTGCGTGGAGTGCAGCTAATCTATTTAGATTATATAAATTTGTATCGACATCTTCTTTACATCCCTTCCTATTCTATGTGAAACGTATGGACTTCCCCAACCGGAATTATCCCATTATTTACAGATTACATTTTTTCCAACCATACCTACAATCAGGCACTCTGCTTTCCCAGATGTCACGTTTTGAGCATATATGTAATTATATCCCACATATCAGAGGACTTGTTTCAATCCCTTATAAACAAATTCAAGCTAGTTTTGATTCTAGCCCCCCTCCCTAAGTTTCTAAATAGGAACAAGATCTAAACTGCTCATTCAATCATATTGAATGGTCCAGTATATGATTAGCCACTAAATCAGTTTACTCTAATGTTGATGCTGTGGAAACAAATTATAAGGTGCTTTCTCAATGGTATTTAGTTCCTGCTAGGATTGTGAAATATGCTCCCGATTACCCTGCAGCTTGTTTTCCTGGCTGTTCAGATCCTGGCACCCAACTCCATATATGGTGGGATTGTCCAATTGCCCAACAATTTTGGAAGCCACTTTTTGATTTAGCTTCTAAATTGTTTGAAACTTCCATAGAACCTAATCCTGTTATAGCTCTTTAGAATCTATAACCAGAAAGAATTACAAAGAATCAATTTCACCTTCTTTTACAGCTCTTAACAGCCATTAAACAAACCTGTCAGAAACCATGAATCAAACTGAGACAGAAGTACAGTTAAATCACACGTTTAATAATAATAAAAGTAAATGGAGTAAACTTAGTCAAAACATAGCCAGAGTTCAGGAACCGGAACTGATAGACAAGCCAAAATGTCAGGGAGCCAAATATGAGCGTAGTAGAACAGCAAGCAAGATCTGGAACCAGAAGGAATGTCAGCCAAGCAAGTCTTTGTCAGGAACACAGGAGAGTGTCTCTAGAGATGTAACCAAGGTGAAAGCAGAGATCCCCTGGACTGGACAGCTTAAGTAGGCAGGACAGATGAGCAGGATATTATAAACAGTCACTGTGGAGAGATAGGAGCTGGCAATTAGCCGACAGCTGAGTGTCCAGCTTTGAGAAGGAAGGGCTGAGCCCAGCCCTGACAATACACCTTCTCAATGACCCCCTCCCCCTAAGAGGACCACTAGGCTTGAGGGAAAAACATCTATGGAAATCAGAGAGGAGGACAAGGGCATGTAAGTCAGAGGATGAGACCCAAGAGTGTTCATCCTGACCATACCTTTCCAATGCACCAGGGTACTGTTTGCGCCCATGGGAGTCAACAATGGACTGTACTTCATACTCATGGTTCTCAACCTGTACAGGGCGAGGATGAGGCACCGAGGTGGTAAAGTGCTTGCAGACCAAAAGGTTTTAATAAGGAGACATGAAATACATTTGAAATATACATATTAGAAGGAAGGTCTAATGCGTAAGCCACTAGGTTAATCCTGCGAAGAATACGGAAAGGCCCAATAAACCGAGGTGCAAACTTCCGAAGCCAGAGATTATGAGATGACAGCCAGACACTGTTCCCAACCTGGTAGGAAGGTGCAGGCAGGTGTCTGTGGTCAGCATGGAGTCTGCACCTATCATTAGCATGTTGCAAAGCCTCCTAGGCTTGTGCCCAAGTAGAATGAAGACGGCAGAGATGCTCCTCTAAAGCATGAATACTCTGTGGAACAAATGAGTCAGGCAACATGGAAGGTTGGAAACCATAGTTTGCCATAAATGGGGACAATTGGGAAGCAGAATTCAAGGCACTATTGTGAGAAAACTCCGCCAATGATAAGAGGTCTGACCAGTTGTTATAATGGTCAGAAATATAGCAACGTAAGAATTGATCCAAGGACTGATTGGCTCGTTCTGCGGCCCCATTAGACTGAGGGTAATACGCAGAGGAGAAAGTAAGCTTAATACGCAGAGGAGAAAGTAAGCTGAATTCCCAACTGTGCACAAAAGGCTTGCCAGAACCGGGACACAAACTGAAGCCAGTTCCTTACAAGTGGGCAACTTCTTAAGTGGAATACAATGGGACATTTTAGAGAACCAGTCAATCACCATAAGGATAACTGTGTTGACCTGGAAGTTGGGTAACTCCACAATGAAATTTACACACAGGTGGGTCCAGGGCCTCTCTCCACTGGGTTTGGAGGCCCACTGGAAGGTATCGTGGAGTCTTACTTTGAGTACACATGGAACAGGCAGCTATGAAGGTGGTTACATCAACACGTAGACTAGGCGAGCAAAATTTTTGGGAAATGGCCCAAAAGAGTTGATTCATCCCAGGATAGCCAACAGTTTTGGGAGAATGGTAAATCTGTAGCAGGGCAGTATGGAGACTCTCTGGGACAAAGCATCTGTTACAAGGTTTCTCAGGAGCAGCACAGACCGGAGCAGCTAGAAATTTGGCACCCAAAGGAGAAGTGCAAAACGTAGCCAGAATACGATCAGGAGGAATCACAGGAACCGGAACCAATTCCCATCCTGGAAGTGGAGGAAAATTGTCGTGACAAAGTCAGTCCTTACATTCTTAGTACTAGGTAAGTATGAGACAATTTAATTGAAACTAGACAAGAAAAGAGCCCACCCTGCCCTTCTGGGAGAGAAGTGTTTAGCTTCAGACAAGTATGTGAGTCTTATGTTCAGTAAAAATGAGAACCGGCACAGTGGTTCCTTTGAGGAGATGTCTCCATTCTTTCAGGGCTAAAATAATTGCTAACAGCTCTCACCAATCTCATAATTGCACTCTGCAGGTGACAATTTCTTGGAAAAGTAGCCACAAGGAGGTAGGACATTGAGACAGAAGGGCGACAACTCCAGTCTCAGAAGCATTAACCTCGAGGATAAAAGGTAACGTAAGATCAGGATGTACCAACACAGGAGCAGAAACAAAGGCAGCCTTGAGACTCTCAAAGGCCTCCATGGACTCCGGAGACCAACTCTGTGGGTTACCGTCCTTTCTGGTCATATCAGTTAGGGGCTTGACCAGAGACGAGAAGTTATAAATAAACTGATAATCTGATAATAGTTGGCAAAGACAAGAAGACGATGCAGAGGACGTAAGCCCACGGGTTGGGCCACTGTAGGACTGCTGAAAGTTTCTCTGGGTCCATCAAAAACCAGCAGTGGAAATTACATAACCCAGGAATTTAAACTGTTCATGATGGAATTTGCATTTCTCCATTTTACAATAGAGATTGTTCTCTCTTAGTTTCTGAAGCACATGACAAACTATCCAGGGACTTGGAAAATATGAGGTACTCATAATGGCCTGTTCTGGTATCAAATGCAGTTTTCAACACGTTCCCCTTCTTAAACCTCATGAGATTGTATGCACTTCTCAAATCAAGCTTTGAGAAAACCGTTGTTCTCTTGAGGCGGTCAAATAACTCAACGGAACTCAAGTAATCAACGGAATCAGACAGGCATTCTTAATCGTGAAACGATTGAGACCCCTGTAAACAATACAAGGTCGCAGTTCACCACTTGTCTTCTTCACAAAGAAACCAGCAGGAGACGAGGAAACCTGGAGAAAGTGCATCTGCAACATACTCCTCCATGGCCTTATCCTCCAAGACCCCCAAAAGGGTAAACTAGGCCATTAGGGGGAATGGCACCATGCTGAAGGTCAATTGCACAATCATACAACCGGTGTGGAGGCAAACTACCGGCTTGACCTTTGTCAAAGACATAGATAAAATCGCGGTACTCCTCCAGCAGGGAGGAGAGTGAAGAGGTGCACAGGACCTTGGCTAGCTTATGGAAGCATGTCTTACTGCATTGTGTCGACCAGGAGAGAACCTCAGCACAGAGCCAATCAAAAGAGGGATTGTGCCTCTGTAACCAAAGATAACCAATAACCAGGGGAAACTTAGGTGAGAAAATAACTTGGAGTTGGATAATCTCATGTTGAAGAGCCCCTACAGCCATGGACAATGGAACAGTCTCATAAGTCACATGGGCAGGCTGTAGAAGTTTTCCGTCAAGAGCCTCAATGCCAAGTGGAGTGTCACGCAGCTGCAGCGGAATCGAGTGCCTTCGATACACAGGCAGCATCAATGAACAGGCCTGAAGCCCCAGAGTCGATTAGAGCCTGTATCTCGATGGACGCATCAGCCCAATAAAGGCTAACCAAAACCAGGGGCTTATCCTTCTGGATAACTGGGGACGAAAACAACACCAGGACAGGACCTCAAGATTCGGGCGTTCCCTGGAGGTGTAGGACAAGACTTCAAACAGTGACCTGCCTGACCACAAAAAAGGCACAATCTCTTTCTCCTCCTAAGCCCTTGTACACACGGTCGAAGATTCCGACGGAATGTGCCCGATTGGACCGTTTTGTCGGATATTCCGACTGTGCGTGGTCTCCATCGGACTGTTTCCGTCTGAATATCCGACGGACCAAGTTTTCCAACTTGTTGGTAAAATTTTCTGACAAAATGCTCCGATCCGACATAATCCGATCATGTGTAGAGAATTCCGATCGGACAAAGTGCCACGCATGCTCAGATCAAATTCCTACACCAAAGCTATTGGCTACTAGCGTGAACGTAGTCCCGTCGTAACGAAATAACGTCATCACGTCGGATTTTCTGACAACTTTGTCCGACCGTGTGTATGCAACAGTTTCGGAACAAAATCCGACGGATTTGGTTGTCGGAATGTCCGACTGTGTGTAAAAGGGCTAAGGGTTCTCTCATCCACAGAGAGTGAAAGTGCATGGGTTCATCTTCACAGACCGACTCGGACCCGGAGACAGGGGAGGTGAAGGAGTGGGACTGCAAAGTTCGGAGACAAATGTACAGGGGGCTTCCACAAAAGCACCTTAAAATAGTCTTTGTCTGGAGTCAATGAGGATGGCAAACATGATCAACCTCTCCAGCTCAGTGGGTATATCTCGGGCTGCTATCTTATCCTTGATGGTATCTGAGAGACCATGAGAAAAAGCAGCCACGAGGGCCTCACTGTTCCGAGCAACCTCTGCTGCCAGAGTACGGAATTCAAAGGTGTAATTCGCAACAGTTCTCGTACCCTGTTTGATGGACATGAGGCACTTGGCAGCAGAAGTGGATACGAATGACAACACAAAAACTTTTCTTTCACTCATGGTTAGGCCCCATTCACACCTGAGCATAGCGTTTTCAGGCAGGAAATTGTGCGATTTTACAGCGTTTTTTACCACGATTTTGTGGCGTTTTGCCAAGATTTTGTGCAGGGCAAAAGGTCACCAATGTAAAAAAGAAAAATTTGAGCGACAGAAAAGATTCCATAACATGTTTGAACTTCAGGCGTTCGGCTTCAGATGACTAGGAGTGGAGATGTGAAACATCTCCATTGAGAATAATAGATTTTTTCCTCTCCAGCGTTTTGTAGCTTCAGGCTTCAAGCTACAAAACGCTCAGGTGTGAATGCGGCCTCAGAGTTTGGCTGAAGTCATTTTTTATCAAACAACTGTGTTTATTCTTTTTAAATCATAATGGCAACAGAAACGACCCAAATGACCCTGGTGAAAAGTTTACATACCCTGATGATTTTGGCCTAATAACATGTTGACACAAAGGGGTTTGAATGGCTATTAAAGGTAACTATCCTTCACCTGTGATCTGTTTGCTTGTAATTAGTGTGTGTGTACAAAAATTGTTCGGGATGCAAAGAATAATCCACAAATAGTGTCTGTTTCAAGATGCACAATAAGGAGGCACTTGAAGAAAGGTGGGCTGCATGGCTGAGTCACCAGAAGGAAGCCATTACTATGATCCAGAAACCAAGTGGAAATCGATAGAACAGCATTCACCATCTTTCCCATGACCCAAAAATTTCCTGCCTGAAGAGTGTCATGAGAGGCGTGCATTTTGCAGACATGACGGCAATCAAATAATGTGAGACAGTGGTTCTGCAATCAGCTTCCTAAAGAGGCCTTTGCTTGTTTCCAGAAGCTTTATGAACGTTGCCAAAAGCGTGTTGTGAAGGATGACCATTATTTTGAAGGCCAATAAAGGTCATTTATTTGTATCTACTGTTTTGCTTGTTTTTGGATAAGATTCACCAAACCTTTTAGACGCACCTTGTATAGATGCAGAGTTGGGCACTGGCTCTCTGCACCATAAGAGGATAAACACCAGGCAACGGAAGATTTGTCAAATCAGACATGTTTAATTATCTTCATACCAAAAATCACTCTCACAATCTTGTCTCCTTAAAGAGGAAGTAAACCCTGATGAGTTTACTTCCTCTTTCATTCCCTGCAAAGGCAAAGCATAATGGACTACTATGCATCGCATAGTAGCCCATTATGTGTCACTTACCTGACACAGGAGCCAGCGAAGTCACCGCCGTCCCCTGTAGTCCGCCGCATCCATGTTCTCGGTGGGTCTTGCAGCTCCGCCGCTGTCATTCGGCGAAGCCGCGATGACGGCACTCCCGCGCATGCACACGGGAGCCGAGACGAGCGGCATCTTCGTTATCGAGGATGCCACGCTCAGTGCGCCTGCGCGCCGCTGTCTACGGCGCATGCGCCGTAGACAGCGGTGCCCGTCTTCGGGCAAATATCTCCTAAACCGCATAGGTTTGGGAGATATTTCTTGGACCTACAGGTAAGCCTTAATCTAGGCTTATCTGTAGGTCAAAGTGGTTTGTAAGGGTTTACAACCACTTTAACTAGTGTGCAGTTGGTCTACAGTTTGCCCTATCTAGAAGAGTGCAACAATACATCAATATAAAGTGTTGGCACCATTAACTTTTGGCCTGTATGCCCCAGCATTCACTTAGGCTACATGATTGTGTCTGAATCCATCATTGATCTTAGTCAAATCCTTGCCCCACTTTACAAGACCTAGTGATGCATTTATTTCTGGTTCTACAAAATCAGTTGGTTAGCATAGTGCTGCACCTTACTCAACAGACAGCTGAAATACAAGTCTTTGGATGTGCATTATGTAGAATTTTGAACCATTACCAAGTGGTTGTTTTCATAAGATGCAGCTTTACCTAAATAATTAACTACTGAAAATGAAGTCTTGGGATCCATACAGTGATTCAGGAACACCCAGTGCCGGCTTCTTGCTGCCTTTCACATACAGAACACCTGAGTTACCAACAACAAATGCAAGTAGAAAGATGTTCCTCACAAACACCAAAATTACAGGAAGTAAAAAGAGGACAATGAACAACAAGAATGCTTCTATTGCTCTCCTACTGCATTTGTTGAATGGTTGTGAAATCCTGGTACATGGAATTACAGAGAAACCCACGTGAACTTCTGATTTTATTAGGCCCCTTTCACACAAGTGGCCCGATCGGGTCCGCCTGCCTGTTTTTTAGGCAGACCTGATCGGATGTAAACAGACATGTATCAGTTTACACCTGCCTGCATCCGATCTGATAAAAACAGACAGGTGGGGGATCTGTTCCCCATCCATCTAGAGGACCGGATGACAGACAGATGGAAAAGGACAGGCAATCTGTTTCCATCTGACTGCCCCATAGAGAACAACTGTGTCCGCTCTGCATGAGCGAGGACGACATGGACCTGTCATCTGCCTGCTCAGCGGGGATCAGCGGACAGCGCAAAAATAGCGTTAAAGTGTTTGTCTCAATGCTCTGACACTTTTGCTGGACTAAGTGGTCTGTTAACGAAAGTAGAAAAAAAATGCTTACCTGCTGAATCAACAAGTAAAAATAAAGAGAAAAAATAAAACGAATGCAGCCACAACATTTAGAATTGGTAAGCTACAATATAAAGTATTTTTTTGTTTCTGGGTTTAATACGGTTTTAAGGCTTGAAACTCAAGTGTATTTTGTTAATGCCATTGTGCTACTAAAATTGCATGCCATTGCCCATGACTAATTGCTAGCAATCGCTACACAGAGTTGAATGTAGTATCGATTGCTCACACAAATGTGCATCGTTGTGTAATCATTAATGATTAATCATCACTGCATGCTACACTTCATTGCACCCTATGTGTAGTGATCAGTCATCAATCTCTGGGAAATAATTGTAGCAGTGCAAGAGCAATTTTAGCGGCACAAACGCTGTAACAAAAATTGCTTGTGTGCGCCCAACCTAATGTGTTAATACAGCTAAAAACTCAGGAGTTGTAAAGCTCAACTGCATTTGTCTGACACAGACACTAGAGAAGAATTTACAAGTCTGTAATATTACCATGATAATAAAGTATATAACAGTAGTGATGCATAGGTAACAATTTTAAAATCACTGGTAAGCTTACAGTCCTAAATCTGTACAGGCATATCAGTGGCTCCTAATAAGACAAAGAGCATTTATCCTTTGGTGAAGGACCTGCTCAGCTGTAAAAGAAAAAAAAAGCGTATTTTCATCCAAGGAAAATGCAGCTATTGCTAGAAGCACTATCAGAGACCACAGTGTTTACTACAGTAGGACAAGAGACAGCAGCTATTTTCCAGACAGGCTTGATGAAAGTAGAGTGCATGATCGACCCAGGAGCCCAGACAGTGTTAGGTAATTAATGCTGTATATCTCGTGTAGATGATGCCACTGTGCATACTTTATATATGTACGTATTCAGCTTCTGGAATTAAGCGATGACAGCACAAGTAAAATATCTATTGATCTGTAAGCTGAGCTTTCCTCTCTCCTTTGAGATGCAAGAGCTAATCTTTGATTAGGTAAAACCCCTAAGTTCCCTTTTTTCCCTCTGAGTCAGAACAATGACATTTCTTATTTCAGATCTCTCTACACAGCAACTTTTCAATGGTGTGATTTCATGACAACTGCTGTTAGGTGGATAAACAGAAACTGGGTTAACTCAGTGGAGAGTAATTGGCTGTGTCCTGTTTTCAGTCACTAAACAGAGAAAGAACAGACTTGATGCAAGCCCAGAGACTGATTAGTTAGGAAGCTATTGCTAAAGGCTGCAAAAGCAAGAGGTATCCCAAGAGTCCAGCTTCAAGCGGTTTCCACTACCCTGTGAGACTCAACTGGAAATCCCTTAATGCACTATACCCTTCATTTATTTTTGCTACTGGACATTTGAGAGCATTTAAGAACGATACCATTTTTGGAGTAGTTGTACTGTGATGGATTGCTGCAAGCTGCAGAATTCCGAGCTATTTGCTAAGTGTAGGGGAAGACTACCATCTACAGTACATTCAGGAAACTAGGTATTTCAACCCAGGCTAATGATCTGAGTCTACACACGAGTGCATTCACACAATAACACAGCTTACCGATACTTCTGATGTCAATGCCAAGTTAGATGCTGTTATTTACTTACTAAGCAGCCATTCAGAGCGATAGTGTTATGACACAGATTAAACAGCTACATGTTTACAAAGTTATCGGTCCATAATGAAGGCAAACACCAGAAAAGCATTGCAATTCATCTCATAAATACTAATGCACTCGCTAAAATATTTGTAACAAATGATGTACAGTATATGACCACAAAAGAAGCAAACAATATAGCCAGTAAAATAAAATAAAAAAGTTCTATGGTTATTTGTGACAAAAAAAAAAAGGTGTTATGCTCTGCAAAAATGGAAACTAAAAAAGAAAAAAAGAAAAAAGATGCCACCCACTATAACTATCCAAATTGCTTTCATTTTGTAATATCAAATTAAAACCATCAAACCCTTCATATTGTGGAAAGTATGTAAGGGTTTACATGGCTTGTGTAGCCATTATATGTTACAGTGTATAAAGTGAGTTTTCCTTTAGCAGCCAATCTTCTCAGCTTTAGTTTTTTTTATATCTTGGCATAGCTGTTGTACACCAGTCCTCACTGCTATTTGTTAGTATCCCCATCATCTAAGGACACAGTTCACTTAACCATTTGTAATGCATGAAATATATTCCCAGACACATCCACAGCAGTCTTGCACACACAATAAAATCTGTTATATCAAAGTGTCAAACCACTTAGGGCCAGTTCACACTATAGAAACACAGTCTGGATGAGTTCCAGATGCTTTTCTGCATACGTGTTTTTGACGCATTTCAGTGCACCCCCCTCTTTTTTTCTTAACCTTAAATAAGGATATGTGTGTTCCATTGCGTTTAGGTGAATTCCAGTGCGTTTTTGATGCAATTTACAGCGTTCTAGTACAGTCCAGTGCAGGGAAAATGCAGCATGTTCTACTTTTTTTTTCTTTCTGGAACGCACTGGAATTGGAAGCACTGGTGTGAATTATGCCATTGAAAACCATATAACCTACTTTCCATGCGTTTTTGATGCAAAAACAAAAATGCACTGCACTGCATGTGGTGTGAACTGGCCCTAAGAGCTCATTTACACTCACATTGATTAGCAACACACATTCTTTTGCCTACTGCTTTAACATGCATTAAAAAAAAAAAAAAAATTAAGCTTTAATAAAGCTTGCAAATGCCCTGCATGTATTGGGCTTCTGATTATTCCAATACGTAAAATACAAAGCAACGCTAACTCTGACCCACCACACCTCTACCGCTGCAAGTGCAGTTAGGGGTGGCTGTGGTAGATATCGAGAGAGGCTTTGGAGACGTGGTGAAGTTCCAAAAAAAATTAAGTGAGGTATAATTTCTGAAGAAAAGCAGTGCAAACTCAGTGTGTACAGGACAGTGGGGTAACCATTTTATTTAGTGATAGCTGCTTTTATTGGCATCGAGAGAGCTTCAAAATCATGGGTCAAATGCCACATTTTGAAGCAAGTGTGAATGTGGCCTTGGGGTTTATTTATTTAAAAATAAATGCTCTGCTAATATGTTATCATTCACTTAAAAGCTGCAAAAAAAAAAAATGCCCTTGCAAATATTTTTGAAATGGTCAAAATGTTATTTTCTGATTTTTAAGTTGTCTTTCACAGGGTGAATGTAACAATTATTTGGTCAATTTGGTTTAATTGCTGTCAAATTTAATGTTATTAGAAAGTGTTAACTATTATACATGTTACTATGGTTTTCCGGTGCATATAAGCCATACTGGATGCAATGCATTTTGGAACCAAAGAGAAAATACCCCAAGAACATTCAGTGAGAAGAGAACATACCTGAAGTTAAAACATGACCCAAATCTTAATGTATTCCATGATTAAGGTAAAAATTGTTTGCTAAAAGTATCCCCCTTCACCACCTCAATACTTACCCAAGTCCTTGATTGATCCAGAGCTGTGCCCATCTGTTTTGACTCTCTCCTCACGCTACCCAGTCTCACGGGCTTTGCTGAGGCAGCGTGAATCATTGGCTCCTGTGACGAGGGAGCGGGGAGAGGCCATGCTGTCTGTGTCTATGGATACAAGTGGTGCAGCTCGGGATGGAGCCCACAATTGTGCCACAATAGGAAGCGGCTTCCGGTGGTGACACACGGAGAGAGGAGCCAGGAGTATTAGCAGGGGACACCAAAAAGAGGAGGCTCATTGTCACTCTGTTCAATTCAATGGCACAGAGGAGGTAAGATTAACACGTTTGTTATAAAAAAAAAATAGGTTGCATTTACAATAACTTTAAATTGACTTATCTGCATAGTAAAAGTCCTGTGTATCAAGATAATGATAATTTAAGTGAACACGGAAAAACAGGTCTTTATTTTATTAGCATGGTAAAAGAGGATAAAATGTTAAAAGCATAATAACATAGAAAAAATGAAGTATTTATTTGTATCACTGATGAGGATATTGCCAGGTGGCAGTTCGTGTATTATTAATAAAGCTCAAGGATTCTACCCAAAACATCTTGAGCCAGAAATCAATTATCTCGGATCCCAAGGCAGAATTTCTAAGGCTAAGGTTAGGACTGCCAGAAGTCTACTGAAACTTTACCTGGCTGAAACAAATGTCACATCTAAAAAGGATGGAGAGAAAATGATCCAATAACGCAATTAAGGGATTTTCGATAAAAGCAGGAAAATACGAAGCAAGAACTGGAATATAATAATATATATATATATATATATATATATATATATATATATATATATATATATATATAAAAATACTATTAGTTAATTTACAACCACAACAGCTGCAGTTCAGTTTGATAGAGTTACATTTGCTGCCATTATTATTTAACTTATTCCTAATAAGGATATTTTACAATGAATTCTGTCAGCTAATACAAAACAGCCAAAAGGGCAAAGAATAAACGGCTAACAGCTCAGCACCATAGTACATATGACCCTGATTAAAATTTACGTGGGACACAACTGTATATATAGAAGTGACAGTGCATGGCTTCTGGGAGTATAAATAAAATGAACTCAGAAAACTTTCTTCTTTGATTCCCACCTACTGCATTATCATTATTAAAGCTATTGAAATGTAAAACATCTTCCTTTATGCAAAAGCCTTCTGAATTGAAATCTACTATACTTTCCAAAAGCAATTATATCAACAAATTATGTGTTGTGATTGCAGATTACATATTTAAGAACAGAAGTACACCCAGAAAAGGATACATGTCTGTTTGGGGAATTCATATTCACAATATTTTCTCTTTCTTTTATTACATCCACCACTTCAAAGCTGCCTTAAAGCAAATGCAGAAACTGCTAAATTCTTCCATCTACTGGCTGTTATTTTGTGATTTACCACTTCATACTGAATTTATACTTGATTCAGATACAGCAAGTGTGACTCACGGTAAAGAAAAGTGTTTAGCCACGTTTACAGGCCACATGTCAGAGCAAAGTGCCTGGGAGAATGGCGCTCTAACAAGGTGGTCTCTGGGAGCACGATAATGTAATAAAGTACTCTCAGGGAGCAAGGTAATCTAACAGGGCAGTCTCTGGGTGAATGACAGTCTTTCTGGCATCCTCTTCTAACATATGTAAGATGTTACACCGTATTATTTGTACTGCAATCTGACAAAGTAATACTAAACACACACTGTTTCAGTTACATTATCCCTTTTCTTTCTGTATATGGATGATGGCATATTTTTCCTAATCGATACTGAACTGTCACATGACTAGGGTTAAAACAACTAATCAATTAATCAACAACTAGATAATTATGAAAATAGTCAACTATTTTCAGAATTGATTAGTTGGTCAGCCGATTAGTTGGCCTGCATACAGAATGCATTATTTGTTTACATATCGGGAAATACAGTGCATCACACATATAGCTCAGTACACCGTCCATACATGTCAGTAAGTGTCTGAGAACTTGTGAATGTGTGAGGAGCAATGTCTCATGGGACATGTAGTCCTTGGAGAGAAGTGAGTTGTCTAAAGGCACAAGATTTTTTTTCCTTGCTATTGGGGCACTTGAAGTCAGGAAGAGCCAGAAGTGCCGGTGGGGGGCCCCAGAAGAGGAGGATCTGAGCTGCTCTGTGCAAAACCATTGCACTGAGAAGGTAAGTATAAAATGTTTGTTTAAATATAAAAATAAAATAAAATAAAACACCAAAGAAATTACACGGTACTACAATGTAAAGTATTGAGTGTACAGCTTGTATAACAGTGCACATTTTCTATCCCCTTAAAATAACTCAACACACAGCCATTAATGTCTAAACCGCTGGCAACAAAACTGAGTACACCCCTAAGTGAAAATTTCCAAACTGGGCCCAAAGTGTTAATATTTTGTGTGGCCACCATTATTTTCCAGCACTGCCTTAACCCTCTTGGGCATGGAGTTCACCAGAGCTTCACAGGTTGCCATTGGAGTCCTCTTCCACTCCTCCATGACAACATCACGGAGCTGGTGGATGTTAGGGACCTTTCACTCCTCTACCTTTCATTTGAGGATGCCCCACAGAGGATCAATAGGATTAAGGGCTGGCGACATATATTATTACTTTGACTGTTTCACAGTAGAAATGAACCCCTTATAGTAGTGATTATCTGCTCTTTTCATACAATAAAGAGATCATTTTACCTTTTTTGATCCCATTTGACAGGTGATACAAATAAAAATCATGCTGCTGCTACTAAACGTCTTAGGCCTGGTTCACACCTATGCGTTTTTTGGTGCTTTTTGCAGAAACGCACTACAGTTCATTTAACATTGTTTCCTATGGGACACATTCACATCTATGCTTTTTTTTGCCGCTGCATATTTGGAAAGGGTCAAGGACTTTTTTCAACGCAAAATTGTGCTTTTTTTTGGTTCAATAAATTTCAATGGAGAAGCTGCAGAAAAGGATGTAGTGCATTTTTGGCACAATTTGCATTTTTTGAATTTGCCCAACAAATTGGCCAAAAGAAGCATAAAAAATGCAAAAACGCAAATCACAGCAAAATTGCTTGTGCATGGGCTGCTCAGATGTGCTCAGCATAGAAAGTAACTGAAAACTGAGCATGTGCAGAGCTGCCACCACTGCACTGCAAAATCTCCCATAACATCATAAAAAAAGGGGAAATAGAGAACAGCAGGCTCAACTGGGATTTTTTTTTGCAGAAAACAAATCTCATAGTGACTGAGTGATTATGAACAGCATGCAATACACCATTTATTAATAGTTTTTTTTATAATGTGGGTTTTATTACACATTAAGTATTATGTGCAGTGCAAAAATTACATTTTAAAGCATTAAAAGTGCACAGATTAAATAACTCGTCTGACACCCATAAAAATAATATAAATTATAGAAGACTTGTAGCTGCACAGCTAAACATCTCAATTATGTGAATGGTTTTACCTACCAAAATAATTATGACTCTGTCTAGCCACTATGACTGTCACTCCTGCCATAGAACACTGCCAAGCATTTACAAGACAGTGTTTTGTAATCCTGACACTTTCTGTTCTAGGGTGACATTGCTGCTGCTCCATATGGTTAATGAGTGTCGTCACCCTGTGGTAGAATGTGGCTGGATTCACAGGTTGATAAAAATAAATAAATAAATAATAAATAAAACTAAAGCAGCCACCACATCTAAGGATTGATAAGCTACAATGTATTCCATTTTTGTCCTAAGGTTTAGATGCACTTTAGGGATTTACAATTATGCTTTCCAGGACTAACATAATACTGTAACAAAAGCCTTTCAAGTTCTAGGTCACCCTTGTGACCAGAACATATTTACCGTAGATGTTTTATTAAGTACTAGTTTACGTTTAACTGCTTTGCACACCAAAATGATTTTTACACCATTGTGGTGTTTATTTTCCAATTAGCTTCCAAGCATATTGACAGTATACTTTTTAGAACCAGCAAAATGGCCAAAAAATGCCTAAAAAAAATTGCAGTTTTACTTTAAGGATTAAAAGATTAATTTCCTTTTTCCCTGTCCTTTTAAAAAGTTTGTTTAGGGCAAAATATATTTTTATTTTTTTTTACATTTTTTTAAACAACTGTGTGCATTGTATCAGACTATAATAGAACCAGATACAGTATATTCAGTACTATGTGCTGCAACACTGGCTACCTATCCCATGCTGCTGAAACAAAATCGAGTCAGTCTTAGCTACTTCAATGCAACTTCAAAGCCGACTATCAGTGCACCAACCTTTTTCAAAGGTTTTTTCAAATCATGATTTAAATGGTTGCATTGTAGCAAATGGGGTGTGACTTGTTGTGCAGCTTTGAACTGTCAAGTGGCACTGGTGCGAACTAGGACTAAATGCTCCTTAGCCAATCACTGACCAACTTTTACTTTATATTCTTCTCTGTTGATATTTGTAATGTATTTGTTCAAGTAATCTCTTCTTGTGCTGTTCTTCCTCATTCCAGGTTCCATTAATTTTTATTTTATTTTTTCAATTATTTTAATGTGAACCTTTTTGTGCATTTTAAAATATGTCCAGGATGATGCTAAGATATGGTGGTTTCTCTGTCTGATTAATGCTGTTAAGCAGTCTGCATCAGTATCCCATGCTCTACTTAGTTGGAAGCATGCACATCCACTCTGTTTTCTATCCTGGCTAATATAATGGGTTTCCGGTGAGACACTTCCTCGTGGCCACTCCCACTGATGACCCCAGTGGTAAACGAAACGTGGCGGGTTGGGCCAAAGAGAGTGAATGGGCAACACGAGGAAAGAATCTGGATGCTTGAGCATTGATATCTACCATACCACTTGTTTACTATAACGGCCTTGTGAGTAGTTGTAATCTTTTCTATTAAAATGGTATTATTAAATACTACACCATGAGAGTGTTTTTTTATATTTTTCTTGACCTGGATGGATTCCTTTTGAGTGACTACAAGGAGAGCTGTTTTCTGTAGGTCTGATGATCCCCTTGCCCCATGAAGTATAGGCATACCCCACTTTTAAGTACACAATGGGGTTTATTTACTAAACTTGAAAGTGCAAAATCAGGCTCACTTCTGCATAGAAACCAATGAGCGTCTAACCCCAGATTGTTCATTTAAGCTTTGGTAATAAAAAACTGGAAGCTCATTGGTTTCTATGCAGAAGCGAGCCTGATTTTGCATTTCCAGCTTTAGTAAATAAACCCCATTGCGTCCTTAAAAGTGGGGTATGCCTGTATACACAAAGCATCTTTGCCCATCTGTTACAGGTGGCCAAACGTTCTGACAAGGTGCATCTATTTACTAGAGCACGTTCTTGCGGTGGAGGTTCTTCCTATTACCACTTTGTTTGAAAATAATTTTTTTTAGAAGATTCATCACTAATCTGTTGGGAATTTCCATTTGTGTGAATTCATCACATATATGAACGTAATTTTTCCATATTGTTTTTCATGTCTGTGGAGGTTTAACTCCTCTCTGAATGGACATGTTTTTTTCACTTTTCATTCACTTGATTTTGTTAACATAACTGGTTTATATTTTGTTCCTTGAGTGCTGCACTTCTCTATGAAGGTTTGTTTCATGATTTTGTATCAAAATCTATAAGTGCTGGCAGCTATCTTTTTCACTACATTTATTTATGAGCACAGAGTTTTCTTTTTTAAATATTTTGTATAATGAATACTCTCCCAAATATATTCACTAAATAATTGTACATGAACCCCAAATATGTGTAGGGTTTGATACATACATTAGCAGTGTTTGGTGGATACACAAATGTGTATTTTTTAGATTTCTAGACATTCAACAATAATGTACTGCAGAGCCATTGTAAATTAACTAAAAAAATTAGACTGTCTAAATCATTATTTTAGGCTAAAATCTGCATCTACGTTCCAAACAGCAAAAAAACTTACAGTCCATCAATTTAGAGTTAAGCTATAATGGCTGCCCTAAAACAAGTGTTCTACCTCTGGTGTGTGTGGGTATGTAGAATGCATAATACGTGTTTATGTATGTCCCAACTGTGCATGTGTGTGCATGCATGGGGAAGAAGTCTTAAGTTTAATAAAATATAAAAAATAAAAAATAAAATAACTATTGAGGAACGAAGTACTGCTATCACCTTGGGGCTAAAATGCTGCTCTTAACCCATTTTTCATTCTGATGGCCTCAGTCCTGAACTCACAATGGGGCAAGGTATGTCTGGGGTCAGCAAGAACATGCAGGGGTGGGGGGTGTCCTGCCTGCATGATCACTTCTACATTAACACCAAGCAGCAGAAGCAGCAAAACATATATGCGGAAGCTAGAACAGCAGCCAGTTGGAAATGCAAGACTTTAATTAATGCCTTCTCAACATGGGGTATTCACTAGGGGGACATTCAGTTACAGTTGGGGTGGAGATTACATTTATTCTGTTCATATCTTCCTAAAAAAAGCTGCAGAACATTCCAATGACCTTCCCAAAATAAGATTTGCTATATGTAAAACCAGCAGCTCCTTGCTATGGCAAGCATTGTGTTGGATTTTCATGATCACAATAAATAAAGCTATAGACCCATTTAGCACCATATTAACTGTCAGCCGAAACGAAAGAGCTTTAAGAGTCATGAAAAAACGAACCACTTAAATGTGACGTATACCCGCTGATAGTAGCAATGCTTCATCTGAACTTGCTTTAACCTGGATTACAATTTTTGGCAGAATAACAGTTTTCATTTTGTTAAAGCTCCTCACCCACTCACTGCCATGACATCTACTTAAAGTAAGCATTAATACATAAAGAGGTTATAAGTCAAATTATCTTTTCCATTATACTTGAAATATGCAGGAGGAACTCAGCTCATATGACATGTTAGAATAATTTAATTAGAAGTCAGAACTTATCAGAAAATGCATATCACTGTGCTGTAGGGTTAAGAAATATGTAATTAAAATAAAATATTAGCAAATGTGAGAAACTGAAATATATGTAAAAAAGAGGTCTGAGAATTTTCTTTTAAAACAGTACTATTCATAGTAATGTCATTTAAATAAATGTAATGAAGCCATTTAATGGGTAACAGAGAAATCACACAGATCATGTTACTAAGGTCGTTTTATTTCCGAAAGGGCAGTGTGTACAGTTTTCCTTCTACATGCTAAAGTACGCAAATAGTGCTTGACTTCAGCTTAAGGTCATTTTGCAACAGGAAGTCCTGGTCACACAAGATCAATTATAGTGTGATTGGTGGTTTAACATTTAAATGCACAAACAAATACACCATATACATCTCTTGTTGCTAAAAGAGGGACTGCAGTCTACTGGTAAATAGAAAAAAAAAAAAGAAAGATAAAAAAAAGAAAACCATTTTAAATGAACAGATGTTGAAATTACTCAATTCAGAAGGTAAATATACTCATTTATTTTCGCTACAATGGGATCATGCACTTGGACTGTGAGAGGCTCAAATAAGCCCTAGATAAAAATCCCAATGGTTTTCTGTGCACATGGAGTCACAGCTAATGCATACTCAGGTAAATACAGATGCTTTCTTGCACTGCCATTTACATGCGCATATCATATTTATTCTGAACGCTCAATTTTTATGTTCACGAAATACTGTATATCGTACGCAAGTAAACGCAGATGTAAGAAAGCATTGATGTTTATGAGAGTACAAGCGCATACAGCCGTTCCCCTCCATGACTGGCTGTATGTGCCACCTGCAGCTCAGCATGCACAGAAAACTGCTGTCATTTTTACATTAGAGCTCATTTGCTCATTACCATGCGTGTGCATGATCCCTTACATTCTCTGTCTATCTCTGAAAACATTCATACACAAACAAAAACAACCGTACACCCTAGAAGAAAAGCTAAACGTATAAAGCATTCATTAAAACAAGAAAAAAAGAAACAAAAACCAGTAAAAAGGCTTTTTAGATACGGCTTGCATACATACATAGTATTGATCTCCTACAGCTAATATCCAACTATTCGATAGTTTTAGACTGGCACGCGCTGATGTATGTTGGCAAAATGGCAGGCTGCGCAAATGGGCGTACCTGTACCATCGTGTGAACGCCAGCTGGGAGCTCCGTGAGTAGGATTGCGGGTCCCGCGGACTCGATGTCCGCGGGGATACCCGCGATCGTCTCACGGAGAGGAAAAACGGGGAGATGCTAATGTAAACATGCATCTTCCCTTTCTGCCTAGTGACACTATCTTTGATCATAGCTCCCTGTGATCGGGAGCTATGATCAGTGACGTGTCAACCATCGCGCCCCCCCCCCCCCCCCCAGTTAGAACACATCCCTAGGACACATTTAACCCCTACAGCGCCACCTTGTGTTAACTCTTTCACTGCCAGTCACATTTACACAGTAATCAATGCAATTTTAATCGCTGTATAAATCCCCAAATCGTGCCAAAATTGTGCGACATGCCCGCCACAATGTCGCAGTCACGATAAAAATCGCTGATCGCCACCATTACTAGTAAAAAAAAAAAAAAAAGATATTAATAAAAATGCCATAAAACTATCCCCTATTTTGTAGACACTAACTTTTGCGCAAACCAATCAATAAATGCTTATTGCAATTTTCTTTACAAAAAATATGTAGAATACGTATTGGCCTAAACTGAGGGAGCTATGATCAGTGACGTGTCAACCATCGCGCCCCCCCCCCCCCCCCCAGTTAGAACACATCCCTAGGACACATGCATCTTCCCTTTCTGCCTAGTGACACTATCTTTGATCATAGCTCCCTGTGATCGGGAGCTATGATCAGTGACGTGTCAACCATCGCGCCCCCCCAGTTAGAACACATCCCTAGGACACATTTAACCCCTACAGCGCCACCTTGTGTTAACTCTGCGCCACTGTGTAAACATGCATCTTCCCTTTCTGCCTAGTGACACTATCTTTGATCATAGCTCCCTGTGATCGGGAGCTATGATCAGTGACGTGTCAACCATCGCGCCGCCCCCCCCCCCCCCCCCACAGTTAGAACACATCCCTAGGACACATTTAACCCCTACAGCGCCACCTTGTGTTAACTCTTTCACTGCCAGTCACATTTACACAGTAATCAATGCAATTTTAATCGCTGTATAAATCCCCAAATCGTGCCAAAATTGTGCGACATGCCCGCCACAATATCGCAGTCACGATAAAAATCGCTGATCGCCACCATTACTAGTAAAAAAAAAAAAAAAAAGATATTAATAAAAATGCCATAAAACTATCCCCTATTTTGTAGACACTAACTTTTGCGCAAACCAATCAATAAATGCTTATTGCAATTTTCTTTACAAAAAATATGTAGAATACGTATTGGCCTAAACTGAGGAAAAAAAGTTTTTTTTACATATATTTGGGGGATATTTATTATAGCAAAAAGCAAAAAATCGTTTTTTTTTTCAAAATTGTCGCTCTTTTTTTATAGCGAAAAAATGAAAACTGCAGATGTGATCAAATACCACCAAAAGAAAGCTCTAATTGTGGGAAAAAAAGACGTCAATTTTGTTCGGGAGCCATGTCGCATGACCGCGATATTGTCAGTTAAAGCAACACAGTGCCAAATCGCAAAAAGTGCTCTGGTCTTTGGCCAGCAAAATGGTCAGGAGCTTAAGTGGTCAAGTGAGTTTTTCTTGCATATCAATTGTTGGTATATCAGCCATGGGGTTTACATTGCTTGACCTTTCTTTCTGCTCCAGTGCCTGCCAAGGGAGACTATAACACATGCATGTTTATCTCCAGGCGAGGGAGGCCTATTTTTCTCTTCTCCCCTTTGTTTGTCCTGAGGAAGCGGATGAGCGAAACAGGTTGACACCCAGGGGCCCACTCACTCAATAACATGTAAAAACAACAAAATACCTAAAGCTTTTTGGCCCTGCTGGCCATATATTGCATATACGTGAATACATGGTTTAACTGACACGTGTCCTTGTTCTATGTGTACTCTTTTTATATATTTTTTGTTCATAAAAGAAAAATGGATTTTATATAAGCAATGTGGTCCAGCTTGCCTCTAAAGTCTGACCCAGTGATTCCCTCCACTTCTTAAGCTATATTTACGGATGTGGCAAGGGATTGATTTGAGTAGCTGTATAAAAAAATTACTGTCCAAGCCAAAATCCTAGTACAAATTTCCTCCAGTACAGATCTTCCCCAAATAAAAAAAGTCTGACTAGCACAGATCTCCACAGTACAGCCTGCTCTCAGTATAGATTTCACAGTACAGACATCCCCAGCAAAACCCTCCTAGTACAGATCTCCTCCTGTACGGCTCTCCTCTTCACCCAAGACAGATCCCCTACAAGTAAACATTGCCCTCCTAAAGATCTCTTCCCTCAGTACAGATCTCCCACTAATAGAGATGTTCCCTAATACAGCTCTCCCCCTTCCCCCCAGTACAGATCCTCTACTAGTGCACATCTCTCAGATCACTAGTGCATAGATCTCCCAGTGGTACAGATTTCCCACATATTTCCCCCAAGTAAAGATGCCCCAATAGCACAGATCTACAGTACAGATCTTACCCAGTATAGATTTCCTAGTAGAAAGGCCCCCAGCACAGCTCTCCTGAGTACAAAGCACTCCCCAGTATAGATCATCCCACCCAGTACAGGTCTCCCCCTCCATAACACACTCACAAGACCGGTACATTCAGGGTGAGAGGAAGTCCTCTTTTGACTGGGTCATGTGAATGGAGCTGATGATTAGCTAAGGAGAGCATCCCTTGCTCTAAACTTCCTGTCTCTGAAATTTGACAGGCACCAGGAGTAGCTCCTGCTTTGAATGCTTAGTGGCTGTCAGCACTAGCTGCTGCTTCGGATGTCCTGGGGAAAGGGGGAGTTCTTATTTACGCCCCTCATATGAGGGAAACTATGCAGTGCAGAGGCATGAAACATGCTAACAAAAAAAGAAAAGAAAAAAAGGAGTTAGCAGGTAAGATGAGCTGAGGGATTTATTTATCAAGGTGCTGCTGTTCCTTTGTTGTCCAATCATAGGACGGACTGTGTTCTAGGCCTGAGTTCTTGACTAAGATGTGCTGCTCCTGTAGCATGCTAGCTGACAGGGGTTTCACATTTAGCAATATGTAGATCAAATATGCATTTAGCTGCTGGACTTCCCTGTGAGTAAGCTTTCATAGACAACATAGACATCCCCAACTTATTTTAGAATCAAAGATTCATTGGTTTGAGAGTATTATCCAAAATTGCATTCCCTTTTCATGTCATATAAATAAAAACTAGTGGTTAAAAAATACAAGTTTGAACAGCTAATATCATATGATTTGAAAAGAAGGTAGATGGTAAAGAGTCAGACAAGTGTTTTTTTCCATTATTCAGATGAGACAAGATTGATCAAGGTACTACCCAACGTATGGCAGTCATTGTAAAGTGGATATTTAACCTTTAACCACTTGCTGACCGGCTCATGCCCATTTACGTCAGCAAAGTGGTTGGTTCCCGCAAATCGCAGTATGGGTATGTCTGTACCTATTAGGGTGGATTGCAGGCCATGCGCAATCGCATGCACGAGAGCAAGGACAGGGATTTGAGTGTGTAAACATACAAATTCCTATTTTGTCAGGAGAGAAGAGACATATCGTTTGTTCCTACTAAGTAGGAAAAACGATATGTGTCTTCCTCCAGTCAGTCCCATCCCCTCACAGTTAGAACACACTCAGGGAACACATTTAACCCCTTGATCGCCCCCTAGTGTTACCCCATTCCCTGTCAGTGATATTTACACAGTAAACAGTGCTATTTTATAGCATTGATTGCTGTATAAATGTCAATGGTCCCAAAAATGTGTCAAAAGTGTTCGATCTGTTTGCCACAATACCGCAAAAAATTGCAGATCACCCCAATTACTAGTAAAAAAAAAGAATAATATACATGCCATAAATCTTTCCCATAGTTTGTAGATGCTATAACTTTTGCGCAAACCAATCAATATATGATTTTCTTTTACCAAAAATATGTAGAAAAAAATATATTGGTCTAAACTTAGGAAGAAATTTGTTTTTTTTAAAAACACTTTTGGAGATATTATAGCAAAACGTTTAAAATATTTTTTTTTCACAAAATTGTAGCTCCTTTTTTATTTATAGCGCACAAAATAAAAACCGCAGAGGTGATAAAATACCACCAAAAGAAAGCTCTATTTGTGGGAAAAATAGGAACGTCAATTTTGTTTGTATACAGTGTCGCACCACCAAGCAAATGTCAGTTGAAATTTAAATATTAATACTGTTACTTGCATGTGCCTGCACTATTACACTGCTCTTACTATAGATGCAAGTTAGACCAGGTCAAGTTTACTTTGAGAGGGTTTAATGTTCTGATGGCACTACATGCAACAGTTGCCTTCCAACACACACATAAGCACATTGCTTCCAGATACTGCTGGTTCATAACTTTATGAAACATAACTAAATATAAGTAAACAACTTTTCTTATACTTCCAAGTGATTATGGTTATACGGTATTTGCTACCCATACAGTGACCAAAAGCAAGAAGCAAGCAGCAGCCTTTGACCAGCATCATTGTTTCATTGGTAAGAAGTATATATTGTAGCAGGAACTGTACTGTGCTTAAGGCAGTCAGTTCAAAGCTGAGCACCTGCTAGGAAGTTGGTTAAAGCAACATCAAAGGGAGCAGAGATCTAATCACAAGCCACTAGTTAAGGGCCATTGAAGTATATAATTGAAGCTAAAATTGCCATACTATATCCTTTTTGTCTTCATTAGACAAGTGGCTTCCAGCATAAAAAAAACATATGATTAGTACTTAAGCTATTTTTATTTTGATGTTCAAAAAGGTGGTCAAGTGTAAAACAACACACAATTCATTAAAATACTAGGATACTTATAATAATGGGTATGTGAAAGTTTATCCTAGAACTACTGTATGAACATGAACTACTGTATGACCGCCATAATAGACATGTACCTTAAAAACTTTTGTCTGCACTCCAGTTTTTCCAGCCATCGGCAATGGAATCTGCTGGCAGCTAATGGAGTTGCTCAGCCCTCCTCATGCTTTTTACATTTTCAAAAGCTTTAGAGCACAGGGGAAGCTTTTCAATCACAAGACAATGATAGCATAAGCTGCAGAGTAACACCATGGTGTCCCTGGGAAATGGTCAGCAGCTTCTAATGCTGATTGCCGGACAGATGTCAAACATGGTGATATACATTTATCAAAAGTACAGTACGTGTGTTGTGTGGCTGTTTAATGTTCAGAGTCATTCTAGGGTGAACTTTTGCTTTAAAGGGGAAACGGTTCTAAAACCTGCTTGTGGCTGACAAATCTGTTGCACTCAGCAGGTATGTTATCACAACAATAAACAGTGGTCCAGTACAATAAAATAGGCAACTGGAAAACTGTGGTCAGTCTAAGCCAGTGGTGGTCAACTTTCTGGATTTGGGGAGGGTCGTCAAATCTGGCCCTCAACTTCACAAAGTGGCCGCACATAAATTTGAGTGAATATTCAGTATTTGAAACAGCAGCCACAGAACAGGATACCGCCCCAGACTCTGGGCATGATACAAGAGATAGTGAGAGACAGTGGATACGGTATGGGAGACTGTCAGATACTGCAGACATGATACAAGAGGTGGTCAGAGACTGTGGATATAACATAAGAGATGGTCAGAGACTGCAGATGTGCTGCAGGAGACTGTTAGAGGCTGTGAATTTGATACAGGCATTGTTGGAGACATGCTTCTGGAGAGTCATAAACTGGAGATATATTACTGAGATAATGTTACTGCTATAACAAGGCAACAGGGACAAACCGATTTGTGTCTGCAAGAGGCTGAGGGCTGCACAAAAAGTGACAAAGTCCAGCAGGTTGGGAACTAGGGGTGTAAGCCACAAACAGTTCCTCTTAAAGTGAAACATTTGTTTAAGAATGTACAGATTTGGAAATTTGCTTACAACCTCTGTCAAGTTTATTTATTTATTTGTTTGTTTCTACTGTTTGTGCCTTGTGGAGATTTTCCCTTCACTGCTTCTGGTGACATGTAGGAAGTGAAAATCTTTATTTATCTGCAATTTACCTAATTTTCTATCCTTGTGAAAATCAGGCAAGGAAGTGACCAAAAAACAAAACAAATGCATTCAATTAGCAGTATAGTCAGTGTTTATCTGGCGCTGCAGATGGAGTTATCCTTAGGAGTATAGTCTGTGGCTATATTAGCTGGATGGTGATGTATCCACAGGTTGGGCAATTGAAAAAGAAAAGGGTATTAAGGGTTAAAAAGGAAGGCAGCCATCATTCAGAGTGTGTCCAGAACTCTGCAAGACATGTAAGGAAAAAACAGGGAGGGGAGGCACTGACCTGAGTGTAGCATTAAAACAATGACTTTATTAGGATAAGATTAAAAACACTTACAAGATGATAGAAGATGCATGCTCATCAAAGTAAAGTGTAGTCCTGGCATTTCACATAGCTCTTTAGGTCCCACCACTGTTCTGGATAGCTGGAAAGGATTGAGGAGCTGGCTGGAATGGATCACAGTGTTTCTCCAGGAGCAAAGGAATCAGGAAGCTCCACACTGACCATAATGGACCATGGAACAGGGAGTGATGTCACCGGTGTCTGATTGGTCCCAGGCAGGGCTGGAATCTTGTCAATCAGGGTTGCAGTGGTTAAGGGTCGGTTCACACAGGGGCGAACCATCAGGCGACTTAGCCGCCTGACAAGTCGCGTCCCGCTCTATGCAATGGAACCGTTCTAATCGAAGCGACTCAAGTCGCACCGACTTAGAAAAAGGTTCCTGTACGACTTTTGGGGCGACTTGCATTGACTTCTATACAGAAGTCATTTCACAAGCCGCCGCTAAAGTCGGATCCCGGTCGCCTGAGGCAGTCGCGCTGCAAGTCGTGCTGCCTCAGTGTGAACGGGCTCTTAAGGCTATGCGCTCTAGAGGACAGCAGGCCAATAGAAGGAGCAGCCAGCCCGAGTGCATAGCGTAACCACTGCAACCCTGATTGACAAGACGCCAGCCCTGCCTGGGTCCAATCAGATGCCGGTGACATCACTTCCTGTTCCATGGTCCATTATGGTCAGTGTGGAGCTTCCCGATTCCTTTGCTCCTGGAGAAACACTGTGATCCATTCAGGCCAGCTCCTCAATCCTTTCCAGCTATCCAGAACAGTGGTGGGACCTAAAGAGCTATGTGGAATGCCAGGACTACACTTTACTTTGACGAGCATGCATCTTCTATCATCTTGTGTTTTTAATCTTATCCTATTAGTCATCATTTTAAATGCTACACTCAGGTCCCCCTCCCTAGTTTTTCCCAAAATGCATTCAAGCTTTTGTACACTCTATCCAAGACAAAAATATATTTCCAGAAGTAAATATTCAGATGAAACCTGTTCACAATGCTCTTTCTATTCTTTTGAGAATAGCATAATGCTCGTCTTGTAGCAGGACTTTTTACATTCTGAAGTGAGTCATAATACATCCAAAATGCATGCTGAAATGCATGGCTATCTTATTACTCAATAAACAGTATCTCCACTTGCAAGAAGTTGAGAAAACAGGCAACTGGAATTACCTAGGAGTAGACTAGGGCATACTCGACATCTTAAGCTCTGTCAGAAATTTCCTTGCATCTCATGACGTAAACTAGTAAATCCCAATTGTAACTTAGAGTTTTCACATATTAATGAAAACACATGCAAAAATCTATCTGAGGTGGTGCTGTGTAAATATTCATATGAAGCCTTTTATTTTAGATGTAATAGTTAGTGACATTTTTATACCAAGACTGCATCTTGACATGTCTGACTTTCAGCTTTTTCTTCAAAGATACACATACATATGTATGGAAATCTCCTGGAATCTCCAACAAAATCTGTACTATGCCACTATCTTTCACATCCTGGCCAGTAGAATTCTTCATCATATAAGGTACATTCCATTAATATAAATTTGAGAATTTTGAAAGCTATCACCATAGACAGCTTGATTCATTTATTCACTACTGGCCTCACCTAGTCTAATGCGTTAAATGAATTATTCATATCAGAACCTAACATTCTGATCTCAGGAATATTCTTCTACTTCAGCCAAGAGAAGTTTCAAACAAGCACTCTCTTAATAGAAATAAGAATTGCAGAACAATCTAAGCTTTGGAATATATTCAAAGATTTCTACATATATTTCAACATCTCTTGACAGCACTGAACAATAGGTGGGTGAGTTATAAAAGCTAATAAGCCATCTACCCTGTGAAATATTTTCTACACAGTGATTGCTAATATGTTTTTACATACCTGTACAAAGATACACAACAAACATCGATGGACAGAGGGTCCATTCTACAGGTAAACTTTCTTCAACATGAAAGTGCATCAACCATGAGATTCAGGACACAAGACTTCCTTAGTAAATCTCTTTGTGCATGAATAGATAACAGCCTTGTGCTGCTGGAGCATGTGGGAATAACAGTAAAGGTTGCAAAATGAGCACTGCTGCAGGCTATTGCTTTTGGTGCCTTTTTTAACTTAATAAAAACAGCTGAAAATAAACATACTGTCAATGTGCTTTTTATACCTTATCATTCTAAAGCTCAATCACTATGCATTGCATTAAAAGTCAAATTACACTGCAAAATGTTCAGATCGTCAGACTGCAAAAGACAGATTTAGATGAGTATTTAAAGGAAATCTATAGCTATAAACTCAGCCTGCTCATTACTTTCCTGTAGAAGCATGACTTGTGTACTTAATTCACACTCCCATGGGTGATGCACCCCACTATACTATCATCTAAAGCAGGTCAGCCCATGTTTTTTCCACACAAAAGGCAAGAGAGAATAAGCAGAGTTAACAACTCTGGCTTTATGATAAATCACTGTCTGCAAATAAAATACTGTTTTAAATGAATAGAGCTACATAAGATTTGCTATTGTTATGAGCTGCTGTCTGGTCTACGCATGGTCTGATTTTAAAGTACATTTATTCTGGAGCAGCTATCTTTAGGTACTAAAAGTGGCCAAAGCTCTCTTCTTGGTTTCAATTTACCCCGGCTGACTTTGAAATCTCAAATTTGCTACTGGTATAAACAAAGGTATGCCTAAACAACCCCCTCTTCCGCAATGTGCCTGGCCTTTAGATAGGTTCCTCAGGCACAGATATTGTATTTGGGATGTGGACATGCCTAATAATCCTACACAAAAGTAGAAAATGTAAAGCGGAGTTCCACCCAAAATTGGAACTTCCGCTTATTTGTCTCCTCCCCTTCTGGTGCCACATTTGACACCTTCAGGGGGGAGGGGGGAACAGGGACCTGTTTTTGACAGGTCCCCTTCCCCACGTCCGGGAGACTGGGCTGCGACAAAGTACGTCAGCAGTTCGCCCCCCCTCCTCCTCCCGGGTCAATGAGAGAGCACATGCACAGTAGGGACCCGGCCGTGAAGCCAAAAGAGTTTAAGAGCTGCAGCGTTTAGAGGCAGTAATTGTTCCTCTTCAGAACGTAGAAGAAACATGTTCAGGATTAGTTTTTTTTTGGCAGAAAAACACTTGATGCTGCAAAAATGCAACTAAGCACAGTGCACTTTTAACACCTGAGCATCAATTTATTTCAATGGGAAGAATAAATTATTATTCTGGCCAGTGAAATGAATTAATGCCCAAGTGCTTGACTTTACAGTGTTTTTTATACAATATTTAAGAAAGAGAAAAAAAATCTCAAAACATCTACTGTAAACCACGTTCTATCTTACAAATGCAGTGCTAAAGATATACATGACTTCCAACATACATCGAATAGGAAAGTAATTCAATGGTAGTCAGAGCATAAATAGTATGCCAAAGAACTATGTGGTAAGATCATTTTATGGTGTAAGCATTCATAATAAACAGAATATGAGCAAAAAAAGGGGAAGTGGAAGGTGAGGCGTAAAGTAATTGTGTATATTTATCAACAAAGTAGACTTGCAACCAGTAGAACCATGTAAACCAGAATTTGGAGGTGGTTCCCTTAATCGATCTAGTAAGGTCTTCCATATGTTAGATATCTGTGATGCAACAGAGGCCATTGCTGAATAGTGGGTGATGAGGGAGATTTCCAGAGGGTTGAAATACAGGAGCAGACCGTGTCGATCCAAATTAAAGCGGAGGTCCACCCTAAAGTGGAGCTTCCGCTCATTGGAACCCTCCCCCCCTCCGGCACCACAATTGGCACCTTTCAGGGGGGAGGGGGGTGCAGATACCTGTACAGTACAGGTATCTGCACCCACTTCCGGCATAGATATCTGTAGAAGGTACGCCCCTTTCCGCAGAATCTATGCCCCTTTCTGAAAGTCCCCCGCTGTCTGCTGGGAGACACACGGAAATCAATGAGCTTCAACTTGCCAGCAAACATGCAAAACTATTGTGGTGTAGGTGGACTTTATGGATCGACAAACCAACACCTTAACGCTACTTTCACACTGGGGCACTCAGCGTGCTGGCGGTAAAGCGGCGATATATTTAGCGGTGCTTTACCGTAGTTTTAGTGTCGCTGATCGGCCGCTAGTGGGGCAATTTTAACCCCCGCTACCGGCCAAAAAAGGGTTAAAACCTCCCGCGAATTGCCGCTGCGCTGGTGCTTTACAGGCGTGTTTGGAGCACTGCCCCATTATTTTCAATGACCGCTTTAGGAGCGCTAAATACAGCGCTCCAAAGATGTGGCTTGCAGGTTTTTTTTGACCGTCCTGCAAGTGCACCGCTCCAGTGCGAAAGCCCTAAGGGCTTTCACATTGGAGTGCACTGAGCGGCTCTTTCAGGGCGCTTTGCAGGCACTATTTTTAGCACTTTAGCACCTTAGTGTGAGCCTGGAAAGCATTGTGCCAGCTATTAGCAGATCACTAGCTCCTGCGGACTGTCAGGGTAAGTTGTCTGCCCAGCCAGTGTACAGGCAGGCAGTTTTACACTGACTACAAGCTGACATCCACAAAAGATGTCGGTACTTGTAGTTGATGAATTTAAATATGTTTATGGCAGAGAAATAGCTGCACCAAATCGTTTTCCAGGGGGCTCTGTGTAAGGGCGATGGAGATCGAGCCTGCAAAATAAATAACATGTCAGACTTATCTGCTCTGTGCAAGGGTTTTGCGTAGAGCAGCTCGGTATTCCTTTTCTTTTCCTTTTCTGGGGTCCACCAGTGGTGCTCCTGGCCCCTCCTCTCCATCGAGTGCCTCCATGGAGAGCCGCTTTCCATGGGGGCACTTGTGCGGGCACACTACCGAGTCTTGCTGCTGCATCCATTGGCACAGACAGCGGAACTCGGTCCTGTGTCACTGGATTTGATTGACAGCAGTGGGAAACAATAGCTCCCGCTGCTATCAATCTATCCAATGAGAACCAGAGACAGCGGCTGAAGCTGCTGGACTCATTCTTGATGCTTGAACGATCGAGTTTAGGTAAATTTGGGGCTCTGCTAGTTCATTGAAAACTATAAGCTCACAGCCACAAAGGCTGCTAGACCTTACAGTTTTCCATTCACAAAGCACTGAGAATGAGTGATGTGGCTGGGCGGGCAGAAGCTGTCAGATCGGGAAATCAGGGGGGTGCGGGCCAGTCCATTGTAACATGTTACACCCTTAATATGGGTGTAACATGTATAATGTTACGAAAGGTGAAACCTTTAAAGTAAATAACTTTCAGTAAATGAAAACAAAACACCCACATAAGTCCACTTTACAGTCCAGTTCCTGAAAGGTCTCTGTGCACCAGGTCACTCATCCCACGAGAACCCACGAGAATACATTGTGTGGGTAGAGTGATAGGCCATACTAAGCCAGGGGTATTGAAGGGAGGAAGCAGATTCTTGGGTAAGGTGAGTCTCCTGGAGACCTACAATTGCAGATTGAAATCTATGTAGACAGGAAGTGATCATAATGTGTTTCAGGGGGTTCTAAACTCCACAGATGTTCATGACATCAGAGGTATGTCAGTCATGGTGAGGTATCCAGACCATCTCAAGTAGGATTAGAAACGTGTGTGCATCAGTCCCATCATCAAGATACAGAAGGCAAGGAGGCACAGGAGCCAGAATAAACCCAGTTTCCTGAGAAAACATGTAGGAAAAAGCATATGGCAAAGTGATCTAGGTGACTGGCTGAAATGTGCTGTATAAGAAAGACCATCAGATGGTACGGTGTAACAAAGATGAAAAAAAAAGATGCACGACTACACTATAATATTTTTGCTCATGAATATCATTACGGGGGCAACCGTGATGGAATGCCCAGTAGGATCCAGTAACAAGCTGCCCGTGTACATTTAGGAAGGTTACACCCCCAGAGCCCCATCATCCAAGGGTGATGATGCCAGGCGCACCAAAACAGGAGCAGGGGAAGTAAAAAAAAAGTCCAAGAACGTATAAACTAACAGTCATTTAGTAGCAACGCTGGTGGTAAAGAACACTGGAATTGCTCGCTCAGACATGTGCCATATAAACGGCCCTTGGGGACATGAAAGGGTAGATGGTACATATTGGTAACAGTTTTCTGCTCACAGCCCAATAAAAAGGTGCATCAACCTTCCTCCTCTAAAAATTGGTTTAACATGTAACATGTTCCTAAATGTGAACTCATCCTTTAAACTTTTTTTTGGCCCAAATGTTAATACTCATTTGTTAAGTAATTCTTTTAGGCAAGAAGAAATGAATTAGTCTCTTGACAGAATGTTTGATACACTGTCATAATGAGATTGGAATAACTCTGTCAACAGTACAATTTTTTCCTCAAGTACATCTGGGATTTTGCTTAAACCTCAAAGATCCCCTATGCCCAAAAGAAACAAAATATGTGTAAAAGATAAGATATTCAAGTGGAATTAGATGCTATCAGCATGAACACTCACAGGAAAAATTGATTAATTCTTTTGAAACAGCTTATTCTTTACTGAACGCACACAACAAGCGGTTTAAGAACAGATTAAGACAACACAATCAAAAATAAAAGTAGTAATGTTTTTGTTCGCAATATAATCTTTTAAAAAGTACGAGAAAACAGCAAGTAATGAGGACTACCACTGCAAAGTTATAGCTAAACAGTGTTAAAATTAATATCAAAGACTGTTTTTATAGATCCAAGTATAACACAACCCATGCTTTATAGGCAGCAAGACAAATTCAACCTCATTTACATTAGTTTGAAACTTCACTAGAACTTGTTCCTCTTCCTGTGTCAAAAACTGGGACAATACGCCTGTCCTGTCAAGTAGTACATATTGGGATTATAATTGTGAGCAGAGGCCAGACAGCAACTACCTTTCAAAGTAAATGTATGCTTTGTAGAACAACACGGTAAAGTCAAAGCAAGAAAGACTAAAAGGAATGTCAGAAGTGCTGCTTTTTATCAATTTAAAACTTCACTATCACACAAAGACATACCAATCAAACAGCCATGGAAAAACTGCTATTTAAATTTGCATTTTTAACACATCATTTAAATGTGAAATTTCAGTGCGATAGTGAAGGTCATTATAGGATGCAGCCTTGCCACTGTTTGTTCAAAGCCTTCATATAAGTAATTAAACAATAATAAATCATGTGGACAAAATGATTAAAATGCAATCCTCAGGTGCAATTGAGTAAATATCACATATGCAATGGAGCGCCATAAAATAAAGCCGTTATATTACTGCTCTCCAGGTTTTTATTTTTTTTCTTTCATTCTTAGATTTTTTCTTTTTTTTTAAAAGGTAAATATCTCATGGTTTTTACTAAGAGGTCCATTAAAAATGTTTTCACATAACTTCCTCCCAGTATTCTCATAATAAAAATTTGAAAACAATGCGTGATTATTGTGAGAAAAGCTGTGGGGATTTTAAGTGAAATCTTTGATGATTGAGTGGATTAAGTATCTCGCTATAGGTATTATTTGCAACCATTTATTAATATAATGCCACAATAGTGCCACAACTGCAAGCAATGAAATGTTTACCCTCCATTTAGGAACTATGGGTATAACCAGACACATCCTTCCTTTAAAATACACGTGTAGACAGAAACATGTAGGCTGCCATTGTCGATCTCCTAAAATGTCAGTTATATTGCTATTTTTGGCTTCTGAGAAGTGTTTGTAATGTCGCGCACACACAAACGGAATGTCCAACAGAAAAAGTCAGAGGGAAGCTTTTCACCGTACATTCCGATCGTGTGTATGCCTCATTGGACTTTTTTTTTTTTACGAAAATTTTAAAAAAAAAAGTACGAGATGGAGGCTATTGGCTACTGGCTATTGAACTTCATTTTTCTTTTTTTTTTTTTAAATAGGTTTATTGAGCTTTTACAGTCAAGAGTACATAAGTCAACAATGCAGAAGTAATTAACCTGAACTTCCTTTTTCTAATCCTGTCGTACGGGTTGTACATCACTACAGAACTCCATCGGAAAAACCTTTGGAGTTTATTCCGATGGGAAAACCGGTCGTGTGTACGCGGCATAACAGTTTATTTGCTCTCATTGTCTTCAATAGGCATGTTGATACATAAGAAAAATAGACTTAAACTTTCTCAGCTAATGCATGTTTTACAGATGTGAATTTAAAACAATAAAGAACCTGTGTATATTAAATAATGTGACATACACAATATACATAGGCATGAATGGGGCCCATGATTTTGTGATGAAAATTATAATATGTAAATACTGTTACAGTATTTTAGTTGATGGGTTATTTTTCTTGTTTTTGTTTAATATACATAGTGATTTAGGTCTCTACAAAAAATGCAGGGACTGCATAACATAATTTGTAGCCCAGTTATATAGAACATGTACAATATTCAATCCAAATGTAAAAAAGGAAGTTTACTCTTGCTAATTCAGCCTTTTTTTTCAGGATAAAGTAGGGAAGGATTAGACTCTCTGCTAAGTTTTGGCTGCAGGGTGTCTCTGCTTTAGAGAATGACCCCTCTATTTCTCCTGATAAACATTGTTACTGAGACAGAAAAATGGGAGATTCTATGCAGGATGTTGCTAGCAGAGAGGTCCTGCGTAAAAAATGGTCCATAGTGCATCTCATCTTATGCAAGCTGTCACGCATTTGTCTGTATGTGTTGAGTGAGATGCATACAGGCAGCTTATGCATGTTTGCATAATCTTATTTATGTTCTTATTTTGTTGCATTTTTGTGATCACTTCACTTTTTACCTCATTTCTTTTTTCGGTGCTGTATTGTATTGATGCACCATATGTCTGTTACTGTGTCTAAACTCGCCTCTGTTTTTGCTAAAAAAAAATACTTAGAACCCTCAAACATTATACTTTTTTTTTGCTAACACCCTAGAGAACAAAATGATGGTCGTTGCAATACTTTGACACATCGTATTTGCGCAGCAGTCTAACAAGCACTCTTTTTTTTTGGAAAAAATACAAGTTAAAAATAAAAATACAAAAAATACATGTCACGCTTCAAAATTGCGCCCACTCATGGAATGGCGACCAACTTTTACCCTTAAAAATCTCCATAGGCAATGTCTAAAAAATTCTACAGGTTGCATGTTTTGAGTTACAGAGAAGGTCAAGGGCTAGAATTATTACTCTCACTCTATTGATCGCAGCAATAACTCACATGTATGGTTTGAAAACCGTTTTAATATGCGGGCGCTACTCACATATGCCTTCGCTTCCACACACGAGCTTGGTGGGACGAGGTGCATTTAAAAAAAATATAAAAATTCTTATTTATTTTTACACTGTTCTTAAAAAAAAAAAAATCTGTCACTTTTATTCCTATTACAAGGAAAGTAAACATCTCTTGTAATAGTAAAAAAAAGCATGACAGGACCTCTTAAATATGAGGTATGGGGTCAAAAAGACTGACACGCAATAATAAAAAAAAAAAAAAAAAGTAAAAATAAATAAATGCCCTTTTAAGAGCTATGGGCAGAAGTGACGTTTTGATGGTATCACTTGTCTCCATACCCAGCATGGGTGAAGAACCGATCGCCTCCACCGCTGCTGACGGCTCTGGTAAGCGGAAAATGGCACCAGAGAGTGGCGGGAGCACCCTCCCACCACCAATAAAAGTGACTCCTGACCAGTGCTCTCAGCCAATGCCAGAGAGCGCTGATCGGAGTGTTTTGGCGGCGGGGCCGTCCCCCTGTCAGAACGCATCAACTCAGTGGGGGAGTTCGCTGGCCTAACCTTGCATAGTTAGTAGAGTGTCTCCGACCGGACATGACAGTTTTTTTTCGTACAACCTGCTTGATTGCACACAAAAAATACAAACCTGTAGTGCGTATCCGACTTAACCCTGTAACACACATGCTGGCAATTCTGGAAAACCCTCTGTGCAGCCTATCACACCCAAGCCCCAAAGACAAAAAATGGCAGGATTATAAGTGTCTTACATGATGATGATATCTTGACATTAATACAACATCTAATTTACTTGCCATAGTGTCAAGAAGGAAAGAACTAATGAGAAAATAATACTCAGCAAGCCTGAATATATCAGTACCAAAAATACAGCTGTCAGTCAGACATAGAAACCACATGACAGTTTAACACATCAATTTATTGTCTTTGAGTTGGGACCTGGAGATATGGTCTAAAAAAAGTTGTGAATTTCAAATGTAATAAAAATATAATAAGAGTGATGGTGGCCACCGAACTCTACTATACCCATAAATAAATGCCACCCCCATCAAATCATTCTCTGCAGCTATTACCTTTTGTACCACCCCCTCCCTTTAGAATATAAGCTCTACGAGCCGGGCCCTCCCGTACCTTTTGTATTGAACTGTACTGTAATTGTGTTGTCCCCCCCTATACATTGTAAAGTGCTGCGTACACTGATGGCTCTATATAAATCTTGAATAATAATAAATAGATGCGCTAAAATGCCCACTGAAATGTAAACCATCATTAGTAATGCATACACATGATCAATAGTGTAATTAATAATGACTAGAAACTTCAAATACAACTTATCAATGTCCAACATGAAGGTTTAACACTGGCCAATGACAAACCCCTGAAGTCATATTATAATTCCTAATGATCTGCCAAGTGAAAATTATCTGATTAGTATTATATGAAATAGAACATATTTCAGAAAGAGTTAAAGCAGTATTAAACCCAAGAGCAAATATTATATTGCAGCTTACCAATTCTTAGATGTGATGGGTGTATTTGTTTCCTTTTCTAGGCTTGCTTTCTTCTATTTACATCTGGTGATCCAGCCAGCAAGTCTGTTGTTTTTCAAAGGCACAAGCTCTCTGGCAGAATGCATCAGTTTACATGGATAAATGGAGACAAATCACTTAAGCAGGGGCGATTAAAATAATCAGCTTTTATTTATTAATGCAAAACCTTTATCCCCAAAGGAAGAAAACGGTTTGCTGTAACTGATTATAAAGTATGAGCTGGCGTTCGGCTTTAATTTGCTAGTGTATCTAAATCTGTTAATACATTTAACACTACCCTCTCCAAGACTGACAATGTTGCTGTTGGCTGTGCTCCCTGTGCTAGTTCATTCAGGGTTGTGTGTCATTAATACAGGAGGTGTGTTACTGACCAGATCGCCATGTGAAAACAGGGAAAAAAGCCAAAAGAAAACTAATACAGCCACCACATCTAATGATTGGTAAGCTGCAATATAATCATTTTGGGGTTTAACACCACTTTAATAGTTAATATATCATTGATATTAAACATCTATTGAAACAGCATTCAAAAGGTGACAACCTGTGTCAAAAGAATGTTGACTAATAATAAAAACAGCAACATCAATAAATAATAATACAAAACTCTAATACACAATGAAGAAATATATATAAAAACAAAGTTTATGCCCTTTACAATATGCAGGACTATTCCATAGCAATGGAAGTAATGTATTGGATAAAATATTCTAATTCTAACAAGAAAACAATACCACAAAAGGAATGTATTTGCTAGTAGTAGTGTGGTGTAAGATCTCAGTAACTAATGAGTACTAATGAGTGATAAAAGCTGTACCAAAATGCATCAAGCAGAATTTTTTTTTAATTTCAAATCATTTGTATTGGTTTTTCACATTTTTAAATAACAAAATAACAAAACCATTAGAGATAACCGTACAAAGATCAATGCTTCCAGTTACATATGTGAATATATATACAGCATGGATAAGTTGCTGGCCGTATGTATTCGATTTCTCTGGGGTATGTAGAATCGACTACGGATGTTGCCAAATTAAGTTATGAAATTAGACTAATTCTTACAGATCTCATGTTTAACTTCCTGTACGGGAGCTAGAGAATCTAAGAGGATTATTTAGCTAGGGGGGAGGGGGAGGAGGGGGTTAAGGTAGGTAGGGTTATGTAGACTGTGGACTATAAACTATAAGCTATAAACTATAAGCTATGAACTACCCTGCTGACTTGTGACATCACCTTCTTATACCGCTGCCTAATGCTCAGTTCAAGTGCATCCCACCTTCCAGACGGACCAACACTCATAAAATTTAAAAGGAGCCCCCAATTTGTAAGCCATTATCTGTTCCATTTGGTATGACTCTGAAATTAGATGAGCTACTTCACCAATGTTTGGGGTCTTAGCGGCTTTCCATTTCCTCATAAGCACTAGTCGAGCTGCAAAGAGTATAAGCATTATTACATATCTCAGGGGTTTTGGTACAGTCTCTATGCCTATACTCAGAATGGCCAGATTGATATTAGGTCTGATAATAATTCCTGTTTTCCTTGTTATCAATCTGAACACAGAGTTCCAAAAGCCAGGTCATATGGAGTAGTGTACCCACGAGGCCACAGCCTCGCCAGCAATAATTGGGTTGGCCAGTCCTAAATTTAGCTAGTAAGGGGTGTAGTACCACCTAAGGTGTAATTTCAGAGCTATTTCCCAGTATATGGCACACTGAGAATTAGACATATTGTTCGTTATCGCTTTTTGCCATTGGTAATCAGTGATTTCGGCATGGAGTTCTGTGGCCCATTTGATTAGGGGTCTAGACGGTTGGAAGTTCGATTTATCGTGTAAATGGATGTAAAAAAAGAAAATACAATTTTTGTTAGGAGTAGTGGATGTCCAAAATTTCCAGGCCTCTTGGGGAATCTCTATTTCGGGCTTTACATCGGTTGTTAAAGTGGAATGTAATTGGGCAAATGTAAGGAACTCTCCTCCCAGGCAGAGAGTATGTCGACGCCAATTTTTCGTATGGGATAGGTACCTGTCTTGCAAATAAGTGTGCGACATCTGAGATTCCTCTAGCTTCCCACCTCAAAGTTACTATGGATGGATTAATGAATCTGAGCGCGCCTAAGGGCAGCGAGATTTTTGTATAAGGTGGTTTTTGGTTGCCTTGGGATAAATAATGTCTCCACGCTAAAACAGTAGCTGCGATAGTGGGGTGGTTTAGGCCAATATTAATATTGGCAGACATTGCATTTGCTAGGATGAACTCTCGCAGGCTGCCTAGTTTTATAATTGGCTGCTCTATTGTAGCCCATGATTTATCCTTCGAGTAAATCATCCAGAACCTCAATTGGTCCAGTAATGTGGCCGTGTAATAATCCTGTAAGTCCGGGACTCCCATTCCTCCTGCCTTCCTATGTTTCCAGAGTAATGCCGCGTACACACGTAGCCGACTATTCGACGGACTTAGTCCGTCGGACTTTCCGAACGAGCTACTTGCCCACACACGGCACTTTTTCAGCGGACTAATACGGCGTACTAAGTCCGCCGTACTATCCACCCTACTTTTGAAATGAACGAACTCGCCCACACACGTGGAGGAAAGTCCACTCATTTCGAGCACGTCTCCAGGTAGGCGGGGCCGGCGAAGGAGACGTCGCTGGTCCCGCCACCTGGTATGGACTTAAAGGGGAACCCCAACGCCGAAAAAAAATCGGCGTGGGGGTTCCCCCCAAGTCCACATCAGACCCTTGTCCGAGCACGCTACCCGGCCGGCCAGGAAAGGGGGGGACGAGCGAGCGCCCCCCCCCCCCGAGCCGTACCAGGCCGCTTGCCCTCAACATGGGGGGTTGCCTTGCTCCGGGGGTCTTCCGCCTTCGGGGGTCTTCTCGCCGGACTCCTCCACTATCTTCTTCTAGCTCTTTTGCTAGCGGAGGAGCCCGGCTTTCTTCCTCGCTGCAGCCTCTTCTTCTGACTTCGGGGGTCTTGTCCCCCTCTTCGGTTCTTCTGCTGGGCCACCGCACCTTCTTATAGCTCTTTTACAGGCGGTGGCCCGATCTTCTGTCGCCGCCACTTCCTTCTGTTCTCTTCAGATCTTGACTCGTTGCTCCCTCCGCTCACAATGGCTCCGGCGCGACACGTTGCGACTTATATAGGGACATCACCGGATGATGTCCCCGCCTATTATGATGTCACAGTCCCAGCATCCTCTGGGACTGTGACACCATAATGGGCGGGGACATCATCCGGTGATGTCCCTATATAAGTCGCCGCACGCCAGGTCCCCGTCATTGTGAGCGGAGCGAGCGACGAGGCAAGATCTGAAGAGAATAACAGAAGAACAGAAGGTGGCGGCGTCGACAGAAGAACCAAAGAGGGGGACAAGACCCCCGAAGTCGGAAGAAGAGGCCGCGGCAAGGAAGAAAGCCGGGCTCCTCCGCTAGCAAAAGAGCTAGAAGAAGATATCGGAGGAGTCCGGCGAGAAGACCCCCGAAGGTGGAAGACCCCCGGAGCTGTGCAATAAACTATTTTATCTTGTGTGTTGTGTTTTTTTTGTACTTTATTTTACAGGTGAATGGGTAGGGGTACATTGTACCCCATACTCATTCACATAGGGTGGGGGGCCGGCATCCGGGGGCCCCCTTATTAAAGGGGGCTCCCGGATTCCGATAAGCCCCTCGCCCGCAGACAACCAACGGCCAGGGTTGTCGGGAAGAGGCCCTTGTCCTCATAAACATGGGAACAAGGTGCTTTGGGGTGGGGGGGCGTGCGGCCCCCCTTCCCCAAGGCACCCCCCCATGTTAAGGGCACGTGGCCTGGTACGGCTCAGGAGGGGGGCCATTCGCTTGTCCCCCCCTTTCCTGGCCGGCCAGGTAGCGTGCTCGGACAAGGGTCTGATGTGGACCGGGTGGGCCCCACGCCATTTTTTTCGACGTTGGGGTTCCCCTTTAAGTCCATACCAGGTGGCGGGGCCAGCGACATCTCCTTCGTGGGCCCCGCCTACCTGGACACCCACTCGAAATGAGCGGACTTTTCTCCGGGCGGGAAAAGTCTGTTCATTTCAAAAGTACGGCACACACACGGCCGGATTGTCTGCCGAAATGCGAGTCCCGCGGGAAGATTGGAGTGCAAAACTACTTTCTAAGTCCGCCGTACTTTCGGGTCAAAGAAGTATGCCGGAGGCTACACACGGGGATTGTCCAGCGGACTTTAGTTTGCCGGACTTGTCCGCCCGATTGTTTGATCGTGTGTGCGCGGCATAAGTCATGCCTACATCTAGGTTTACCCTCCTTCCATAGGAATGTGGATACTGCTTTCTGAATACACTTAAAAAAAATATTGGGATGCAGATTGTCAGGGATCTAAAAAGGTATAAGATTTTTGGAAGAATTATCATCTTGAATGCCGCCAATCTGCCAGCCCAGGTAATGTTTCTGTAATTTGGCCATGTCTTTTTGAACATCTAAGAGGAGCGGGTGAAGTTTTCTTTATATATTTTAGCAAGGGGCGAAGTTAAGGTAATTTCCAAGTAAGGTAGAGTATTGGAGGACGAGGGATATGGAAACTGGGCTCTTAAGGAACTCTCCAGGGGACCATCAATATTTATTCCGAGGATACTAGATTTAGTTTCATTTACTTTATAGAGAGAAACTAGATTAAATTCACCAAGAATTTGGTGTACTGCTGCTAGTGAGTTAGCTGGATCTTCTAGTGACAAAATAATATCGTCGGCAAATAGTGTTATAGGGTAGAGCTCCCCTCCCGCCTGAATTCCTTTAATGATGCTATGAGTTCTAATTTTTCCCGCCAAGGGCTCCATTACTAGGGCAAAAATGATTGGTGAAAGAGGACAGCCCTGTCTCCTGCCATTGGTAATTCTGAAGTTATTTGAGTATATATCTTCTGAGTAAACATAGGCATATGGGATGGTGTATAGTGCAGTGATGGCTGAGAACAATTCTCCTTGTATTCCAAATTTTCCCAACACTTTGGATAAGTATCCCCAATGGACCCTGTCGAAGGCCTTCTCCGCATCCAAAGTCAACAGCAGAGAAGGCTTCCGCCTGGTGTATGAGATTTATTATGCGCCTGGTTGCATCCGGAGCCTGCCGACCTGGCATAAACCCAACTTGGTCCATTTTAATAAGTTTGGGAAGATATGGCTGTTGTCTATTCGATATAAGATTTGCATAAGCTTTTAGGTCCACATTAAGAAGGGAGATGGGTTTGAAATTTTGTACATATACTGGATCCGTCCCTGGTTTTGGTATAGTAACTATGTTGGCAGTCAACATCTCCGCCGGGAAAGAGGTTCCAGATACGGTAGCATCAAATACCCTCTCCATGTGCACAACTAAAGTTTGGTGAAAGGTCTGGTAATATTCGAATGAAAATCCGTCAGGACCGGGCGCTTTGTTAGGGGGGAGTGATCTAATGGCCTTCAGAATTTCCTCCTGACGGGTTGGTTGAGAAATGTTCTGCTTTCCACTGATATGGGTGGTAGATTAATTGAATTTAAAAATTCCTCTATCTCTTCAGGGGTGGGTTGCGGATTGTTATCCTGTTTTTGGAGGTTGTACAGGGACTCATAGTACGTGCTGAACACATTCGCTATGTCCTGCGGGTTTATCAGTTTTAGACCCGTGGTTGGGTGGATGACATGGGACAATTTTTGTTTAGAGATTTTATCTCTAATCTGGTTGGCTAGCAATTTACCTGCTTTGTTACCATGTATAAAAAAAAATTGCTTTAACTGCTCTTAGATGTTTAAGGTGTTGTGTCGTTAAGAGTTCCCTAAGATCTAATCTCGCTTGGGTAAGTTTTGTCAAGATATGTGGTTGGGGTCTTATGTGACTGCTCTAATTGCGATATAGAGAATATTGTTTAGCCGCTCCGCCCTGAGCTTCCTCACCACGGAGCTTTGTTTTATCATAATGCCATGTATAAATGCCGTGTGTGCATTCCACAGGACGAAGGGGTCTGGAGAGGTTGGTCTCAAAAAATTCCTGCAGTGCATTCTGTGTATGTGTGACGGCTGTATCATTAACACGGTGCCCTTATGCCACCTGTTTGCTCTCGTCCCCAGACCCATCCCCCCACCCAGCGAAATGGACACAGGCGCGTGGCCTGACCACGAGATATTGCCAATTGTCGACTCAGAGACATCCTGTAAAAGAAAATGGTCAGTTAGGATAAAGTCTATTCGAGAGTATGTCTTATGGGCGTGGGAGAAAAAGGTGACGTCTCTCTCAGTGGCGTGCTGGCACCACCACACATCAAACAATGAGGAGGAGTCTAAAAAGGGCTTCAAGCTTACTCTGTGAGGTCGTGTTGGAGTAAGGCTCGATGTATCCAGTAATCGGTCAGCTATGGCATTAAAATCCCCACATAAGATTATATGCCCTTGGCAAGTGGGATATATCTTTTTCCAGATTTTGTTCAGAGTGGAGATTGGTCTTGTATTGGGTAAGAAGACGTTAATGATAGAGTAAAGAACATCATTTATCTTGCCTACGAGGACTTAGTACCGACCCAATGGGTCCACCTGCAGGGGCGTCAAGCTGAATCTCTTATTGTGATGAGTACCCCTCTTTTCTTCGAGTGGGCATTTGATTGAAAGATATGAGGGAAACGCTTATGTGTGAACGTGGGGAGCTTGTGAGGCAAAATGTGTTTCCTGTAGGCAAAAAAAAAGGCCGCAGTTCACCCTTTGTGCCTCTTTCCAGGTCAGCTGGGCTATTCAAGCCCTTCACGTTCAAAGGGGAAAGCCTAATGCACATCTTTTGGGTCATGGTTCTTCCAGACAACAGAGAGACACTTAATTTGATTATGCAGTATAACAGGTGGCTAAAGATCTCAGTTATATCTCACTGTCTGCAGCTAAACTGGATTCAGGTGCAAATAAGTGGTAGGCAACCACAGTATATTGAACTGGAGCAACAGGGTAGCTCGTACTGGAGAAGCAGGGGAGTAAGAGTGTAGAGCAGGGGAATTGAAAGGGTTAATTCCACACTAATTGCATTTTTGAAAACTTAAAGAAAAACTAAAGAAAAACAAAGAGGTATAAAAAATGGTAGGGTATCTCCACTGGTATGAAATTCAATGATTTCTCAGAGGTTTTGTGATGGTTGCCAGTTGTCTGCGAAGTTGGGCAGTATAGGCTATCGTTCCAGTTGCCTAAAGGCTGCCATCAGTTTTTCTTTCAGGAAAGGTCATGAAGCGCTGCCTTCATCAGTGAAATCTGTGAAATAGGATTTCAAGTCGGGATTTTTGATCATTTCAGGAATTCCACGAATTTTAATATTATTTCACCTAGAGCGATCTTCCAGGTCTGCAATTAGATTTCATCCAAGATATCTCATCATCATGGGTATTATGAGCATCAATAAGCTCGTTGAACATAGAGGCGAAATCACCCATTTTATCCTCTACGTGAGTCACTCGTTCACCAATTGCATTTACTTCAGATTTAAATTGTTTTTCTAGCGACATCATGTCTGCATGGAGTGAGGTTCTCAAGGATATCAACATGTGCTTAAGAGTGGTGTCTGACAAGGGTTAGTTAGTTGTGGGGAATTCTGTAATGGATTCCTGTAGTTCTCTAATGTCGTCCAGGGAGCATGCTGTGTCACTCACCTCCAGTGCAGGCTCTGCTGAATGCTGGTGTTTGCGTTCAGTCTTTGCAGGGCTGGATGAGCAGGAGGAGGACTGTGAAGCATTGCCCTCTTCCTGTGGGGAGGCAGCCTGACCTGGGTAGAAGTGCTGTAGGTGCCGTCCTGTGTGCCTGGAGTGGCTGCGTTCGTTCTGCTGCGTCCCGCCGGCGCCATCTTGACTGGATGTACGGAGGGGTTGCTGGAAGAAATCTGTCATCCTCTTGGATGAATTGCGATCCTTGCTCCTCTTGGGCATAAAGCTGGTGTGTGCCCGGTGTGTCTCCCCAATGATTCGTGGTGTGTGAGGGCTCAGAATATCCGTAGAACGATCTGGCGGGTTGAATTTCTGCGGAGCAGTGAGTTCAAGCGGCCATATCCTCCGCTAGCCGGCCCCGTCCCCCCAGAATATTTTTTTTTTAATGCAACACATTTACAGTATGCTCACATATAAAAAATGTATTAAAATGCATGACAAATGGATGTGCATTGCCTTTTGTTAACATACATTTTTATTTCCATTAACACTCTTTAGCTTGAGATGACGCGGAGTGACATGCATTCTCACGGCCACTAAATTGGGTCCTTGTAAGGGACAAATAATAAAAAAAAAGCTTTTTTTAAAAAAATAGATTTGTATTGTGTTGAAGTACCATTTTAACACAATACACCAAACTGTACCTTACCAGCATTGTGGTATGAGTAGGATATATAAACAATTGTTTCTATGTGTTCACATAGAAAACTGTTATCTATGTGTTCTTATAGTGACTTGCATTCTTCCACTGCAGTAAAATGAAAATCACTGCAACATGTGTGAACAGGGGCTTATACACAAGTACATGTGAAATATGCTTAATGCTTATGCACATGTAACAATTCATAATATTGTCTTCCTTAGGAAGCCAACTCTTAAATTTTCTACATTTTTATTTATGAATAAAGGCTTAATTACTGGTGAACCTGCCAGTATCTTTGCATTTCTAGATTGTAAGCTCTAACGAGCAGGGCCCTCTGATTCCCCCTGTATTGAACTGTATTGTAATTGTACTGTCTGCCCTAATGTTGTAAAGCGCTGCGTAAACTGTCGGCGCTATATAAATCCTGTATAATAATAATAATCTCCAGTGCTTCCTGTTTCATGCGGATAATGAGCTGAAAATCTTGTGGCAGTATTGTCAGTCTGAGTGCTCACTCCCACATTGGGACCAAAGGACATCATGACAATGCATGGAATGCCTGCAGTTTCATCATTAGCCTGTGAGATCACAGGCTGACCTGCCACCAAGAGAGAGTGTGGTCATGTGACCACTGCTAAAAGGACTGAATTAAGCTATTTAAGAGACTTTTGGGCTACAACAACAGTGTTTAGTATGTCATTTAATCCTGTTCTTATGCTTGCTAAAGTCTCGTACACACGATCAGATTTTCAGCAGACAAAACCTCAGACTTTTGTTCGAAGACGTGTGCCTGAATTTTGTCTTGCATACACAATTGTTGGCCAACAAACACAAATGTAGTGATGTATTAGATGTACTACGAGACAAAAAAAGAGGAAGTTCAATTGTCAGGCTCCACCCTTTGGGCTCCTTCTGCTAATTTCATGTTAGTAGAAGTTTGGTGAGTGATTCATACTTTTCAGTTCGCCTCTGAACGGCCGCTCGTCAACCAGACATGATGCAGAATTGTAGAAGATAACGTGTTATTTATTATTGGTCTTGGAGTTATTGCTTTGACCCAAGTCCAGTCCAGGAAAAGGAAGAGGATTTCTTGGACTAAAAATTGGTTGCTCTATTAATCCTGATCAGTTATGTCATATGCCTTTGCTGTGGGAGCTCCAGGAGAAAAACCCAGATGTTTTTTGCAATTATCTCCGGATTACGGACCCCTGCTTTCACCAACTCCCCTATATTAAGAAGAGGACACATGAATGAGGCTTTTATTTTATGGTTGATTAATGATTTGATTTAGTATATTTTCTATATTTTTGGATGCATAGAATGGACTTTTTGGTTAAGTTCTATTGGCAGATAGCATGTCTATGTAAACTTAACAAGGGACACCAACATAGTTGTATCTTTGACCTTAAAAACTATGGGATAATGGTGTTGTGGTAACTTGCACCAAAAAAAATAAAATAAAAAAAACACAATAAGCATAATATTATTTTTGGTATCACTAGGAAAAAAAGTCTTTGGAAATGTGTTTGCAATAACTCCATCAGTATCACCGGCAAAGCAGCTTCATTATAATCCCATTAAAAACTAAAAGAATGTGTGCTGCATTTCTAGATTTCATAATTTGCCACATCACGAAAGTTAATTCTTCATTACGAATGCTAGTTTCCAAGACCAACCGCTTCTGGCTCGTCCTCGCATCTGAGCATTTGTGTTTGTACTTTGGACTTTTTTCTGATGGACTTCTGTACACATGCTTGGAAAATCCAACAACAGACATTTGTCAGTGGAAAATTTTAAAGCCTGGCATCCAACATTTGTCCACGGGAAAATATGACAATTGTCTGAAGGAGCGTACAGACGGATTTTCCACCAACAGCCTGTCATCACACATTTCCCGTCTGAAAATCTAATCGTAAGTACGCGGCTTTAGTTTCTGGTTTTGTCTTAACATCCAGTTGGAGAATCATATATACTAATTGCAAGAATGGGCTGCCTTGCAGCATTATTTTTATATTCAGTTTCCGGTATCCTCCATCTGATTCTGGAAAACGTGTTATGCTTAATAGTAGGATAAAGACTGAGTAATAATTTCAGAGAAGACATGAAAATGCATCAGAGGCCATATGCATGCAACTCAATAAACATCCTTCTCAATTGGGGTTTACTACTCTCGACAAACTAGCCAGAACAGAGATGTATGATACATTTAACAAAATGGACAACATGGTAAAGGATAAATTAAATATACCCCTTTCATAATCTTTCCCTATTTGGATAACGGCTTTAAAAATAAGAGATTAAGAACATTTCAAATTTCAGCGTGTTATAAAGAACAACAAATTGTAGAGACTGCCTGAGTAACAAGGAAAACAATGAAATATTATATGTCCTCACTCTCTCATTCATATTGTATTTTCACATGTCACTGAAAATCCTAATAAAATCTGGGCTATTTTAGGTGCCCTTTCATCATTTTTTTTTTTAACTCTCCAGAAGTGATATTTCTATCTTCATCCTCTCCAAGCATAAAGCTCATCAACCTCTCAAAATAGATTTCATGGTGTCATATAATGTGTACAGTATGTGTCATAAATCTGAAGAAAGTAAGTTGTTTACATGCACATACATTAAATATTTTATTACATTATAGGAGTGTGATAAGAAGATGTGATACATGTTTTTTTAAGATCACTACCAATCAATAGGACTGGTAAAAAACAATTAAGTCAAAATTAAATTGCTTTTTTTTTTTACTTTACTAACCTGCAAAACAAATCAACGTGACAAGGATTTAAATAAACCTCTCATAAGAAATATATGAAGGCTGCCTTTGCATTCTGAAATGCCAACTGCCTGGCTGACATGTACTATCTACTACTTTCTGTATAACTGGCCTAGAACTAATAGGGAGATTGTGAATTCTAAGTAGCAAGGTAAAAGGAGGTCAACATGGAATCTAAGCCTGTTTTTTTTTTGTTTTGTTTTTTTACACTGGGTATAGAAGAGAAAGAAGAGACTAAAATTGTATTAATCTTATTATTGGTTCACTCTGTAAAGTAAATATTCAAATATTTCAAAAACATATACCAGAGATAATTCAGGACAAGACTAAAAAATCCTGTTTAAGTCTTCAAGTCACTTACCTATTACCTGCACGTAATTCGTTTTAAAGAAGGCAAATAGTAGGTACAATAATATTTTTTTTTCTGTTTGCCATGCAATAAATATTTTTCCAATGCAATTAAATGTTTATTAAAGTATATGTATGGCCAAATGTACATATATTTTTTAGGTTTGGATACAGTATTGAAGTTGACCCCTCAGGTTATTTTTTTTGCTGTCTGTGCTCTTTTGGGAAGATTTCCTTGCACTTCCTGTCATGCAGAAACAACAGGAATGAGAGGAAGTCCCTATGACACCAGAAAATAAAACCTCATTGGGAGATTTATATTTGCCTCTTTTTCTGACAACAATAAAAATGTGGCTTCCCCTTCACTGAAGGGTGAAACTAGCAGGGACACAGTGAGCAATAACAGCTTGGCAGGAGTTCTACTGTTTCCTTGCAAAGTAATATCTTTTTTTCCTCCAGACCATTGAGTGACAAAGGAATTCTGAAACAGTCAAGGTATACTGCAGCCTATAGGATGTTACCAACACCAGACACCTGGGAAGCCATATCTAGACAAGATCTGCAGACAATATGACTCACCAAAGAGCTCTTTTAGAAAGCATTTTCCTCAGGAAGGGTCCTCTGAGCATTTACCAATGATGACGCCCAGAAAAATCACTAGGGGGGATATAAGGAGCAGTACCGTCAAAAGAGGAGTAGGGCTAAGGAGTATCAAGTGCCACAAAATGGACAACCACATTGAGAGTAAAGAACTCCCCCACAGGGATGAGAGCAAGCGGGATACCACTCCCAAGTATACATTTCCACCAGAGTAGGGTGCATAGGTTCCAGGGTGCGGGGAATATGCACAATGAAATGCATTATTATCAGAAAGGTGAAGAGGGGCAGCCGAAGGAGATGCCTGACTCAAGGGTTTAGGCTGAAGGTTACAAGGGAAGACCCGAGCATCCAAATGCTGAGGAAGTAAACTACTCAAGGAGCAAGCTGGAAGACTAAAGAGCCTCTCACCTGTGAAAGTGGGAGGACACCTTCATGCCAAATGCTGAACAGAGGGAGAAGATGACCTCTGGTTTTAAGCCTACAGTCTGAGTGGCAAGTAGGCTCTGAATGACTACATGCCACTACAGCAGTAGTAGATGAAGACCTCCCATGTAAGAGCACAGTCACACCACTAGTGGTGTTGCTGATTATGTAAAAAGCAGATCTAAAGAGACAGCATCACTTGAAGAGTGACCAAGTCAGATGTTCCTTGTCTGTGACATCTGTGTCCAAGGCATGTAACCAGAGTGTCCTACACATGTGTACAGACATCAGTTCCATGTGAGACATGAGGCTGGATGCTCTTAACAAGCCATCGCAACTAAAGCACATAACAGCAACCATTTTCTTCAACAGCTTCATGAAATATAGACCTACTCTATTAACTGAAGGATGCCATTTTAAGAAATACCTTATTCTGACAGGTTTTTCTATACTAAAGATACCGCCAAAAAAAGGATGGAGAGTCACTCCAGGTAATTCAAACTAGGTTTTAAAGTGGGAAATAAACTGTCATTGAGAACACTTTCCAGCTATTTGGTGGTATGCTGGTTAACAAGGCTCCCTGAAGCATCAACGGTGGGGATAATAAATTCCCTCCCAAAGGTAAAAAAACTCTGGCACTCTCAAGAAGGGGCCAGGATCCTAAAGGATGTGTTTAATCCTTGTAGAGGTAGGACTTAGATAGCAGGTAGGTTTAATACAACTATGAAAGCTCTAGAGAGCCTAGGCCGGAAAAAAGCAAGTTGACACAGAGGAGAACACACTATCATTTAGGTTAGAAACAACCACTTGTAAATCTGGACCATCAAGTGGTTCAAAAACATTCAAGAGTAGACTGTTGGGACTGTGTGAGAGAGATAACAGGGGCCTATTGCACATTTTCATTTGAGGAGCTCAGAAAGGTTAGAGATCAACTATTGTAGAGATGGTTCTGGAGCCTACATTAGAATCTCTGCAACCAAAGTATCCCAGTAATTGGGCATCTTAAGATCAAAATCAATACTGAGAAGAAGAGAAGCCTTAGAATCATCTGATGGAGCCGAAAAAAACTTCTTTAAGGGGGATGACACTATACTAAGGGCCCCAGGTTCTAGATTACATGCACCAATTCCTCCTGGAGATGCCAGGTAAACAACTCCAGAACTGATAGACGAGTAAGGGCTGAGGTCACCCATAGTAAGAGGGCAGTACTTGGTCCGTCTTTGAGAAGGCATGTTGTGTCGCATAGTGGAATGCAACTAGGCCCAATCTGAGGCCAGGCCTCCAGTACTCACAAACCAAGGCAGCCAATGCTGATAAGGATATCAGATCACTGAAGGTGGGCAATGAAACAAGACCAAAATCTGAAGATCCAGATGGTGCCTTAGGAGCAGGAAAAGCAGAAGAAAGAGAGCAAGGAGTGTGAGTGCACAGTGCTCCTCCCATCAAGTTATAGCATTGCTCTGTCTCTCAACCTTTACCACTAGTATTAACTGGCCTACTGAGTCTTCATAGACAGGGTCATACCAGAGACTGTGCCAGGGCTCTAAGTCTGAAATAGGACACAATGAGGAGCCCATACCCAAGGGTCACAATCCAGGCTTGTCCAGTCCAACTCAGCTATTGCGGAGGATAAGCCAATTGAGATAGCCTTTTATGTAGGGACCAGGGAAGGCAGGGAAGTGGGAATCTTGGTAGAGTCATCAAAGAAGAATATACCGGCTATCAAAACATTTTGACGGAAGGGAAAATGCCATGAAGATGGAAGGCTAGCACAAAAGAAGAACTGAAGAAAAGGCAACCAAACTCCTTGGACACTAGCAAAAAAAAAGTAGAAATTATACAGAGGCAGGACTAAAACTTTTTTTGTATGCTAGTGTCCCAAACTCCTATAAGCTGCAATATATCCCAACTGTTGCTGAATCAAGTGCTCTTCAATGGATGGAGGGAAAAAAGGTTTTGAGTATACATATATATTATTATTGTCTTAGAGTAAAGCTATGGGTATCTCACTAGATATAAACTGACAGCTGTACGTTTCAGAAAAGAATAAGCAGTCCGCTCATACTTTTCTTTTTCTTTTTTTTTTTTTTTTTTTAATAGAGATACTGCTTTCCAGCACTGCCTGGGGGATCTTTTTAGAACTTTCGATTCCCTATAATGATATAAACGCACATCTTCTGTCCCATCCCAAAATGCAGTGCATTGGGCCCAAATGATTAATTAGCATGCCTAAGCACTGTCACGTGAGAAGGTGTCTATGAAAATGGGTGTCCATGAATTCCTGTAGATCTTAGTTTATATCCTGTCAGATACCCACAGGGTTCCTTTAAGTCATCATTTAAAGAAATGTAAGTCAGCCTGTTAAAATCATGCATGAAAGAAACGGCAAAGCAGCATGCAGAACATATTGAAAAAGCCAGCGCTGTCAGCAATAGTCAGGCTAGAAATAAGTGGTTAGTGTCACGTCTTGTGGAGTAAAGCCAAAATCATAGATCAGCGGAATAAAGATAGACACAAGGCTGTAATGTATAAGCATGTTTCATTACCATGGTTACAGGCCTTTAGAACAGACCTCTCTGACGATGGACTGAAATTGTCCCGTATATCTGCAAAAACCATAAAGAGATTTTGTTGAATCTATGACTTAATATTTTTGATGGCATAGGAATCCAAGAAACCCGATGCATTTAATCTTAATTATGCAATAAAATGACAGGTTCTTGTTCCGGCTGAATATCTGACATAATAAAAAAATATCATGATTGTACATCCCTTTTAATCGCATTAGCATATACCCTAGAGAGACAAAGTACATATGGTTTTGATGATGAGCCTTGTCATAATCAGCAGCTTATGTTAAGTTCAGTGCATTGGTGTGCAAAGTGGTACTGACATCAGACAGCTGGAATTAACATCTTTCCTGACATTTGTCAATGCGTAGAAAAGGATTATGCTTGCTGCTGGCACTTTAAGCACTTCTTTTTGGTAGCCTTGTATTTGTAATAAATGTGTAAGAAGCACGTGCAGAAAAAGAAAAAAAAAAAGGCTTAGGATGGAAGAAAGGTATTCTAGTCACCTTTAGGCCTCGGAGTCCGTTTTCGTCGGTCTCGGAAAGCAGCTCCGGATTGCAGGGCCTCTAGCAGGCTATCCATCACTCCCGTCTCTTCGCCTTCTGTAAAGAGAGATTGAGGGAATTCCATCAGCCCTCTAGGTTACCATAGTAATGTCAAAGACATACAGACAGATAAAAAAGATCACTCTGTTATGACTAAAACCAGCAATTTTAAAACTAGACAAGCTTTTAACTGACTCATATATCATCCTTTTCTTAATAAAATCAGTCTCATTTCGTTTTTGTGTTGCTATCTAGTAAAGTGGACGAAAGTTCAATTGATTTACTTCAGGCCCTAGGCTTTATAGCCAGCGACAGTAATCTCAAAAGGAATATGGCTTCTGTCTTATCTTTTTTTTCTTCCTGAACCATGTGCGTTAAGGTCACCAATAAATCATGTGTCCCTTGTGAAAAACTATAACTTTATCACTCCCTAAAAAGGATTCAGCTGTAGTTATATCTGACTTAAAAAGACCCAAAGGCGTTCAATGTAACAGCAACTCCCCTTGCACACCTTTATCTTCATTAAGTTTGCCCTAATGCATTTAGGAAATCACATTTAATTATTAAAAGCATGTATTGGAAGAATACAAGGCTAGAATAAATGTGTATACCGAGTAAATCAAACATATGCCTCTGTTCAAGTTCTACCTCTTTTGAAGGATCCTGTGTTATGAATAGTTTATTCACAGAACAAACCATATTTATAGACCTCCATAAACTTAAATGCACACATGTTTAGTGGTACCAATTATTTATTCATCTCTCATTAGAAGCCATTCATGGGATGGATAGTGCTGAAGCACACTATTTGTGTTAGGCCAGAACTCTGTTTCACTAACTCTTCATCAACACATGATTTGCTTGATTACAGCTTAACTATGCATCCAAAAATCCTAGACAATATAATGAGTGTGCCATTTGCATTTCAATGAATAGGAAAGCTGATGACCCAACAGATAAGATGGCCACTAGAGCATGAAGACTGAACATCTAGGGAATCTCCTGATCAGGCAGTGCAGTGTGTAAATAGAAGCAACATGAATAAAATGGCACAGAGACTGCAAAGGGACATGATAAACATGGATGTTAGTATACTTAGTTACAGAAGAAAGACAAAATATAAAGAAATTTTAACTGTTGAGATGAGGAGATCATCAATGAAAATGATAGAGATAAACTTCAGGCTGATAGCTTGCAATTGCAGTGAAGAACAGAATACAATAGGTTTTAGGGTTTTGCCTTTTGTCGGGAAAGCAAAAAAAAAAAAAAAACTCCTCTGCAGTGCTAGCAGCTTATTTGCCATTGCAATAGACTAATTTATATGTAGATAGATGCTAATTTAATGCTGTACAAAAGAATTGTATTTCAGAATTCAGCAAAATTGAAAATGCAACCCAGGGATGGAGATCAGGGGGCAGGTAAGTTACCATATAACCCCTGACAGATACATCAGATTCAGAAGAAGACGGCAGAGAAATTAAATAGGAAGCAGCACAGTTAAGCCAGACAATGTGCATCACCTGCATAGCATTGCAGGGTGGCAAAAATGTTTAAACCACAAGATTTTTGGTTCTTCACCTTATACCTTTTGCTTAGCCTACCCTGAGATATAATGCATTTTTTTTTTTTTTTTAGGCCAGATAGTGTTTTCATTTAGTAGCTGATTTGAATGTGTTTTTTTATATTTTTTTTTTGTTCCATAAATTTTATTTAGTATCAGAACTGCATACATCATATAAAGAAGTAACAATAGAACAGATTTGGTTTCAAAACTGTATAGTATTACACAACTGTAGTGAGAAGTGCTTAATGTAATTAAAAATGCAATTTTGTAATATAGGGAACATAAGGTGTTGTACACATAAACATCTTATCTTAAAAGAGCTATATGACATACATATTATCTTAAAAGAGCTATATGACATACATATTATCAAAGTTATATTAATCTGTAATTGACCAATTCCTATTAGAGGCATAGAGGGTTGGTGGTGGTGGTGGTGTAATAGTATAGGGAGGTAAAAAAAAAAAAAAAGTGGTGGGGCATATGTATCCTATTATTTCCTTCTCTCTCCTTTCCATTGTCTTTTCCCTTCTCTTTTCATTTTTTTCTTATGTTATATTGCTGTTTCATAGGCATTAGTAGATTTGAATTGTATCCAGTTATACCAAGTTGAAATTAACTTTAAGATGTTTTTTTGCGATATGCTGAAGAGTTCCTCTATTTCCTCAATGTGATGGATTCTACAAAACCAGTGTTTTTTGACCGCCAATGGTAAGGTATACAATGTCTTGAGGCATTTATTATAAACAGTGGTAAAGATTTGAGATATAGTTTCTTAGATATTTTAGTATGGTGCAAAAGGTATTGGGCCGGAAAATATTGTGTCCATGCTTGACATGACATACTGGTGAGATAATTTAATACCCCAAAGAGAAATATATAAAAATATGTATTTTTTTAATTCTGGCAGTGTTGGCTATAAATCCCCCTCTTATAACACATTTGTTGGCTTCACACTGATTGAGAAGGGATGTCTCATGATTGTAATTTTGCATGAAATAGTCCCCCAGACAGTCATTGAAATTTTGGATTTCAATAGGGTCTTTGAGAATGGAAGTGTTCATTCTCCAAGTCTTTGTTTTAAAGATTTTTTCCAGGAATATTAGGTACATGGTAATTGGATGGTGGTCTGATAAGATCATGGGCTCAATTGTAGTTTTCCCTAAAAGTTTGAGATCCGATTGAGATAAAAAGAATAGTAAATTCTTGAATATTTTTGGTGTAAGGGTGAAAAGTAAGTGAAATCTTGTTTGTTTGGGGTTTAGAGTTCTCCAGACATCATGCAGCATGAGCCCTTGAAGCTGTAATTTAATTTGTTTTAAAGTTCTAAATGGTAGGGTTGACGTACCATTTGAGGCATCTAGAATGGGATTTAGTGGTACATTAAAGTCCCCTCTAACAATGAGGATGCCTGTGGAGAATGAAGTTCGTAAGTCTCCTATTTGATAGAAGAATGTGACTTGTTTAGTGTTGGGTGCATAAATATTTGCAGTCGTGGTGGGGTGGGGGCCAGTCTTTCCGTTAAGGAATATATATCTTCCCAATGGCTCATACATGGAATCTATCATCTGGAAAGGTGTTTGTTTGGACATTAGTATGGTTACACCTTTGGTTTTTGAGTCTGGATATGTGGTATGATATGCAAATAGAAATCTATTGTCTGTGATTTTTGGAATTTTATCAGATTTGAAATGTTTCCTGTATGCATACAATATTTGCCTTCATAGTAATAAATAGTTTGAGAAATTGGGATCTTTTTTCAGGGATGTGTTTTTTATTTTCGTTTTTTTTTTTTTTTTTTACTATGAAAAAAAAATAGAAATAAAAAGGGAAATTTTCTTGTAATCTTTCACAATGCAACTTGTATAATCTGTAGGTGTCCGTTTATAGAAGACAGAAACGTTGTGATCCTGATGATCTTATGTATAGCAGTTTATGTAGCTGAGATGAGGGGCAGAGAACATGTTTTCCATTTCTCATCACAGAAAAAAAACGGTTCTGTCAATAACCTTTACTCAGATGGCCAGTTTATGAAGGTGAGATCTGGTGAACTCACTAGCCGGATGTATAAAATATCTCTGTACCAGCTTCTCCAGCCCTGAGGTCGAGAATCTGGTGCGATGTGAGGAAGGCCATCTCCTTCTTCCTATATATCAGCACCAGTGGATTAAACATAAATGAGAACTATACATATGCATAAGATGGGTTCCCATTGGTACCCCAAACAAAGTTAGCGGACATGTGTTGTCATGTGATAACTGCGCTACAAACATACCAAGGTGTGCATTGAAAAAACGCACTAAACTCAATGCCCAAAAATCTTCAATTGCGTATTCTCTCACCTTTTAGCCTGGTTCACACTATCGTGAACACAGACATCACATGTGATTCGCACCGCATTGCTGTGCCGATCGTCTGCGATGTCTGTGCAATGCAAATTCAGCCATACAACTGTATGACTGAACTTGTATTGGATTTGCACAAAAAAGATGCAGGAACTTTTTTTTCCCCCCTTATTGGAAACGGAATCACATGGGTGTTCACACCCATGCAATCCGATTGCTGTCCAAATTCACAGTTCGCACTGCGATACAATCTGGGGGTGTAATTTATTTTATATTGACACCAGTAGCGGTTCACAGAGGGCAGTGTGATCTGCCTGCAAAATAGATGCGATGCGGGAACAGGCACTGGAATAACGCTGGTTCCCGCATCGCAATAGTGTGAACCCAAGCGAAATGCTAATTTTGTTGGAGTTTTTTTAACATGCATGTTGCCACCTTCTTACATAACACATTTTGTTGTAGTTTTTAACATGCATTTTACCACATTTTTATGTGCATTTTGCCACTTTTTTGAACAAACATTAGCTCTTTTTTTTTTTACACCCATTCATAGGCGTACATTCCAAGAATCATCGGAAACGTGAATTTTCCAAAATTTGCCTAAAACATGCCAAAATGTGTGTTAAAAAAAGTGACAAAAGACATGTTAAAATAGGCACCAAACTGTTATAAAAAACACACCACAAAATGCACATTAAAAAACCAGTGGCAAAATGTGCATAAAAATACGGCCCACAATGCGTATTAAGAGTGCCAGAATACCCATTATAAAAAGTGCCGTGTAAATCCCTATTATTTTTTATATAACAGTGGCTACGTGGTTAGCACTTCCGTCCAGCAACACTTGGGTCATCGGTTCGAATCCCAACCACGAAACAACCTGCCTGGAGTTTGCATGTTCTCCCTGTGCCTGTGTGGGTTTCCTATGGGAACTCCAGTTTCCAAAGACATTTTGGTAGGTTAATTGGCCCTATGTGTATGTATGAATGCAAGTTAGGGACCTTAGATTGTGAGCTCCATGATGTGAATGTACAATCAATATATATATATATATATATATATATATATATATATATATATATATATATGTAAAGTGCAGCATAAAGAGATGGAGCTAAGTACCTGTGTGGTCTCCACTGGACTTTTTCCGTCGGAATTTCCGACACACTAAGTTTGAGAGCAGGATCTAAAATTTTCCGACAACAAGTTCCGATTGTTTAAATTCTGATCGTGTGTAGACAATTCCGATGCACAAAGTGTCATGCATGCTCAGAATAAATTACAAAACAAAAGCTATTGGCTACTGGCGTCATTAAAGTCCCGTCGTACATGGTTTACGTCACCTTGTTCTGAACGATCGGATTTTCCGACAACTTTGTGCAACCGTGTGTATGCCAGACAAGTTTGGGCCAAAATCCGTCGGAAAAAATCAGATGGATTTAGTTGTCGGAATGTCCGACCATGTGTATGGGGCATTACACATGGTAAAAATAAAGGAGGGAATGTAGATTTTTTTTTTAGGTTTGTAACTTACCGTGTAATAAAAGTACATAAAGATAGACCAGGAGTTTAAATCCTCAAACACAAGTCATCAATGGTAGCTCCCATGTTTTTTTCCACAACAGTCACTTCTACCAGAAACTTGTTAAAATACAATTCCTCCCTCCAGGCTACCAAACACGCCTACTTTGTCAGTCACAAAAATGCTCTGTCATCCAGTCCTCGTCATCTCTTCTCTACTTTTAACTACTTTCTACTTTCCCCATCCAGTAACTCACTCACTGCTCACGAGATTGCCAATCACTTCAAAAAGAAGACTGATGCAATTTGTGGGGCCATCTCCACTGCAGTTATCTATTCCACTTACCATACCATGTATAAAAACCATCCTCAACACTTTCCTCTTTTCACCTTGCTACTACTGTATAGGTCAATAAAGTTTTCTGAGAAGCCTGCCTTCCCACCTGTCCGCTGGACCCTGTTCCCTCACAACTATCATGGTCACCCTTTTCTTCTATCCTATGCACCCTCACTCACATCTTCAATCTCTCCCTCTCTAATGGCACCTTCCTCTACCCACTGATCACTTCAATATTTTACATACAGTAGTTACATAGTTAGGTTGAAAAAAAGGTACAACTCTATGTAGTTCAACCAATAAAAGGAAACTAACTGACATATCAGCATGGATGTCACATTACTTCCTCAAATCCAATCTTTATAAAACTAAGCTCATAATATTCTCTCCTGTCCATGCCCCCTCCCCTGACTCCTTCATCAAGATCAATAATAGAACCATCAGTCCTTCCCCTCATGTCAGGGTGCTAAGTGTAACCCTGGACTCTGACCTGTCTTTTCAGTCCAAAATACAATCACTGTCCAAATCTTGAAGACTTTGCCTCCCTAACATTTGCTAAATACACCCCTTTTTAACCGTTGAAACCACTAAGCAATGTATTCACTCCCTTGTTTTCTCTCGCCTCAACTATTAAGTAATTCCCTCCTCATTAGCCTACCTCTTCAGTCTATCATTAATGCTGCTGCCAGACTCATTCACCTTACTAACCTTCAGCGCCTGCCACACCTCTTTACCAATCCCTCCAGTGTCTTCCCATTGCCCAACAAATAAAATTCAAAACACGAACAAGAACATACAAAGCCATGTATACCTCTGTCCTGAGCTATCACCATCACCAATCTAGTCTCTAAATATCACCCGAACCATTCTCTCTGCTCCTGCTGTTCTCTAGATTCCTTGTCCCCTCCTCCTCTCATGCTCATGTCCAGGACTTCTCCAAAGCCTATCCCATCCTCTAAACCTCACTAAAAACCTAAACTAAACCTCAATCTGCCTGGCTATGTCCTACTCTGTCCACTTTAGGTGATTCCTGAAAACTCATCTCTTCAGGGAAGCCTGTCCTGCCTTCAGCTAATAACGGAATCTTTAATTTTTCCCATCAGTTCATCCCTTACAGTTAGTAGCATTTGTTCCACCAGCCCCTCCGTATTATATTGTAAGCTCGCAGGAGCAGGGCTTCTCCTAACCCTCTTTTATGGAGTTGCTCTATTGTCTCCTTTTATATTGTAAAGTGCTGTGCAAACTGGCTGTGTGATATAAACCCTATATAATACTACTAAAATAGAAAATTACAAGTATTAAAGCTTAAGGCCAGACAAAACTGCATTTTTGAACTTAGTATCAAATTGGTTTCTTTGAGATTAAGGGACACAGAATTCCGATATTCTGAGATGCGTGTGGTATACCAATGGACAGGAGGATTTGGACAATGGCAAACAAATAAGCCATTGGCCAGCAAGGTATGACCCCCCCCCCCCCCCCCCTCCCATTCCAATCATGCTTCTGTTTTGAACAAGTAGTACATGACAAAACATAGGGGTGGAACTTGTGCTCCTCAATGAACTAAACATAATGGATTTTATATTAAGCACAAAAACCTGTTATCTTTTTCATCCATTCACAATCACAGGATTCAGCTCTTCTGAGATGATTGGGAGGTCTAACATAAGTCAAGTTGAAGGGTGGGCAACAGTAACAAAATACTAGGAGACCCAAATAAGAAAAAACAATTACTGTACACCAGAAGCTGGCATCAAATGAGGCTTGAACATGGACCTGGTATAACGTAGAGAATGCATGGTTAGAGGAGAAGTGGTTGTCTTGCAAATCTGGGAAACAGTTACCTGATGCCTAAAATCCCAGTAAGTATTCTGAAATATTTAGTAGCGTGCAGCATTACAGGAAACGGTGGAAACCTTATTCTTAGAGAAGAGGTTCACCCATCAGCTGCCAAGTGCTGCTGCTGCCACCATTGTCAGTAAGGGAGCCCGGTAAGTGAAGCATTATGGCTTCACGTGCGGTCCGTACTGAGCATGCACAAGGCGCCACTGCGCTCTCCTACTGGCCCGGCAGTGGGGGAAGGAGGAGGGAGCCGAGTTGCTGATGTAATGTGCCGCGGCCTGGTCTCCGGAAAGTGGGGCTAGGGTACCTGTAAAAAACAGTTAACAGTCCCCACCCCCCAAAAGGTGCCAAATGTGGCACCGGAGCGGAGGAGACAAATGAGCGGAAGTTCCACTTTTGGGTGGAACTATGGTTTAAAGTCATAAACTTGAACAATAATTTGTCTAAGTCATTGGGAAATGGTGGAATGAGAAGCTGGTTTCCTTTTATAGGGGACATCAAGAAATAATCGATTCCCCATTCCCCATCCACTCTCTGTGGTATTATTGTATTCTGACAGCAGGACTTGCCCACCGTCAGAATACACTGATTATAGCCGCAAGCACTGATCGAATGAAAAATTTCTAGCAGGACTGTTCAAGAGAAGTCGATCAATAGATCAATTTCTCATAAACTGGAACAGCTATACATGGATCAAAATTCGACCAGTTCATCAGGAACCGAACAAATTTTGATCCATGCATTGCTTCTCTAATAAAACACACTTTCTAAATTTTTGATCGCAGAAAAAAAAAACCCTGAGGAGCTCACTGAACTATGCAATGCCACTCTCCCTGTTGAGCTATTGTGTTCTGGACAGGGGGACTGCAAGCACTGTAGATCGGTTGCTGATTTTTCAACATACCTGTTCGACAGGCTGATGGACACATGGGCCAAATGTCGGCCAGTTTCTGTTCAACTGACCGATATTCAGCCCTAGTGTACCAGTCTTTAAAATATATGCTGTTGTAAAAACAACCCATTCAATTTAAAATAGAAATGAAAGGAAAAACATTTGTGTACACACACACACATATATATAATTATAAACACCTTTTTTCTCTTTAACCCTTTCATGACTAAGCATATTTTTGGAATTTGGTGTTTACAAGTTAAAATCCATATTTTTTGCTAGAAAATTACTTGGAACCCCCAAACATTATATATATATATATATATATATATATATATATATATATATATATATATATATATATATATATATATATATATTTTAGCAGAGACTCTAGAGAATAAAATGGCAATTGTTGCAATATTTTATGTCACACGGTATTTGCGCAGCAGTGTTTTAAACGCAACTTTTTGGGAAAAGGGACACTTTACTGAATTAAAAAAAAAAAAACGAAACAGTAAAATTAGCCCATTTTTTTTTGCATAATGTGAAAGATAATGTTACGCCGAGTAAAGAGATACCAAACATGTCACACTTTATAATCGCACGCACTCGTGGAATGATGACAAAGTACGGTACCTAAAAATCTCAATAGACGACACTTCAATTTTTTTTTTTTTTTAGGGTTACCTGGTTAGCGTTACAGAGGAGGTCTAGTGCTAGAATTATTGCTCTCGCTCTGACGATCGCGGCGATACCTCACATGTGTGATTTGAACACAGTGTACATATGCGGACGCGACTTCCGTATGCCTTTTCTTTGCTTCGCGAGCTCGCGGGGACGGCGGGCGCTTTAACTATTTTTTTTATTTATTTTAAAATGAATAAATTGTTTTAAAAAAAAAAATTATAATAATTTGATCACTTTTATTGCTGTCACAAGGAATGTAAACATCCCTTGTGACAGTAATAGCTGGTGACAGGTACTCTTCAAAGTATTCAGATCGGCGAAAACGGCGATTCTGAATACCGTATATATTTTTTTTTTAAGCCATTGGCAGCCGAGTAAATGATAAGTGACATCATGACGTCGCTTCCGTGTTTACTATTAGGAGACTGGAATGACGCCAATTACGGCGTCATTCCAGTTCCACCCCAGCAGCCGGAGGCATCAGATTGTTAATCGGTGCTCCTGATCGAGCGGGAGCACCGGTAACAGCGGTGGGAGGTGATGGGAGGGGGGACGTCCCCTCCTGCATAATAGCCATAATAGCCAATCGTCCGCTGTAAAAAAGGGTACCGGGATGATGCCTGCAGGTGCGGGCATCATCCCGGTATACCCCCCGGAAGCCGAGTACGCACATCTGCATACGCTCGGCGGGAAGGGGTTAATATAAGCGATCACATCACAAAAATATTTTTTCCCTCAGTTTATGCCGATATGTATTCTTATACAATAAGCGTATATTGATTTTTTGGTTTGCGCAAAAGTTATAGCGTCTACAAAATAGGGGATGGTTTTATGGCATTTTTATTATTTTTTTACTAGTAATGGCATCAATCTGCGATTTGTATCGGGACTGTGACATGATGGCAGACACATTGGACACTTTTGACGACACTATTTTGAGACCATTGTCATTTATACAGTGATCAGAGCTACAAATAGCCAATGATTAGTGAATAAATGACACTGGCAGGTAAGGGGTTAAACGCTAGAGGGAGTTCAAGGGGTTAAGTGTTTCCTAGGGAGTTATTCTAACTGTGGAGGGGATGGGCTCACTACAACATGACAGAGATCACTGCTCACGATAACAGGGAGCAGTAGATTTTGTAGAGATTTGGGAGAAATATAGTTTCCAATCCTGGGTCCTGAATTTGGGAACAATCAGCATACTAACTAGGCAGGTGTATGCAGCGCTTTTATTGACAATGGTTCAGGGTTCCATACTGGCAGACAGAGAAGGCCCTCCTACGTAAGTTTTACATGTACCGTATATACTCGAGTATAAGCCGAGATTTTCAGCCTCTTTTTTGAGGCTGAAAGTGCCCCCCTCGGCTTATACTCGAGTCATCGCTGTCTGCCCGCTCGATCAGCGTGTCGAGCAGACAGACAGCGGCCATTCTATAATTCAAAAGCCGCGCCTCCGGCTCCGCCTTCGCCTGTGATAGGCGGAACACTGAATTTCCCAGCAGCCTGTGTTCCGCCTATCACGGACATCGTATCATCCTCGTACTACGGACGAGGATGATACGATGTCCGTGATAGGCGGAACACAGGCTGCTGGGAAATTCAGTGTTCCGCCTATCACAGGCGAAGGCGGAGGCGCGGCTTTTGAATTTTACAATGGCCGCCGAGGCGCCGACGAAGAGGGCACGGGACGGAGGCAAGGCAAGGCACGGCACGGGACGGGACGGGACGGAGGCAAGGCAAGGCACGACACGGGACGGAGGCAAGGCACGGCACGGGACGGAGGCAAGGAGGCAAGGCACGGGACGGAGGCTCGGGACACAGGTAGGCTGGACACACACACACACACACACACGGATGGAGACACACACACACACAGGGATGGATGGATACACACACACACAGGGATGGATGGATGGATGGAGACACACACACACAGGGATGGATGGATGGAGACACACACACACAGGGATGGATGGATGGAGACACACACACACAGGGATGGATGGACACACAGGGATGGACGGACACACAGGGATGGACGGACACACACACAGGGATGGACAGGCATGTCTCACCCTCGGCTTATACACGAGTCAATAAGTTTGCCAGTTTTTTTGGGGGTAAATTGGGGGCCTCGGCTTATATTCGGGTCGGCCTATACTCGAGTATATACGGTATATCTCCTGTCTTCATCTTTATATACTGTTTAACACTGCAGTGAAGCCTGAACATACAGCCAAGACAGATGATTGGAGGAAAGGCACACGCCCTCACTCCTCATAGGTAGAGACTTTCAGCTGTTTGTTGAATCATTCAGCTCAGTGCTAATCTATTTATAGCATCCTCCCTAACACAAAAAACTCCGCTTTTATCATATGTGACAGAGAATTTGTCAGGAGTTATCAGACTGATAACAGAAGAACAGAGCAGGAGACAGCTACAGGACATAGTGCTTTGAAGAGAGATAACAACACACTTCAGCTATATGTGCCCAGCTCAAATGCTCAAATGTCATGAATAGAGTTTCCTTAATGGGCTACCACAAACAAAAAAAAAAAAAAAAAATCCAAAACACAAGATTTTTTTATGGAGTTACAATTAAATTGATTAAAATAATTGCCAAATTAGGAAAAAAAAATACAGCCTTTGTAGGTAAATCCAACTATGATTATAGCCGGTTGCCAAAACAAAAAAAAAACGCAGCACACACACATGTACAATTCCAGTATGTATGTGGATTTGCACTGCATAAAGAAAAATACAAGAAAATGCATGAGATACGAACAAACCCTAATTTGAAAACAAACATTTGTGTTGCTTTCCCATGTACTACAATTAAATTACTTGGCCATGCTTTAGTAATTAGAGATAAGAATGTCTAATTTGTTCAGCAGTGACCAGTCATGGCTTAGACATGGTTGCCTGATGCTCTGTTCATTGGCTTAAGCACAGAGCTTAATATCACACAATTTCTAATAGGTAGGGATAAGATGATATACTGTATGTTGTACAGAGCCAGTAAAAGCCACTCTAAGCACATTCTGTAATTGCACAGACTACTGGTACCATTTACAGTGTAAGAAAAGTGAAAACTTGCACTTCTGCTTTAAACATGAAACAGCTCAGGGATCCCAAGATTCATTGTAATTTACATTTATATGAAGCCGATCATTAAATAAAAATCCCATGGCTCAATTCAACTTTAAATTAACACATATATTCAGTCAGCAGAATTATACTTTAGAGGAATGCAAACATCCTTGTGCAGGGTGTAATTCTGCTAGTGTGGTTTGACAGGTTTGAAAGATGATTACAGAGGAGGAGCTGATCTGTTCTTGTTCTAGAGAAACTGCATAGAAAAAAGTATGCCTGAAAGACCACATGCACAAGCAAAGTCGCTAATTGATTTTAAGACAAACAGCGTTGTCTAAACAACACTCTCAAAGGGTATTTCCATCTTGGCAGCCAAATTAGCAAACCTACATTATATTTATTGCCCATTCACATAACATAGCTTGGAAAAAAAAAAAGTTTTAAAAATTGCAGCTTACATAGTTACATAGTAGGGGAGGTTGAAAAAAAGACACAAGTCCAACCTGTGTGTGTGTGTGTGTGTGATTATATGTCAGTATTACATTGTATATACCTGTATGTTGGGGTCATTCAGGTGCTTATCTAATAGTTTTTTGAAACTATAGGTGCCCCCCCCCCCACTGAGACCACCGCCTATGGAAGGGAATTCCACATCCTTGCTGCTCTTACAGTAAAGAACCATCTACGTAGTTTAAGGTTAAACCTCTTTTCTTCTAAATTTTAATGAGTGGCCACAAGTCTTGTTAAACTCCCTTCTGACAAAAACTTGTATCCCTATTGTGGGGTCACCAGTACAGTATTTGTATATTAAAATCATATCCCCTCTCAAGCATCTCTTCTCCAGAGAGAATAAGTTCAGTTCTCACAACCTTATCTCTTTATCCCTGGAGTTAATCCCTTTAATGCGTGCCAATATTCTGTTTGCTTTGTTAGCAGCAGCTTGGCATTGCATGCCATTGCTGAGCCTATCATCTACTAGGACCCCCAGGTCATTTTCCATTCTAAATTCCGCCAGAGGTTCTCCCCCTAGTGTACAGATTGCATGCATATTTTTGCCACCCAAATGCATTATTTAAAATGTTTCTACGTTAAACCTCATTTGCCATGTAGTTGTCCACATTTATTTATTCAGATCTTCTTGCAAGGTTTCCACATCCTGTGGAGAAGAAGGTGCCCTGCGTAGCTTAGTATCGACCGCAAATACAGAGATTGAACTGTTTACCCCATCCTCCAGGTCATTTATGAACACATTAAATAGGATTGGTCTCAGCACAGAACCCTGTGGGACCCCAATACCCACCCCTGACCATTCCAAGTGGTCCCCATTTATCACCACCCTCTGAACTCGCCCTTGTAACCAGTTTTCAATCAATGTACTGACCCTATGGTCCATGCCAACAGACTTTATTTTGTATAGTAAAAGTTTATGGGGCACTGTGTCAAACGCTTTTGAAAAATCCAGATACACGTCTACAGGCCTTAGTTTAGATAGCAACTCACCTCCTCATAGAAGGTTAATAGATTGGTTTGGCAAGAACGATTCTTCATGAATCCATGCCGATTACTGCTAATGATACAGTTTTCATTAATAACATTTTGTATATATATATATATATATATATATATATATATATATATATATATATATATATATATATATATATATAGTCCCTTATCATCCCCTCCAAGAGCTTGCCTACTATTGATGTTAGGCTGGCTGGTCTGTAATTCCCAGGAATGTACTTTGGGCCTTTTTTAAATATTGGTTCTACATTGGCTTTTCTGTAATCCGCTGGTACCATTCCAGTCAGTAAAAATTAGGAACAATGGTCTGGCAATTACTTGACTAAGTTCCCCAAGTACCTTCGGTTGCAAGCCACCCAGTTCCGATGATTTAATAATGTTAACGTTTCCCAAGTATAATTTTAATTCTGTCCTCTGTTAGCCACGAGGGTGCTTCCTGTGATGTGTCATGGGGATAAACACTGCAGTTTTGGTTACCGAAGCTCCCCGATTGCCTTGTGAAGACCGAGGAGAAGAATAAATTCAATACCTTTGCCATCTCCCCATCCTTTGTAACCAGATGTCCTTCCTCATTCTTTATGGGGCCAATATGGTCTGTCCACCCTTTTTGACTGTTTATATACTTAAAGAATTTCTTGGAATAATTTTTACTCTCCTCCTTTCGTATGCTATCTTAGCCACCCTAATTGCACCCTTACATTTCTTGTCGCATTCTTTATAAAGTTTGAATGTTGATAATGATCCCTCAACCTTGTATTTTTTTGCTTTTATATAGATTTTTACATTAGCAGTAAGTAAGGACTTTTGTTCGCTCTTTTAAATTTATTACCCAATGGGTTGCACGGACTAATGCCTTATTTAATATGCTCTTAAAGTGAACCCATCTCTCCTCCTTGTTCTTTGGTCCTAAGATTTTATCCCAACTTATGCCTTCTAGCAAGGTTTGTAGTTTTTGAAATGCTGTGTCTTTGTATTTCCCTTATGTTTCATATTTTTGTGATTTATACTGAAGCCAATTGACCTGTAATCGCTGTTTCCTAAATTTCCCCCTATTTCCACATCCATGATCAGGTCTGTATTATTGGTAATCAGTAGATCTAGTAACGCTTTATTTCTAGTTGGTGCGTCTACCATCTGACCCATGAAACTGTCGCGCAAGACATTTAGGAAATGGCGATCCTTAGGGGATTGCGTGGTTCCCTCCGCCCAGTCTATGTTTGGATAATTAAAGTCCCCCAATATCATACTTCCCATCCTTGCTGCTAATCCAAATTGTGATAGGAGGCCTGCCCACCCCTCCTCCCTCAGGTTAGGGGGCCTATAGCACACCCCCAATATAATTTTCCCCTTAGCTTCATCCCTTTGGCGTTCTACCTATAAGGATTCCACCTCCTCCCTATATCCGTTAGTGGTGTCATCTCACTTGTACTTTAATCTTAATATACAGGGAAACCACTCCCCCCTTTTTACCATCTCTATCCTTGCGATAAAGGGTATACCCTTGAATGGTTGCCAGCCAATCATGAGAGATTTTTAACCAAGTCTCTGAAATTCCCACAAAATCCAATCCTCCTCATACAACAGTATCTCTAGTTAACCCATCTTGGTAAACATGCCACATAGTTTAGACCTCTAAACTAAGATCCTGTTATTGGGTGTTCCAAGATTGCAACTATGACCTGTTACTAAACTTACCTTGAGTTTATGCACCTTAGTCAATATTTACCTCTGGATTATGTTGCACGCTGACTAACTCTACCTCTGGACCCTGCCCCCGTTGCCTAGTTTAAAAACCCCTCTAATGTTTTGGCCACCTTTACTCCCAGCACATCTGCACCCTCCTCATTTAGGTGCAGTCCATCCTTCTATAGTACTGGTGACCGACTGAGAAGTCAGCCCAGTCCCGCAGGAACCCAAACCCCTCCTTACCAGCTCTTCAGCCACTTGTTTGATTACTTCCCTAACCTCCGTCTGCTTTTCTGGTGTGGCTCGATGTACCGGTAGTATTCCTGAGAATACTACCTTGGAGGTCCTTTTCTTCAATTTAGCTCCCAAGTCTCTAAAATCATTCTTTAGGACACTCCATCTGCCTCTGCCAATGTGCACCATGACAGCAGTATCTTCCCCAGCCCCTCCCAGTAATCTGTCAACTAGATCCACGAGATGCCCAACCCGCGAGCGCCTGGTAGACAGCATACAGTTTGGCGCTTCGGGTCTTTGTCATAAATTGTCCTCTCTGTCCTAAGAATTGAGTCCCCTACCACCAGAAATTGTCTATCTTTTCCCTTTGCTCCCCCCCCACCCACTCTAACTGGAGGAGTTCTTCCCCTGGTAGCTAGGAGAGTCCCTTAGCTCCAGCAGTGCTGGTTCCTGACCAGTTTCACAAATTTCACTCAATGGAGCATACTTATTGGGACGCTCCAGACCAGGATCGGCCTCCCAGGCATTTCCCCCACTATCCTTCCCGACCGTCACCCATCTACTCTTTTCTGGTGCCTGCACCTCTTTGTCTCCACCCGCCTCTGTGCTGGCCCTGTCGGGCAAGTTCCTGGCTCTCTTTTAGTATGGGGGGCCTTCTCAGTGCTGACAGTTGCTTATTTAGTTTATAACATGGGCTTCCAGAGAAACAATGTGCTTACATTTTGCACAGCAGTATTTGCCCTAATCAGATAATCAAGGAACGAATATATATGCCACAAGATGTGCACTGAGTAGGATCAACACACCCTCTGGGCATCGTACCTACCAATTTAATGAGGATTGGGATTATACCCTGTCCAAATTATCCAACAACTAGCTTCCTTACACTACTACTCAACAACACAATACACAGGTACTTGCAGACCCACGTGAACTTGTAGACCACTTGCACTCGGAGCCTACGTGCACTTGCCGACCCATGTGCACTCGCAGCCCACAGGTACACACCATACACAACACTCAGGTACTAACGATCCACATGCTACTCAGACAACACTCAGGTACTCACACTGCACCCTGTGTCCAGTTCCTGTAACTCTGGTTTTTAACTCACCACTTAGTCCAATTCCACCAACTCTGGTTTTTAACTTACCATTTAGTCCAGTATTTGCCATAATTAACCCAGTCTGTACTGGACAGTACATGCAGAAGATATCTACTGTACTTGCAGATGACATCCAATGAGTTGTACTAGATTTGATCTTTTTTAGGTATACCGTTTGAATAGAACACATAACAAACATAGTTGGGTTTTCTCAAATTGACTGCAAAAGTGGAAATAAACTTAAGCACATTGCAGTGACCTGACAAGCAATTTGACTTGTCAAATCACATGCCAAATCGGAGGCTATTGCCATCAATGGCTGCATCCAAATCCCAAAAGTAGTTTCTGTACCAATTTTGGCAACTTTGGGCTGCGATATGTATAGACATCTGTGCAAAAAACCTGCACGGATTTCTCTGAAATCAGCCCCAGATTCAGGACTGACATGCAGGAATGTAATCATATAAGTTCAGCTGAACTTGCACAATTTCATTCCCGCTGTCAGTGTGAACCTAGGCTAAAGGCCGGCTTCATACTGGTCCGACAAGAGCTCCGACTTCGAGAGCAGAAGTTGCAGGAAATGTCAAAATCAATGGCTCCCTATGAGAGCTGTCTTAACCGGTCCTATTTTGAAAAGGGTTCCTGCACTACTTTGGTCCAACTTTCACACGGTTTCAGCCCATAGATTTGAATGGAAGTTGTATCCAAGTCGGATCACCATCTTAACCCCTTCAGCCCCAGAACGATTTGCCCCCTTAATGACCAGGCCATTTTTTGCGATACGGCACTGCATTGTTTTAACTGACAATTGCGACGCTGTACTCAAACAAAAATGTCCCTTTTTCCCACAAATAGAGCTTTCTTTTGGTGGTATTTGATCACCTCTGTTTTTTATTTTTTGCGCTATAAACAAAGAGCGTCAATTTTTGAAAAAAAAACAAAAAACGTTTTTTACATTTTGCTATAATACATATCCCAAAAAAAAAAAAAAAAAAAACAAATGTATTCAGAAGTTACGCCGATATATATTCTTCTACATATTTTTGGCAAAAAAAAATAATCACACTAGGGACTTTTTTAAAAAAAAGTTTTTACTAGTAATGCAGGCGATCTGTGACATTGCAGCTGACAAATTGAACCCCAAATGTCATTTTGGGGACCAGTGACACTATTATATTGATCAGTGCTATAAAAATGCAGTGATCAATGTAAAAATGACACTGGCAGAGAAGGGGTTAAGAGTAGGGGGGGCGAACAAGGGGTTAACCATGTTCCCGCAGCGTGTTCTAACTGTAAGGGGGGTGGGCTGGCAGGGACATGACAGAGCTCACTGTTCCCAATGACTGGGAACAGCAGACTCCTGGCAGAATGGGGATCCGCTTGTTTACTTAGGCAGATCCCCTTTCTGCCTCTGTACTAGGCGATCGCGAGTTGCCGACCCGCGGGCACGCTCCCGCAGCATTCGCGCAAGCCGTCAGCTGTGTGCTGCCAGCTGTGCACTCCTGCTCGCTCAGGGGCCTGCGCGAGTTACCATGCAGTTACAGCGATTTGCGCAGGAGAGCCAATCTGCTGCTGTATAACGAAAGTGGCTGGTCGGCAAGTGGTTAACTGATCTAAATGATGGCATATGGCTTGTGCTCCAAGATCAAGTGCATGCAATGTTAGCAATGTAAAAGCGCCCCCCCCCCCCCCCCACCCAAAAAAAAAAAAAAAAAAAGCTGGAGATGCTGATTTCACTTTCCAACAGGACTTTATCACCTGCCCACACTGCCAAAAGTACCAATACCTGGTTTAATGATCCGGATACTGCTGTGCTTGATTGGCCAGCAAACATGGCCGAGCTAAAACCCATAGAGAATCTGTGGGGTAGTGTAAAGAGGAAGATGAGAGGCACCAGACCCAACAATGCAGATGAGCTGAAGGCCGCCATCGAAACAATCTGGGCTTCCATAACACCACAGCGGTGCCAAAGGCTGATAGTCTCCATGCCACGCTGCATTAATGCAGTAATTCATGCAAAAGGAGCCATCATATTATACTGTACATACTTTTCAGTAAGTCAACATTTATGTATTAAAAATCCTTTTTTTTATTGGTCTTGAGTAATATTCAAATTTTCTTAGATAGATTTATACATCTATTTCCCAAAGATAACCTCTGGATATGATGCTGAGCACGTGCACACAACTTCTTTGGTCGACCATGGCAAAGTGAAACCTGTCCTGTCAAATCACTGTATGGTCTTGACCACCATGCTGCAGCTCAGTTTCAGGGTCCTGGCAATCTTCTTATAGCCTAAGCCATCTTTATGTAGAGCAACAATTCTTTTTGTCAGATCCTCAGAGAGTTCTTTGCCATGAGGACCAGTATGAGAAAGGGAGAGCAATACCACCACATTTAACACACCTGCTCTCCATTCACACCTGAGACCTTGTAACACTAACGAGTCACATGATGTCAGGGAGGGAAGAAGGTTAATTGGACCCAATTTGGATATTTTCTCTTAGGGATGTACTCACTTTTGTTGCCAGCGGTTTAGACATTAATGGCTGTGTGCTGAGTTATTTTGAGGGGACAGCAAATATACACTGTTATACAAGCTGTACACTCACCACTGTACATTGTAGCAAAGTGTAATTTCTTCAGTGTTGTCACATGAAAAGATATAATACATTTTTAACAAAAATGTGAGGAGTGTACTCACTTTTGTGAGATACTGTGTGTATATACTGTATATCTACAGTAGGTGACTGCGATATTGTGTCAATATCGGCGAGATTGACACCCTACGAGCCCCGTCGCGGGAGCCAGCTCACATCGGGAAAGGAAAAATGTTTATTTTCCTTTCCTGATAAGCGACAAACATCGCTGGCCGGGTTCACACTGGTGAGGGGATCCGAATTGGATTCCCGCCAATACCAGGCACTGTATTTGGTATGAATCCTAAGGGAGAACGGCATGGGTTCCCCCTTGGGAGGCATACTAGGCCCTTAGGTCCGGTAGGGATTTTAAGGAAAAATCCCCTACGCCGAAAATAGGAGGATGCTGGGCCTGTGACATCATAAGGGGGTGGGGTCACCATGTGACATCAACCGGTGACCCCGCCCCTTGTCCTTATATAAGTCGCCGCACACCGCATCCCTGGCATTACGACTGGAGAGAGCGTCGAGTCAACATCTCCAGAAGAAGAAGAACGGAAGGCAGTGGTGGCAGCGACAGAAGACCGGGCCACCGCTAGTAAAAGAGTTGGAAGAGGAAGTGGTGGCCTGGCAAGAAGAACCGAAGAGGGGGACAAGACCCCCCAAAGTCGGAAGAAGAGGGCGGCAACGAAGAAGAAAGCCGGGCTACTCCGCTAGCAAAAGAGCAGAAGATAGCGGAGGAGTCTGGCGAGAAGACCCCCGAAGACGGAAGAAGACCCCCGGAGCTGTGCAATAAACTATTTTAACCCTTGTGTGTTGTGTTTTTTTTACATTTTTTTCACAGGTGAATGGGTAGGGGTACATTGTACCCCATGCTCATTCACATAGGGTGGGGGGCCACTCTCCGGGGGCCCCCTTTATTAAAGGGGGCTCCTAGATTCCGATAAGCCCCCCACAGACCCCGACAACCAACGGCCAGGGTTGTCGGGAAGAGGCCCTTGTCCTCATCAACATGGGGACAAGGTGTTTTGGGGTGGGGGGGGGGGGCGCGCGGCCCCCCTTCCCCAAGGCACCCCCCATGTTGAGGGCACGCGGCCTGGTACGGCTGGGAACCAGCGCAATACAATATCAGTGGCACCTACTGTATATAAAGCTGAGGCTCTAGAGAATAAAATGGCGATTGTAGCAAATATTTTATGTCACACTCCATTTGCGCAGCGGCCTTTCAATAGCAATGTTTTTGGAAGAAATACACTTTTGTGAATAAAAAAAAAAGAATATATTATTGCTTTTAAGTGTAGATGTGACTTTTTGACCCAGATCTCACATTAAAGAGGACCTGCTCTGCTTATTACTACTACAAGGAATGTTTACATTCCTTGTAATAGGAATACAAGTGATTTTTTTTTTTTTTTTTTTAGGGAATAGTGTAAAAACAAAAATTAAACAAAAAGTTCCTCCGAGCTTGCGCGCAGTAGTGAAAGCATACGCAAATCGCTCCCACATATGTAAACGGAGGTCAAACTACAGATGTGAGGTATCACCACCATTGTTCGATCGAAAGCAATAATTCTAGCACTAGAAATCTGTAACTCTAAACCGGTAACTTGTACACATTTTAAAACGTCGCCTATGAAGTGCCAATGTTTGTCGCCATTCCATGAGCGGGAGCAATTTTGAAACATGACATGTTGGGTATCAATTTACTTGCCCTAACAGTATCTTTCACAATAAAGAGAGAAAATTTGGCTAACCTTACTGTTTTCTTATGTTTTAAATCAAAAAACTGTACGTTTTCCCAAACCCAGCATTTGTAAGACCACTGAGCAAATACAGTATGACAAAGTTTTGCAACGATCTCCATTTTATTCTCTAGGGTGTCTGAAAAAAATATGTATAATGTTTGGGGGTTCCAAGTAAATTTCTTGCAAAAAAAAAAAAAGATTTTAATTTGTAACAGCAACTGTCAAAAATAGGCTTGGTCCAAAAGTGGTTAAATGCTGTCATTTAAAAAAAATAAAAAAATGTGATATCATGACATTGTTTCCCTTTTAGTACATCCGAGACCCAATCAAAGGCAATTCCTACATTGTTCGGACGTGCCGGCTGGTTGCTTGGGCCTACAGGTGGGGCAGGAGAGTCCGGGCAAGCTGCAGATAGTGACCGAGGGGGGGGGTCCCCCCTTCCGCTGCTTGTAATAACAACCAAACGTCTGTTTAGCCACATTGGTTGTTATTACAAGAAAGCCGACAGTCCACTCTAAAACAAACGGTACTGGGGTGATGCGTGCAGCTTTATGCATCACCCCGGTACAACTCCTTCAAGCCGCATATTTGCATCACCCTGGTACAACTCCTTCAAGCCGCATATTTGCGTTACTTTGGCGTGAAGGGGTTAATTTTGCCCATGCTGTGTGTGACAAATATCTTATTCAAGTAAGAACTGTGTAGAAAAAAAAAATAAAAGTAAAAATAAAAAAAAAAAAATATATATATATATTTTTTTTCCTATTTATTTTCCAAAACATTGTGGCTATAAAGTTGATTTTTTAAAAAAACGCCCAATGCCTCTCACTAAATGCTTTGATATGCAGAAAGGGCCATGTACTGTCCTGCCATTTTAGCACCTCAAGAAATGTGAAAGGCAGTCATGAACATCAGCATTTATAGACTTAAACTCTGAATATCAGAGTTTGGAGATTTTATACTTTTCATACCAACTAATACATACTTTCTTACTTTTTCTGTTTTTATCAAGACATGCAAGAAATGTAGCCTCAATTTATGAAACAAAAGGTATATATTTAACATGTATTATACCAGAAAGAAAACATTTGTTTTCAAAATTGTTGGTCTTTTCTTATTATAACATAAAAAAATAAATATCTGTGTTTTTTAAATATCACCAAAAGAAAGCTCTGTCTAAAAAAAATTATAACTGTCAAACTATCACAGAGCTGAAAGTAGAAAATGGCCTGGATAGGAAGTGGGTGTAATATGATAGTTTTAGGTAGTTTGCCACTTCCTGTCAAGCTTATTGTCAAATGGTGCCTGGGCGGGACATTCACCATTCTGGGTGGACTTCATATGACATTCTCCTGGACTGCATGCGCCCCACAGGCCGCACTGCATTTGGATCAGTCACCGGCTGTGTCAGCCAACTGATTAGTGAACCGACCCACTGCGGGCACCATGTGATTGCTGTGACCAATCACATCAGATCACTTGACAATTGTACAGAATGGATGGCTTCCTTTCATTATAGACTGGATAATATACACTGATTTGGGTTATTTTCACAAGAAACATAGCAGGATACATTTTGGTATACATTTATGAAGAAATATTATTTTATTTGCTAAATTGTATAACCAGTTTGGCTCCAGAGCAATTATTTTTTGCATGCATGTACAAATCTTAATTTTTGGCAAAAAAAAAAATACTTAAACTCGCAGAACCTTATATATTTTCTGAAAGCAGAGGAATAGAATAGAATACAATTTAGAATAAAAAGCTGATATTTTCAACTTGCAAATGTTTAGCTCACGTGATATTTGCGCCACTGTTTAATAAAAACACAATTTTTAGGAAGAAATATAATACAATTAATTTTAGTGTAAAAACACAATATAATACCCATTTTTGGTTAAAATATAAGGTTGCAGTGAGTAAATAGATGGATTCAATATCTTAAAATTATGTGTACTGTGATATTGCTAAAAACTATGGCACCCAAAGGTCTCCGTTGGTGACACATTAAAAGTCTCAAAACTCTTAAGTCTTTAGAGCTCTTCAGTTTAGAATTAACTAGGAGCTATTTCTCTAGAACTATTGTTCTCATTCTGATGTAACAAATCACACGTGTGGTGCAACCGTGGGTTTACATGCACACCCTGGGCTTGCATTTGTGTTTGCGCAGGCCTGCGGAGCCACGGGGGTTATAACATTTTTTGAAACATTTGTAATATATATTATAATTTTATTAAAATTAAAAGGCATTTCTTTTTTTTTTCTTTTTACTTGATCCAAGAGGTTAATAAACCCCGGTGTGATAGCATTGAGCAGGTGAAAGGTACTTTTTTATGGAGACATTAGGGTTCAAATGGACCCCAATGTCTTCCCTGTCCTTCACACCATCTAACCAAGCACAGATCAGCTTGGTTAGATGTGTCCCCTGGCTGTACTGGCCAGTAAATGGAGCATCTGAACCCAGAAATGACATCACTTCCAGTTTTATTGTTTGCATGTGAGATTGAGGCGTGGATTTGCCTCAGGCTCACATCGCACTCACTCCCCTAGCGAACAGTTGTGTTCCCGGGCTCCGGTAAGAGCGGGAGAGCCTGGGAAACATGTTAAGAATGGGAGGCACCGCGCTGCCGGCTCGGTGAAAGTGACCGGCAGCTGTGGAGCTGCCGTAATAACATTCACTTTGAAGCCGGGAGCCAGCCAAACTAAACTCGCATGAGCTGATAGCTGCTACAGCTGCCATCAACTTGCGATTAAAGGTTCACTCTTTGGAAGTATGTAGTACTTTTAAACTGGATAACAAAGAAAAAATTGTTTTTTTCAAAATTTTCATTTTTTTTTTGTTTAAGCAAAAAAAAAAAAAAAAAAAAAAAAAAAAAACAAACAAAAAAAAAAAACAGTGGTGTTAAAATACCACTAAACAGTTTATTCAATCTGGACATTTCATACCAGATATTTTTCTCTCTCTCTTTTGAAGCAGAAGAGAGAAAATAGGAGAAAGAAAGAAATAAAAAGGTTCTGCATTGCTGCTTTATGTTTTGAGAATGATATCTGTGGGGCATATTTATAAAGCAGTGAATGCAATTTTCAATATAACATCCACTGAAATAGTAGCTAGTTGCTGTGATAGTGTTCATCTAAACACCTTTATTGATTTTTATTCAAATAAAAAAAAAATGTGAATGTGGGTTTTCCACAAAAGCACAACAACCTGCCAGAAAAAAAAATAAAAAATACAAACCGGAACACATTTTCACACAGGAACTAAATTGCAGGGGAAGAGCATTTTTAAAAAAAACATTTTTTTTCCAGCTTGAAAACTAGAAATCACAAGTTATGCTGCACAGACTATACTAAAAAAGCTGTCAGTTTTTCCTAGAACATTGTGTCATTTACATTTATTATTCAAAAAACTAAAATAGTTAGATTCTTTTTATTTTTATTAAAACACAACACAATTTTTCAGTATTTTCCATGATGGAAAAGACAACATAACTACATTAATGACTAATGAGACAGTGAGATAAAGGCAGTTTCTATGTGAAAACACTTTCTGATCCTGCAATTTTATACTTCTATTCAGTCAGATATAGGCCTGTATGCCTTTCATTTCCCCCTTTTTGATATGCTACAAGAATAATTATGTGATTTGCTGCTGAAATGCAGCTTCAGTATTATCAACAGCCATCCTCTGCTCATTAACCACCATCAGTACCATGTCAACATCTGACATTTCTCCAGCATACCTTCTATTTTAAAGCAGAAACATGCCTTACATACTGTATGTATATCAATAGCAACATTTCTTATTTACTCAAGCCATAACCTTTATCCTGCACTAATGTAAGTAAACATTTTAAAACTTTACTTTTTTGGAAAACTACTCTGTAAAAACAATTCTATAAAATTAGATACCCATACGGTAGCATCTTTCAGGCAAAAATGGTTCCTCTTAAAATACAACAAAAACATTGCCATGGCTATTAGAGTGATAATGGTGCTAAATTGCAGAAAGAAAAAAAAAGAAAAAAAAAAAAGGATGAGGCCAATCTTTCATTAGCATCTAAAGAAACATGAATATCTGAAGCCAACTAAAGACATAGAAATAGTGTTGGAACATTATATTATTCATTCTCAGAAATTGTATACATAGGAATAGAAGAGACATACACAGTATCGCATCAGAGTTATCAACCCCAACATCATCTACCATAAACTATTTTTTCTGCAGTTTTGGAGTATGTAAACACATTAAGTGTATCTAATTGATGGATGGCAACAGCATGAAGAAAATGTGCCCATTCATATGAGACGGTGGCACTGGAAATGGTCTGAAGTACAATGTCATCAGAATAAGACATCGGAATATTTCTCCTTGTGTCTAGCACACTATTACATAGGCTCTCATTACAAGTGCATGCAAGGATGTGTACTCTGCAGACAACTCCTCACCAACTTCATATAAGGGCAACAATAGCTATTAGCTAGGAAAAGAAGACCAGATCATTAGTCTTGTGCCAGCTCTGAGATCTATCAGAATGGAGACATTAAAACGAGAAATGTCACCAGTATACCAGGATCTCAAGGACAGGTACAGTGATCACATCAGTTACAGAAGAATTGTTTTGGAGTCTCGCAAGACCCCTTCATTGGGATATTTTTGAAGAAGTCAAGTGACGAAACATGTCAAGGAAGTGACGTCAAAAACACTGACAGGAACCAGAAGTACAGTAGCTGCCATCTTTGTTATTCTGATGTTTGAGATATTGCTTTTCCAAAACAGCATTTTAACACTTAATACTTTATATATATATATATATATATATATACACACACACACACATATATATATATATATATATATATATATTACTGGACTATGAGCTTTTTGCTCTATTTTATCTTGTCTGTGGAGTACCACTAGAAGCTTTAAGAAATTGTATGCCCTAAAAGGAGTGTAAAGAGTGTATTGGTTCATTAGCAAGAAGAGCAGTATGTTTGGTAAGAGGACATCTGCATGTTGTGTGTAACACAAGGGGGGAATTTGCAAGATGACTTGTATGCTTTCATAATTGCACTTTTATGATCACGGATTAATGTGAGCACAATTGTATTGATGTATGATTTTTTTTATACACTATATAGTTTTGTTTGTGCCCCTGGGCTATGGAAAAATGTGGTTAAAACCTATACATATACCAAAGTGAAATGAAGTCACCAGTCTCGGGTGATATGCAGAGATGAAACACAAGTTGTACCTGTTTATCTGTGGCAATCTCTTCTCTACAGCCTTCTAAAACACACATATAAAAGTGTTTTTCTCAGCTTCAGCAGGCAGAGTTAGGATCTAATGTTATACACTGTACAACATAGAAAGGACAGCTTATAATATAAAACCTGCGTTGAGGGAAGGGACACCCCCCTACACAATCTCATAGGGAAACATACACTGCTGAGGCTGTCAATCACCTTCTGTGTGCTGGAGGGAGGGTAAAGACTGTCTTCAGAGATTTTGCTCTGTTCATTTTTCTTTTCAGAGATTTGCAGTTATTTTAAAGCAACAGGGAAGACAGGTTTCCAAGTAAGTGTGCACATTTACACTAATCAGCATTAACATCTGAAAGACCAGTAAGGGTGTCCATGCTGTGTCCACAGACAAGTGTTCACAATTGGAATGTGAACATTAAAAGAGGAGGTCCAGCCTGGGTGAAAAAAAAATTAAAGTCAGCAGCTACAAATACTGTAGCTGCTGACTTTTAATATTAGGGCACTTACCTGTCCAGGGAGCCCGCAATGTCAGCACCCCAGCCGATGTTCGGATCGACTCCCGGGGGCTTCTGCTGCCACTGCCATTCTTGGTAAGGGAACCCGGTAGTGAAGCCTTTCAGCTTCACAGTGGGTTCCCTACTATGCGTACGCAAAGGGCTCTGCACTTTGCAATTGGTCTGGCAGCAGGGGAAGAAGGAGGGGGCCGAACTTCCGGGAGATTGGGCTATGATGGCCAGTCTCCAGAAGAGGGAAAGGGGACCTGTCAAAAACAGGTCCCCTTTTTCCCCCTCCCCCCTGATAGGTGTCAAATTTGGCACCGGAGGGGGGGGGGGAGGAAGCATATAAGCGAGAGTTCAAATCTTGGGTGAAACTCCGCTTTAAAAACTTGACTGTAGAGCAATGGAAGAAAGTGTTTTGGAGGTGTTGACTTGGTATCCAAATTCTTCAGATCTCTATCCAATCAAGCATCTGTGGGATGTGCTGGAAAACAAATTAGATCCATGAAGACCTCATCTCACACTTACAGCACTTGAAGGAATTGCTACTGATGGCTTGGTATCAGATACCACAGCATACCTTCTGAAGTCTAGTGGAGTCCATTCCTCGACAGGTTAGGGCTGTTTTGCCAGCGAAAGGAGGACATACTCAGTATTAGGTGGGTGATCATAATGTTATGAATAATGAATATATTTACCTTCACTACAGAAGTACTAGTAGTTAAAAAAAAAAAAAAAAAGATGCCCACCATCTTGCCTAGTCCTTTTCACAGCCCATTTGACTTCTGCTAGTAGAAAGGATTGAATAACTGGGAATATGCAGAGGGAGGCTTGCAAAATCTACTGTACAGTAGGTGCCCGCGATATTGTGTCAATCTCGCCGCTTTTATCAGCAAGATTGACGCCCTGGAGAGCCCCGTTGCGGGAGCCAGCGCAGAGCCCGCTTGCATCGGGAAAGGAAAATGTTTCTTTCCCTATGAACGACAAGCATCGCTGACATTGAGGCCGGGTCCACACTGGTGCGGGGATCCGAATTGGATTCCCGCTAATACCAGGCACTGTATTTGGTATGAATCTTAAGGGAGAACTCCTCGCCAAATTTTAAATAGAAAAACCGTTACGGGTTCCCCCTCCAGAGGCATACCAGGCCCTTAAGGTCTGGCATGGATTTTAAGGGGAACCCCCTACGCTGGAAAAAAGGCATGATGTCACACGATGGTCCCACCCCCTATGAGGTCACAGTCCCAGCATGCCCCAGGACCCGATGTCATAAGGGCCGGGGCCACTGTGTGACATCACCCAGTGGACCACGCCCCATGCCTATATAAGTGATCACGCAGCGCCGTGTCAAAATCGGAAGAATAAAGAAGAGAGAAGAGGGAAGAAGAATGGAGGAGACCGGGCTCCTCAGCTAGTAAAAGAGCTGGAAGTAGATAGTGGAGGAGCCCAGAAGACACCAGAGAGCAGAAGACCACCAAATAAAAGCTCTATTTATGGGAAAAAAAGGACGTCAATTTTGTTTGGGAGCCACATCACACAACCATCAGTTAAAGCGACATAGTGCCGAATCGCAAAAAGTGCTCTGGTCTTTGGCCAGCCAAATCCTCCGGGGCTGAAGCGGTTAAAATAAACCACTTTGAAGCAAAATAATGGTCAGTGCCCATCAATGCAGCCTGATTATTGCCCATCTGCAGCCTCAATGCAGTCTGATTAGTGCCCATCTGTAGCCTCAATGCAGCCCAATTATTGCCCATCTGTAGACTCAATGTAGCCCGATTAGTGCCCATCTGCAGCCTGATCTGTGCTCATCTGCATCTCCCATCAATACAGATGCCCAATTAAAGCCCATCTGCAGCCTCGTCATCTCTCATCAATGCAGTGAAGGAAATCACCAAACTGTCATCTCCTGTTTACTTGGCTCTCAGTCGGAAGTCACATACACAGTGTTGCGTCCGCCATCAGCATTGGATCAGCTCCTGTAATAGATAGAACACTGGTCCAATGCCGGTGGTAGAGGTGGGACTGTGTGCGTGTGAGGTGAAAGCTGAGTGATAGCTGAATAAACCGCAGATGACGGCTCTGTAAATTCTGCAACGCTTGTCTTCCTCCGAGGTGCACTTCACATATCACATATGCATCAGCACATAACACGCATCCCTGATTTGCCCCCTATTTTTAGGGGGAAAAAGTGTGTGTTATACACTGATAAATACAGTATCTGCCTGAAGGAGAAAAAAATTGTCATTTTTGTACCTGCTGCAAAATACTACAAGTTGCTTACTGGAGGACAGTCAGTTTTATATGTATGATGAAAAAGAAAGTGATGTGGTAACGGCACCACAATATAAATAACAAATAATTCCAATGCTGCACCTAAAACTAGTAACCACGAATGAATCATGAAAAATATAAATGAAGGGCGCAATGGACAAATATAAATGAGTACACATACAGTCTAAATCAATTAATAAAGTACACAAGTGAATGATGCATCAAAAATGTCCACAATAAACATATGTGATCAAATCTTCTTGTGTATGCTCCAAAACCATAGATTAAAGTGCAATGTGCTTCAAAATCTTGCATATGAAAGTGCTTCACCCAAAGTGATAACAACATGCGCTCACCATACAGCCTTGGCCACAAAGGGACCACAAAGCATTAAATTTATAGGGAAATCTACGATCAATAATATATCCCCTTCAGGTGTCTCATCCATCATTCATGTGTAGAAGAAGCTGGATTCCAATCCAATATGGAGATTTTACACACCAATATCTTCACCTTATATATACACTACTGCATATAAACAACTTGCATCAAGTGATTCTGCAAAATAGCTCTACCACAAAGAGCCACAAAATAGTGTGATATAATTTTTAATTGCTTAAAATTAGCACTTACATAGCATAGGTTCAGCAATCAAACAAGCCTATCAAGGGGAACCAGAAGCCAGTCCGTCGCCGCTGTATGACTGGCGGTGTGTACAATGCATCTCAGCTTACCGAGCGGAAGTGGAAGGCTCCTTATGTTATGTTCGTCAGGCCTCGCTTCTATGCATTTTGTGCTCTAGCGCGTGTCATCGGGAATTACTTGGGGCCAGGACACCCTTAAGTAGATGCAATGTTAATTGGCAAACTCCAAAACTACTATAGGCTGAAAGCATCTAGCTAGACAGCATGTCTGCATGTGTAGTACCGCTGTCCCCTATGGCAACAATCTTGAAACAGTTTCTAACAAAGTTTGTAATGAACGCCTTCACTTCTTCTACAATCTCCTATTGTAGATCTTTACTCAACTGAGCTCCCGGTCTTTCACTTAGACTTGCTTATCCACTGCCACTGAATCCCCTGAGCTCTTCCAACCTTCTTACTCAGTATCTTCCTCAAGCTTCACCCTGAGTCCCTAGCTTGGCACTCACAGATACTCTTCAAGTGTCACCCCACTGGCCTGCACACAATAATGCTCTGCAAGCATCACCTCCACTGGCTTAGTCCCTGGCTTGACATTTGAGGTTTCTCAATTCTCCATTGTCCCCGGTTGGTGAGAATATTGCTCTGGTACTTGCTTCAGCTACTCACAGTGGTCCCCTGTAATAAGATGGATGGTCCCTCAGTGGCAACAGCTTTCCCTTTATCTCTGACCAAGACAGGTTCTCCAGCCGGCAGAATCATTACTTCGGGTTGGAGTGCAAGCCACAGTCCCAACCCTATGCTGCTCTCTTACTTCTGGATAGGTCTTCAGACAGCCTAGCAGCCAGATGTCCCCAGAATAGGCCTCAGCTCTCTGGCCTAGCAGCCCAGGGCAACACGACACACATCAACGCAAACAGCCATTCAGGTGGCAAAGAACAACTATCACCTGACTACTCCCAAATAAATAGGCTCTCCCAGCAGGCCAAAGGACCCAAGAAAATCCCCTTTCATTGGCTGAGACACCCCATTCATTCCTAATCTGTCCTTGCAATGCCCTTGTCTCATCTAATGTCACCAGACACCTGGCCATCTAGTGACAGAAGAGAGAAGTGCAGCTATTCCATAATTAGGGTGAAATCAATTGACCTATCAATTGGTCAAGGCAACTATCACTTGGCAAATAAATTTACTAGCAACCCTGCCTAAACATCAGGGTGCTACACTCAGATTGATTGGCCCCAACAGGATTCTACTTAAATTTTCCAATACAGTTACAATTCTTAGGTTGTTTAAACTAAGTATAAAACCTTACATTAAACTTCTCTGAAAATGAGTGACAGTGAACATAGAGGAAACCTGGAGATAAAAAACATTAGCACAGCTCTTTCTTGATGGTGATACCTTACAATAATGTGATAGGAAGCTGTGTTGTGATATAAGTTCATTTAGAACAAGATGGATGAAGCAATATCCAGGGGAACACTTAAGAAAAACAATAAGCCCAAATAAGATAAAAAAGCACGGCAGTATAACACAATGAAAATAAACTGTGCATGAGCTGCAAGTTGTAACACACAAGACCACAGACCTGACAGAGCAAGGAACAAAAGCAGCAGAAGTACTTCTTTCTAATTAAAAAACTGCTTTAGATATCTGAAGGTTTCCACCACCTATCTCTCTCATAACACTTTTTTTTAAAGTCAAGATAACCAATCACATCTCTTAAGATTTTTCATCCCCATCAACAAAATCTGACATAATTTCTACAGAAAATAAGAAACTAAAATGACATGAATTCAGGGACGGTGCTAGGGGGGTGCTTTAGCGTTCCCAAAAATGATCAAAGCACTTCTATAGTTCCATCAGCAGCCAGCCAGGACACCTCTGGGAAAAGATACACAAATTGCAGCCTGGATCCCCAGGCTGTCATAATGACTTCAGGCAGACCCAACTTCCTGATGCGGGCTCCGACTCCCAAGCCCACCCCTATGTGTACAGGTGCCCATGTAGTAAACCGGTACCTCTTCTAGCACATGCTCAGCCTTCGCCTGCTTGCTTGTCCACCATAAAAGGGCACAAAGTAAGGTGGGAACTCTGACCACTAATGGAAGAGGGAGCACTGACTGGTAACGCAAGTGGGAGCACCAACCGCTAACGTAAGAGGGAGCAACGACTACTAACGTAAGAGGGAGCAACGACCACAAAACGTAAGAGGGAGCAACGGCCGCTAACGTAAGAGGGAGCAACGGCCGCTAACGTAAGAGGGAGCAACGGCCGCTAACGTAAGAGGGAGCAACGGCCGCTAACGTAAGAGGGAGCAACGGCCGCTAACGTAAGAGGGAGCAACGGCCGCTAACGTAAGAGGGAGCAACGGCCGCTAACGTAAGAGGGAGCAACGGCCGCTAACGTAAGAGGGAGCAACGGCCGCTAACGTAAGAGGGAGCAACGACCGCTAACGTAAGAGGGAGCAACGACCGCCAACGTAAGAGGGAGCAACGACCGCCAACGTAAGAGGGAGCACCGACCGCCAACGTAAGAGGGAGCACCGACCACCAACGTAAGAGGGAGCACCGACCACCAACGTAAGAGGGAGCACCGACCACCAACGTAAGAGGGAGCACCGACCACCAACGTAAGAGGGAGCACCGACCACCAACGTAAGAGGGAGCACCGACCACCAACGTAAGAGGGATCACCGACCACCAACGTAAGAGGGAGCACCGTCCACCAACGCAAGAGGGAGCACCGACCACTAATGTAAGAGGGAGCACCGACCACTAACGTAAGAGGAAGCACTGACTGCTACTATAAGACAAAATATTGACCACAAAGATGGAGCACTGAGTCGAACCTAAGAGCTGACCACTAGTATATGTGGGAGGACTGACCGCTAACATAAGTGGGAGCACCAACTGCTAATGTAAGAGGGAGCACCAATTTCGAATATAAGAGGGTGCACTGACCGTAACATAAAATGGAGCACAAACCACTAACGAAAGTGGGAGCACTGACCAATAACGAAAGTGGGAGCACTAACAAAAGAAGGAGCACTCACAAAAGAGGGAGCACTGACCACTAACAAAAGAGGGAACACTGACCACTAACAAAAGAGGGAGCACTGACCACTAACAAAAGAGGGAGCACTGACCACTAACAAAAGAGGGAGCACTGTCCAATAACGAAAGAGGGAGCACTTACCAATAACGAAAGAGGGAGCACTTACCAATAACGAAAGAAGGAGCACTTACCAATAAAGAAAGAGGGAGCACTGACCCATAACGAAAAAGAGAGCACTGACCCATAAGGAAAAACGGAGCACTGACCACTAACAAAAGAGCGAGCACTGACCACTAACGAAAGGGGGGCACTGACAGCATAGATCACCAACATAAAGGGCACAGAACACCAATGTAAAGTGGGTACACTGAATGCCAATGTAAGAGGAAGTATTCACCAGCAATGAAAGGAGGGGCACACTGAGCAACTAATGTTGTACACAGTTCTGACCTCGTCATTCTATACACTATGTTGTATGTTACACAATGAAGGGGGGCAAATTGATCACACAGTTGTGACTGCTATACTCCATATGACGTGTTTTAAGTTATGTAGTTCTGACCACTTCACCATATATGATGTTTTACAATGTCCTGATCATTGTATTATTTATGCAATATTGTACATTACTGATAACTTACTGTCAGGAAGGGCTAGCCAATATCCAAGATGGCGGCCGAAGAATACAAACACCTCAGGTGCATCTGCGCACGCCTGTGCGCGTGTGCATGAGAATCCAAGACCTGACAGATTGCCACCCGTGTATAGCAGCGCACACATTTGCCCATGCGCGCACCCGGTTACAGCTTTGGCGCCCAACAGCCTGTTTAAACACTGCCAGTGCACAGATTCGGTGCTGTCTGCTCTACAGCGTTCCTGTGTGTTCCTGCTACCTGCATCTTGTTACCTGTTCCTGTTACCAGATCTGGCTTTCCTCTGGCGATTCCGGCTATCTGCCTGCACCCGACCAGGCTTGTCTGACCGCCGCACCTGCCTGCTCCTTCTGATACCTCTTTGCTAGGCCCTTGCCGACCCAGCCTGCATCCAGACTATTCTTCTGCCTCCGCATTTCCTCCTGACGTGTCCACCAGTGTATGACCCGGCCTGCCTGTACCATCCCTTGCTTCTGCCTGGAGAATCCTGCTGAGCTACCGCTCCTCCTACAGCTGTTTCAGAGGCGTAAGAGAGGCCATCCGCTGCATATCAGGCTCTACCGTTAGGTAAGTGACAGTAGCAGACAGCCATGTCTGAGCCTGCGCAGGGACTCTCTCCCATGGAGGAACTCTGTCAGCACCTGGCCGGCCTGCCGCAAGCTGTCAAGAACTTACAACAGGGCTATACCCAGCTGGAGGGATGTACAAGGACTCTGTTTGACTCTATGGCTGCCCAGGGGCCCCCACAAGCACCCTCCTCCTCGCAAAGGAACCTCCTCTGCTCCGGCAGTGGTCATGCTCCCACCTGAGCCCAGAGTACCAACCCCAGACAGATTCCTGCGTGAACGCAGCAAGTACAGGGCGTTCCGGAACGCACGTGAACACTACTTCGCCCTTCAACCTTTTCTTTGGAGGCTACTAAAGTTTGCTTTGTCATCTCCTTGTTGCAAGGTGAACCACAGTCCTGAGCCCACCGTCTCCTGGAGCAGAAAGCCGAATGTTTATCGGACTTAGCCTCTTTCTTCAGCGCCATGGCCCAGCCCCAGATGTATGAAGAACCCCACTAAATGGCTTCTGCGGAAGCGGCTCTTCACTCATTGCAACAGGGTCATAGATTGGTAGAGGACTATGTTTCAGAATTCAGACGATGGGCTTTTGATACCAACTGGAACGCCGCCGCTCTATGCTACCAGTTTCGTATGGGTCTTTCCGACCCGCTCAAGGATGAACTAGCTTGAGTGGGGGTACCCGCTACCTTGGAAGCCTTGCTTGACCTGTCCATTCAGATTTCAACCTTCGTTCTCTCAGACGGCGGTCAAAGAACCACAGGACCACCCCGGCCGGTATGGATGCTACCCCGGGTACCCAGCTCCTTCAACCCCACTCCTGCCACACTCACTCCTGACGCTGCAGAACCTATGCAGCTCAGATTACTGTGCCCCTCTCTCTTTACGGAAGAACGACAACGTTGTCACCAGCAAAACCTATGCCTGTACTGTGGGGGATCAGGACATTATGCAAGGTCGTGCCCAGTTAAACCTTGTAAGTGCCTTTCAACCACTTCTCCTCCGAGTGTGCTCAACAATTCCGCTCATCTTACTCTCCCCATTTCATTACAGCTGCCAGGAGGGACTATTCAGACTTCCGCAATAATTGATTCCGTGGTTTCGTGGACTTGACCTTTGCCCCTAAACATCACATCCCGTTACAATCCAAGTCTCAGCAGCTCTCTGTCCATCTGGCTGATGGGTCCATTATTAAATCTGGAGCAGTCACTCACGAAACCATTCCTCTACTCACCACCATTTCCAAGGATCATCAGGAACTGCTATGTCTGGACACCATCGTTTCTCCCTTGTTCCAGGTCATCCTTGGGATGCCTTGGCTGAAGGCGCACAATCCCCACATTGATTGGGCCACAGAAGGAGTCAAGTTCTTCTCCACTTATTGCATCCAGTACTGCCTACAAACCCCCTGTGGGGTACCTGTTCTGCTATGCCTTGATACGGACTCTGAGACCCGTCAGCTTGTACCCACAGCTTATCATGACTTCCTAGATGTGTTTAGCAAGAAAGGGGCAGAGACCCTCCCTCCTCATCGGTCTTACGACTGTCCAATAGAACTCCTCCCTGGAGTCGAAGCTCCTTTTGGGAGAATCTTTCCCCTGTCCGAATGTGAGCTGGTAGCCCTAAAAGACTGCATCGATGACAACCTTAAGAAAGGGTTCATCCGCCCTTCCACATCCCCGGCGGGGGCAGGAATTTTCTTTGTGGAAAAGGAAGACCACTCTTTGCGGTCCTGTGTGGATTACCAGGAGCTCAAAAAAGTTACGGTTAAGAACCGTTAGCAGCTTCCACTAGTACCCAAACTTTTTCAGAGACTTACTTCTGCCATCATATTCACAAAGCTGGATCTTCGGGGCACATATAATCTAGTGCGCATTCGAGAAGGCGATGAACGGAAGACTGCTTTCCGCACACATTTCGGGCATTTCGAGTAGCTCGTAATGCCCTTTGGACTATGCAACTCACCCGCCACCTTCCAGCACTTCATTAATGAGGTCTTCCGAGATTTCCTGGACTTGTTTGTTATTGTATATCTTGATGACATAATAATTTTTTCTTCCTCCTTAGACAACCACCGTAGACATGTCAGAAGTGTACTAACTCGCCTTCGGCAACATGGACTATATGCCAAGCCCGAGAAGTGCGAATTTGAATGCCAGAGCATCCAATTCCTGGACCTGATCATATCCACCAAGGGTATCAAGATGGACCCCCAGAAGGTCACAGCTATCCTAGACTGGCCCATTCCTAGTGACAAGAAGTGCGTCCAACGCTTCATAGGTTTCGCAAACTTCTACCGGAAATTAATTGGGGGGGGGGGTTCTCAGCAATCATTGCCCTTATTACACAACTCACCAATCAGGGTTCTAAGTTCCGGTGGTCCCCAGAGATTCAGGCTGCCTTTGAGGTGCTAAAGAAGCTGTTCACTTCTGCATCTGTTCTGAAGCACCCCGACTCAGCCCTACCCTATGTTCTAGAAGTGGACGCCTCAGAAACACCAGTCAGAGCTATTCTGTCCCAACACCCAGTGGCATTCTTTTCTCGTAAATTGACAAGCGCAGAAAGGAACTACAACGTTGGGGATTTTGAACTTCTAGCAATCAAAGCGGCCTTAGAGGAATGGAGATATCTTCTTGAGGGGGCCGTGCACCCAATCTTAGTCTATACAGACCACAAAAATCTAGACTATTTAAGGACAGCAAAAAGATGAGACCCCGGCAGGCCAGGGGGGCACTTTTCTTTTCTAGATTTACATTTCATCTGACATATAGACTTGGATCAAAGAACATAAAGCCTGACACACTATCACGCACGTTCAGCAAGTCTCAAGAAACGTTCCCACCCGGATACGATTCTATCTTCGGGGAACTTCCTTCTTCTGCAAGGGGACTTAACGACCCAGATCAAGCAAGCCTCAGTGGGAGTTTCTGCACCACCCGGGACCACCTTACGGGCAAGGGAAGGGTTACTCTGGTATGAGGATAAGATCAGCCACCATGAGTATGTGCCATGACCCCATGCTTGCAGGGCATTTTGGCATTAGCAAGTCGAGGGCTTGGGGTTTGCTGAAACTGTTACCAGTCCAGAACAGACCTTGGAGAATGATCTCAATTGACTTCATTGTGGAGCTGCCTCCATTTGAAGGCTACAGTACTATCTTCGTGGTTGATCGGTTATCCAAGATGGCCCACTTCCTCGCTATGAAGGGAACCCACTCTGCACAATAGACTGCACGGACATTTATCAGGGAAGTTGTAAGACTTCATGGGGTTCCAGCAAATATCATCTCTGACAGAGGGCTCCAGTTCACCTCCAGATTCTGGAAGGCTTTATGCGAATCTCTTGGAATCAAACTCTAATTTTTTTCACCCAATCACCCACAAACAAATGGACAAACAGAAACCAACCAAACCCTTGAACACTATCTACACTGCTTCTCATCTTTTTCACAAGACGACTGGGTGTCCATACTTCCCCTGGCCGAGTTCTCCTACAATAACTCTGTTCACTCAGCCACGAAACCATCCCCCTTTTTTCGCCAACTATGGCTTTCACCCCTCCTTCCTGTTTAACAATATTCCGGAATGTTCCGTACCCACTGTACGATGGCCAAGACCCAGGCTTACAACAAAGAGGTCTTCAACAGGAAGGAGAGGGAAGTATATCCTAATTCCAGGTGACCAAGACTGGTTAGCCACTACAAACCTAAAACTAGCCTATACTTCAAGGAAATTAGGTCCCCAATTTGTAGGGCCGTTCCCAGTAAAGAAGTGGATCAACAATGTCGCTTAGGAACTTGAGCTACCTGACGCTTTCAAGATCAATCCGGTGTTTCACAGTTCCTTACTGAAGCCTACCGTTCCTAATCCGTTTCCAGATCGGAATACAGGTCCACCCGAACCTGTGGTGGTAGACGGTGAAGAGGAATTCGAGGTAGAGGCGATCTTAGATTGCAAGAGGAAACAGGTTCAATACCCGATTAAGTGGAGAGGATATGGCCCGGAGGACAACTCATGGGAGCCAGAAACCAGTATTCATGCCCAAGAACTTATCCAGGCCTTCAAGAGGACTCACCCAGACAGGGGAGCCAGATTGGGCATCCGGAGGCTGCCCGTTGGGGGGAAGTCAGGAAGGGCTAGCCAATATCCAAGATGGCGACCAAAGAATATGAACACCTCCGAAGCATCTGCGTGCCCCTGTGCATGAGTCCAAGACCTGTCAGATTGACACCCGTGCGCATGCGCACATCAGCTCGCACATGCGCCCGTGTGTGCATGCGCGTGCACCCGGTAACAGCTTTGGCGAACAACAGCCTATTTAAACACGGCCAGTGCACAAATTCGGTGCTGTCTGCTCTACAGCGTTCCCGTGTGTTCCTGCTACCTGCATCTTGTTACCTGTTACTGTTACCCAACTTGCCTCTGACAATTCCTGCTATCCGCCTGCACCCGACCTGGCTTGTCTGACCACCGCACCTACCTGCCTGCTCCTTCTGTTACCTCACTGTCAGCCCATTGCCGACCCGGCCTGCATCCTGACTATTCTTCTGCCTCCACATCTGCTCCTGATGTGTCCGCCAGTGTATGACCCGGCCTGCCTGTACCATCCCTCTCTTCTGCCTGAAGAATCCTGCTGAGCTACCCCTCCTCCTACAGCTGTTTCGGATTCCACGGTCTGCAACCAGGCACTCGTGCGACTCAGAACTCCTGTGCTTCCTGTCTGCTCTACCGGGGGGCCTCCAGTCAGAGGTTTAAGAGAGGCTGTCCACTGCATATCAGGCTCTACCGTCAGGTATGTGACAATTACTCTATATTCTTTGTTTGTTACACCGTGCTGACTGCTGTGCTCTAGACAGTCCTGACCACTATTTACAATATGTTGCATGTTATACAGTCCTGATTGCTGCACTTTAAATGATTTGTTGCTCATTACATACGGCTTAGCAAGGTGTTTACTTATATCTTAAAAGTTGCTGTCTGCAAAGTCGTTTTCTACTTTATTTAATGACGCTCTTCTTTAAAGCAGTTGTAAAGCTTCATATTTTTTTTCTTAAAATAATAAATATGCCATACTTACCTGGTCTGCAAAGCTTTTTTTTTCTTTTGTTACTGAGTGGCCCCAAACCTCATCTTCTGGGTTCCTCTGCCCATGCTCTCTGCTCCTCATCTTCTTTGAGTGTACCCATAGCAAGCTGGCTGCTATGGGAGCACTCCTGCGGGCATCCATAGAACCGACAGCGCAGCTTGACCCCCATCACTCAGATCCCTCTTCACAAGATTTGACTGACAGTACAAGGAGCAAATGGCTCCTGCTGCTGCCGCTGAGACATTAACATAAAAAAAAGATCACTGTCACCATAGCAGTGCAGTGTCACTATTGTGACAATGTACTAATGTGATCAATGATCAGAGACACAGTGTGCTGTAATGGCATACTGTGTCTGATTGCTAACTAGAGCAGTACAATGTCACCATAGTGACACTCCAGTGCTCCGATGGCAGAGATCAATAACAGAGCACTTTTTTTTTTCTTAATAGTGTGTTGTACAGATTCGGAGGTTCTAAGAAAACTTCTATAAAAAAAAAAAAAAAAAAAAATGCAGATTTAAAATGTATAGTGCTGTGAAAAAAGTATATGTCCCCTTCCTGATTTTCAATTTTTTTGCATATTTCTAATGCCGTGTACACATGACCGGTTTACCCATCGGAATAAACTCTGAAGGTGTTTCCGATGGAGTTCTGTTGTAACTGTCTTGTGTACACACGATCACACCAAAGTTCTATCGTTAAGAATGCAGTGACGTACAACAGGACTAGATAAAGGAAGTTCAATAGCCAGTAGCCAATAGCCTCCGTCTCGTACTTGCTTCAGAGCATGCGTCGTTTTTGTTCCGTCGGAACAGCATGCAGATGAGCGGTTTTCCCGATAGGAATTGGTTCCTTCGGAAATATTTAAAACATGTTCTATTTCTAGGTCCGTTAGAATTTTTGTAAGTCCAATGAGGCATACACACGATCAGACTATACGATGAAAAGCTTCCATCTGACTTTTTCTGTCGGAACATTTCGCTCGTGTGTACGTAGCATAACACTTAAATGATTCAGATCATCAAACAAATTTTAATATTACACAAAGATAACCCAAGAAAATCCAAGATGCAGTTTTAAAAAATAGGATTTTTAAAACAGCTTACCTGTAAAATCTTCTTTGAAGTAAATTGGGGGACACAGGGCCATAGTAGTTACTATTTGGGTTATAGGCCACCTTCAGGTGATGAACACTGGCACGCCCTAAGACAAAAAGTGCACTCCCTATATAACCCCTCACACTACTGGGAGTACCTCAGTTTAATAGCAAAGCAATACACATGTATACCAAGAAGGGAGGGACCTCTGTGTCCCCTGATGTACTTCAAAGAAAAGGATTTTACAGGTAAGCTGTTTTAAAAATCCTATTTTCTTTTCATACATCAGGGGACACAAAGCCATTGTAGTTATTATGTGGGATGTCCCATAGCAATGCCAACTGAAGGGAGGGAGATACAACAAAAGTAGGGCACCAAGAGACTAGAGGACTTATACAGCAGCCTGCAGTACACTGCACCCAAAGGCGATATCCTCATGACCTTTTACATCTACTTGATAGAATCTGGTAAATGTATTGATTGAAGACCAAGTTGCGGCCTTGCAGATCTGAGCCATGGAGGCTGGGTCATGCAATACCCAAGAAGCACTAACAGCCCTGGTGGAGCACGCTTTAATATGAAAAGGAGGAATTTTCCTCTTTAAACCATAAGATTGAACAATCACTTGACAAATCTATTTAGAAATGGTAGATATCGAAGCCGCCTGTCCTCTTTTAGGACCGCCTGGCAACACAAACAAAACATCTGTTTTATGAATCTGAGCAGTCACTTTTAAATAGATATGGACCACATCAAGAGAATGTAGAGACTTTTTTTCCACAGAATGAGGTTCTGAAAAAAATGAAGGCAGAACAATATCCTGGTTTAAATAAAAACCTGACACTACCTTCGGTAGAAAATTAGGATGAGGCCGCAATACAACCTTATCCTTATGAATAATCAAATATGGCTCTATGCAGGAAAGAGCAGCCAACTCTGATATTCTCTTCGTCATGAGGATCACGGGAATATCTTGAAACGGACAGGAAAAAGCATGCACAGTTTGAGGAGGCTTTAGCAAACCCAACCACTCAGTTAAGCGAGCATAAATGTGGAGCGGAACATACAAGAAATTGCACCACAAAGATTGAAACTGGCTGATTCTTCCACATTTGGCACCTCAGAAGAAGTCATCAGCCTCACCACGGTCCGTTGAGGGGATTTGGCTTCTCCCGCCCCTAGCTCCTCAGTTTGAGGGTCATGGGCAATGGAAGAGAACCTGTGCGATTAAAGTAACTAAACATTTTTATTTTTTTTTAAACCCATGATGGCTGAGGGGAAAAAAAAAGTATTTTCGTAAAATACACAGGGGCTGCAGTGTTGAAAACAGTTGCAAACATTTCATGGCCCCGATGCTCACTCTCACCAGCCACTCCCTCTCAGGGGAGGATGCCATTTGTAGAGATGAGTAGGCTTTCCAGAGCTTGAGGGGGTCCCTTTTAGCTCTATTTTGGGGGTGTTTTAACCCCCCTTCTGACCTTATCATGATGCACAAAGCAGAGGTACTATCAGAAGAAATCGCATCCACTGCTTGAGAAATAGTCCAGCCACTGCCGCTGCTTTTAATGCTCAGCCTCATGCAAGTAGTAAATGTGTTAATCAGGAAATGCCTGTATCACCAAAAGCTCTTTCATGCTCCCTTAGCTCTCATGTCTCTGTGACAATTTTGCAGCCAGCATAAATGGAGTGTTTTTAAAAAAAATCACACTCCCGCATTGGAGGACGCCAATGCTGCGCTAAGCCTCGCCCCACCTCCTTTCTCTTTCAAAAAAGAGTTTTCCTGCGCAAGCACAGGCCTCCGATCCGACCGGAGCGGCTTGTGAGTGAGGGAGGGATGGCGTGGAGGAGACCCGGAAGCTGCCCCGTGTAGGGGCGGTGAAAGAAAACTGCATTGCCTATTGTTTTCAGTTCTCTCTTATACTCAGCCTCATGAAGAGGGGAAGCGTTCAGCCCAGGTGGGGGTCTCTGGAGGAAGAAAAAACCCTCCAAACTTACCAGAGGTCTGCCTGCTGGCTGGAGAAAAAGTCTGCTGCTTCTGTGACACAGCGTGATCTCTGAGCAAAGCAAGAGAAGGTACGTGCTCCATACAGCCCCCAGCGGTGACACATAGGCATAACAACATTTAATTTAAAGGAGACAATTCATAAGACAATTTTAATAATTTCTTAGAAAAACACTTACCTTTCCCGCCGCAGGGTTTTCTGTGGTAAACCAAGAGAGACACAATCTTCACCCTTCACGGTGGGTTCCATTAAACCTTCATGACCTGCGGATCCTAGAGGAAACCCACAATCCTGGACCTGCAATAGCACACTAGCAGTAAACTTTATGGCCTTAATACCAAAAAGTATTGGATTCGAGGTCCAGCTCTCAAAAGAGAAGCATTCACAGGCAAAAACCTTGTTTCTTCAGGCAAGAGGCCCGGGTACCATTCAATTCAGCCAGAAAGACACCTTGAATGGATCAGTCTGCATAGCTAGCCCCAGCAAGGATTGCTCCAGAGGAGCTCAGCATAGCAAATCTTTACTCCGTGACCAACACCTAGACACTGGTGAAAAAACGGAGGTACTCCCAGTAGTGTGAGGGGTTATATAGGGAGTGCACTTTTTGTCTTAGGGCATGCCAGTGTCCATCACCTGAAGGTGGCCTATAACCCACATAATAACTACCATGGGCTCTGTGTCCCCTGATGTATGAACATAAATTATTTAATTTCCTACCTGGCCCTATGTGAAAAAGTAAATGCCCCGTCCCATGCTGAATCATGAATGAACTGTGATTCCCCACAATGTTTTGGAAAGCTGAGTTAAATTTCACTTGCCACACCCAGGCCTAATTATTGCCAGACCTGTTGAATCAAGAAATCACATAACTAGAAGCTGTCTGAGAAAGCGATGCACGCAAGCAGATCACAAAAAGCCACACTTCATGCCACAAGCTAAAACAATTCAATAACAGATTAGAAACAAAGTAATGTACATGTATCATGACCTTACACAGGCCGTTCATGCTGGAAAACCCTCCAATGTGGCTGAAAAAAAAAAAACAATTATGCAAAGAAGAGTGGGCCAAAATTGCTCTACTGCAATGTGAAAGACTCTTTACCAGTTATCGCACACACTCGATTGCAGTTGTTGCCTCCAAGGGTCGCACAACCAGTTATTAGGTTTAGGGGCAATTACTTTTTCACATAAAGCCAGGCAGGTTTGGACAGCTTTTTGACTTAATAAATGAAACCATCTTTTAAAAACGGTATTTTGTGTTTACTTTACTTATCTTTGTGTAATAATACAATTTGTTTGATGATCTGAGTCATTTAAGTGCGACAAATATGCAAAAAAAAAAAAAAAATCAGAAAGGGGGCAAATACGTTTTCACAGCATTGTATATCAGAAAATTGGCCTGGGCAGCACAGTAGCACAGATTTTTTTTTTTATATATATTCATAAGAGTATGCCATCTTTGTGTAAATGTAGAAAAACTGAAATTCTGATAACATTTGGGATGTATTTTGCAATAACAGAATTTTTTGTTACCATAAAAGGCCTTTCTCTGAGTTCACAGCTCATCTATTCCTTGACCATGGGGTTTTAATGCTACATCTACAGGAGTAGGACACTAGGCAGAAAATAACACAGCACTGTCTATGGGCAGTTCTAGATTGTACAAAACCACCTCTTGACTAAAGGCAAGCCAGTAAGTCCCAAAGTAGTGTAAGAAAAGATAAAACTCAAACAGAGAGGCGAGTGCTGTGTCCGTTAATAAACACAGGGGTAGACAAACCAAAAAAACTGAAGCAACCAGGCAAACGTGCCAACCATCCAAACAAACCTCCAAAGAGGCAAACAAGGTACGCGATTCCAGTGGGTTCCTGCATCACGTCACCTGTCGGCAGTTCATACTGCCCTATACGAACCACTGCGGGTGTCAATACAAAGTTAATGAACCCATATCGATAGGCAGATTGCAGTGCGAACTGCCAAATGGTGCAGGAACCAGATGGCATAGATGTGAACACCTATACGATCTGATTCCAGTGTGAACCAAAAATAGGGTCCTGCACCAAAATACATACAATCTGTATAACTGAATTTGGATCGCACAGACATTGCATGTGATCTGCACAGCAGTGCAAATCACATGCAATGTCTTACATCACACCAGTGTGAACCAGCCTAAAGCTAAGAACTGTGCAATCAAACACAGCTGATCACTCATTTCTCCCTGCTGCTTAAGCAGAGAGTGGCGACTGTCAGTCACCAATCTCTGTTCTGCTTCTCCAACACTCACTTGAGCGCCGGGCTGGGGAGGGAGCGGCTGGCTCAGTCTCCCAGCAGCACAGCTTAGAGGCTGGGCAAGGTGCTGGTCCTAGCTCTAAGCCACCTGTCCTAGCTCTAAACCACCTGTATCATTTGAAAGTGGAATTCAGTAGCTGCCAGGTCTATTTAACTGTCTAACATTGAAATTAAGTGCAACCTTACTCATATGAAATAAACTAGCTGCTACTATTCAAAGGTGCCGTGGATGTATGGATCAACCCCTTACTGTGAGATAGACTGACCTAAAGTCCATAAGATTTCTGGCTGGTACTTAGAAGGAATATGCCTGCTGAACTATGAACTGCACTTTCTTGCACGCTGATGTGGATTTTTTAAATCTATACATTTTGTTACAAATTGTTACTATTCGAGATTAGGAAATAGCCAATCATACCATCTACCTCATCCCCGTTCCCCACCCTCCTTGCTTGATCTAATCTATTGGTTAACCATTTAGTGACTGATTGGACTATAGAACAATTGTTCTTTTAGTATTTATATTGCATTTGCGTATTGATCAATTGTGGTTCCAATTGATTACAGCAACCTGTTCGGACCTGTGTTGTATGTTGTGTATATGTTCTATGTGTGTCCTGTGAGTTTTACTCGTCTGCAGTAATTTAAGTTTGATCATGTGGGTAGTCGCTCTCTTATGAATTGCAGTTTTTGTCATTTATATTAACTTTGAATTAAAATCGATTGGTTAAAATGTTTAATTCAAAATTGAGCTATTTATTGTTGCCAATAGTAATTTCTTTGTAGTCCGATTCTATCGGACTATACCCCCCTTTTTTTGTCCAAGGTGCTAGTTCAGACTTTTGGGTTGATTACAACTATATAGTTGCAATCTTTCCCCTGCCTGGACTGGCTCTGTGACTTCAGCCAACAGTGGGCTTTAGCCTGCTGTCAGATTAAAATGGGGCACAGGGGGGGGGGGGCGTGGCCTGCAGCGGAACCAAATGGACGTCTGATTCCAGAGCTCCTGCTTCCCCGTAGATACAACGGCGACAAGCGGCTAACAGGACCCCGTTTATCCTCCATACACCTGGCGTTTTGAGAGGGGCACACCCGGAGAGCATGATGGGCAAGCAAAAAGGCTCGTCGAAGCCACAACGGCTAACGGATTTCTTCCTACAACCGTGCCATAACGGTAGGCAAGATGGCGCTGACCATCCATCCTCATTGACTGCCAAACACAAGCTGAAACTGCCCACTAATACCTCATCCCCTAAAAATCTGGACTCTTATAGCGACCAGGCCTCCCCATCAGCATCCTCTCCCTCGGGGAGCCCAGCTAAAGCAAAGTTAAAGCTGGATGGCTCTGGATGCAGCCCCGCGCTGAGCCCGGCGGCAGACTCTGAGGATGACACCAGGGAGCTCCATGACTCTATTTCCAACTATCCTACTACCAATCAGCCAGTGCTGGATACAGTACTGAAGGACATGCTAGTCTCACTGAGAAGCACGCTCCAGGCTGACATGATGGGTTGCATGAACAGGCTTAGTGGAGCTGTGAGGAAAGTGGAAGACAGAGTAGATCACCTGGAAGGCAAGATGGGGGAATTTGCCTCCACCATAAATTACTTGGTGGATGCTCACGAAATGCAGGAAGGGGAATCAACCTGGGTAAGAGACAAGCTGGCCGACATCGAAGACAGGTCTAGGAGGAACAACCTCAAGATTAGAGGTATTCCTGAATCCATCCAAACCTCAGAATTACGCTCCTATGCCGCTGACCTGTTTGCCTCTCTTCTACCCAATCTTTCCGCCATTGAATTGTCTATTGATAGGATACAACGGCTGCCAAAACCGGCCTACCTCCCAGACAAAATCCCCAGGGATGTGATCCTTCGTATGCATTTTTACTACTCAAAAGAACAACTGATGCAATACGTTCGCAAACAGGAGCAGCTTCCACCTCAATACCAACACCTGCAGTTCTATGCTGACCTGTCCCAGCATACATTGCAAAAGCGAAGAAACCTAAACACGATCACAAAAGTGCTGCGGAACCACCAAATCCCCTATCGTTGGGGTTATCCCACCAAAATCACGATTACTTACCAGGAACGTTCGTTTGTCATAGACTCTTTGGATAAAGGTCTTGCCTTGCTAAGGGAATGGAAGATCCTTCCTGACGCTAAAGATAATAATGCGGATGCCTCCACTCGCCAGCTGCCCAGCCCAGACTGGAAGACAGTGACACCACAAAATGCCAGCTCACATGCTTGACTATATGTTAACGGGGTCATCTCTCCTCCCGACGGGGAGGCAGGACGACCGTTAGGCCTGAACTTTTACCCCGATTCACCTGAGCAACATTTGGTTGCATACGATCCACCCCTTCCCTCTTGAGGGGTGTCTTGGACCTATGTTGGAACTTACCATGCATAATGGTTTTCGTTTTCTCAGTTATGTTTGTAAAAGTTGGTTTTTCTTTGTTTTTTTTCTTTCACTTAATCTGCCTTTATTTTTTCTACTTCCGGAGTTTTGCCAGCACTTGACGAACCGGCAGCTTACCTCAAGAATGCTTGTTCATCGCACGGATAGCGGCTTCCACGAACAGCTTCAAACACAGTCCACAGAAAGGTCTCGACCTCGGCTTCACTGTGAGTACACGTTCCACGGAACGGCCACCTCACCCCTGCTGACACTTCTAGGGGGAAATTTCTGCCTTCTCTTTATGTTTATAGAGCCTACACTGATCTCAACCTACATCCATCCCCATGGCCATTAACTTTTTATCTATCAATTCCAAGGGACTCAACCACCCCATGAAAAGGAAGTCCATGTGGAAGGAAGCATTATCCAATGGGTCAGATATCCTCTGCGCCCAAGAAACACACTTTTGTCAACATGCGGCACCGGTCTGCAAGCATAAAAACTTCCCACACACCTTTTTTGCGAATGCCACCTCTAAAAGGAAAGGAGTCATGATAGCAATCATGGACTCTGTTACTTTCAATCTACATACGGTAATTGCAGATCCACAGGGTCCCTATTTGATTTTGGTATGCGATATTGATCAAACGACTTACACCATTGTAAATGTCTACGCTCCTAACACCCGGCAAATCTATTTCTTTCACAAAATTATGAAGAAGGCCCGAAAATGCAGCAGAGGCTCGATGGTGCTATGTGGTGACTTTAATGTCGTACCCGATACGTCCATTGACACGACATCCAACTCTAAACGCCTACCCACATCTCTGGGTAGTACATTGCACAGTGAGGATGTTTATGACGTATGGAGATGCCTACACGCGACTGAACGAGACTTTACTTTTTTTTCTGCCCCTCATTATACGTACTCACGAATAGACTTGTTCTTGGTCGACCAACACACATTCTCCAAAGCAATATCGGCATCTATCAACACCATCACGTGGTCAGACCACGCGTCTATCACGCTATCGTTGAAAAACTCTTCTACATTTGAATCCATTCCTCTTTGGAGGGCGAACTCTTACCTTATGCAATTGCCTGAGTATAGGTCGCAAATCGAGGACCATTTGGGGGAATTTTTCTCCCTCAACGGGCCCTCGATGCCTAACAAGTTTGTGCTCTGGAATGCCCATAAGGCATATATTCGGGGAATTTTCATAAAATTGGGAGCTGGGGAGAGGAGGCGGCGGCAGCAGAGGATACGTGAAGTTACTGACAAGATCCGCGACTTAGAATCTCAAAATAAACGAGACACATCCCAATCTCTGACTGAACAGCTCAATAGATTGAGACATGACCTGAGACTCCTTCTACTGGACTCTTTTGAAAAACAGACAAAAAGGCTAAAGATGACGTACTACACACAGGGCAATAGGGCAGGGAAATTACTTGCACACCAACTTAAAGGTCATAGATTAAAATCAAAAATCCCTTACATCATTCATCCCACTAACAAACATAAGCTGTTGCATCCACAAGACATTGCCAACGCATTTAGTAACTATTATGGTTCCCTTTATAACTTAAAGGATGATACTGCCACTGTCCAGCCCACGCCCTCCCTGATCAATGACTTTCTACAACAGCTATCCTTACCTACTATCTCCTCACATCATCTGGACCGACTCAATACGCCTTTTACGTTAGAAGAAATTCTCAAAACAATTGACTCACTCCCCAGCTCAAAATCTCCTGGTCCCGACGGATTCTCCGGAGAATACTATAAGGTGTTTAAATCATTTCTACTACCTTGTCTGACAGAAGTGTTTAATGCTGCCGCCGCTTCCTCCTCCTTCCCACATGAAATGTTGAGCGCTATCATAGTGACTTTGCCGAAGCCAGGAAAAACTCCAGACACACCGGCCAATTTCCGTCCCATATCCTTACTAAACACGGACGTGAAAATCTATGCTAAACTTATAGCAAACCGGCTGATAACTATTCTTCCCTGTTTAATACACCCCGACCAAACTGGGTTTACAAAGGGGCGTCAGACCTCAGATGCCACGAGGAGGTTGACAAATATCATCCATCTGGCTGGCGCTGGGCGGGGGCCTTCTCTGCTCCTTGCATTGGACGCGGAGAAGGCCTTCGACAGGGTCCACTGGGGGTATATGAATGCAGTCCTAACCAAATTTGGATTCTCCGGTATGATCCTATCGGCTATAATGGCTTTATACTCAAACCCTTCAGCTAAGGTATATACTTCGGGTGTACTCTCTACTCCCTTCCCAATATCGAATGGGACGCGCCAGGGGTGTCCACTCTCCCCCACTAATTTTTAATCTAATATTAGAACCACTGGCGGAATATATACGATCCCACCCCAATATTGCTGGGTTTAAGACTCTGACATCAGAACACACGATCAGCCTGTTTGCAGACGACATTATTTTGATGCTTACAGATCCTGAAAATTCCTTGGCTTCGGTTCATGACACTCAGACTATTTGGTACGCTGTCTTATTATAAAATTAATGAGAACAAATCTTATATCTTGGGATTGGGTGTGGACAGGGACATGCAGTCGAGAATTAGTGCACGGTTTCCCTATACATGGAGTGAGAAGGGCATAGAATACCTGGGAATCACCTTGACCCCCACCACTGGTGACCTATACAATAACAACTACATTCCCTTTCTTAAATCCCTACCTTCCAAGCTGCAAGCCCTTGACAAAACAGAACTTATCTGGTCCGGTAGGTTAGCAGCGATAAAGATGATAATTTTACCCCAACTACTCTACTTATTCAGGTCCCTTCGTATCCCCATCCCCACTAAATACTTTACTGAGGTACAAGCTGCCATAAACAAATTTTTGTGGAAAGGGAAAAAAGCTAGGTGGGCCTTTAAAAGCTCGCTGACAGCGAGAACGGCCGGGGGAGTGGGAAATGTACTGATCTATGACTATTACATTGCCTCCATACTAGCGCAGCTGAGGACGTGGTTCCCAGATTCGCCCCAAACGAGATGGCAGGAACTTGAAGAATGCCAAATCCCCAACACTAGCTTATACAATTATTTACTGACACACGTAGCCAATGCATCCCGCGTCACAGCCTTGGCCCCCTCTATCGTAGCATCTCTACGAGCTTGGAGGATACTCCTTACACAAACTTTTACCACCCCTAATTCCACTTTAAAAATTCCTCTCAGCAGTCTCAGTGGACTCATCCCCAATCTGCAAATATCTCATTGGCAAGAAAAGGGTATCACATTTATTGAGGATCTTATGATAGGACCAGCAATGAAAACATTTCGCACATTACAAATTGAATATGGGCTGACAGATTCTGATAATTATAGATACATCCAAATTAGGCATCTTCTCCAATCACACAATCTCTCCGACATACAACTCCCCTGGAAGATTGTTTTATATCTCACCAAATCCTTTACTAACTTGAAAGGAATATCTCTATTCTATAATGCCCTCAATGACAAACTGACATTCCGCAAGACATCTAATATTAGTGCTTGGGAGAAGGATTTAGGGGAGACATTCACAGAAGCCCAATGGCAAACAGCGCTGCGAACAGCTTACGCATCCACTAAATGTATCAACCTTTGGGAATTGACGCAAAAAATACTGCGACGCTGGTACATTACTCCATATAGGATTTCCAAATTTGCTCCCAATGCCTCTCCACTTTGTTGGAGGCAATGTAACCACCCTGGCACCCTGTACCATATCCTCTGGGAATGTCCTAAAATACAAACACTTTGGAACAAAGTATTCCACTTATGCTCACAAATAGCACAGATTCACATCCCCGCTGACCCGGCACTGGCCATCTTATTTCTAAACATAGATCAAATACCCAAACCCGCCAGAATGATTGTTTCCCATATTATGTTGAGTACTAAACTGGCTCTAACGCGCCACTGGAAAGATCATAACGCACCAACGTTAGGAGAAATCATCAGGATTACTGACACGCATGCCATGTATGAAACCCTGTTTGCGTCAACCCAGGGCAAGCTTGTTGCGGCCAGGGAAAGTTGGAAAAGGTGGACTGACTGGTTTACTAATACTAAACTGATATGATTATTGCTTTATAATAACCTAGACCTGTGAAAGGACATATAGCAAAATGTGTTGAAACTCCGAACCTCTAGCTTTTCTTTTTCTTTATTTTTATTCTATCACTTTATTATTTCCTTTGTTCTATTTATCCTTTATCAATTCTATCTTTGTTTTATTCTTTACTCTCTTATGTTAATCATCCATCATTTTCTCTCATTTGCCTACATGACGTATTATTCATATGCTTAGGCAGCGCAACTGGCTTCACCAGATTTGATTACCGAACCAGGGGAAGGTGGAGGTTTTCCCTCTCTAGGCACAGTGAGTACCCACTAGGGGTGCCAAAGGGAGGGTCTCCTCTTCATAATGGGGAACCTACTGGATACACAGGGAATCCATATTACCCCCTGACTACTGTACTGGTGACCCAGGTGTGATGCGGTTTTGTTCTTTTTGTATCTTTCTTTACTTTCTATATCCCACGTTAGTCATCATATGCTTCTACTCTATACTGTAAACCGGAATGTTGCAATACTATGTATGTAGGTATACCTTTGTTAACTCACAAAAATTTTAATAAAAACTTATTGCAATGAAAATGGGGCACAGGAGTGCAGAACAAATTGCACTCCCGTGATCTGTAAGAGAAGAACAGCCAAACAAGCTTTGTCTGTACTTGTCCTTTAAACAGAAACCAACAGGGGGGGGGTGTCCGGATGTGAGCGGCGGCGGACATCTTCTCTTACAGCTCCGAGACTCCTGAGCTGAATCCGTCACCATCCTGCTTATCCTGGCCTCAAAGGAGCTGGCCACTTCTCCTAGCTGCTCACCCGGGGGCCCTGCTGTGATAGGAGCTGATATTGGAGCCGTGCTCTTCTCCTGCTGTTCCGTGGGAAGGCCTGTGCCGGAGGCTCAGGCCGCCATCTTGCCAATTCAGGGCCTGGAAGCATCTGCAGCCATCGAGGCATACAGAGAGGTAGGAGACCTTCATCCATCCTCCCATCCCTCTGGGCAGTCCCTCCTGACCCAGTGGTTGGATTGACCCTCGGGGAGGAAAATAAAGGCTGCGGTTCATTCCGGCCCAGCGAAGCCTGTGCATCCGCGGACTTTCCTATGGCGGCCGCCCGCGGAGGACCATCGCGGCAGACCCGTGCCTCGAGCAGAGGTGTGTGCCCTCCATCAACCTGCCCACCGCATCCTGATCCTGCTTGGGGGCAATATAGGGTATTAGTGCTGGGTCTGAGAAGCCTATGTACTGGGACTCCCTTGCTAATGCCATCTCTCCTCTGTGCCCTGATTCATTTCCTGGCACGGCCTGGGCGCTGCTGCCTTTAAACCAGCCACTCCTATCCCTGTTGTCTTCTCCATCTACTTTCAAATACCCACTCTGCAGCTGAAAGTATTGGAGGGGGGTAACTGCTCCTGACACTGAGCGTCTGCACACCTGGCTATCCTTGTTATCTTGAGGCCCTCGTTGCCCCGGTGAGTGCGAGCCTGATTCTCCTCCATATTGGAATTACCTGCATTGATCCTCATTCTACATCCATGCCGGCAAAGAATAAATCCGCAACCCTGCACTCCAGCAAGAAGCAACCGCCAGCACAAGCTGAACGATCTGACACCTTACTAGCAGACAAGCTTCACGCTTTACTAGCTGAAATGAACGTGGAGGCGAGACATCTGCCCAACTGCTCCAGAGGCCTCAACCTCTGGAGACACGGCGGTGATCCTACTTGCCATTGAAAACAGTAGATCCTCACTGCTCACCTGTAATGACAAACTAACGGAAGAATGTAATTGCATACGGGCTGACCTAGACAAGTTCAGGGGCTGCGGAATCTGAATCCCGCATTTCGGCAGCAGAGGATCTAACTGTCAACCACGACCATTGCATTGAGGCGTTAGAGGGCACGGTTAAAATGTTGGTAGCAGATGATGCTGCGAACCACCTAAGGAGAAATAATGTGAGGGTGCTTGGTCTACCGGAGGGATCTGAGGGCGATTGGCCTGCAGAGTTTGCTGAAGCCTTCTTCAAGGATATCCTGGATCTAGCACCCGTCTCGCCGACCTACGTGGTTGAACGGGCACATAGAGTACCAACTGGCCGCCGACCACCTGGAGCGCCGCCTAGACCTTTTCTGGTACGGTTTCTCAACTATCGAGATCGAGACCGCATCTTGAGTGAAGCCAGGAAGCGGCCCCATCTAAGTATGTAAACGCTGATATCCACCTCTATCCTGATTTTTCGGCAGATCTACAGAGGAAGAGAAAAACCTTTCAAGACATCCGTAAGTGCCTTAGAGAAAAGGGCCTGCCCTACAGTATCTTATACCCCAGCCAGCTACGAGTGGTACACGCTGGCACCACAAAATTCTTTGACTCCCCGGAAGAAGCGGACTCCTGGTTCTCTACCCTGCGGTAAACTATCCCCCTTGGATGTGGCTCATAGTGCCCGCCTAGTACAGAATTTTGTCCTGAGAGGTCTTTTCCTTTTTACCGTCTGAATAACTGCACTCCTGCCTACTACTATCATTATTTTTTACATCCTGGAGTAAACGGAGCAAAGAAGATTGTAAGGAAGAAGGTTTACACGGGTGGACGTTGTCCCCCTACTTTTTTTTGCTTTTTTTGTTCTCTTTTTCTTTTTCTCCCCGAGTCTGTTTCTAGCTCAAGTACTGTAAGTCACACTTCCCAGGTAACTGGGAAGCTGAACTATCTAGTTCTTGCCCTGCGCTAAGTTTTGGGCACAGACTGTTTCGTTTTTTTTGTTTAGGGATGAAGCTGACCTGTTCCAATGGTTCTGGTGGGTTGGCAGCGGGTTGTTTGCTTGCTGCTAAATTATCATACTTTGATACTACTTACTTATGTGAAGGTAATATTGTCCATGTGTGGGTATTGGTTGTTCTATCCTATTGGAGGGGTGGCGGGCTGGGGGGCAGAGCGGATCGCTCTCCTCCTCCCTTTGGTAGGCTACCCTGTTATGTCTGTATCTGCTAGATGGAGCTTAGATTGGTGTCATGGAATGTGCATGGTCTTAATAGCCGTTTTAAGAGAGCAATAATGTTTAAGTATCTACAGGCGCATAAGTCGCACATTCTCTTCCTCCAGGAGACCCATCTGATGGGCAGCAGACACTTGGCCCTCCGCAGGAGATGGATGAGACAGTCCTTTCACGCCACATATTCTAATTATGCTAGGGGGGTGTCCATCCTCCTGAACAGATCCCTTAATAGGTTGAACAAGTTATCTCGGATCCAGGGGGACGGTTTGTCATACTGCTTTTGACTATAGAGGCCAAGATGTTTGCGTTTGTATATGTTCCGCCCCCTTTTTCAACATCTGTGCTTCACGCGGTGTGTGACAAGCTGGCTCCTCATATGGTAGCGAGGCTTATCTTGGCGGGTGATTTCAATGGCATACTAGGGACCTAAAATCTGAGGTGCGTACGGCTGAAGAGACGTTTGCAGTGGATTCTTCTCCTGGGGCATACTCCTCCCTGGCACAGGCTCAAAGGGCGTTCTCAATATACTTGTCTAATGTGACGAACTCCTCGTAAAGGTTGTTTAGAGCCAGGATATTTGAATCGGGGGACAAGAACGGGAGGCTTCTGGCAGGCCTGGTGGCTGACCCCAAATTTCAAACGGTCGTACCCGTTATACACACTGAGACAAGGGGTGTGACTTCAAACCCATCTGACATCCTTAATTAATTTCTTACATTTTACTCCTCTCTATATAAATCCACTGCTACGCAGCTTTCCTCTGAGCACCTATCCTTCCTCCGCGGACTGTCTCTGACTGGCCTGACAGGGGAGGATGTAACCCTATTAGAAGCTGACATCTCGATTGCAGAAATAGAAACGGCAATTCGCTCATTACCACCTAATAAGACGCCGGGTCCTGATGGCCTCCCAGGAGACTGATACAAAATGTACATTGCCGACTTAGCCCCACGGCTTCATAAGCTGTATGCCCTTAGTTTAGAGACAGGTTCTCTACCTGATTCGATGTCGCAGGCCCACATAGTCCTTGTTCAAAAGCCCGGAAAAGATCCCTCCTATTGTTCAGCATACCGCCCTATATCCCTCCTTAATTATGATTTAAAAATACTGACGAAAGTGCTGGCCACCAGGCTGATGGGGATCCTCCCGTTTTTGGTTGACATAGATCAAACTGGTTTTATGCCAGGAAAATCGACTGATGTTAATATCCGTAGAGTTTTCACTCATCAACAAGTCCCTTCTACGGACCAGGACACCAGGGTTCTTGTGGCCCTGGATCTTGAGAAGGCATTTGACTCGGTGTCCTGGACCTACATGGAGGAGGTACTCAAGTTATATGGTTTTGGTCCCATTTTTAGGGAATGGATCCGGCTATTATACCAGAAACCGGCAGCGCAGATTAAATTGGGGGGTAGGCTGTCTTCCTCATTCCCGGTGGAGCAGGGCACCCGACAGGGTTGTCCTTTATCCCCAGCCCTTTTTTCCTTGATTGTTGAGCCCTTAGCGGCTGCGCTGAGGTCCTCAGGCGCTGTTCGGGGGGTGCGGGTGGGGTCCTTGGAGGAAAAGATTGCACTCTATGCCGACGATATCCTCTTCCTCCGGGACCCTGGGCCGTCCCTTCGGGCGGCGCTGGAGCTCCTATAGAGAGTTGCTGCTATGTCGGGCCTTAAGGTCAATTGGGACAAGTCCCAGATCCTACCGGTGGACCCGGGGCTAGGAGGCTGGCAGACTCCTCGCTCCCGCTACAATGGGCCGAAAACATTAAATACCTTGGCATTATCATTTCTCCCAGAATACAGGACTTCTGTAAATTAAATCTTCTTCCTATCCTGCAAACTACGCACAATAGGCTGAAAGTATGAGCCAGTCTTCCCCTTTCGCTGATAGGTCGAATTAATTTAATAAAAATGAAACTGCTCTCCCCTCTTCTGAACGTAATGCGCCATTCTCTGATATGGATACCCAAGATCCATTTTCGACGCTTAAATTCTCACATAACTAGTTTTTTGTGGGGCACTGCACCTCCCCGTTTCCGCTTGTCCATACTACAAAGACCTTGAACACAGGGGGGCCTGGCATGTCCTGATTTTTTCCTTTACTTTATCACGGCGATGCTGGCACATGCCCACAGCTGGTTTGCCTCGGACGCCACCAATGCAGCAGTTGCCTTGGAGGCCTCCATCGTGGGATCATTCGAAGCACCGTGGAACGTTTTGTTCAGGGGTCCTAGAGCTCCGCACCCTCTCACTACTTGGATGAAGACGGTGCTGAGGGCATGGTCTGTGGTGGTTGGCCGCCGGTCGGCTGGGCCACGGACTTACTCTCCTAATACCCCATTGTGGCTCAATCCCTCCCTACCTGAATTCTACTCTTTCCCAGACCCGATCGCGTGGGCGTTGAAGGACGTTCGGTATATCCATCAAATCTGCAAGAATAGTGCGTTACTGACACTTGACCAGCTGAAATCTAGATTTGATTTAACCAATACACATTTTTTCCGGTTCCTGCAGCTTCGTCATGCATACAAGACTCAGTTCGGTGACTCTCCTGTAGCCCTATACCAGTCTAAACATGGAACTGCTCCTGCATCAGGAGACGTTGCCTAAACATCTATCCACGATTTACAAGGCTCTGCATCCCTCTGTTCATAGTGGATTGGAAAAACTTCGAGACTTTTGGGTGGCGGAGCTACAGGAGCTGGATGGGGAAGACTGGGAGGACATATGGGACTCCCGCTTCAGATATTTGGTCTCTTCTAGGCTTCATAAAATATACCCTGACTCCACGCCACAGTGCTGGCGTTGTCGGGCGGATTCGGCGGGGTACATCCACATGATATGGTTCTGCCCTGAGGTGCAACACTACTGGTCACTGGCCGTCTCCTTTATTACTAAACTAACCACGATTCCTATACCTCAGACAATTGAGATTTGCCTGCTTGGTTTGGTAGACGCGGTGGTCCCCTCGAGGGCGGTTCGCACATTACTGAGTTTGTTATTTTTTTTATGCCAGGAAACTGATTGTACTCCGGTGGAGGGCTCCCTCAGTGGCCCTCACCCTGAGTGCATGGAAGTCATTAGTTAACCTTGCAATACCCTTTTATAGGTAAGTATATTCTAGCCGGGGATGCCCTCAAAAGTTTCAAAGGGTTTGGAACATCTGGTTGGAGTCTGAAACAACAACTGTGGAACAGGAGAGCCCTGTGGGATTGTCAGCCCAATCTAGCTCATAGATGACTCCCTTAATGGTGTCGTCTGGAGGACACCTGAGCCGCCTGACTGCCGGTAGACACCCGCTGATGAACTTTTGATTTGGTAGTCTACATACAGTAAATTACTAAACCTATGTCGAACACTGTATAAGGTGTTTCTCCTGTCAACTTTAGCAGCAAGCTACGGGGTTTGTTTCTCGCTGTTTTTAGGGTTAGGTTGTAATGCCTTACCTAGTGTTTTCTTGTTTTAAGTTAAAGCGGGAGTCCACCGTTTTTTTTTTTTAAAGCCAGCAGCTACAAATACTGCAGCTGCTGACTTTTAAAATAATGACACTTACCCGCCCAGCGCGCCCACGATGTCGGCATCCGAAGCCGATCTCTCGATTGTCTCTCGGGTGCTGCCGCCGCCTTGCGGCTTCATTTCCCGGTTCCCTACTGCGCATGCACGAGTCGCGCTGCGCAATAAGGATGGTCCCCGCTGTCTCTGGGATCCGTGTGTTTCCCAGCAGACAGCGGGGGACCTTCGGAAAGGGGCGTAGATTCTGCGTAAAGGGGCGTAGCTTCTGCAGATATCTATGCGGGAAGTAGGTGCAGATACCTGTTCTGTACAGGTACCTGCACCCCCCTCCCCCCTGAAAGGTGCCAATTGTAGTGCCGGAGGGGGGGAGGGTTCCAATGAGTGGAAGCTCCACTTTAGGGTGGAGCTCCGCTTTAAGTGAGCCCGGGAATGCCCAAACGGCTCTGTTTTGTAAACCTTTATTTTTTGGGGAAAATAATAAAAAGAATTTATAAAAAAAAAAAAAAAAAAAAAAAAAGAACAGAAACCAACACCACCTTGCAGCCAAAACAAGGATCTGAGGATGCAAGCACATCAACTTTGTAAAATTTGGTAAAAGTGTGCACAGGCGACCAGGTAGTCCCCTTGAAAACCTGAGAGACAGACGCCTAAAGTGTTGGAACACCCAGGCACTAATCGTCCTAGTAGATTGTTCTCTAATGGAAGAGCCCGCTCTTTAAAGACATACGCCTTAGGTAAGGAAAAACCTTAGCAGACTTGTGCTTACCAAAGGGCACAACCACTTCAATGGCAGACCCAGACTCAGCCACAACTCAGGCTGAGAAACCTCAGAGTAAAAGGGCAACATTGGGGGATGCTTTTTACTAGGAGAAAAGGAAAATGGTCTCTATAGTGCGGCTACAAGAAAATGACTGCCATCCCTTAGCCTGGCTCTCGCATCATGGGAGGGAAGGGGAGGAGAGGAGGGGGCATCTACTTACTGATCCAAATGAGCTTGAAGGTAAGGCTCCCTAGACAGATCCTCTTCTCCACCAAATTTGCAGGCTGTGGACCAGGGTAACATTGTGATATGAACTGTAGGTGACCAGTCATATGTGTCCCCACGAGACACTTAACTTGGCGACTGCCCTGGTCTGGAATGGTGCTTTTGCTTCTGACCTGGCACGTAGCTAAAGGTCTGTGTATACTCCTTAGCCAGATTGGGGTGATTACGGTATCTAGATTATCCAGCCTGCCACGTAGCCTGGCTCTGTTAATTGAAGATCAAGGAGAGAAAAAAAAAAAAAAAGACTACAGAATCAAAGGTTCCAGTAGGGAACTAGGTCTTTACTACTTACACTAGGCAGAAAACTCTGGCTTGCCCATAGCAGAGAGAAGGCTTTATACCAGCTAGGACTGCCCAAAGGCAATGCTTTGTTCTTTTCTACTTAGTGTGCTACTCCTGTAGGTGGCGCTATTAAACCCTATGGACAAAGAATAGCAGAGCTGTGTTCTTCAATGAACGCAAGAGAAATTATTAATATTACTATGTATCCCCACATATTCACTGTCAAAACAAATCATAAAATACTGTCATTTGTAGCCTGTAAATAAAATGAATTTAAGTATTTGGAAACACTGATCACAGATTGATTTCTTTAAAGGAAAGACCACTCAGCTGATAGATGGCTGACTTAACATGTACATTACAGAGAATGTTGCCAGCTAAAAGATACCTATAAGCATAAAAGTGAAAGCTGCTTCAAGTACATTAATGAGCCATGCATGTTCACTGCTATTTGTATGGCGTAATGTGAAGTTAAAATGAGCAATTGTCAATGCATAAAGGTCAACACACTGCACTATTTTGTAACTGATTTGGCTCTGGTTCTTTGTACATTATGCCTCTCAAGCAGATGATGAAGCAGAACTGAAAGTCATCAATCATCACTATACGTCTTACAAAAAGCTATTACTATTACTCAGTGCTGTTGGCACTGAGGGTATAAAAAGGGTGAAGCCAGCATGACACATTTACTAAGCACAGCTGAAGTAACCTTAAGCCATTAAGCGACATCTTACAGCTCATTAAACTGTCAGGTGTTCTTTGGTCAATAGATACAAACATCTAGCACACAAAGTAGTGGACTATAATGAAAAAAAAAAAAACAAACAAAAAAAAAACACAAAATTGTACAACCCCAAATTGATATAAATTATTATTATTTTTTTTTTGTATGATATGGGTTAAACTGGGGTCGCCATAACGTTAGTGCTAAAGTGACGCTCGTTTTAGTGGTGCTAATAGCCCCCCTTATAATTACCTGAGGTCCATCTAGATCTAGCAATATTGTAGGAGTGTCTCTCCGCTGCTCGGGACTCCCCTCCTCATTGGCTGAGACAGCAGCATGGTGAAATAGCTCCCGCTGCTGTCAAAGTCAGTTAGCCAATGAGGAGATAAAGGGGGTGGGGCTGGGCTGAGGCTCCATGTCTGAATGGACACGAAGAGCTGTGGCTCAGGTGCCCCCCTTGCAGGAGCAGCAGGTAGGGACCAGGAGCACCAAAGAGAGAGCCCGAGAAGAGGAGGAACTGGGCTGCTCTGTGCAAAACCACTGCACAGAGCATATCATTATAACATGTTTGTTATTTTTAATTAAATAAAAACAAGATTTTAGTATTACTTTAATGATGTTAAGATTACATATTTACTTATTATTGAAAGCATTCCAGCTTTATAGAGAATACCTCAATATGCACAAAGATACACACTCATATAGTACTAGTAAATTTGTATAACCAAGTATACTCATACTGCTCTTGAAGGCCAGGGATATATCGCAAGAAAATGTCCCAGTATACATTAAAAATCAGGTCACAAAGACAAAACGCAAAAGTGATTGCCTGTGAGGTGAATTCTCTGGATTGCGAGAATCTTTTAAGATCCCAAACCATATGGGGTACATTAGGTTGTTTTAGACCTAGTGTAAGATCCAATTACAATCTTAGGCCTCACACACAAAGATGTTTTCAGGCATGAAGTGTGCATGCGTGACAGTGTCCTAATCAGGAAAATACAGCATGCATATGGGTAAATGTCTATGCACAGAAGTAGAGAGGAATACAGCCATTTACTGCTATATTGCTCCAACTGTGGCTACTCAGAAATGGAAAAAAAAGTATTTTAAAGCCTCATGCATACAAGCGTTTTTAGGAGCGTTGGCAGGGTTTTTTTTTTGCAGCTTAAAAACGCCTCTCCGTGTTATTATATAGCCTCATGCACACACAAGCTTTTAGGAGCTGTAAGTGGCATAGGCAGTTTTAAGCTCCAAAAAAACCCCACCTGCTAAATGCGGCTTAGCACTGGATACAGCCGCTTTAAGCCTCATCAAGCGTTTCTCATGCCTCTATTCAAATACAATGGTTCCCTATGGGAGCCCATTGATTTGAATAGAGGTCGCACCAGAAGTCAGATCATGATGATCCGATTTGTGGCGCGGCTTATGTGCTGAGGATCTTGAAGGGAAACCCTTCGCCAAAATAAAAAATAAAAACCGGCATGGGTTTCCCCCCCCCCCCAATATGATGCCAGAACCTTCGGTCGGGTATCAATTTTTTAGGGGAACCCCCACGCCAAAATAAAAAAAACAAAGACTTGGGCCAGCCCAGACCCTTATCTGAGCAGGCAGCCTGGCAGGTCAGGAAAGCAGGGGATGGGGGGGCGGCGAGTTTGTCCCCATGTTGATGGGGACAAGGGCCTCTTCCCAAGAACCCTGGCTGGTGCTTGTTATGCCGCGTACACACGACCAGACTTAGGTCCGACAGAATTTTGACGGAGTTCTGACAGAGTTCTGACGGACTTTCCGAATGAACGGACTTGGCCACACACAATCACACCAAAGTCCGACGGATTCGAACGTGATGACGTATGACTGGACTAGAATAAGGAAGTTCATAGCCAGTAGCCAATAGCTGCCCTAGCGTCGGTTTTAGTCCGTCAGACTAGCGCACACACACGAGCGGATTTCTCGGTAGGAACTGGGTCCGGCAGAGTTCTGTCGGAAAAATTTTAAACATGTTCCATTTCTAAAGTCTGTCAGACTTTTGAAAATCAAAAGTCTGCTGCAGCCCACACACGATCGAATAGTCTGCCGGAATTGTTTCCCGTCAGACCTTTGATGTTGAAAAGTCCGCTCGTGTGTATGCGGCATAAGGGTTTGCGGGTGGGGGGTTTATCAGAATCTGGAAGCCCCCAGATCCCAGCCCCCGCACCCTATGTGAATGAGTATGGGGTATATTGTACCTCTACCCATTCACCCAAAAAAGTGTGTCAAAAATATTTTTTTCCTCAGTTTAGGTCGATATGTATTCTTCTACATATTTTTGGTGAAAAGAAAATGCAATAAGTGTTTATTGATTGGTTTGTGCAAAAGATATAGCGTGTACAAAATAGGGGACAGTTTTTTGCCATTTTTATTATATATATATATATATATATATATATATATATATATATATTTTTTAACTAGTAATCGGGACTCCGACATTATGGCGTTCACGTCTGACAATTTTGACACATTTTTGGAACCATTGGCATTTTTACAGCGATCAGTGCTATAAAAATGTATTGATTGCTGTAAAAATTTCACTGGCAGTGAAGGGATTAACCACTAGGGGGCGATCAAGGGGTAATGTGTTTTCCTTATTGTGTGTTCTAACTGAAAGGAGGAGGGGACTGTGTAGGGGAGATGACAGATCACTGTTCTTACTCTGTATGAACAGACAATCTTGTCTGTTCTCCCCTCAAAGAACCGGGATCTCCGTGTGCCTCAAGCGATCACATCGGATTCGTGGCCGAGCAGTGGGGCGTGCGCCTCCGGCGCCCCTAGTGACCAAATATAAAAGCGACGCAGCATGACAGTGATTTATGCAGCCGAGCCATGTTGTCAAAGTACAACTGCAGCGGCTGATTGGCAAGCGGTTAAGAGCTTTTTCCTGGCATTGGTAGTGGCTTTGCAGATCGTTTTTTTCTTATGCACAAGGCCCTAATGCTAGGTATGTTTTATGTCTGAAAACATCAGACATGCACCTGTGAATTTGGAGGCTGACAAACATAACACAGATATCAGATACAGCAGTGGTCATCAACCCTGTCCTCAAGGCCCACTAACAGGCCAGGTTTTATGTATTACATTGGGGAGATGCAGACTAGAATACTGCAATCACTGAGCAGCAAATGATATCACCTGTGATGTATTTCAGTTATAACCTGGCCTGTTAGTGGGTCCTGAGGACAGGGTTGATGACAACTGAGATACAGAATAGTGACAAGTAAAGCAGAACTATAAAGTTAACATTTGTATGTTTTTACAGCCACTTTATAATTATTTCAGTTGTTCCCTTACACAAGAACAAAAAATAAATAAATCAGCACTGGGAAAAAACCAAAACAAAACAAAAACAAAACCCTGAGCTCTTGCAGCAGGAATAACACTCTGTGGACTGTACTCACTCTAACAAAAAAGTCTCTTATTCCTTATTACAAAAATCATTCACCAACTTCAGAAATTTCTATATGAGAAATGATAATGCTGTAAAGGCCACTGAGAAAGAGACCAAGTTGACTTAAAAGTTAATAACATTCAATGAACAGTCTTGGTTACTTGTACCTTTCTATAATGAGGTACAGGGTCCTGCTCATTAAGGCTTATAGAAAATCAGTTCGTGTTCATGACAGCCGTATCTCTGTCTGACCATAGACAAAAGTGTGAAGTGTGATTAGCATTGAATTCATTAAAGTCAGAGAATGTGACTTGTAACTATTCACAATTTTTGTGCAGTTAAATGTCCAAATAGATTGTGGAGATGGTGAATGACTGCATAAGAGTAAAACCATACCTTATATATTATCTTTATAACCAACCCCAACACAAAGCTCAGTAAAAATAAGATTTATAGAATTAAAGCAGAAGTAAACATCCTTTACTGACTTACCTATAGATGAGCCTATATGGCTTACCTATAGATAGATATTTACGTTACATGCAGCCAGTGAAATCACTGGTGCATGCGCTCTGAAGGAACGCCCACCTGAGCCGTTCCTTCAGAATCCTGTGCTTTGACCGGCAGCTCTCGCAAACATGCACGGGAGTGACGCCATGCGGCTCTGGCCAGTCAAAGAGCAAGAGCCTGCGAACCCGGAAGCAAGATGGGAGACCCTGCAGTGCTGACATTGCGGCGCTGGTACAGCATTGTTTAAAGATAAGTTTCACATAATGCGCTAGTACGTCCAGCGGTATACAACAGATTTTAATGTGATTTTGCATTAGAGCTCTCAACACCACCCTATGCTGGAACTAGTCAATACTAGGTGCAATGTACTTAGCTACTGAAAACTGACAATTTAAAGTGGACCTTTCAGTAACTTTGCAAGTCTGCATGGATTCATTACTGACGCACATATAAAGTATATTTCTGGTCATATCCATCAAGTACAAATCCAAGCACGGCTGCTTTTATTTTTATTATAATATGTTGTGTTTTCTTACTCTTTTAGCAGTTTCCAAGCTCCACAGATTCTGTTTCCAAAACAGAGTTTGGTAGTTTCTCAATGCACATATTTGCAAGTTAGTATGTCATCTTTAAAAATTAGGATGGACTTACTAATAAAAAAGTATTTCCTGGAGTACAATACAGGACACAGGCTTCTTTAAATCATCACAGCTAGATTATATCCAGCTACTAGAGATGGGCTGAACCCCCCCACCCCCGGTTCGTGGCAGAACTCTCAAACGTCACAAATGTTTGGACCCTATTGAGGTCTATGGGACCCTAATTCGAAAAATCAACAGTGCCCATTTTGAAAGCTTATATGCAAGTTATTGGTCATAAAAAGGTTATGGGGGCCCAGGTACTGCCCTGAGGACATGTACCAATGCAATTTTTTTTTAAAAGATAATTTTTAAAGGAGCAGGGATTTTAATGAAGCTTAAAGTGAAACAATAAAAATGAATAAACTTTGTATATTGTTCCTGGGGATCCCCTTAGTCAGCCGGTAAAGTGACATATCTGTACCTTGTATAGAACCTGCTACAGCAAAACTGAATTTTTTTTTTTAAAATGACATTTAAATTACTGGCAATACAACACCATACAAAAATGTAAATAATTGGCATCAGTTGGCACCACCCCTTGTGACGTACCAACCAATGCATGGTGGGTCGGTGATATCACAGGGGCCAATGCCACCAGGTGACATCACCAGGTGTCCCCGCCCCTTACCTATTTAAGAACTGTCAAACGGCAGAGCAGGCACTCAGTGGTTCTTTTTTCAGGTGTGGCAGTGTGATGGGCATTGTGATTGACTTGGATCTACATCAGGAGACATTGTTGTTGTTTTTTTTTAATAAAGGAATTGTCAAACTGCCTCCTTACCCTTTTTTGGTGAATGGGTAGGAGTACAATGTACCCCATACATATTTACACGGGGGGGGGGGGGGATAGATCTAAAGGGCCTTCTTGTTAAAAGAGGGTTCCAGATTCTGATAAGCCCTCTGCTCGAACACATGGGGATAAGGTGCTTTGGGGTGGGGGCCAGAGCCCCTTTGCCCCAAATATTTTTTTTTTTTGTGACAGCCATCACTGTGTAAAAAGGAAACCTGTAGTTCTGGGATCCAACAAGGAGACAGAAGGTCTTCTGCCCACAGGACAGGGTGAGTGTGCCAGAGCAGCAAGGAGCTACCAGAGAGAGAGCATTAAAAGAGACATTCTAAGCTTGAGAACTGAGCTGCAGCACTGCAAAAGGAAGCTTAAAGACATTTGTCTTTTGTGTTTGCACAATCATTTGTTTTTTGTGAAACTTTAACTTTTTTTTTCTTTTTTTAAGTGGGCCGACAACCCCCGAAACAGGATTTCCTAGATGGACTCAAGCACTGCACTTGAATGAAACCATCTAGAATATTGCCAAATCAGGATATTCAACATACATATTACAGAACATAAATCTAAAAATGAAGAACCAAGTAGTCCACAAACTAATTAGCACCTCCCTTTCAGGATTATTGTGCATGAGAGGAAGTGGAATCTTGGTACCCATGGACAATCGTGAACTTATAATATATTTGATTACACAAATAGTAAAACATGTTTTTACTAACCATTGTTCTTTTCTAGAAGACGCCGTTTATTTTTTTGTCTCTCTTCTTTCTCTCTTTCTGCCATTTCCTTTGCTAACCTGACTCTTTTCAACTTCTCTTCTGCCTCTTTGCGTCTATTATTCTCCTTTGTTGCTTGCTATAAAAAAAAAAAAAAAAAAAACATGAAAATTAATATGTATTAACAGTCTGATTTTAAATACAATTTCATATTTGTTTATCATCAATCCATATACAAATGAAGAATTAGAAAGACTGTACTTTTTTCCTGTTATACAGGTTTTGCACATAAAAGTTTTGCACTTAAAAGTCCCAAAGTCAATGGGAGCTCTTTCTCCTGAAATGTTAGTCTTCCGCAGCTTAAAGCGGGAGTCCGCCGGGACTCCGCGTTTTTTTTTTTTTTAAAAGCCAGAAGCTACAAATACTGCAGCTGCTGACTTAAAATAGTGACACTTACCTGTCCAGCGCGCCCGCGATGTCGGCACCCGAAGCCGATCTCTAGATTGTCTTGTCGGGTGCTGCCGCAGCCATCTTGGGTATGGGAATCAGGAAATGGAGCCTTTCGGCTTCATTTCCTGGTTCCCTACTGCGCATGCGCGAATTGCGCTGCACAATAAGGATGGTCCCCGCTGCCTCTGGGATCTGTGTGTTTCCCAGCAGGCAGCGGGGCACTTGCGGAAAGGGGCGGGCACTTGCGGAAAGGGGCGTAATCTACGCCCCTTTCCACAGAGAGCTATCCCGGAAGTGGGTGCAGAATACCTGTACTGTACAGGTATCTGCACCCCCCTCCCCCCTGAAAGGTGCCAATTGTGGCGCCGGAGGGGGGGAGGGTTCCGATGAGCGGAGGTCCACTTTAGGGCGGACCTCCGCTTTAATAAATAAAAATAAAATTACTGTTTATAATAGTATACATTTTTTTTATATACAGATAGAGAAACCGATTTTTTTTTTTTTTTACATAAATATAGATAAATGTACAGGACAGTACAATAGCCATTAACAGTATGCTACCGGTATTAACAAAACTATAATATCTATTGACAGTATGTGGCTTAAACAATGCAAAGGTATATGCATCAGTCTAGTCATAAAAACTGAAACCTAGAACTTGAAATAAAAATATTAGAATACAAGTTAACATTTAAAAAAAAAAAGTAATTCTAAAGAAAACCAGTTAGCAAGGTATTGTATACATCACTAAAAACATTACATTTAGGATGCTTGTATAGAAAACACCAGAACATATGGCTGTATAATTACTAGAAATAACGTGAACTGGTAATTCTGTACAAGAAAGAAGAAAACCCAATAAATATCAGGCAAACTATCTTTCATCAAGGAAAACATGAATAAACCATTCTGAAAGCATCAATTTAGTATGACTCCCTCTGTAGCAGCATAGGGTCATGATCTTTACTGCTGGGTAGCTTCTCAACATGATCACTAACCATGATCCTTCAATTGTAAATCTTGTGGTTCAACTTGGCAAAAAGGAACAGATAGAAGCTTGGTAGTAACTGGAAGTTCATACCCTTAGGGCTCTTTCACATAGCTCTGTAGCAAAATCGTAGTAAAAACGCATATGCACTTTTACCACAATTTTGCTGTGTTTCAGATTTGTTTCCTGTGCATTTCTGGGTTGCCTGCACCTGTGAAGAATGGACATGACTCAAAAACGCACTAAAAACTCAAATCACAGTTTGTTTTTAAATCAACTTCCATTAATTTCAATAGGAAGCTGCATTTTTAGTGTAGTATTCAAAAAACGCATCAAAGATGCAGCACGTATAGCTTTTCAAAACATACTGCACCTGTAATGCAGTGGTGTGAAGAGTCCCATAGGATTTAAAGGGGAACCCTTTCTTTTACTTTCAAGGTAAATCGCATGAAAAGCACATGAGTGTGAACGGGCCCTTAATGATGGTTGCTACTACTAACAGGATATATTCATTGGTACCATAACTTTACCAATATACTGGACCTTTCAGTCATCCATCTATTGAAGTTGTAGGACATCTGCTACAATTGGAGCAGATGGGCAGAAAGGGTAGGCATAGTCAGGCAGTGATGGGTGCCTGCCTAAGCTCCATCTTTTCTATTAACAATACCCCCCCCGCAGAACATAATTGTGGGAGAGATGGTAGGTAATCAGGAGAGGGAGATTTCAAGGAAAGCGGGAGCCAACAGCACAAGGGACACATTGGATTAATAGTAAAGAATGACCCTTGTGCTATTTTTTATTTTTTTTTTCATTTTGATCAAACTTTGGCTTTAATTAAAAAAAAATATATAATAATAATGCTCTGCACAGCTACAATGTGCATTACAGATAGGAAGAGGTGAGCATATGGTGACCAGTTTTCCTTCCATCACATAGCTCTCTGTTGTGCTAAACAGAGAGGACTCCATGGGGTACTGCAGACTGCATACCCTGGCCCGTATTCTTTAAAAGTCATTCGGTAATTTAATAATACATCATTGTAATCTACACTTGTCATGCAGACTGCTGGTATATACAACACTCAATGAAATCTAACTTCCTGATTGCATACTTTGCTCACTTCCATTCTCAGAAACCTGCACTGAATTACAAGCCCCATTGAGGCATGTCCTGCAATAGGATATTCATTTTTTTGTTCACTTCTAAAAAGATACAAATGACAAAGCTTTTCTCAATGCCCCACTGAAATTTAGGCAGGTGGTCATAATGTAGCCTGCCACCCTTCTAATCATTGAGAAATCAGTTTGAGAAAGGGCACAGTGAAGCAAAAAGCAATTTCAGTATATACAACCATACATTTTCAGGAAAGATTGCAAAAAATCATGCTGCCTACAGTTTACTTAGAAGTGAGTGTCATCTTCTCAGCAAAACAGACATAAATATATATATATATAACATTATTTTAAAGGATTGTCTCAGTAAAGAAACCTATAGGCTATGCTTCCTGTCAGTCACCCACAATTAGAGGTTTAGCGAAAACAAGTGCCACGTATACACGACCGGACTTTCCGGCAGAAAAGGTCCAACAGTCTTCCAAACGAACGGACTTGCCCACACACGGAAGTCCGTCGGTTTTGAACGTGATGACGTACGACGGGACTAGAAAAGGAAGTTCAATAACCAGTAGCCAATAGCTGCCCTTGCTTCGTACTTGGTTAGTCGGAACTGCATACAGATGAATGGTTTTCCCGATAGGAATTGAGTCCGTCAGACAGATTTAAAACATGTTCTATTTCTAGGTCCGTCTGAATTTTTTAAAGAAAAACGATCAGATCATACCACACACAATCGGACTATCGGACCTATTCTGCCGGAAAGTCTGGTCATGTGTACACGACATAAGACACATTTGTTGATGTCTTCCTAATACAAACAGTCCAATATTAATTATTACACAAAAAATTAAAATATTAAGCTGTAATATTATACTTTTTTTTTTTTCAAATGAAACAAGCAATCAAATTAATTATTGTTGAAAGTGATGGAAACTAAAGTCTAAGGAAATTAGCAAGCAACAGTTGATAATGTAGTCATTAAATCAGCATGTAGCTTATGGGATCAGATTTCATGCTTCTTTTGCTGTAGCTGCTCTGTGAGATAACAGAGGAGCATGAGGAAGACAATTTTAATTTGCATAATTAAAAAATAAAAATAGGCATTGGCTACAGTTGTATAATTAAAATATACTGTAGAGGAGAGACACAGAGCCATTTGTCAACACGTGTTAAGGCCTTTGCAAGCATGTAAGACAGTTTTGCAGAAGTGGAGAGCCCACGATCTAATGGAGATCACTGTTTCTAGCTTGCAGCTGGACTATCTGACACTCATTGAACATTAACACATACACACCTATTTAATCAATCTTAAAGGGTTTAACAATCCCAATTTTCCTATAGCATGCAAACATGTGGAGCCAGAGTCACAAGCTAGATTTCCATTTAAACATCATTCACAGAGTTTAATCTGGTTAGTTTTCACTAAAGCCCCATACACGCTATTAGATTTTCTGCTGATTTTTTCCTTCAGATTTACCAAAACCATGTAACCATGCAAGGGCCTGCCTGATTGCAAAATTGATACAAATTGAAACTCCTAAGGTTAGACCTCATATTATATAGTTTTGGTAAATCTGAAGGAAAAAAAAAAAAAATCAGCAGAAAATCTTATAGTGGGTATGGGGCTTTACACTTCTCATTAGAGAAATTCTTGGAATATTTTCTGAGCACCTTAGGCCCTGTTCACATCTGAGCAATGCAAAATCATGGGATTCTGCCCACAACCCCAGATCACACTGAAATTGCAGCAAAACATGCAATGTGTTTAGGGTCTATTATTTTATTTTTTTTATTATTTCTCTTTATTGAAAATTTTCCTTGGCAGTACAGAACAGGGCCTTTGGGGCAAACCTCGGCCAACCGATGCACAGTCATGTGCATAACATAGTACTACTAACAAATTATCATCTAAAAGATACATATAGGATTTTGATATGAGAGGTTCGACCAGGCCTTCAGTTTACACCAATGCAGCACTATAAGTTAAGATTGCTAAAGTCCTGGGTATTGGAAGAGATATTGATTCCTAGATATTTAATGGTACTTGTCCATTGTAGAGGTGAAGCAGGATCACTCAGCTTCTTTGACCCGGGATCTATGGGCAGAATAAGTGATTTTCTCCAGTTGGTTCAGAGGCCAGAAAGAGTCACAAAGCGGTCCAGAAGCTGGAGCGCCCCGGAAAGAGAGGGACCAGGGTCCCGGATGAAGAGGATTAAATCATCCATCCACAATGTTAGTTTCTCGGCCACCAAACCAACCTGTATTCCAGACACCACGCTCGATCTCTGTAAGGCCTCAGCCAAAGGCTCCAGGGTCTATTAATTCTTAACGGCACAGTAAACATGGTTAGCCGACACGCCTTTTGCCATGCTCCGCTCCATGCCTGAAAAGGTAAGGGAGCTTTTTTGTTGCGCATAGTGCAACCTATTCAAGTGAATGGCCTAAAACACGCTAAACTTACGCAAAGAGATGCAAGCAGAAAGACTCAGATAGCAATGAACTAAAATCTGTCACATAATATAGTCAATCTACAAGTGGTTCTAAAGTCTTTAACCACTTCCTGAGCTATAGCTGAATGACAGCTACAGCGTGGGCTGCTGGGAGGATTCCGAAATGCGGGGCATGCTCTGTGATCGCAGAGTCTATGAGACTCGGCTGATCACAGATCAGAGTAAGGGGCCGATCCCTGCCCCTTACCACATGATCAGCTGTCAGCCAATGACAGCTGATCACGTGATTTAAACAGAAGATGGGTAATATTTTTTCCCCCCTCGCGCTGATAACGTGAGGGGAAAAACAAGAGGCAATCGCTGGCTTCTGTCAGAGGGACATCGGTCCAAAGAGCCACCACTGCTTTATCTGTGCCCACCAGTGCCACCTATCAGTACCCACCAGTGCCGCCTATCAGTGCTGCCCATAAGTGCCATCTATCAGTGCCATCTCTCAGTGCCCATCAGTGCAGCCTCATCAGCACACACCAATGAAGGAGGGAAGTTAACTGTTTTTCAAATTTTAAAACAAACTATGAAACTTTTTAATTTTTTTCAAAATTTTCGTTTTTTTTTTTTTAGCAAAAAATAAACTCAAGAGTGAATAAATACCACCAAATACCACGTATCATCCAAGTCACAAAGCTGTGTGTCAGCAATAGTCCAAATATGTGACTGGGTGTTGTTATTATAAATAAGATGTACTATTCAGTGATGTTATTCATATAAAATAAAAATAAAAAAATATCCTGGATTATGGTCTCACAGAACTCTCACCTTATGGCTATATAATAACTTGCATTAACAAATAATTGATGTTATGCTGATACTTCTGACAGGGTCTTGTTTGGACTGATGTATACTGCAAGTGAAGCCAATAATATTTATCCCTTTTAAATTCCTCCACACGTGTCCTGAAACACTCCGGTATCGCCACAGCATTAATAGGGGAAGAAAGGGAGAAAAAAAAAGCCTCTGCTAGTGCAGTATGTTAAAAAAAAAGGCTTGGATATATTTATTAAGTGCCTTAAGTGGACTCTTACATTGTAACAGTTTAAAAAAAAGCAAAGTGGAAAAACAATATGTATGTGGCATTCTCAGCGCCCTCTCATCTCCTCCTCATGTACATCTCCGGCCACTCCTACAAATAACATAACTGAATAGTATCTCCTATTTATAATAGCAACACCCAGTCAAATATTTGAAGTATTGCTGACACACAGCTTTGTGACTTACAGGATACGTCCTCTTAGCTCTTTATAGACTATTGTGTCAAAACACTCAGACTATCCAAACATTTGATAATATTTATATTTTTTAATCCATTCATTTTTTATCTGCTGATTTATATTTGCTGTCATTCATGTGATTAGACCTATTGCCACCTTTTATCACTATCTGCATATGACACTTTAGTTAACATCCATCATTATATGATATCTCTAGAACTTTACACTATGGTCACTTTTTACTGTTATTTATTTGCACTTCACTTATTGATATTTAGTTGCACTGCGACACTTTATTGATATTTAATTACACTGTGACACTTTACTTATTTGATTATTATTGTTGCTTATTTTCATGAATAACATATTATTGCATAATTGCGCACATTTTTAGAGAATTTATTTCTCTTATTCAAGTGATTTTTTTCACATTGCGCGAAATCACTTTACTTGTACATGTATCAAGAAGTATCTCTTTAACACCCCTTTCACACCAGGGCGTTTTGCAGGCGCTATAGCGTTAGAAATAGCGCCTGCAATCCGCCCTAAAGAAGCTGCACCAGTGTGTGTAGTGTGAAAGCCCCGAGGGCTTTCACACTACAGCGGTGCGCTGGCAGGACGTCAGAAAAAAAGTCCTGCCAGCAGCTTCTTTGGAGCGGTGAAGGAGCGGTGTGTTTACCGCTCCTCCCCTTCGAAATCAATGGGGCAGTGCTGAAATGCGCCGCAAATCCGGCGGTAAAACGCCGCTAAAAATAGCGACGCAAATGGCGGTGTGGTGTGAAAGGGGTCTAAATATTTTACATTGCTCTTTTGGGAATTATTTTTTTATATGGTCTAAAAATCCTTCAACAACAAAATACTGCAAAATATAGATCATAAAAAGGATTTTTTTTAACATGATCTGTGTCTGTATACAAGGAATCCACTTATTACAGATTTCATCTGTGGAGTACATTGGCAAGTCACCGATATCTTCACTTGACCTGCTCAGAATCTCGTAAATGGGAGTCATTACCTACAGCTTTTTATGTACTTATTCATATACTGTATGAATGGCTGTGTTAACATCACACACATTTATTCATATGCAAAGAAGTGGACAACGCAATGGGGAACTGAAGCCTACTTATAAATGACAAAGCCTTCTCCCAGAATGCTAAGGGGTGACAGTGGCTGTGTGCAAATCAAACAGCCATTGACATTTGGGGAGTGCCTAGGCAGTGTGTAGACCGATTAGTGGTCTTTACATAATGGTTAGGGTTTAAATTTTTTTTTAAGCATTCAATTACCATAGATAGCTTTTTTATCTATTCTGACTTGTAGTGGTGCAAGACAACATTAGAGAGCAATTTTGTCAAATGTAAAATTAGCAATTTAGCTACAAAATCTCTGATCATACATACTCTGCATTAGTGCCAGTGAGAAGGCAGCAGTATTTCATATCAGAACTCGAGACACCTGGAAAAACTTGCCAAATGAGATCAAATAGCAAGGAACTAGCAGCGGATAAATGTACCATATACTATCCCAGCATGAATTCATTTTTTCTCAGGTTCCTCTATGTTGCGCTACAAAAAAAGGGGAAAAGGGCGCAAGAGTCTGAAAAAGCAAGAAAGTGTACTAGATTGAATAACTATTTATTGAATACGTATGACAAAAAAAAAAAAGAAACACACAGTAGGAAAGGCACTCACAATGTAATGGCAAGACACAGACAGTATTGGCCCAATGGAGTGTAGATGTGGGAACCCCAGCAGAAGTAATTGGAGGCTGCTGGCTACAACAGCTTATTGTAGCCGCTCACATATAATTGCTTTGCAGAGTTCACTTGAGAGTGATCGTCCCTGGATGTAGAACCAATTAGCTCTGGGGGGCAGCCCCATCTAAAGCAATGGGATGATGCTGGCTCCCACAGCTGCTTGCATATAATTGCTTTGCAGAGATCACCCTTGAGTTATTGGCCCTGGATTCAGACCAGGGGCCAGGGCCAATCACTTACAGGTGATCACTGCAAAGAGGTTACATATGAGCAGCCACAATTAGCTGCGGGGTGGCAGCCTCCCCTTATTTTCAATGGGGTTGCCTCCCAGAGCTAATCTCTGGGACCCCCTGCTGGAGTTCTTGTATCTGCAAGCTGCTGCAGCCAATTCACAAGTGTGACGTTTTTTTTTTTTTTCACTTCAACCCAGCAGGCTGAATAATAATAATAACAAATATATATACAGATCAAAGTACTGAACTAACACAAGAAATGTTAGTATGGCGATCTCCCTCACTGAGCTATTGTGTTCTGACTGTCCCCTGCCAGAACACACTGATCATCACTTGTTTTCCAGCATGCACATTTGAAGGATGCCAGTTTTGAGACTGGCTTCTGTCAGACAGGGAGCTGTACAAACAGTGTGAGTACCCAGCATTAGTCACAGTCCACTGGAATTACTGCTGGTACATCTGTTATCTGAATCATGCATGTATAAGCCATCTGCTAGCATGCAGAGCCTTGCAATGAGCTGGTCTCTATGCTTCAGTGAAGAAGCCATCAGTACTTCTTCCTCAATGCTCTTAGGGTCCACAATCATTGATAGAATGGGTTTTGGGGAGTCCCTCTCCTTTCTCAGGGCAACCACAGTAGTAGCATACTTCTGAGATAAGCACAAATGGCTGCCAGATTAACCCCTGCATAACCAAGGTTAAATGGGGAAAGTAACCACCAACACTAACAGTGGATTAGTAAGATCGGCATCCAATAAACTCAGCATATACTGTATTAAAACTCTAGTTAAGGGAAACTGGGGTTTACAAGCCAATATTATTAATGGCCCAATACACTGATAGGTCAGATCTGGATGGAGATAAGCACAATTAAAAGCAGCATACTTTGATTATAACCACTGAAGCAGAATGATAAACATACGTCAAAATGCTTTATTAACAGCATCAGACAGATTCTGTAATGGAGGTTCAGGTAGTCTTAAGAGGCCATGGAAACCTATACACAAATGACTGAGAGCACGTTCACACTGAGGGCGGTTTTTGAAATTTTGCAAGTTCATCTTAACTCACACAATTTCAAACCAATATTTCAGTCTGGCTTCAGGGCGATTTGAGACATATATGTGGGATCATACACAGATGTATATTGAAATTACCCCAAAGTCACCAAAAGTAGCACAGAAACTACTTTTGGGAATCAGTGCGGTGCCACAAAGTCAGTGTCACAATTTGGACGGTGTCATTGCTGGCAGTAGGCTCCGATTTGTCATGTGATTTGACATGAACATGGGCTAAGCACTTTTTTAGGTGGAGGATTTTGCTCCATTACATCGTCAGTGTCTGTGAGAAAAAAAAAGTGGCAGTAAAGATTGAGTGGATATCTTGGAAAAATGTCACAATATGACCCGTGTGGAGAAAGAAGCACTCTAAAAAAAGATATTTCACATTAGTCAGTTTACAAACCTTCACATAAAAATACTTTTTAACATTTCATTAGACACCTCCAATTATACGTTAAAGGAGTGCTAACCTGGTAAGTAGCCTTTTTGAACCAACTTTTACTTCTAACAAGAGATAACCGTGTGCAACTTGATTAAAAATACCACAGCACTTATTGCTTGAGGAATTTGCATTGATAATGCAAGAGAATCCCTTATACAAAATATCCAGTGTGATGCTTATACACATAAAAATACAGCACAGCAAATCATATAATGCATTCAATAAATGGAGTTGGCCTTTGGGTACTTTATGAATTTTGTTTGTAAAAGGACAAACATATCCGTCAGAATGGGTTAATGTAATTGAAATAAGTAAAAAAAAAAAAAATATTTATTTATCTATCTTAGATTCAAATTCCCATGTCTGAAAACTGTATCTCAGATAGATTAAGGGTTAACAGAAAAGTGTATTTTTTTTTTCTCTTGGCTAAAATGTTGGAAGTATTGATGCATGCTCAACAGGGAACTCTGTAACCCAAGTGTTAGGGAAATAATGAGTTTGCAAAATTTATTGCCAGCTAAGAACCTGCAAGAAATCGTTACTATCATGCAATCACAGTGTTGGATCAATATGCTGCTTTGTGCATGCAAGGGGAAAAAAGTGATACAAATGGGATTAGGTCTATCACAAATTATACCTGAGGAAACAAAAAACAAACTGTTGAAATTGTATGGAATTATACACTGAATTCTGATCCTACAGGTTAAGGAAGTTGTATTAGTATATAAGAATGAAAAATATTACTCATGGCAACTGGAATATTGATAACACAAAAATGAAAGAAAAGATATGGATAGTTTGAGATAAGCACAGATATAGGATGTCTGAGTTACCAGTACCATCTATTTCTACTAGTACAGTACAGGACACAGGTAGTCTTCAAAACATGGGTTATATACTACCTTTGCCAAATAGTTTATGCAGAGGAGACCTGAATAATACACTTGGTAAAGAAAGGCATATGTGTAGGCACATACTATTGTAAGGGGAAAAAAAAAAAAAAAAAACTTAGCGTGTCTATTCATCAGTCATGGTGAAAGTGTTTCCATGACAAGAAGGGGGATTATTAAACTCAACAAATCATTCCAGAAATGTTTTCCTTTATATACAGTAGGATGCAGAATAGGACCAACACAACAATGTGCACCAGATTTAGGGAACACAGGCAGTTCATCGAACAAGGCAATAGTGACTACAGCATACCACACTATTTCTCCATTATAAAAAAAAAAAAAAAAAAAAAATCTAACAGATCTTGCACTTTTTGTTATTGCTGCTATTCCTGCCAATATGTCTAAACAGGAGTAACTCTTAAAATTAACCACTTCAGCCCCGTACCATTTGGCTGGCCAAAGACCGGAGCACTTTTTGCAATTCGGCGCTGCGTTGCTTTAACAGACAATTGCGCGGTCGTGCGATGTGGCTCACAAACAAAATTGACATTCTTTTTTCCCCACAAATAGAGCTTTCTTTTGGTGGCATTTGATCACCTCCGCAGTTTTTATTTTTTGCGCTATAAACAAAAAAAAATAGTGACCATTTTGAAAAAAAAAAACACACCATTTTTTATTTTTTGCTATAATAAATATCCCCAAAAAATATATATATATTTTTTTTTAATCACTTTAGGCCAATACATATTCTTCTACATATTTTTGGTAAAAATAAAAATAAAAAATGAAATAAGCGTATATTGATTGGTTTGCACAAAAGTTATAGCATCTACAAAATAGGGGATAGTTTTATGACATTTTTATTAATATATGTTTTTTTTTTTACTAGTAATGGCGGCAATCCGCAATTTTTATTATGACTGCGACATTATGGCAGACATGTTGGACAATTTTGATAAATTTTTGGGATCAATGGCATTAATGCAGCGATCAGTGCGATTAAAAATGCATTGATTACTGTAAAAACGGCACTGGCAGTAAATGGGTTAACACTAAGGAGCAGTGAAGGGGTTAAAGTGCGTCCTAGGAAGTGTTCTAACTGAAAAGAGATGTGAACTGTGTGGGGAAACTAAAAGATCCTCTGTTCATACTCTGTATGAACAGAGGATCTGTCAGTTCTCCCCTCAGAGAACCGGAAACTGTGTGTTTACACCATGTTCCCCGAGCGATCGCAGGAGCCTGCTGGTGATCGAGACCGACGGGCACTCGCATCGGCTCAGGGGCGAGTGGGGGGCGCACGTGTGCACCCCCTAGTGGCTTGTTCCTGAGCTAGGCTGTGTGCATCGATTGACACACAGAGTGCAGCTTGGCCACACCCCTAGGATTTGATTGACACACACTTTTTATGTAACCCTTGAGATGTCAGGGTAGAGGGAGATGGAGTTGTAAACTCAAGGTTGTTGATGAACCTGACAAACCAGCGTATGATGTCGCTGATATGCAAATGCAGGAGTCTGGCAATTAAGGCCTGTGGTTATGCTTCAGTAGGAGGCAGTTTGGATTGTGTACAGTGTGCCTTTTCAACGACAAAGAAGCTGAACAAATGTTGTGTGCCAAAGTTAGAGCAGATCACTCCGGGAAGCAGAGGAATCAGATTTTGTTGCTTCTCATCCTACCTTCCAAATTGCCAATCTTGGTCTTTTGATCAACTGGCACTTCCAGGGCTATTTTAAGATCAGAAGATAGAAGGCCTAGCATTTCACTGATTTGATGTTTTGTCAATTGTTCTCTTGTAGTCTGGTTTTGCATAACCCATTTAAAAAAGAAGAGATCACTTCTTACATATTCAATTTGTGTGGTTAGCATTGTTGGATTGCCACCCTACGTTGCAATAATGATGGCTGTAGAGCAGGTATAGGCAACCTTTGAGCGATGGAGATCCGCCTAAACATGGGAGAAAGCAAAGATCACCAGGCACAGTGCCTTATTTTTAAGCACCATTTACATTTGGTCATAGCAGGCAGAAAAGAGTGTTTCTGTAAATGTGTGATGCACTTGCGGTGATATTATTACCTCACATGTGGGTAGAAGCTGTGTATTTATCGCACGTGAAAAAACATCCACAAAATGCACAAAAATATGCATGAATGGTATAACTCCAAAAACGCGCTAAAAATACAAAAGGGGTGACAAGGTAGCATTGCTTAAGTGTGAATGGGGCCTTAAAGAGGAAGTAAACCCTAATGGGTTTACTTCCTCTTTCATTCCCTGCAAAGGCAAAGCATAATGGACTACTATGCATCGCATAGTAGCCCATTATGTGTCACTTACCTGACACAGGAGCCAGCGATGTCACCGCTGTCCCCTGTAGTCCGGCGCATCCATCTTTTCGGTGGGGTCTCGCAGCTCCGCCGCTGTCATTCGGCGGAGCCGCGATGACGTCACCCCCGCGCATGCGCACGGGAGCCGACACGTGCGGCAGCTCCATTATTGGAAATGCCGCGCTCAGTGCGCCGCTGTCTACGGCGCATGCGCCGTAGACAGCGGTGCCTGTCTTCGGGCAAATATCTCCTAAACCGAATAGGTTTAGGAGATATTTCTTGGACCTACAGGTAAGCCTTAATCTAGGCTTACCTGTAGGTCAAAGTGGTTTGTAAGGGTTTACAACCACTTTAAGGAAGCTAACCTAGCAATGCATAGCTCAAAGTTTACAGGTCAGTGGTATGCAATGCAGGGTTCACAAGTCAGTGGTACACAGTGCAGAGTTCACAGGTTAGCAGTATGCACTGCAGAGTTCAGATGGTGGTTGCCAACATATATAGCCCAATGCAAATCCTGATATGTTCCCTTTGCTCAGCAGCCAGTACCCCCCCCCCCCCCCTTTCATTTGCTTCTGCAGTAAAATGCTTTGTTCTGGCGCTCTGTTTTCCCTGCAATGTGCCCCTTACATCTGTCCCGAGCACCTGCATGGGACCTAGAAAATGGGCAGGACGGCTGTGAGGGGAGAATTTCAGCTCAGGCAGCTGCTTCTATGTGCAGCTCTGCGAAAAGTTCTGACAGTGGATTGGCACTCTAATAGACGAGTAGATTGCGATTGATGACCCCCGCTCTACAGATTCCTGGGTTGATATTGGAGAGGTGGATGTGAAAAGGCTCAGGTTTCCCTTTCTGTATTGTATGGCTCTTAGGCAGTGAAGCTATAGGAGCCAATGTTATTTCTGAAGGGTGATCTGTGTAATCTTCTGCTTCAAGGTCTGAGGCCTTCTGGGAGTCATTTTGAGCTGTATCACAAATAAAAAGCAAGCTTGTAAATCAGAGTTTTCAGTGTATTATGACCTATTTCAACCATGTTTGTGATCTGTTGTGTTCCTCCTGATATCCCTTTTTAAAACAGCGTGGGTATACCATAGGATACAAGCAAAATTAAGGGTATAACAGCAATATTGATTAGAAACCCGAGACTAGCATTTTGATTTCTAAGTGTGAATGTTTCTTTTTATTGGGGTTTTAGTTTTCAGTCTACCATAAGAAAATAACCAATTTGTTGCTTTGTTTTGTACACAGCCTACAGGCCAAGTTCAGCCTTGGTGATCTGTCAGCCCTGCACTGTCTAAATATATAGACTTGGCAAGAAACATACAAGTGTTATGTATTCCTTACAAACTTCAGTTCTGGAGACATGAGGCTTCAGAATCCAGCAAGCTTACAGTGTTCTACTGAGGGCAGTGGAAATTATTATTGATAAAACTGTATATTGCTTGAAGCATGCTGTAAGAAGCTGTCACACCATCAGACAATATCCTCTTTTTGACACATTAAAACTTGTATCATTTTATCTGTCTAAAAGAGGCTCTGTCGCCTTCATTGATGTGATAATAAACCGTTACTGTCATGACTTTTATTTTATTCCCAAACTCCCTTCATTGCATAGTTTTGAGGCAAAATATTCATATACTATTTAAGAAAAAGGGAGAAGGCCATATTTCCCTCTATAGGTAAAGAAAAATCGGTCTCAAACAAAGGGGTATGTACAAAACACACAGATCTTAAAAAAAAAAAAAAAAAATGTAAAAGTAAAAATAAATATTTTAACTGTACTATAACTCTTCTGTAGAGGTGGTGAAATATTGGGAAACACAACATAATTACCTGATGCAGAAATCTAGTTTCCTGAAGTAAGATCTAAGTAAACCTGTCCATAAAGAGGTATGGGGGTCTGCCATTGCTGATCTAATTTACGAGGCGCTACTTCCAGGCTGTTACACTGATACACTTAGGCAGGCCATAAACAATTCAAATGGTGTATGGGCAGGCTGAATGTACCAAGTTGATTGAGCGTGGGTACAACCAGCATGGCAGGTTTTACCTGCGATTATCGCTTGCAGCTTTTATACCTGCTAGCAATAGACACTTGTCTTTTCCTCAGCCCTCCCTCCATCGGTAGAAGACTATGGCCCGTCAAGAGGGATTTCTGCATCAGCACTGTCTGTGTTGTTGGGGGAATCGATATATACATACAATTATTACACAAAGTAATTATTTCCTCTTCCTTTTTTGAGTAAACATATTTTAGGAATGGACTCTTGCCACTGCTATGAATAGGGTGTTTCAGGTCAAATGAATACATTGCCAAATAGGGTGGAAGTCACCCACTTTTCTAGCAAACTGCCACACCATAATCAATTTATTATTCATCCACATTAATAAGTCTTTAATAAACCAAACTGTCTGTGAAATTAAAATTGCTATATATATATATATATATATATATATATATATATATATATATATATATATATATCTATATATAGATAGATATATCTATAGTTATACACTCTGGCTTTTATTGCTGGAATATAGTGATATTCGACACAGTGTATAGTATACAGCAGTGGTCATTAACCCTGTCCTCAGGACCCACTAACAGGCTAGATTTTAAGTATTACCTTGGGGGAGATGCAGACTAGAATACCACAGTCACTGAGCAGTAAATTATATCCCATGTGATGTATTTCAGTTATCTTGCAAACCTGACCTGTTAGTGGGCCCTGAGGACAGGGTTGATGACCACTGGTATAGAATACAATATACTTCCTTTAGCCCTGAGGGAGACCCCCTTTTGGGGAGAGAGGGGGTGACAGGATTTTTTTTTGACCCTGGGGCTGCAATGTTGGGCAATCTTTCCCCCCCCCCCCTTTAAAAAGGCTTGGGGATGGGGCCTTGCCTCCTATGCATCGGCATCGTGGTTTCATGCCTCGCTCAGTGCGTCATCACATTTGAGCATGGGGTGGATCCCACCCCCCCATCTAGTTAAGGCTGGGACTTGCTTGGTTCCGCAGCAAATTCATATGCTACTGATGAAGCCAAAGCTTGTCGCTATTCCCTGCAGCATTGGGGGGGTTCATGATGTTGGTGGGGACCCGTCCTTCACTGGAGATAAGAGTGGCTCGGGCTGGCCATTCCACAATGGTCATTCACATGAGAGGGATCACAGGCATGCCAACATCCACAGAATCATACACATAAAGTAAGAGATGCTCATTTATATTACAACACTTTTCAGGTCTTTTTTGTAACACATTATATTTCCCCATCATTATGGAGTGCACATAGTTATCAAAGGGTGGGCTTGGACTTGATTTCATTTTGGATACATGCACACACAGCTTTTTTAGTAGCAGTCCTTGTAGTTAGCACACGTCAGTTCACTGCAGCAATCACACACCATATATATCACCTTCATTTAGCCACTGGTAGAGGTTCACCTTATCAACATTTCATTCATCTCACATGGTCTCATTTACATATCCCTGCAGAGCAGTGTGGGTTGTCAAGCACACACAAGATTCACATGGTTGTGGATATGGTCGCATGGTCTTCACGTGACTGCTGTTCCCAGTTTGGATGGGATTCCTCACCTAAGCCCCGGGGGAGATCATCATGCCTATCGCCCGGTCCTCCCTTGGATATAGGTTTGGCATCGCTATTGGACCATTTTGTAAGTTATAGAGCCCCCTTTTTTTTTGACTGATGGTTCTCTTTTTAAAGTGTATCCTTTAACCACTTGGGTACCGCGCTATTGCCGAATGACGGCATTAGCGCGGACCTAGATTTCCAGGACTACGTCTATTGACGTCGTCCTGGTTACGAGCGGCGCGCTCTGTGATCGGCGAGTCCGTGAGACTCGCCTGATCACCGATCCGTGTAAGGGGTCGATCCCGACCCCTTATCACGTGATCAGCTGTCAGCCAATGACAGCTGATCATGTGATAGAACGGAGCCGGTAATCGGCTATTATTCCTCCTCGCGCTGACAGCGCGAGGAGAGAAAAAAAAAGCCGATCACCGGCGGCCGTGATCGGGACATCAGTCCCGATCACGGCCATCAATACATGGGACCACCTGCCACCTGCCTGTGCCCACCTGCCTCCCGCAGTGCCATCCTGAAATTAAATAAAAGCAAAAGTAAGTGCCCCCGTCAGTGCCCCCCGTCAGTGCCCATAGTGCCCACAGTGCCACCCACAGTGCCACCCAATCTGCTCAAAGGTGCTGCACCCCAGTGCCGCCCATCAGTGCCCAGCAGTGCCGCCCATCAGTGCCCAGCAGTGCCACCTATCAGAGCCACCTATCAGTGCCACCTATCAGTGCCCATCAGTCCCATCTATCTGTGGTACCTATCAGTGCCCATCCGTGCCACCCATCCGTGCCACTTATCTGTGCCACCCATCCGTGCCATCTTATCTGTGCCCATCTTTGCCCATCAGTGCCGCCTTATCTGTGCCCATCGGTGCCGCCTTATCTGTGCCTATTAGTGCCGCCTTAACTATGCCTATCAGTGCCCACAAGTGCAGCCTATCAGTGCCCACCAATGCAGCCTATCAGTGCCCACCAATGCAGCCTATCAGTGCCCACCAATGCAGCCTATCAGTGCCCACCAATGCAGCCTATCAGTGCCCACCAATGCAGCCCATCAGTGCCCACCAATGCAGCCTATCAGTGCCGCCTTATCAGCGCACTTCAATGAAGGAGAAAAATGACCCGTTTGCAAAATTTTATAACAAACTATTAAAACATGATTTATTTTTTTATTTTTTTGCATCTTTTTTTGTTTGTTTAGCAAAAAATAAAACTCCGAGCTGTAACTAAATACCACCAAAAGAAAGCTCTATTTGTGGGAAAAAAATGATAGAAATTTCATTTGGGTACAGTGTTGTATGCCCGCGCAATTGTCATTCAAAGTGCATCAGCGCTGAAAGCTGAAAATTGGTCTGGGACTGAGGGGGGTTTAAGTGCCCAGTAAGCAAGTGGTTAATTATAGATATGTTATTGATTTAATTCCAGAGCATTTTACTCCTGATGAGTGGCGTGAGTCATGAAACATGTGTCAAATACACTTTGAACTGATGCCCAGACAAGCTGGCTCACTAAGAGCAATTTCTTATGTTTATTATTAATGGGTGAGTGATCTATGAAATTGTACTGCTAATCATGTTGTAGTTTACTTTTGTATAATAATTGTGTATACAAGTGAACTGTTATTTACAGTATATCATGTCTTTTCCCAAAGATTACTGATACTTTTTAACTTGATTTGGAATTAACCACTTCGCGCCCACCCTATAGCCGAAAGACGGCTACAGAGCGGACGCTAACTACCGGGAGGCCGTCCCTGGACGTCGTCCTGTTTACTCCCTCCTTGCGCGCCGCCGCGGGTGCGCATCAGGGAAGTTCTGTGCTGGCCGTGTCCCCCGGACACAGCCAGTCACAGATCGCTGTAAAGTGCCAATCACAGCGGCCGTTTACAGCGTGATCGGCATGCCCAATGAGAGATGATCTCATATGTAAACATATGAGATCATCTCTCATCGCCGCTCTCCCTCCTCACACAGACAGCGTGTGAAGAGGGAGAGATGAACCACGGTGAGATCTCACAGCGGTTAGTGTAAAAAATAAAGTGCCCATCTGAGCCCACTGCCATCTGCCCCCACTGCCACCTGTCATCAGTGCCACCTGTCCCCAGTGCCACGTATAAGTGCCGTCTGTCATCAGTGCCACATAGTGCTATCTGTCATCAGTGCCATGTGTCATAAGTGCCACATAGTGCCATCTGTCATCAATACCATATCAGTGTCACGTGTCATTAGTGCCAAATGTCATCAGTGCCACGTGCCATCTGTTATCAGTGTCACGTGTCATCAATGCCAGGTATCAGTGCCATCTGTCATCAGTGTCACGTGTCATCAGTGCCACATATTAGTGCCATCTGTCATCAGTGCCACATATTAGGGCCACGTCAGTGTCATCTGTCATCAGTGCCACATATTAGTGCCACCTGTCAGTGTCCCATGTCATCAGTGCCATGTATTAGTGGCATCTGTCATCAGTGCCATGTATTAGTGCCACATATCAGTGCCAGCTGTCATCAGTGCCACGTCTGTATCACGTGTCATTGTCCTGGTGCTCCAGGGCCTTCAAAAGTGTAATAGGTAGTCAACAAGTTAGATGTGTAATTTATGCTCCTAGAACACGTGACGGTGCTCCCTGCATGTTGGGTCTCTCTATGTGGCCAGGCTGTGGAAAAGTCCCACACATGTGGTATCGTAATACTCAGGAGTAGCAGAATTTATTTTGGGGCATTATTTGTAGTATAGTGTATATTTGGAAACTTCTGCGCTCTATGGGAAATAGAAAAGTAACTAATGGAAAAAAGCTGCAATCACTAAATGAGTTGTCTCTCACCACTAAGAAAATGAAATAAAGGATGTGATGCGCTGATTTCCAACCATACAATGATCGCGATAGGCCACAGGTATGCGATTATCAAATAAAGTGCAACTGTGCATAAATTAATCAAGTGATGCTTCTGTGCATATATAACAGTAATAACTAGTGCATAAAACCATAAGGTGACTCTATGTGCAAACAAACGCAGATTTGTCATATAGACCAAAATACATATATGAAGTGTGTAAACTTAATTACAAAATGTATATAGTGAAGCAAAGACAAATTCTGGGTATACGTTAAAGTGATAACTGGTGCAAAGACCATAAAGTGACTGTATGTGCAAAAAAACGTAAGTTTGTCATACAAACCAAAAAATTTAAAAAGTGAATGCTACTTATCAAAAAGTGTATAAAATGGAGCACAAACAGGTAAAGAAAAAAATAAAATATTCAATTCAAGTGGCCGGCGTGATTGAAGGTAAATGTCCCATACACAGTCAGATCATGCAATCCGGTGAATACACTAAGTAAAATGTGCAGCGTGCTGGGCAAATAATCCATCCGTGATGATCCGTGCAAAAAAGCAAATATAATGCAATTACCTCACTGCTGTGAGTGAACAGCAATATAGATGATGAACACCAGGATGATTGCAAAAAACGGCTGTGTAACACAATCTTTAGGAGACTTCTCTCACTTCCTCGTGAATGGCAGGTAAACTCAAAAAAATAGATTAAGAGGGACCGCCATAGTGTAGTATTTAAAACATAGAAGTTTTATTAAACAGGTTTAAAAACTACTCACAAACGAAGCTGATAAAAACACATCTGACAGACAGCATTGAAGTAAGACCGGATATGGACGTCACTTCCGGGTTCCTACGCGTTACGTCCCAGTTGAAGTCTCCAAGACGTAACGCGTAGGAACCCGGAAGTGACGTCCATATCCGGTCTTACTTCAATGCTGTCTGTCAGATGTGTTTTTATCAGCTTCGTTTGTGAGTAGTTTTTAAACCTGTTTAATAAAACTTCTATGTTTTAAATACTACACTATGGCGGTCCCTCTTAATCTATTTTTTTGAGTTTACCTGCCATTCACGAGGAAGTGAGAGAAGTCTCCTAAAGATTGTGTTACACAGCCGTTTTTTGCAATCATCCTGGTGTTCATCATCTATATTGCTGTTCACTCACAGCAGTGAGGTAATTGCATTATATTTGCTTTTTTGCACGGATCATCACGGATGGATTAATTGCCCAGCACGCTGCACGTTTTACTTAGTGTATTCACCGGATTGCATGATCTGACTGTGTATGGGACATTTACCTTCAATCACGCCGGCCACTTGAATTGAATATTTTATTTTTTTCTTTACCTGTTCGTGCTCCATTTTATACACTTTTTGATAAGTAACATTCACTTTTTAAATTTTTTGGTTTGTATGACAAACTTACGTTTTTTTGCACATACAGTCACTTTATGGTCTTTGCACCAGTTATCACTTTAACGTATACCCAGAATTTGTCTTTGCTTCACTATATACATTTTGTAATTAAGTTTACACACTTCATATATGTATTTTGGTCTATATGACAAATCTGCGTTTGTTTGCACATAGAGTCACCTTATGGTTTTATGCACTAGTTATTACTGTTATATATGCGAAGAAGCATCACTTGATTAATTTATGCACAGTTGCACTTTATTTGATAATCGCATACCTGTGGCCTATCGCGATCATTGTATGGTTGGAAATCAGCGCATCACATCCTTTATTTCATTTATTTGTAGTATACACATGCCACGTGAGAGAAATAACCTATTACAATGACAATTTTGTGGAATAAATTCAAATGAAATAAAAAAATCTTCATTTTGCAAAGAATTGTGGGGGAAAAAAATGACATCATCAAAAAGCTCACCATGCCTCTTACTAAATACCTTGGAATCATTTGGGGGGTATTTTTACTTTCCTGGTTTGTTCGGGTCACAAGAAATGAGATAGACCACCAAGTACATCAGATGTGATCAATTTTGTGCGATTCACACCACAGCTTGTGGACTCTCTAACTTTCACAAAGACCAAATAATATCCACTCAATTGGGTTATTTTTATCAAAGATATGCAGCAGTATAAATTGTGGCCAAAATTTATGAAGAAAAAATAATAATTTGAAATTTTTCACAGAAACAAACAAAAATTTTTTATTTTTTTTTATTTTCCGTCTTTTTTCATTTATAGTGCAAAAAAGAAAAAACCCAGAGGTGATCAAACACCACCAAAAGAAAGCATATTTGTGGGAAAAAAGGACAAAAATTTCATTTGGATACAGTGTTGCATGACTGAGTAATTGGCATTCAAAGTGTGAGAGCGCAGAAAGCTGAAAATTGGTCTGGGCAGGAGGGGTGTTTAAGTGCCCAGTAGGCAAGTGGTTAATAAACAATTTTATGACTAATATAAAACTATATATTTATTCAGTGACATGCCTCATATACAGTCCCATTCTTTCCTCTTCCTTTCTTGTTTAAACATATATTATGGATGGATGTTTGTCACTGCTATGATTAGGTTGTTTTAGGTCACATTATTACAATACAACATTTTCTATCTTTTTTGTTTGGCCCCAAGAGTTTACATTTTTGAAGCATACCGGTCAGTGTGAAGGCCAGTTGAGCCTCTCTGTTTATAATGATACATTTATTTTAGGGTCTGTTCAAAACGATGCTCTATGTGTGCAAACCTGTTAACCAACTACAAGAAACGTCTTACCTCTGTGCTGGCCAACAACGGTTTATCAACCAGGTGCCGTCATGTTTTGCTTGGGGATCAAATACTGATTTTACTCACTGAACTGCATTTATAACATTTGTATCATGTGTTTTTTTTTCTGGATTTTTGGTTGATATATTGACTGTGTCATTTAACCACTTACAGACCGGACTATTTTGCTGGTCAAAGACCAGACCACTTTTTGCGTTCCGGCACTGCGTCGCTTTAACTGACAATTGCGCGGTCATGCGACGTGGCTCCCAAACAAAATTGATGTCCTTTTTTTCCCACAAATAGAGCTTTCTTTTGGTGGTATTTGATCACCTCTGCAGTTTTTATTTTTTGCGCTATAAACAAAAATAGAGCGACAATTTTGAAATTTTTACTTTTTGTTATAATAAATATCCCCCCAAAAGTATATAAAAAAACATTTTTTTCCCCTCAGTTTAGGCCGATACGTATTCTTCTACATATTTTTGATTAAAAAAATTGCAATAAGCGATTATTTATTGGTTTGCGCAAAAGTTATAGCGTTTACAAAATAGGGATAGTTTTATGACATTTTTATTAATAATTTATATTTATTTTTTTACTAGTAATGGCGGCAATCAGCGATTTTTATTGTGACTGCGACATTGCAGCAGGCACATCGGACATTTTTGGGACCATTGTCATTTACACAGTAATCACTGCTATATAAATGCAGTGATTCCTGTATAAATGACACTGGCAGTGAAGGGGTTAACCAGTGGTTGGCAGTGTAGGGGTTAAGTGTTCCTAGGGGTGTGTTACTAACTGTGGAGGGGCTGGGCTTTCATTTAGTGAACACTGATCTCTGCTCCAATCACATGGAGCAGAGATCAGCATCACTAGTTGCTAGGCAGAATGGGGAAATGCTGTTTACACGGCATTTCCTCCATTCAGCCGTCCTGTGAGACGATCGCGGGTATGCCCGCGGAGATTGAGTCCGCAGGACCCGCGACCAAACTCACGGGGGTCCCGACCGGCACGCGAGCGCGCCACCGGCGGCGCGCTCACGATGGCAGGGCGGCATTGAAGATTGGACAAACCTGTACGCCAATATGCCTGCCCGTGCTATTCTGCCGAAGTACATTGGCGTGCACTGGTCGGGAACCGGTTAAAAAACACCTATGATCAAAATATAGACCCTTAATTTCTTTGTAAGTGGGCAAACTTACAAAATCTGCAGGGAATCAAATAATTATTTTCCACATCGTACATGCAAGTCTGACATTAGGCTTTTGCAGTATAGTACCAGTCTTCTTAACAAGTAGCAGCGTGTTTACAATGATGTATGAATAACCAAAGCTGAATCCAAGGTCATTGCAGAAGGATATAGAGACCACCAACCAATCAAATCATTTAAAATATTTAGGTGCCATTATTAAATTATCCTACACAAAGATATTTTCTTTGCTCTGATTATGTCATTGTCAGCAGTGTTCATTAAATTCAATTTCCTTTTATAAACTAGCACCATACATACACTTTTGCAAGAGTGCAACCTATGAATTGTTGCCATTTCCTAGCAGAACAGAAAAACACTGGATATGAGGGCCAGTTCACACCACACGCAGTCCAGTGCGTTTTTTCTGCATTAAAAATGCATGGATAGTAGGTTATATGGTTTCAAAGGCACAGTTCACATAAGTGCATGCAATTCCTGTGTAATCCAGTTCCAGAAAAAAAAAAAAAAACATGCTGCATTTTTACTGCACTGGAACGGGTTAAGGGCCAGTTCACACCATAGAAACTCAGTCCAGATGCGTTTCAGATGCTTTTCTGTATGCACATTTTTGATGTGTTTTTGAGGCAGTGCATTTTTTCCCCTTCTTTTCTCTTAACCTTAAATAGGGACACGTGTGTTCCAGTGCATTTGTGGTGTGTTTCAGTGCAGTCCAGTTTTTGATGCGTTTTACAGTGTTCCAGTACAGTCCAGGACAGGAATAATGCAGCATGTTCAACTTTTTTTTTTCTGGAACTGCAAGCACTAGTATCAACTATGCCATTGAAAACCATATAACCTACTTTACATGCAGAAAACAAATACACTGGACTGCATGTGGTGTGAGCTGGCCCTTAAACACATCAAAAACACACTTGAATGCACCTAAACACACCAACAACGCATTGGTACATACATGTCCTTATTTAAAGAGCATAGTTCCACCCAAAAATGTAACTTCTGCTTTTCAGAATCCCCCCCCCCCCCCTCCGGTGTCACATTTGACACCTTTCGGGGGGGGGGGGGGGAGCAGATACCTGTCGAATCCAGGTATTTGCTCACACCTCCAGGTATAGATAGCCACAGTATCTGAGGGTATATATGCCATGTCTGGCACCTCCTCTGCCCCCCCCTTTCTGGGAGACACACAGGTCCCAGAAGACAGCAGGGAACAGTAATGATCGCGCGGCATGACTCGTGCATGCGCAGTAGGGAACCAGGCTCTGAAGCCACAAGGCTTCACTTCCTGATTCCCTTACTGAAGATGACGGTGCCTCAACCCGAGGGACAGATCGGCTTCAGGTACTCACATAGCGGGCACCCTGGACAGGTAAGTGTTCATATTTTAAAAGTTAACAGCTGCAGTATTTGTAGCAGTTGACTAAAAAAAAAAAAAAAAAAAAAAAAAAAAAGTCAGAACTCCGCTTTAAGGTTAAGAAAAAAAAAAAGGAGAAAAGATGCACTGGACTGCATCAAAAAAGTGCATGCAGAAAAGCATCTGGAACGTATCTGGACTGCGTTTCTGAGGTGTGAACTGGCCCTAAGAGATGTTCATATATATAGAATCTAGATGGAAAGAGAGTATGGTATATGATTTACATGGACCATACGCTGGTATGAATTTTAACTTTCAAGGGTAGTCAAATACATAGTACGAGTACATTTTTACTCCAGCCTATTGCTTATAAACACAGACTTCTGATCCTATCTGATATACTAGAGCCATTCTTAGGCACCGATCACATCTCAGCGTTTTGAAGCTCGAAGCTCCAAAACGCTGGAGTGGGAAAACATTGGATTTTTATAACAGCTTATTTGTAAAATGCTTTTCTTTTGAAGTACATCACGGGACACAGAGCCATAGTAATTACTATGTGGGTTATAGTCCACCTTCAGGTGCTGGACACTGGCACACTCTAAACAGGAAGCTGCCTCTCTATATAACCCCTCCCATAATGGGAGTATCTCAGTTTTGTAGCAAAGCAATACACATCTATACTAGAAAGAGGGACGGGACCTCTGTGTCTTGTGACGTACTTCAAAAGAAAAGGATTTTACAGGTAAGATGTTATAAAAATCCTATTTTATTTAATCGTACATCGCGGGACACAGAGCCATAGTAATTACTATGTGGGATGTTCCAGAGCAATGCCAACTGAGGGGAAGGAGACACAACAAAAGTAGGGCACCATGGGATCAGAAGACTTGCACTGCACCCAAAGGTGACATCCTCATATCTTTTTATATCCACCTGATAGAATCTGGTAAATGTATGGATTTACTCACTTCTTGGGTGTTTTGTCACTTGGCAAAGGAATTTCATACTCACAGATCTTCGTTGGCAATTCACCTAAGGACTTGTATCTATGGATTGATTTTCACTATACTTTCACTTTCTGGGACTCTGCCTTAGTTTTTCACTTTCAGCATTTTTTCACCAAATATTTTTAGTCAATTTAAAGAATTTTTTTTTTTTTTTATAGATGTTTATTATATATGTTTGCTTTCATTGTGCAAATTAATTATATCTTAGCAGAGTGTGTGCTATTAATCTAGCATATTTCTTGATTTTATGTTATATAATTACTCAATGCAAATTTTTCATTCACTAGTGTCTTATCACTTAGCGCTGCACTTATTTTGTATTTGTCACAAATGTATGGATTGAAGACTAAGTTGCAGCCTTGCAGATTTGAGCCATAGAGGCTTGGTGATGCACTGCCCACAAAGCACTAACAGCCCTAGAGGAGTGCGCTTTGATTTGAGAGGGTAGAAATTACAACTTTAAACCATAAGCTTGAACAATTACTTATCAAATCCATTTAGAAATAATAGATTTTGATGCTGCCTGTCCTCTTTTTTAGGACCTTCAGGCAACATGAATAAAACATCAGTTTTCGGAATATGAGCAGTCGCCATTAAGTAGACTTTGACTACTCTCACCAAATCAAGAGAATGTAGTGATTTTTCTTCCATAGAACAGGGTTCTGGAAAAAAAAATGAAGGTAAAGCAATATCCTGGTTTAGAGAAAAAAACTGATACTACCTTTGGTAAAAAGTTAGGATGAGGACGCAATTCTACCTTACCCTTGAAAACAATAAGAATATAGCTCTTTACAAGAAAGAGCAGCCAATTCTGTTTTGTAATGCCAATAAAACTAAATTCAAGTCCCAGGGGTTCAGGGGTGACCTAACCGGAGATTAAGCCGCGTTACCCCCTGAATAAAGTTAGGAACCAAAGAATGCAAAGCAAGCGGTCATTGAAATAATACTGATAAGGCCGAGACCTGTCCTTAGAAAGCACTCAAGGCCAGCTTTATTTCTCACCCCACCTGCAGAGAGTCAATGATTCTACCTTTGACCTATTTCCTGGGGTGCAACCCATGGTTTCACACCAGGAGACATATGCTTCCCAGTAGAGCTGCCACGACGCGTCAACGTAATCGACTACGTCGACTAAGAAAATACGTCAACGTGCGTTCTGGGCGTCGATGCGTCACAGTGGTGGCAGTGCTTAGTATCTAGCGCTGCCCTCCGTGCCGCCGTCACCCTCTCTTCTCCCCCACCGTTCTCCTCTCTTCTCTCCCTCCGTGCCGCCGTCCCTAGGGGTGCAACGGATCGTCACTGATCTGTGATCCGAGCGCACATGCCGCGATCCGCGGTCTCGACCTTAGAAGAGGCCACGGCTTCGGCCTAGCTCCGAAGCGGCGGCCATCTTTCTACACCCAGGTGTTTACAATGTGATCGTTCCGACGGAGCGATCACTTGCAAACAAACCGGTGTCAGGACATGACGCCGGTTTCTCTCTCCCCTCTCTGTACTGATCTGTGCAGTGGAGGGGAGAGGTCGGATGGAAGAAGCCATCCCTCCATACCCAGCCAGCCTAATACTCTGCCAGCCTCTGCAAAGCAATACTCTGCAATGCAAAACAATACTCTGCTGCAAAACAATACAATATTCTGCCCGCCAATACTCTGCCAGCCAATACAGTACAATACTCTGCCCGCCAATACTCTGCCAGCCGATACAGTACAATACTCTGCCCGCCAATACTCTGCCAGCCAATACAATACTCTGCCCACCAATACTCTGCCAGCCAATACAATACTCTGCCAGCCAATACAATACAATACTCTGCTCGCCAATACAATACAATACTCTGCCCGCCAATACAATACAATACTCTGCCCGCCAATACAATACAATACTCTGCCCGCCAATGCATTGCAATACTCTGCCCGCCAATGCATTGCAATACTCTGCAATGCAATACAATACTCTCAAGGTTATCCAAATGATTAATTAGCTAATCGAAAAAAAAACACTAGATTCATTAAAAAAAAAAAAATAAAAGAAAAAAATCGGATAGTCGTTGACTAATCAAAAAAATAATCGATAGATTCGTCGACAGACAAATTAATCGTTAGTTGCAGCTCTACTTCCCAGACTCCAGAATATATAATTATGGAGGTCGGCTTCCTTGCATTAACCAAGGTGAAAACCACTGAACCTGACAGCCCACGCTTCTTCAGAGTGTGGGTCTCAATAGCCAAACAGTTACATTTAGAGATGGTAAAGTAGGATGGAATACCGGACCTTGACAGAAAAGGTCTGGCCATGGCGGTAAGGTCCATGGGTCCCCTACTGCCATCATTATGATCTCTGCATACCAAGATTTCCTGGGCCCCACTGGGGGCCACAAGAATCACCAACTTCCCTTCCTGCTTGATCCTGTGAAGAAGTTGTGTACTCAGACAAATTGGGAGGGAATGCATAAATCAGTGAGAACTGATTCCACAGGAATAGCAAGGCATCTATTCCGCATGCTAGCGGATCCTTTATTCTTGACAGAAAGTTGTCGATTTCTTTGTTGAACCTGGACGCAAACAGGTCTATGTCTGGGATCCCCCATCTTTGACACATTGGCAGGAAGATATCGGGTGAAGGAACCATTCTCCCAGGAACAACTGCTGGCGACTCAAGTAGCCCACCTTCCAAACTTTTATTCCTAGAATGAAGACTGCCAAAAGGCAAAGTACATTATTTTCTACCCAAGATAGGATATAATTCCTCTTTCTCTGGGCCGCACAACTTCTTGTGCCCTTGGGAAATATAGCCCATTGCTGTGGCATCATCGGATTGAATCCTGGCAGGACAATTCCGTAAACTGAATGTTCAGGCCCTCAGTACCAAGTTGCTCTGCCTGAATTTCTAGAATGTCAATGGACAAGGCCCTTTCTGATTTGGGCCACTTCTCTTGGACAGTTGCCTCTTCCAGGACTGCTCCCCAACCCCCCCCCCCCCCCCAAAAAAAAAAAAAGCTGGCATATGTTACCATTTCCCAGGTAACTGAAGGAGGGATTTCCCTTTGCAGATTTTTGGTTATCAAACATAAACTGAGGCTCCGGCGCACCCAGCCTACAGCACCTGGTATTTTCAGGCAGTCTCCCATCCAGGTACTAACCAAGCCTGACCCTGCTTAGCCTCCAAGATCCAACCAGGTTGAGCGCTTTCAGGGTGATGTGTGATGTGGCTGTAGGCTTTGTAATCAGACACATTGGGAATCTAGAGCTTGAACCCTTTGTTCCAAGCCGATAAGGTACTGTTTTGCAGCAGTCTCAAATGAAACCGAGCATACGGAACGACACTGAATGAAGTCACCATCTTTCCCAACAACCTCATGCAAAGCTGAATAGAAAAATTCATCTCGCTTCGACCACCTGACTCAGTTCCTTTATGGCACTGATCTTTGCCTGGGGTAAGAATACCCTTTTCTGGGTGTATCTACCATCAGACCCAAGTATTTTAACCTTCTTCATGCTTTTAAAGAAGATTTTTTCTAGGTTGAGAATCCGACCTAGATATTCCAGGTAGATGAATGTGGTGACTATACTTTGGTCTAAGCGGGCTACCGACTGGTCTGTAAAGAACAGATCGTCTAGGTAAACGTGATCCTCCTGCATTTGGCACCTCAGAAGAGGACTCATCAGCCTCACCACGATCCCCTGAGGGAATTCATCTTCTCCTGCCCCTAGTTCCTCAGTTTGAGGGTCTGGGTAATAAAAGAGAACCTGTCGCATTTAGTCTCACACTGGGATGTGATGAAAGCCGCTAACCTTTTGTTTCAAACCTATCCTGGCTGAGGAAAAAAGATTGCTTTAATAACATAAACAGGGGCTGCAGTGTTGCAAACATTTCATGGCCGATGCTCACTCTGACCAGCCACCCCCTCTCAGGGGAGGATGCCATTCGTAGAGATGAGTAGGCTTTCCAGAGTCTGAGGGAGACCCTTCAAGCTCTTTTTTGGGGGTTTCAACCCCTCTTCTCACCTTAGCCTGATGCACAAAGCAGAGGTACTACCAAAAGAAATTGCATCCACTTCTTGAGAAATAGTCAGCCACTGCCGCTGCCATTAATGCTCAGCCTGATGCAAATAGTTAATGTGTCAAATAGGAAATGCCTGTGTTACCAACTTCTTTCATGCCCTTCTTTGCTCTTGTGTCCCTCCGACAATTTTTGCGTTGGAGGACGCCAACGCAGCATTAAGCCCCGCCCCCTCCGTCGCAACACACCCTCCTCCTTTCTCTTTCAAAAAAGAGTTTTCCCACGCGAGCACGGGCCTCTGATCCAACGGGATTGGCTTGTGTGTGAGGGAAGAATGGCATGAAGGAGACCTGAAAGCTGCTGTCGTGTAGGGGTGGTGAAAGAAAAGGGCAATCCCGATCATTTTTTTTTTGTATCTCTCCCTCAATGCTCAGCCTCCTGAAGAGGAGAAAAATACAGCCCAGGTGGGGGGTGTCTGGTGAAAGCAAACCCCCCCAAACTTATCAGAGGTCTGCCTGCTAGCCGGAGGAAAAAAGCCTGCTGCTTATCTCTGAGGAAAGCATGAGAAGGTACGTGCTCCATACAGCCTCCAGTGATGACACTTAGGTATGATACAATTTAATTTTAAGCAGACATTTCAAAAGAAAATGTAAAAAATCTTTAGAAAAACTCCACTTAACTTTCTTGCCGCAGGGTTTTCTGTGGTAAAACCAACAGACCCAATCTTCACCCTTCATGGTGGGTTCCGTTAACAAACCTTCAGGAACCGGGGACCTTCAGGGAACCCACAATCCTGGACCTGTAAAATTCACCCCGCCAGTTAAACTTTATGGCCTTAATACCATAAGTACTGGATCCCAGGGTCCAGCTCTCTAAAAAGAGAAGAGTTACAGGTAAAACCTTGTTTATTCGGATACGAGGCCCGGGTACCATTCAATTCAGCCTAAAAGACACTTTGAATGGATCCGGCTGCATAGCTAGCCCCAGCAAGGATTGCTCCAGAGGAGCTCAGCACAGCACATCTTCTTTGTGACCAACACCTTAGACACTGGCGGTGTGCCAGTGTCCAGCATCTGAAGTTGGACTATAACAAAAATAAATAAAAAAATTGGGGAAAAATCTATTATTCTCTAAGGAGATGGCTCAAATCCACACTCCAAGTCGCCTGAAGCTCACAAAAGTTCTAAAGCTTTTTTTTTGTAGCTCAAATTGGGCATATTTAAGTGTTTTTGGCACCTTTTTAATCTTCATAGAACTTAATAGAAATGCATAATTTGAAATTTTTTGAGTGCATTTTTTCTGGCATTTTTCTGCTCAAATGAAAATAAAAGTAAAGGAAAAAAAAATGGTAATAATATATGAACAAATAAATGTAAAATAAATACACAAATAACTGAAAATAATCATAAATAAAATAATATGTAATACAGTGCCTTCATACAGTATTCATACCCCTTGAAATGTTCCAAATGTTGTCATGTTACAACCAAAAACATAAATATTTTTTATGTGATAGACCAACACAAAGTGGCACAATTGTGAAGTGGAAGGAAAATTATAAATGGTTTTCCATTTTTTTACAAAATACTTTGTAGAACCACCTTTCACTGCAATTATAAAATAGCTCAAGCTCTCTCAGATTGGATGGAGGGTGCCTGTGAACAGCAATTTTCAAGTCTTGCCACAAATTCTTCCAGCAGGACAACAACCTTAAACATTCAGCTAGAGCTACAAAGGAATGATTTAGATCAAAGCATATTCATATGGTACAATGGCCCAGTTAAAATTCATACCTAAATCCAATTGAGAATCTGTGGCTAAACTTGAAAATTGTTGTTCAGAGACACTCTAAATGCAATCTGATAGAGCTTGACCAATTTTGCAAAGAAGAATGGGCAAAAATGTCACTCTCTAGATGTGCAAAGCAAGAGAGACATACCCAAAAAGACTTAGCTGTAAACGTACGCCACACTTTTCACATATTTATTTGTAAACATTTTAAAAAACATTTAACATTTTCCTACCACTTCACAATTAGGTGCCACTTTGTGTTTGTCCATCACATAAAATACATTTATGTTTTTGGTTGTAACAATGTGATACATTTCATGGGATATGAATACTTTTTTAAGACACTATTTATAACATGTATTTTACATGTAGTTATTATTATTATTAGTAGTATTAGCACCCTAACCCCCTCCCCCCAAAAAAAATAAAAAAAAAATAACGCTAACCCCTAATCTTAACCCTTTACCCTAATGAAAAAATAAAAAATAAATAATCATAATAAAAAAATAAAAATAAAAGCTAATGGAAAAGCTAAAAAACCTAGCAACAAATGATGCAACAGAATGTTTTTCTCTATTGGCTAATAAAAAAAAAAAAACGCCAAAGTTCAAAAACACTGTATAAAAACTCGTTAAAATACTGCATAAAAACGTGCCAAGAAAAAAACAAAAAACAAAAAAACTGAAAAAAAACACTCAAAGACGCTATGCTCAGGCGTGAACGCAGCCTAAAATTGGACATATTGCAGACTCTCTTTACGCTCTAAAGTAGTAAAAAGCCTATATCACTACTTTGACTCGACCTCAGAAAAACCTCTGATGCATTGAGTTGGGAAAGGGATTTGGATTCCTGCTGGGAGGTCGATACATGATATAGCCTCTTCTGCAGGTCATTTAATAGAATAGTGAATGTCTCCCCTAATGGATGCAAGTGTGAAGTTATTAATTCGCTGGTACCGCGTCCTCTCCCAACTGGCAATCATTTTTCCAGGCTCTTCCCCTCTATAGGGTATGTGGCTTCTCTCTTTCACACTTGGTGGGAATGCCCACACATTTGGGGCTTCTGGAATCCCTAAAACTGGCTCGGGCATGGAAGCAATCATCTGTGTTATTTGCTGCAGCCAAATGAAAAATCTCATGGTTAATGCTCCAGGAGAAGGCAGTCAGCACCCTCCTAGACAGGTGGTGTGGGGAACAGTGGAGTATATATACACACACACACAAACACACATCGGCCCCTGCAGCTCACTGCACCTGTGTTTACTTCGAGAGGAACCCTGATGCTTATACTGTCTCTAAACTATTTATTGCTTTTCTTTTCTTCATTTCTTCTTTTGGTCTCTCCCTCGCTTCTCTCTCTCTCTCTCCATGCCTTAATTGCTTGGTTACCTTTCATTATTGTTTCTGAAGATAGATCGGTGGGACATGCATTTGGGCAACTTTGGCAGGTTCTCTTCTATTTGCGATAAGCCTACTGGGATTACAGTCATAACTCCCGTTAAGGGGGATATTATGCTTTTTAATAATTGAACCAGTACTCCATGTTCCATTTACCATTATGATAGCTTTTTTTTTTATCAAGTTGGCACCCATGACAGATAGCTTTGCTATTAACAATGTGGCATATGTATCTGCCAACCGCTTGTTCAGTTTATTTGTCCATATTTCAATGTCAATAATTTTGATGCATTGTCCCTTTCTGTAAACATCACTGGTTAAATCAAAATACAAATTATTGAAGAAAAAGATGTAAAAAGCCCATATTAAATCTGATGTGCAGAAACCATTTAATCTTTGCACAAGCTGACACTATTCATTAAAAAGGTAATTTTAATCACAAGGGGCAACTGTAGAAGAACGTAGGACTGTATCTAGCAAAAATGTAGTCCTATTGATGATACTTTCCTTTTCTCAACACGTATAGCAAATGATCTGTATTCCCTGATTATGAAATTATCAAACAGTGAAAAAAACAAAACAAATCCAAGTGTCCACAAGAACCATATACATAACCTCATACAGGTGGACAAAGCTGGCTCTGAGGGGATTGAATTGCAGGTACTCTTGCACAGAACAAGTACATTATTCACTTTATAAAAAATAAAAATCTCAGAGACATGTAAATTCTGCACACTGAAATCTTTGCTATTATGTTCCATTTATAGACATATAGAGCCAGTTATAATAATAAATCCTGAGTCCTCCTGTGTCTTTGTGTCTTGATGGTGAATTCAGTATTGTTACTGGTGAATTTGCTATTCACATAATTGTAACATTACACAGTAAGCTCTGTGAACTCCAGCAGTGTGTCTGTATTATACTCTTCTCAGCAAATTATGCATTGCACAAAATTATATTAATAGCCGATTTAGGGTGAAAGTGGGAAGGCTATTTTATGTGAAGAATGGCAGAGGTCCACTTATATTATTGACGGAACAGAAATCTTTCTGGCAGCCTGCTCTGGAAAGCTATTTTACTAGATTTTTTACTTCTATATTTTCTATAAGTCAAACAAGTATATGACTGTGTATATAAAGATTTGTGAAAAAAAGATAGTTCAAAGCACTTGCAGCCAAAGACAAACATTGTAAAATAATATGGATTGTAAATAATGCTTTTCCAAACTGCAAATGGAATATCTTACACTCAAAAGCACTATCATATATTTCCAGGTTGTAGCTTACTTCTTAAAAAAGAATCTGCTAATTGTAAATTATTTTTACACTTTTGCCATTTGTATACTCAGCAGCAAGGGGTACCAAGGTAAAAGTATTGACTTTAGAAGTCCTCTTTTATATAAAACCTTATCAGCAGAACAAAAGTAGGATGACTATTGATAAAGCCATATTTTGTCACCAAGTAAAGCATATTATACGACTTTCCTGGTAATGGTTTTCAATGCAATTTATTCCAGACCAAGAAACATGATACCTTCAAAACCCAGACTACAAAACTTCCAGTCAAGCCATGCAATATGGCTGATTATTTCCAGGAAACCGAAGACTTCTGTACTAGCTTTCCCTATACAGTACATTATATATATATATATATATATATATATATATATATATATATATATATATATATATAATCTCACAGAAGGGAGTACACCTTCACATGTTTGTAAATATGTTATATCTTTTCATGTGACAACACTGAAGAATTTACACTTTGCTACAATGTAAAGTAGTGAGTGTACAGGTTTCATAACAGTGTAACTTTGCTGTCCCCTCAAAATAACCCAACACACAGCTATTAATGTCTAAACCGCTGGTAACAAAAGTGAGTGCACGCCTAAGTGAAAATTAAAAAATTGGGCCAAATTAGCCATTTTCCCTCCCCGATGTCATATGACTTGTTAGTGTTACAAGATGTCAGGTGTGAATGAGGAGCAGGTGTGTTAAATTTGGTGTTATCACTCTAAGCCCTTATACACACGATCGGAGATTCCGACAACCAAATCCGTCGGATTTTGTCCGAAACTGTTGTATACACACGGTCGGACGAAGTTGTCGGAAAATCTGATCGTTCAGATCGGGATGACGTTATTTCGTTACGACGGGACTGTGTTTAGGCTAGTAGCCAATAGCTTTGATGTAGGAATTTGATCTGAGCATGCGTGGCACTTTGTCCGATCGGAATTCTCTACACATGATCGGAGCATTTTGTCGGAAAATATTTCCAGCAAGTTGGAAAATTTGGTCCGACGGAAACAGTCCGATGCATACCACACACAGTCGGAATATCCGACAAAATGCTCCGATCGGACACATTCCGTCGTAATCTCCGATCGTGTGTACAAGGGCTAATAGTCACTGGAAGTTCAACATGGCCCCTCGTGGCAAAGAACTCTGGGGATCTGAAAAAAAAAAAAAAAAACTGTTGTTCTACATAAAGATGGCCCAGGCTATCAGAAGATTGCCAAGACCCTGAAACTGAGCTGCATCACGGTTGCCAAGACCATACAGTGGTTTAACAGGACAAACTTCACTCAGAACAAACATGATCTTTTTTCCCCGGGTGTCTACTTCCCAATCAAACTGCATACCTTTGATCATGACATGTACAATTGTCAATATATTAACCACATTACACTTTATCTCCAGTCATAGTTTCATAGTTAGTAAGATTGAATAAAGACACCTGTCCATCCAGTTCAACCTGAGTGTCTACAATTGTCCCTATCCCTGTACATTGCACACTCACATTGGTCCCTGCGCTCAAGGAGCCCACAATCCAAGGTCCCCATTCATATACTAGGACCAATTTTGGACAGAAGCCAATTAACCTACCTGCATGTCTTTGGAGTGTGGGAGGAAACCGGAGTACCCGGAGGAAACCCACGCAGGCACAGGGGGAACATGCAAACTCCAGGCAGGTAGTGTCGTGGTTGGGATTCGAACCAGCGACCCTTCTTACTGCTAGGCGAGAGTGCTAACCACTACATCACTGCGCTTCCCATCCTTTCCCAATCTACCTCAACCACACATATGTAGTTCCTCTCGTTCGGTGCTTTTACTATTTCCATGGTTTCCATTTTATTTCCAAGACGTTTTTGACCAAATACAATCTAGCCCCTAGTATTTGTGCCCACTTCCAACATGGCTGCCAGCAAAGCCTGACTTAGGAGCATGCATGCTTCAAACGCGAGCACCGCCCACCTGCATCGTTCCCGGAAGTGACGTCAACTACGCTGTGCTGTGGATCACAGTGTCCCCTTCCTGCGCTCGACCAAACAAGAAGTGCTTACCATCTGCAGAGACACAGGATTTACATCAATAGCCCATGACCTCTTCCCATACTGTGGAACGCGCAGATGACACATACTATTATTGATATGCTGGCACAATATTAATCAAATGTGAGTGTTTTTATACCTTATAATTGGTTTTACCGAACATGCTGCACTTAGAGGGCGCCATCCTTTGTGTTTGTCCTTGTTGCAGAGCTCCTTCTAGCTTTCGGAATGGCAGACCTCTAAGATTTACAGCACCTAATATCCTCACACGGATTAATCTGTGGACTTATCAATAGGGGTGCAGCGGATAAAAAAAAAAAACTCACGGATCGGATCATTTTTCGGATCAGCAAATAATAATTTAATTTGCAAAAACCTGTGAAAATTCCACCACCATATAGTCCCCACTGTAATATCCACAATCTCCCCCACTGTAATATTGGCTGGGTAAGGCTGAGCACGGCTGGGTATCGCACAGTTTTGGCAGGGTATCGCAGAGTGTTGGCAGGGTATCGCAGTGTGTTGGCAGGCAGGGTATTGGCAGGGTATCGCCGAGTATTGGCAGGGTATCGCAGAGTATTGGCAGTATCGCAGAGTATTGGCAGGGTATCGCAGAGTATTAGGTAGGGGGAAAACACTGCGCTATATTGGAATACAGGTGAAAAAAATTTTTTATGCCCCTGTTGAAGACACTCTTTGTCGAAACGCGTCGGGCTTGCATCTAGCACCCCACATTGCTTTTATTGACGCTTCGGTTTTGTGATCACTTGTCATAATTCATGTGCTTTTTTATGACTTTTTAATAAATACCTCATGGTAAACTTTTTTTTGACCTGCACCATTTGGAGCTTTCTTTTTTCCTTTGTTCCTACCATCCTTGTCAACCCCCTTTACATTTGGGGTCTGGAATGTAAATGGGCCACACTTGATCCGGACAACTTGAGGGTTCCCCCTGAAGAGACGCTCGCCACGGTTGTTCCACCACTCGGAGCCTTCTGGGAATCCCATTGGACTGCTTCCAATCTACCATCTGGTCGCATGTGCAGACCCTAAGCGTTCCTGACTCTACTGTCGTAAGACTGGGGAGTCCACCGCATCTGGTAAGAGTATTCCATCTACTTTCTTGATTACTCCAGACAAGTTGACACATCTTGCTACACCTGATTAGTGAAACGTCTATTTTACCTGAAGAAGGCCTCTCATCTCACTTCACGTGTATCAGTCACATGATAGAGGACTTTATTCTTTGTTGTTTATACATGATTGTTTTCACCCAGATATCCCATTTCAAGTATATTATCCTCTCTTTCATATATGGATTAATCACATGATAGAAGGCTATATTTCCAGTTTTTTTAGCATTCGAAGATTGCTTACACACGGATTTTTTCTCTTGTGTTCATATCACTATATAATTAGCGCTACACTATTATTTTGTTTATCGCAGAGTATTGACAGGGTATCGCAGAGTATTGACAGGGTATTGCTAGAGTATTGGGGTACTGCAGAGTATTGGCAGGGTATTGCTGGGTACTGCAGGGTATGGAGGGATGGCTGCTTCCATCTCAGGATCTCTCCCCTCCACTGTACAGAGAGGGGAGAGAGGAACCGTCGGAGCGATCAGTGTAAACAGCCTGGGTGTAGAAAGATGGCCACCGCTTCGGAGCTTTACTCTGTGAACGCCATACTAACTCGTTGTTGTTTTTTGTATTACTGGAACCATATCCTGTGGTCTGATGAGACCAAGATAAACTTAATTGGTTCAGAAGGTGTAAAGCGTGTGCCACGGCAAACAGGCGAGGAGTACAAAGACAAGTGTGTCTTGCCTACAGTCAAGGATGGTGGTGGGAGTGTCATGGTTTGTGGCTGTACGAGTGCTGCCGTCACTGGGGAGCTACAGTTCATTGAGGGAATCATGATTGCCAACATGTACTGTGACTGTGAAGCAGAGCATGATCCCCTCCCTTCGGAGTCACATTACACCGGGGAGGGAAAATGTCTAATTGTGCCCAATTTGGAAATAGTGTACTCTTGTTGCCAGCGGATTAGACATTAATGGCTGTGTTGAGTATTTTGAGGGGACAGCAAATTTACACTGTTATACAAGTTGTACACTTACTACTTTACATTGTAGCAAATTCTAATTTCTTCAGTGTTGTCACATGAAAAGCTATAATAAATATTTACAAAAATGTGAGGGGTGTACTCACTTTTGTGAGATACTATACCTACTAGGCACTGGAAAATTCTAGGAACACTGAAGAAAGACCTCTGCACTCTGTGTGGTATGCGGTTACCCCTTTTGGCATTATTGGACCATATTTTTTCGAACAGTGACTGTTAACTCGGAATTTTACTGTGCATTCACATGCTGAACAACTTCTTAGGACCAGAACTGCGAAGACGACAAGAGAAATGAGAGCAGCAGGATAATGCCACAGCACATACTGCCAATGTTAGATCTTCGTACAATTCACGTTTCACGATGTGCCATGGCCCTCATGGACTCCTGACTTGTGATCATGCAATTTCTTCATATGGGGGTACCCGGAGAGCAGTGTACACTCACAAACCGCACAATTTTAATGAACTGAAGGAAGCCATCTGACAAGAAGTGCTCACAATTGATCAACAGTTGTTGGCCCAAGTGATGGACAATTTCAAGTGAAGGATTGAAAGCTGTATTCAAGAGGATGGTTGTCATCTAAATTACATTACTTTTCATAACCAAATAAGTAACTCAAATGGCATGTCTTGACTTTTTTTTTTTTTTTTTGTAAAAATGAATGCATTTCAAGTTGAATATCTACGGAGTACTTTTTTTTTTTTTTTAAACGTTCCTACTCCTGTTGGTCACCCTGTACATAATCAACCAGTGCCTTAACATGCACATGAACTTTAATGGCACCCCAGTCTTCGTCAGTAGGGTTCAATATTGAGTTGGCCCACCCTTTGCAGCTATAACAGCTTCAAATCTTCTGAGAAGGTTGTCCGACAAGGTTTAGGAGTGTGTCTATGGGAATGTTTGACCACTCTTCCAGAAGCACATTTGTGAGGTCAGGCACTGATGTTGGGCGAGAAGGCCTGGCTCGCAGTCTCTACTCTAATTCATCCCAAAGGTGTTCCATCGGGTTGACGCCAGGACTGTGCAGGCCAGTCAAGATCCTCCACCTCAAACTCGCTATCCATGTCTGGACCTTGTGCACTGGTGCACAGCCATGTTGGAACAGGAAAGGGCCACCCCCAAACTGTTCCCACAAAGTTGAGAGCATTACATTGTCCAAAATATCTTAGTATGCTGACACCTTAAGAGTTCCCTTCACTGGAACTAAGGAGCCAAGCCCAACCCCTAAAAAACAACCCCATACTACAATTCCCCTTCCACCAAATGATTAGGATCAGTGTACAAAGCAAGGTGAAAAGACATGAGCAAGTCTGGGGTGGAGGAACTTGACTGACCTGCACAGAGTCCTGACCTCAACACCTTTGGGATGAATTAGAATGGAGACTGCGATCCAGGTCTTCTCATCCATCAGTGCTCCACCTCACAAATGTGCTTCTGGAGGAATGATTAAACATTCCCATAGACACATTCCTAAACCTTGTGGACAGCCTTCCCAGAAGAGTTGAAGCTGGTATAGCTGCAAAGGGTGGGTAGTCAATTATGAACCCTATAGAGCAAGACTGGGATGCCATTAAAATTCATGTGCATGTTAAGGCAGGCACCCCAATCCACATCTCATTTGGAGACCCTTTGCCACTAGTTGCTCAAGTCTGCATACAGCCAGTCCTTGTGTTATGTTTATGGCCCGTAAATATGTACGTAGTAGTGATGATAGATGAAGAGTTGAAGCTGTAATAGCTGCAAAAGGTGGTACAACTCAATATTGAACCTTAGGGATTAAGACTGGGATGTCATTAAAGTTCATGTGCGCATAGGGGCGTGGTGTCCGCCCTGGAAGATAGCCGTGTGATCCAGATGCTCCGTGTGGCCACCTGGGACTTTGGCCATCAACGAGACCTCCAATTGCCCTGAAGGATCCTGCAGCATCAAATAGGATGCTGCACTGCCTTAAGGATCCCCTGCAAGTCCACAGGCTATTGAGTTTCTTCCAGCAGGCAAGAACCAGGCTTCAACAAATTTTCGGTGGTCTGCAGCTTGCTCAGACACATGGCACCCTGGCCGGTGCTCAGAACAGCAGTGCTACTACTCCTCTTACCCAGTAGGCAGGCAATCCAGATAGCGAAGGGTCCTCTGGACACTCTACCCCCATCTACCAGAAGCCCAGCAAAAAACAGGCCTCGCCGGGGCCCCACACAGGCTGCCTCTCAGGAATCTCCCACTATACTATTATATACTATTGATGCATTTCCCACAAATGGGCCAACCTATTTCTGATACCACCCTGAAAGAGATGCTAAGGTCCAAGGTCCTCATTACAAGCTGATTTAATGGACAGCGTGAGGCAGTTTCGTCATGAGGTGCAGGACCTGGGGGAAAGAGTTGCATATGTGGAATCCTCTATGGGGGGAATATATGGCATAGTTTATTACCTTAGTTCAGGGGTCCTCAAACTACGGCCCGGCCAGGTGCTGGGGCCCCCACAATGAGCGGTCCACCCAGAGAGATCCATTCCCTGCCGACCCCACCCCATAGGGGGGGAAACAGGACCAATCTGGCACTGTTCAGGGTGGGGGAGGAGGCACAGAGCCTGCTCCAGAGTGGGAAAGCTTCACAAGGATCCTCTTTATGGCTGCCTGCTGATAGCGGTAAGTCCCCTTGAGCTCCTCTCTCTAATCCCGTGTACTGGAGAGGCTGACTGCATTACTGGGCAGTGTTGAGGCTGACTGCATTACTGGGCAGTGTTGAGGCTGACTGCATTACTGGGCAGTGTTGAGGCTGACTGCATTACTGGGCAGTGTTGAGGCTGGCTGCATTACTGGGCATAGGTCGGGCTGCATTACTGGCCACAGGTCAGGCTGCATTACTTAGTTTGGCGGACTTGAGTACTGCCTGTCCACATTTTGGATCCTCTGGCAGTACAAACAAAACATTTGTTTTGCGAACCTGAGTGGTCGCCTTTAAATAGACTCTGATCGCTCTTACTACATCAAGGGAATTTAGTGCCTTCTCTTCCCTAGATTGAGGCTCTGGGGAAAAAGAAGGAAGAATAATATCTTGGTTTAAATGAAAACCTGTTAACACTTCTGGTAGGGATTCAGGATGAGGACATAAAACCACCTCATCCTTATGCATGATCAAATATGGTTCTTTACAAGACAGAGCCGCTAGTTCCAATACTCTTCTAACAGAAGAAATGGCAACCAGAAAGATTATCCCTCATGTCAAAAGAACCAAGAGAATTTCTCATAAAGGCCAAGGATTTAGAGGTGCTTTGATAGGGGGATTAATCCGTGTTACCCCCCTGAATAAGCTACGCACCAAGATTGGGAAGAAAGAGGCCATTGAAAAAAACACTGACAAGGCCGGGATCTGGCCCCATGATAGAACTCAAGGCCAGCTTCCTTTTCAGATTCCATTTGCAGGAAATCAAGGATCCTGCCTATGACATACTTCCTGAGGTGCCAACCCCTGAATCCACACCAAGAAACATATGCCTTCCAGACCCTATAGTAAATTATTCTGGAAGCAGACTTCCTGGCATTAATCAAATTAGACACTACCGAAGGAGATCACCCATGATCCTTTATAAAGTGGGATTCAACAGTCAAATCTGTTCAATTTTTCGCCCATAAGGTAGAATGGAATAATGGACATTGTGCGAGAAGGTCTGGCTATAATGGCAGAGTCCAAAGGACTCCTACTGCCATCTTTATGATCTCGGTAATCAAGATCTTCTAGGATCCACTGGGGCCACCAGAATGACCTCCTTTTGTTCCTGCTTGATCTTGCGGAGAAGGCACAGTAGCAGCAGAACTGGAGGAAACGCATAGATCAGTAAAGGAAGACTAATGCGTCTGTTCCGCCTGCTAGTGGATCCCTTATTCCCGACACAAAGTTGTCAACTTTGTTTTTGAATCTGGTGCGCAAATAGGTTCATGTCCGGAATACCCCATCTCTGACATACCGCTAGGAAGATGTCGGGGCGAAGAGACCATTCTCCCGGAAACAATTGTTGGCGACTCAAGTAGTCCGTCTGCCAACTCTCTATACCTGGAATGAAAATTGCCGATAGGCAAAGAATGTTGTGTTCTGCCCAAAAAAGCAATTTTGCATTTTTTTCGGCCAATTTGTTGTTGGGCAGATTAAAAAACACAAATTGCTGCAAAAACACATTACATGCTTTTCTGCAGCTTCTCCATTGAAGTATTTTGAACCAAAAAAGCACTGTTTTGCATTAAAGTCCCTGACCCTTTCTAAATACACAGCGTCCGAAAAAAAGCATAGATGTGAATGTGTCCCATAGGAAACCATGTAAATGAGCTGTAGTGCATTTCTGCAAAAAGCACCAAAAAACACCTAGATGTGAACCAGGTTTAAGACGTTTAGTAACATAATGGAGTTACAAAAAAAAAAAAAAATAGCCCTTTATAGTAAAAAAAAAAAAAAAAAATGCAAATAATCACTACTGTAAGGAGTTACTTTTTTTTACTGTAGAACTGTGAAAGTAATATTTACAGTAGCAGCAATGTGCTCTTTTTTTTTTTTAACCCCATCATGTTACTGGCCGATTAATCGATTATGAAAATAGTAATCAATTAATTTCATAATTGATTAGTTGTTTCAACCCTAGAGATATCTGAATGATGCCTGCAGCTACAAGCATCATCCAGATATTTTTTTAGATCTGGCGATTCTGAGCACAATAAGAATGATCATAGCGGCTTGATCATTCTTAGCAGCAATGGTAGGGGACAACCCCACTGACCTCTGGTGCTTCTCTGGGCTCTCTCGCGCAGACCCGGGGAACGAATCAGCCAGCACTGGATGTAAGGCATTGAGATTTCCGAGGGACAGATGGTGCCTGGCAATCTCTATAATTCTATGGAGGCCCAGGCGCGATGTTATGACGCAACAACACGGCCACACAAATAAACAAAGTCAAGATCTCGGCTAGAAAAGCATCAGATCGTCAATGTATTTATTTTTTGATCTGATTCTTTCCAGCCTGGATAGATGTGGGGTCTTATATACCCCACATCTCTCCATAAAGAGGACCTGTCACACACTATTCCTACTACAAGGGATATTTACATTCCTTGTAATAGGAATAAAAGTGATCAAAAAAAATTAAAGGGAAAGTGTAAAAATTAAATAAACAACCATCCTTATAAATGAGGTTTAGGAATACCTCAGGGCTCCTAATTGGAGACTGGCTCCACCCCAGGGAGACAGGAGTTCCCCATGAGTCAGAGGCTGAAGGTGGCAGCCAGAGTGTGTCTGCAAGAGCCAGGTAATGGCCTGAGGACTAAGGTCAGAGTGAAGGTATTGGCTTCAAGTAAACCTATGGTCTGAGGACCAGCATAAATGCAATATGTTTGGTTGGAGACTACTTCTGAGTTATGGAAAACTGAACCCAAGCTACATCCCAGTAATAAACGCAAAAGGCAACAAAGGGGTGCCCCAGGGATTTTATGGGCTAAGGGTATTGGTCAGATATGAGAGTATAGAAAATACAAAATTACACAAATGTATTAACAAAATATAAATGTACATACAATGAATATTAAAACCAAAAAACAATGCTCATGTAATCACAGTATACAACTAAATACTGAATCAGATGGTTGGGGAAAGCAAACAATCATATAGAGATTCAGAGATCCCGACATGTTTCGGGAATAATTCCTTCTTCAATGGCTCACTTAGTGCAGACTATACTGTTTAACAGCAAAAGATAAAAATGTATTAGAGCTGAAGTTCATTATGTATAGATGTATTTCCACATATATAGTACAGGATGATGATCAGAGATATTAAAATTAAAAAGAAAATGTAAAGGGCAGCAATCTAACACACAGTATGGGGGACAAATAAGGGCAGGCACTTGTAGATCTAAAAAATCCAAAAATACAAAATGACCATCATAGACAACGTACATTACACATCAAGTTCCACTAATGATGAGGTCTGCGTCTTAGGTTTAGCCATCACATGGGTTCAGTCACATGAAGCAATACACCATATTGAAAATTGAAGAAAATAAACAATATTGGCAATAGAAAGCAATAGAAGAATAAAGGCTCTCAATCCAAAAAGTGACAATAATTAATACTCTTATCAAAGAGGCAGAATGTGTGGCAATTGTATACAAAACACACAGAAATGCCTTTCTGCTGCCAAAAAATGGGGCATGCGCTTGTCTGACAGGTGTGTCCACGAGGACCCCTAAATATACAAAGGTGTGGAATGCAAGTATAGTATAGTATAGGTGTAAATTAAATTTAATATCTACCAGTCAAAGATTTAGAGCATACAAAGAAATTCTGTATGTTGATTAACTGAACTAATGCGTGAGACACATCCTCTTTTTTTTGTGGGGAGCTTCCGCCCATACCCCCCTTGTGTTGGCGGCCCTCCGACGTCACCACACCGGGTGACGCCGCCGGAGCCTGGGAACTGTCCAGCCAAAGCACCCACAGCTTACTCGAGTGTCACAGCTGATATGGGGCATATCACCTGTACGTGCCCCAGGATCAGCTGACGCTCCCATACCTCCATGATTGGGTTGTTTTCCAATCAGCGGGTGTAAACTCCCATACCCCAGTACATATATATATCCTGTCAGTAACATAACTTGTTGCTACACAGCCAGGATCTCTCTCACTATCCAGAGGATTATAGCTTCACTGTCTGTTAAAATTAAGTTTGGTTTGATTATTCTTTATACTTCTACCAAAAATGAAACCATGTGAGTGTGCTTACTAGCACACTCCTTTTTAAGCTTTACATATAACATTTATTGTCAACTTATAGCCTACCTATAGCTACTATATATACATATATTTGTTTGGTCTTAAACAGCAGAGAGCTCCATATATATCTATTTAATTAAGTTAATCTACATACAACGGTTCTTTTTAAGCTCCAAATCTTTGGTAGATTTTACATTTCATTTACACCTATACTATACTTACATTCCACAGCTTTGTTTGTTTAAAGGTCTCGTTGTGGCGATCCTCGTGGACACACCTGTCAGACAAGCGCATACCCCATTTTTTTGCAGCAGAAAGGCATTTCTGTGTATTTTATATACAACTGGCACAAATTCTGCCTCTTTAAAAAGAATAATAACTACTATCACTTTATGGATTGAGAGCTTTTTTTTTTTGCTCTCTTCAATTTCCAATATGGTGTATTGCTTCATGTGACTGAACCCATGCGATGGCTGAAACCTAAGACACAGACCTCATCATTAGTGGAACCTGATGTGTAACGCACGTTGTCGATGATGGTAATTTTGTAAGTATTTTTTGGATCTACAATTGCCTGCCCTATTTGTCCCCCATGCTGTGCGTTAGATTGCTGCCCTTTACATTTTTGTAATATCTCTGATCATCATCCTGTAATATATATATATATATATATATATATATATATATATATGTATGTATGTATGTATGTGTGTGTGTGTGAATATACATCTATACATAATGAACTTCAGCTCTAATACATTTTTATCTTTTGCAGTTAGACAGTGCAGTCTGCACTAAATGAGCCCTTGAAGAAGGAATTATTTCCAGAACATATCGGGATCTCTGAATCCCTATGATTGTTTGGTCTCCCACCATGAGACCAACCATCTGATATCAGTATTTAGTTGTATACTGTGATTACATGACCATTGTTTTTTGGTTTTAATATCCATTGTATGTACATTTATAGTTTGTTTATTAATACATTTTTGTAATTTTGTATTCACGCTCTCATATGTTTGTTGCTTTTTCCGAGGACCAGCATAAAGAGCAGAGATACTGCTAAAGAGCCAGGTGGGCTAGTATTTTTGGTTGTTAATATCGCTGGAAGAGAAGCCCTGTGAGGGAAACATTATATGTTGGACTTTTGCTTTGTTTTTGCCTTCTTTAAAAACAAAAACAAAAAAACATGGGTTGCCATGCCCTCAGATATAGTTCCTTACTACAGTGAATCACCTTAAGACACATCTACCACTAGAGCTAATGGTCCTCCAGGTTACAGGTTCATTGTTGCCTTACACAACTTGCTTAATATAATTTTACATTTCGACTATCTATTTTCAGCCACAGTGCATGCTTCAGCTGCAAATTATGACTGATTGACTATGGTAGAGCTGAATATTTACAGGAATAATTGCCACAATACTGCAGAAAATAAAGTGAATTGTTACACTGATCATATCAATTTGCAGCTGCCATTCCCAAGCAGGTCTTGAAAATGGGAGATCTTCTATCCTGCCAGAAGCCTACAATATGAGCAATCTGACAGCAGGGGAAACAGGGAGGAGAGAAGCAATATCACAATATATTATTCATTAACATCCCCATTAGGTTGTGCTACTTTAAAACCAGCAAAATACAACCGTTAAGCAAATGTAATGTTGTATTTACAAAACCATGTTAATATTACAATCTCGCACTTCATCAGGCATGCTATACTTGTATATAGTGAAAAAAATATATATACAGTGCTTAGCATAAATGAGTATCCCCCAACAGATTTGTCAGAAAACCTTTACTTTCCTTTCAGAATCAACATCTTCTACGGGATATTATACTACAAAATACTCCCACACATGTGGGCCTTTGATTAAAACCAAAATGTGTTAATTGCACACACAAAAAAGTACTTTTCCTAACAAATTCATTCCATGTTGACCATGTTGCAAAAATGAATACACCCCCAATAAAGTCTAAAACGGTATACACACTTTACAATTCTCTTTACATTTTTTCATTTAGGTTTACCAAAACCATATATGAGCTCAAACCTAAACCCTTTCAAATTATATGCAATCAGGCAGGCCCTTGCATCACATAATTGAAGGTACAGCTAAAGGAAATTGAACAACAAAAGTTGTATAGTCTGTATCCAGCTTTAGGAGCAAAGCTTTATTTTGCACAACAAAATCCTAATTAATAAGAATTCAACTACAGGTTAGCTTAAGTATTCATTAAACAGGCATCCAGCAGACAGTTGATTATAAAAGGGTGTTACTTAACAAAGAAAACCCCTTCCCATTTTATGCTATCAGCAATGCTACCACATGGAAAGAGTAATGTAACATGGCCCAAGAAAGAAAATAATTTCTTTACACAAGAAAGGTGAAGGCTACAAGAAGGTCAGCAAAAATTTACTTATCAGTCAGACTACTGTAGCAAAAGTCCTACAAAAATTTAACAAAGATGGAGCTGCTACCATCTCACAGAGACTTTCAGGCCGTCCATGGAAGTATACACCTCAACAGGGGTGTCTTCTGATAAGGGTTGACGAAAATGGCTAGAAAGCCACACTGGAAGTGATTGTTTTTCATGACACAATACAGTGTGGACTGCACAGGAATAAAATGCATGGGCGTCATCCATGAAGGAAGCCTCTTCTAAAGCCTATGCACAAAAAAGCCCACCTAGAATTTGCCGGGGCCCATGCTGAAGACGACAATTATTGAGACTCTGTACTCTGCTGTGAGCAGAACAAGTTAAATGTTTTTGGAACTGATGGCTTCAAAACCGTATGACGTCATAAAAGTGAGGAATACAAAGAAAAATGGATGGTGCCCACAGTGAAACATGGTGTTAGATGTGTCCTATGGGGCTGCTAGTGTCAGGGAGCTGTATCATGAATTCACAGATGTACTGTTCTATATTAAAAGAGAAAATGCTACCATCACTCCCTTGACCGACGTGCATTTTTCCAACATGACAATGATCTAAAACACATACCAAAGGCCACTGTTGCATTTTTGAAAAAAAGAATAACAGGGTGAAAGTGATTCAGTGGTACTGTATGTCTCCTGATCTGAACCCAATCGAACACCTATGAGGAATTCTGACGAGACAATCACTCTTCATCCAGGCTCTAAAAAAAATACTAGATGTAGTAGTTTTTGTTGTGGGGTGTATTAGATTTTGCATCAACTAATTTGAGTAAAACTGAATATTTTGTAATCTAAGTTCTATTATTAACAGGGCTCAAAATTTCAAATCCTGAGCTACTAGCCAGGCCTTAAGAGACACTCGCCTCCAGTTGCCCCACCCAACTCCTACCCTGCCACGCACCTAAACACGCCCCCATAACTTATCTCATTAAATTGCACTGTTAAATGTTTTATGAAAAATTGAGTTACACAAATAAATATTAACTAAAACTTTAACAATATTAACATAAAGCATATCAGTACTCATCAGTGCAGCCTCATTGGTGCCTATCAGTGGCCATCAGTGCAGCCTATCAATGAATGGGGATTACAGGGAGGAATCGGGAGGAGAGCCAGCCAGATCACACAGAAAGAGGATCTCCCACTATGATACAGCTTGGATCTAAAACACCAGTCGCTATCAGAGTACTGGCTCCTATGATAGACAGCATACCAATTCAATTTCCCACAACTGGACCAGTGTGCTGTCTATCATAGGAGCTGGTCCAGGAGGCAGGACATTGTTTGACAGCGGCAGTCATTTCAGATCCAAGTTGTGTAACAGCGGAAGATCCTCTATGTGATTCGGTCGGCTCTACACCCAACAGTTTCCTGGCTCATAACTTCTGGCAGGAGCGGTACAGCCTTTTTTTTTTTTTACAGGGCATCAGAGCAGGGTGGCAATTGCCACCCAGGCTACTCTGAAGCCCTGTAAAAAAAAAAAGGCTGCGTGGCTTTTGCCAGAAGCCAAACAGGAAACAGTCGGCCCAGTCCACACCTGCTCCACACTCGCCCTCAACAAATGTTCTATAAGACTCGGTTTTGTCAAAATTATGGAAGTGACACCCCTCCATCTGACATCATAGGACATCATAATTTGGCCAAAACAGTAAAAAAAAAAAAGCGAAAAAAAAAAAAAAAAAAAAAGCAGTAATCGATAATAAAGCGTACAGACATAACATGCCCAAATAGGATCAATACTGGAGGACACCTAAATGAATTAGCAAGGTATACCCCCCTGAGCAAAGTCACCAATATGGGTAGCTAATATAACCAAGAAATGGGGCATTTCAACCAGATCCATATTCGAGGCAAGCAAGGCTTGGCGCCACCCTTACTAGGCACCGGGACCGCTCAACCAAATAAACCAAGTCAGGACCAGATCTCAAAAGCTTATTGTCATGACCACACTAATGCCACGTACACACGATCAGACTATCCGTCGGTGTGTGCGCTCCGTCAGATTTTTGTTTCCCAAATGTCCGGCGGAATTAGAAAATAGTTTTGACTCAAAAATTGTCCGCCAGACTACGAGTCCGGCGGACAATCCGGCCGTCTGCATGCTAGTGAAATGAACGGACTTTCCCACACACGGAGAAGACCCCCCAAGACAGAAGAAGACCCCCGGAGCTGTGCAATAAATTATTTTGAAACCTTGTGTTGTGTTTTATTTATATTTTTTTCACCAGGTGAAAGGGTAGGGGTACATTGTACCCCAATACTCATTCACATAGGGTGGGGGGCTGGTATCTGGGGGCCCCCTTATTAAAGGGAGCTCCTGGATTCCGATGAGCCCCCCACCCGAAGACCCGGACAACCAATGGCCAGGGTTGTCGGGAAGAGGCCCTTGTTCTCATCAACATGGGGACAAGGTGCTTTGGGGTGGGGGGGCCGCTTGGCTCCCCTTCCCCAAAACACCCCCTATGTTGAGGGCACACAGCCTTGTACGGCTCAGGAGGGGGGGGGCAATCGCTCATCCCCACCCCCTTTCCTGACCAGCCGCGCTGCGTGCTCGGATAAGGGTCTGATATGGACTTTGGGGGGACCCCCAAGCCGTTTTTTCGGCGTAGGGCTTCTCTAAGTCCATACCAGGTGACGGGGCCAGCAACCTGTCAAACTCGCCCATGGAGGCGGCGACATTGACCTCCTGCGCTAGTCCAGTCTATCTGGTGCCTCGTTCAAAATGTACGGACTTTCCTCCATGTGTGGGCAAGTCCATTCATTTCAAAAGTACGGCGGACTCCAGCCAAAAGTCCGGTTGTGTGTGGGCAGGTCCGCTCTTTCGGAAAGTCCGGCGGTTCGTCCGCCAGGCTAAGTCCGCCGAATAGTCTGATCGTGTGTACGCGGCATAAGAAAAACAGCAGGCTCCAATGGCTTAGGACAGAGACCTCCATCTCAAAGGTCCCTGATGGGTCACTCAACCTGTTGTACCAAAGGTGCCCATTTAAGCAGCACATCAAGGGAAACAGTGATACATGGTTTAGCAGAGACTGAGGTTCAACCAATGGCCTTGACTAGGCCAAGAAATAGGATCCAAGATTAGCACATCAGTTATATTTAGGAAAACATGTAAACACATTGGTGTTGAGACCACCCAGTTGTACTGTGCCCAGAGTGTAAATCCAGTAGGACTCCTAGCACAAAAGTAGGCAATCACGATCACTGCCTCTAGCGGATTGCTTGATGCATTTAGTCACCATACCTTTTAGTTCATGAATTTGATGCCTGGATGTGACCGCTACCCATTTGTTCAAATCTATATGTTCACCCTTCTCAGTTTCTGAGGGTTGTCTTGATGTCAATTCTATGTTACTGGAACGGGCCTGTCTTGCCTATATAGGTCAGCACACATGGGCATTTTAGGATGTAAACACAAAAGTCAGTGTTACACTTTAAACAGTTGGGGGTGCAATACTGATTACCCCTGTGGGGGTGTGCAAATTATTCACTTGTGTCAGGGATTGGCCTTTACAAGATGGTCTCGTAGAGTCTTGTTGTGCTTTTGTGTGGCCAAGGACATTATTCTGAGCCATCAGCTCGCAAAATATTAAGATTGTGCTTAATTGCCAATCCAATCATTTCAGATTTACAATTAAAGGTGTGCATAGGCGTGGCCTGGAACGGCATGGTGTGAGGAGTGCAAATCAGGAGCTCCGCTTGAGAAATATCCGTTACCACATATCCTCTAGCCAAATTTTGACTTTTCTACCAACCGCACACTGCCTGCATCGTCCCACACCTTCTGCCATCATGTTGCATCCGAAAAAGGTGACAGAAACAATTGATAAGCTGGATAAATATCGGCTTAAGGAGAAGGGGACCCTGGGGAAATGGCGCAGACGTGTTGTCCTCCATAGACTCAGCCGCGGAGGATACAGCTCAAGTAATGAAGGCAATTTTGGACTGTAAGAGCACACTAACGTGCAAGATTGAAGAGGTGAAGTTGAATGCATCCCTGATCCTTACAAAAAGGGACTGGGTCACAGAGACAGAGGCCCGCATCAGCCACATAGAAGATGAACTGCCGCCATTACAGGTCGACACGGAAAGCAAGATGACATTTAAAATAGGCTCCAACGCTGCAATCTCATATTTGTGGGGCTGTTTGAAGGGGTGGAAGGATCTGACTGCCCTTCGTTCCTAGAAAATCTGCTCATCTCATCTTTGGAAGGACTGCATTTTTTACATTCTTCGTGGCCGAGTGAGCTCACCACAAATCTAGCTGCCAGACCACCTCCACAAGGCATACCTCCCCACACCTTTATCGATAAGCTCTTGAATTTCAGAGACCGGGAAGCTACCCTCCGCCTCACAAGAGTGAAAGGCAACATCCCCATCAAGAATGATGAGATAAAGGTGTTTCCAGACTTCTCCGCAGAGGTCCAGAAGAAGAGGGCATACTTCAGAGAAGGCAAGCGGGAACTCAGGATCCGACATTCTAATGCTATGCTCTTCCCCGCCAGACACTGCGTCGTGGGAGAAGATGGGGCCCACTTCTTTGACACACCGGAGGCTGTTTTCGCCTGGCTGGAGGACTGAGCGGCACCCAATCTGGCCCTTGCATAAGAACCCAGCATATACCTGGCAACCTTTACCTCAGCCGCACAAAGAGGGAACACATGCCGGACACCTAACATGTTTTGATAGTGTGGATCACCAGAGAAAGTTACTGTGTGCCCAGTCCCTAGCTCAATATTACATAGGTGACCAAAGCCCTATTCTGTGGACAAGACTCTTTATATGTACCACATATCTCCAAACTCTTAGGCCGATTCCTATGCCCACACCTCCACCCCATGCTCAAGCCATTGCTGGTAGGAAAAGACAGAAGCCACAACAGCTAGATCACCTCAATCTGCTACCCACTCTGATGTCTAGGACATGGGTATACATTCCCCTATCCTATTATCTTTCCCCTGCATGCTATCCTGGACGCCCTACACCGGGATCATACCAATCATGCTGCTGTACGATCTTTAACTGATGTTCATCCCCCTAGATAGGCGAGTCCCACCAGACCCTGCTGTTCAAATTTACAACTGCACTGTTTGTAACGTAGCTCAATGGTTGTTTCTCTTGCCTGTCTGGACACTTCCCCTAGACGATGCTCACCCAGCCAGGCCAGTGTATATGTTCAAGTTTGCTTAAAGTTTTGTTACTGGTTAATCGTTCTACAACCCTTAGATGATATGAAGATATGTACAGATAAGAGTACCACATGCGAGCAATTCTCAGGTGCCCACTTTGCTGGCATGCTTTCCATGCCTCCACAAATCTTGCCCCTGCATTCCGTTTACACCAGTCCAGGCTGCACATACAGCACCTCCCACAAATACAGTGCGAGTGTGGACATGCATTGTTGCCTGCAGTTGTGGACTGGGGTAGACATTAATAGCTTGAGCCTCCTACTATGCCTAACAAAGTGTCTTACATGGAACGTTTGCGGCATCAGAGCCAAACCTAAGATAAATGCTGCCCTATCTTACCTTAAGGCCCAAAGAGCAGACGTCACAGTGTTGGCTTAAACCCACCTTGCGGGTTAGCTGCAGCTGCCCCTTAAGAAACCCTGGGTGGGACAGCCGTACCAAACCCCTACACTACAAACTTTAGCGGTATCACAATACTAGTGGCTAAAACCGCCCAATTTTCATTGTTGATGCTGAGATCGGATCTGCAGGGCAGGTATCTATTCATACATGCCATACTGAACGGACTGGAACTTTTATTGTTGGCATGTTACATACCACCCCCATTCCAGTTTAACATCCTGGCAGAGGGATTAGCATTTATGTCACAATTCCCTACTGTTCCAGCAGTATGGCTTGGGGACTTTAATACTGTGATTGACACCAGTTTAGATAGACTTGCCTCAGTGCCTCCAACCAACCCCACGCATTCCCACCCGAGATTCAGGAAACTCCTGAATGAATTTGCTGTGGTCGATACCTGGAGACATAGTCATTCAAATGATAAAACTTTCTCATGCTTCTCAGCAACGCACAATACCATGTCACATATATCAAATTTGAATCCCTCATTCCCTCCTGACACTTCTGAGTGATGCGGGATTTAGCCCGCACATACTATTTAAACATGCACAATATTAGTTAGAACTCAAACTGAACCCTCCCTCTTCATGTGTCTGGAAACGTAACCTTTTTGTTATTAGTTATTCCAGATATGGAAGGAGTCGGGGAACAAGTGGAATTTTTTTTCTGGGTCAATAGCCCCATTCAAAACTTTATGGGACTCATTTAAATTCCATGCTCACATGATAATTTCCCAATGAATTTCTAGATACAGGAAGTCCTCTACCCAGGTAGTCAAACAGGATGAACAAAGAATGGCAGAAGTGGAGAAAGCCTTTTCTAACAACCCCACGCCAGATTCAGCAGACCAGATAAAACTACAAGTCCATACAGTGAACAGCCTCCACTTTGCAAGAACAGAAAGGAAAATATTCTATAGCAAAGTGTATACGAGTATGAGGAGCAAACGGGGCGCCTATTGGCCTACTTGGAACATAAACCACCCACCGTGGTCTCTTTACTAGATGCGGCCGGCCAACATGATGGCCAAGGACTTTGACTCATTCTTTGCATCCCTTTACTCGTCCACCACTAACAGCCCTAAAAAGTGGACCTAGTGGAATTTCTATGCACCACTCCCCTAAGCTAACTTCCTCCCAGGTCAAGATGCTGGAGACTCATCTCCAAAGATGATATTGTGGAAGCAATGTCCCACCTTGCTCCCTCCAAGGCCCCTGGCTCAGACAGTCTCCCCCTTGAATTCTACACAAACTATAGTGAGATCCTAGTCCCCTAACTGCATGAGCTATTTACATATATATTCAAATCTAGCTCCCTACCAAAATCTATACTTATACCCAAACAAGGCAAAGATCCAGAACTCCCCAAATCATACTGCCCAATCTCCCGCCTTCAACTAGACATTAAGATATTGGCCATGTTCTAAATTCATTTGTGTGGGGTAAAACCTTTCACAAACTGTCCTGGCAAGTGCTGAAGAACCCCACTGACTTGAGGGGTACAGTACTACCAGACTTTAACCTATATTATCTGGCAGCACGACTATCTCACTTCTTCTACCTAGACAAGGGAGATGAGGATCAGTATTTGGCCTCTGTATGCTCTCCCTTCATCTAAATCCACAAGCAACCCTTCTCCTTAGAGAGCCTGGTGACCCCTGAACCTTGGGAAGTCGAAAGAGCTTACTATACAATCACTGTAAGGTGTGGGAGGTGGTGAGGCGCAAACTCAGGACTGCCCTCACGCATTAGCAGACACCCCTATGGGACAATCCCTGTTTAGACGAGCTGCTAAAGCTACCTGACCGCAGCCTTTGGTTCACAAGGGGAGTGGTATACCTAACAGACATTTACTATGGAAGTATCCTGAAGTCCTTCCAGAAACGTAAGGAAGACTTTGACTTCAGCTCGATGCATTTTTGCTACTTCCAGCTCCGCCACACCCTCTAGACCCAATTCTGACCCCCCCCCCCCCCCCCAAACCTAGAACAACTAGATATTCTGAGTGTAATATCCGCGGAGTCTCAAAAACAAATTTCTACATTTTACAATTATATCCTATGCCCAACTGCTATGGCTCTCGCCTACCAATTAGAAGGCCTAAGGACTGGGGATGTGGGGGAGATGGAGGAGCACAAATAGGAAGAAAATGCAAAAAGTTGCCCCCCCAAATTGTCAGACTGTCTTACACAGCAATACATTTTACATAGTTCTTACTTGACCCCCCACGCTTAGTCAAATATAGAAAACTATAGTCCACTATGCCCCAGATGTGAAGGTTTCAGTGGTACTTTCTTTCATATTATATGGTCCAGTCTGGCAATACAAGTCTATTGTTCCCAAATAGTGAAATTTATACATGACAAGATGGGATCCCCCCCTACACTATGCCCTTAACAATGTATACTGGGCGTGTTCCCAGACCCAGACAAGTTCCACTACATATTCCTACAGGAAACACTGTTTATAGCTAGAGCTCATAGCACGGAAGTGGCTCAGGGCACTACCACCTACTGTCCAAGAGTGGATAGCCTAAATCAATAGCTTACTACCATACAAAAAAAGAGCTTTATGCTCATAGAGGATTTCCTGCCAAATATGGAAAAATGTGAGATGCCTGGTTGAAAAAGGCCTCCACATGTAACGAGGTGGAAGACGACTCTGAACTAGGAGAATGTAGAATAGCAAATTCTCCTTATAGTACATTGGAGTCAGGACATATGTTAACATTCATTTGTGTCTGCACTATTATTCTTTCTGCTTTCTATTTTATTTCATTTTCTCTTTGTAACTGTACAATGATTGTATCATAACTGCTAATATCTTGTGACCATACACTCTTCTCGAATAAAGAACGTTATTCATGAAAAAAAAAAAAAAAGTGTGCATACATAATTGGCAACGGGTTATGGCTCTATCCAGCACCTTGGCTGGGTATCCCTATTCTAAGAATGTATGATACACTTTCTGAAGTTGTCTGTTCTTGTCATCCGTGTCAGAGCATATGTGCAGGATCTGCATAAACGGTGAAATCGGTAAATCCTTGCGGAGATGAGTAGGATGTACACTCTGGTAGTGGAGTAGTGTGTTCCTGTCAGTAGGTTTGGTGTATAGAGATGTAACAAGGGTACTCCGGGTATTGGTGATTAAGACATTAAGGGAAGTGATGCTGTTCCATGAGATCTCTGGACTGAATACTAGTCTAGGAAACATGTTGTTCAAAAAGTCAACACATAAAATTCCACATCGTGATCGGCCCAAATGAGGAAAATATCACCTATAAATCTCATCCAGCAGATGATATGCTCTGTAAATTGTAAATGTAACACTCCTCAAGGGAAACTAGAAAGAGGAATGCAAACAAGGGGGCAGCGGAGCTGCCCATGGCAGTACCACGGACCCGTGGATACGTTTTCCCCTCAAATTATTATTATTTTTTTTCATCAAGAACAAACTCAAGACAGTTAAGTGGGTTTTCTTTTTCTTTAGTGGGTAGTGCTATATATGCTTCTGTGTCACTATATACATGTCTGACAAGGGGTTCCTGCGTGGCTCAGAAACATTGCACCTTTCTTCTTGTGATGTAATCATTCTTCAATACAAAAGAGTTTCGGACATTGAGGATGCTGGATGCATTGAATGTGCTGGCAAATATGAATGTATTCACAAAACAGTCACAACTGTCACTAAAAAGAAACAGTCACCTCAAAATTATATAGAAAAATAATTAGAAATAGTGTAGAATAATCACAATTTGGTTCTGCAAAAGAAGCGCACAAAAGTCTGAAATGTGACAACTATAAGAAAAGACACATGCAGTACATATAGGTAATAAATATGAAAGTAATAAAAAATATGCGCTTAGTAAAATAAAATTAAATCAGCAGCTGAACACCATAACCAGGATACTGGGCACACCGAAAACAGAAGAAATAAAAGTGCAGTGCTTAGCCTCTAAATATGACTGTGGCTTAATAGAAAAAAATATTATATATAAATAGTGTGAAAAACCTAAATAATGTGAAAAAAATTAGTGAAAAATACTTAAATGTCCAATAAAGTCAAAAGACATTTATCTGTAACTCAAATGTCCAATGGGGTGAAAAACAAACTAAAAAAAACAAATAATCATAAAAAATGATGTGACACAGTATAAAGTCCCATGTGAAATATAAAACAAAAAAGCTATAAGCCTGTAGTGTAATGTATACAATTTGTGATAATACTATCATGTGAAGTTATATTAAAACTAGTAAAGAACAGATTTAATAAATAACCAAGATATAATAGATCTATAAAATATGCTATTTTTTTTTTTTTAATTGTGGAGCAAGGGTTAATACACCAGTTGGACCTGCCGTGAGCACTTGTCAAATCAAAAAGTGCGCTATGAATGAAGCATGGGCAGATTAATGAAGGGTTCACCTCCTCCATCCATAGAGCACTTTCCACTGTGCCAAACTACAGTAAAGCTTCTATAAATGGAGGGGGGGGGGGCAAAAGGCACTGTAGGGATGTCGGAGGGCAGGGAATGTTAACTAGAAAAGCAGCCACTAGTGTTGCTGGTACAATTCTCATTAAATGTATGTATCATGCGGTTTAAAAAAAAAAAGGCATTAAGGTGGTATTGCTGTGAGCAACAGTTGATTGGAAGTGCTGATTTTTGCTCTCTGTTATATGTATTGTGAGGGTTACATCTCATGATAGGATAGTTAATAGCACAATTGTATTTAAGGTTACTTCATGTTCAGAGTGTTAATACATATCCTTCAAGGTCAACAGCATTAAGAAACTTCCCTAAAGTATGTGAAGGTATGACCTCAAAATCAACAAGTTCAGGAATTTCTCTGTTGGGAAAAACCAGCAGGTAATTACTGTTTTTTTTGGAATGCTTTAAAAAAAAAAACACTTGTCAAATGTAACGTTCTTGAGATCAGCATTCACAGCATTACAAATGCCCGCCTGTACTGGCCCCAAGGAATAATGGGAGTTTGTAAGACCAATAACAGTTGTAAAAAAAAAAAACAGAACCAAAACAAACAAAAAATAAAAAAAAACACCAATAGTACATACCAGAAACGCTGTCCTAAAGTTATACAGATCTGTGAAAAATTCCTCCACAGAAACCTTCTTTGCATCAAGTACATAATACTCCATAAGACTTCGATAAAGCTTCTCCATGTTTTCAAACATACGAGACAGTTTCTTATAATGTTCTCTTGCAGTCACTACAAAACTGTAAAGTGTTGTTAAGGTAGATTGAACAGAATAAGATGTAATGGTACAACAGACAAATAATTGGGCCACTTTTCAATTATTTTTTAATATTTTAAAAGTTTAAGCTTCTCATTATCCTATCTCATACATAGCCTTAAAAGCCAACACTAGGACTGCTGTTGTTGGTTGTACAGTCAGGCATGAGTTGGGATATTGGTGATACAATAAGACTGGCGTCACTAGCACCCTAGTCCATTTCCTGTAACAAAGAAGTGATCATGCCCAAGATGAAAATCATCAAGTTCAATTTAAAACAGAGCCATGACAACACAGACATTACAAATGCCTCCTACTTACAGACGGAGATAACAGGAAGCGAGAGGAAATCTACCCCTAGAAAGGGAAACTCACTCCTGTAAGAGTTGTTATGGGAAAAAGGTGTCTCCACTGAAGATGTATCGCCAATCCTTGTTTCCACAACACACATTTTCTAAAATCCAATTGCTATAGGGACAGAAAGTGAGATGAAATCTCTGAACAGGGGTGCACACAGCAAAACAAATTATACAGGGGTTAACCCTTCCCTATGCCATCCAAAAAGTAAAAAAAAAAAAAGCTGGAGCTACACTTCTAAAGTCTACCTGTTCCAGCTTACAAACACATTCAACTTAAGAACAAACCCCCACAGTTCCTATCTTGTTTGTAACCTGGGGACTGCCTGTACATGAATTTAGTAATGCCCACACCTGACACCCAAGCATCCTCTAGAAGTATCACTCTCTTTCAGTTGTGATTTCCAATCATCTGTTCAGTTCTGCATGATGTAAAATATATCAAGACAACCTGACACCATCACGTATCATTGTTATTAAACATTAGTTGTAAGACGTCAATGTGTAATGGGAAAGAACTAGTAGAATATGAAAAATTGATAGATAGTTTTGGGGTGTAATTAGTGATAATGCAAACTTCCATCACATATTACAAATATGGAAAAAAACCTTGCTTCATAATCTGGACATGTGGATACCTTGGGCAGCAGAGTTAAGCCTCATATGGGGCTATTACTAGTTGCAGAGGTAATTTAAACAAATATTTATTTACTATATGCATATGGATGAAACACATGTTACTAAAGTGTTATATTATGCTTGAACCTAATCTGTAATTATGATTTTACCAGTGAAGCTAACTATCTTCCTGTTACCTTAGAACGTGATAGCAACTAATATCATCCATGATGCTTATATTTTTTCTTGTAAGCTCCTTCTTAGTTTAGATATTCACAAATATGTTTAAAGCATCTTTTGCAATATGGGGATCATGTACCAAAACTGGAGTGTGCAAAATCTGATGCAGCTGTGCATGGTAGCCAATAAGCGTCTAACTTGATCTTTTTGAATTAAAGTAGAAGTCCATCCTAAAACTACAATCCCTGTATCTACAGATATCAGCAATCTAACACTAATCTATCTAACCCTGTGAAGAAAAAAAAATCAGTATACATACATTTTCTGCAGGTGATCCCAGAGTGAGCTGTCAGCCATGACTTTGCTGTATAGGTGAGTGCAGAGGACACGTCCGACAACGGAAGATCCATAGTAATGCTATAGGTGATGTCACTCCCCATTCATGTCACAGCTGGTGTCGGCTGTGTCCTCTGCAGAGCTTCCACTGCTGAAGATCGGGTTGGATAAGCTTTAAAAAAGGTATGTATACTATTTTTTTTTCCTTTACAGGGCTAGATAGGATAGTGTTAGAATGTGCATGTCTGTAGATGCAAGGATTTTAGTTTTAGGGTGGACTTGCACTTTAAGCTTTGACAAAAAAATACAAACCTGGAAGCTGACTGGTTTCTATGAAGAGCTGAACCAGATTTTGCACTCTCCAGCTTTAGTAAATCAACCCTCATATATGTCTCTCCTTTTACAATGTTATGGTTTCCAGGCCCTCTATCACAATACTAGAACCCTTATTAGATTACCTGGTATTAACTCAAGGTTTTTCGCGCTTGGTAGGGACACAAAGAAGGGATGTACTTTATCAACCTTGCTTTTTGCTTTGGCAATAGAACCTTTGGCCACTGCTATTTTATACCACCCAGATAGTTTTTGTTATGACAAGAGTCCCTCCATATTTAAACTATGCATGTATGTGGATGGCATGCTATAACATTGCTACGCTGACAAGCCTCTCAGTTAATTCCCCTTTATATGGTCTTCCAATAAGATTTCTTATTTGGTCATTACCTTTCGCATTACCTTTGCCTCATTATCAAAGAGAAAAAAGGGTGCCGCTCACCAACCTAGCGCATTAGTGTGAGCGTGACAAAACATGTTAGGGGCATGAGGCTGAAGCTACACTGGCTAAGGCCACATTTATCTACATATAGATAAGGATTGAGAAAACACAAAAAAAAAAAAAAAACAGGTGGACTTTGTAAGCACATAATGAGAGGAAACCTGATCAAAACGTTATATACTTTATTCCAAAAAAGTAAAAAAAAACATAGAAACATAACCCTGTATGGACACGGTTACCAATTACCCAATAATGCAAATATAGAGGTTGGATCTTAAGTATAAGAGTTGATACTCATAGGTATGTAAATATTGAATAGAAAAGATTAGATCTATTATCGCCTCCAGACTTGCTAGTTGAATCATTTCGCTAATTAGCTTCCTCAGGACAATACTGGGTAGGTGCTGGTGGACCTGTATCCAGGTGTATAAGGACACCCCACAAGACCAGACAGACAATCAAAACAAGCCTGAAATCTGGTATGTATGTATATCAGATCGATTCGTGTACATGCATATAATGTTAACTGTTGCGTACAAGCTGGTAAATAAAAAGCTGTATACCGCTATGAAGAAGAGCACTGTCACACGTATACCTGATATATGTTATGCATATGGCCAACAGCTAATCATGCAACGGTCCTCACAGTGAACTCAGCTCCCTTCACTGCAACTGGTGGGAAGATCTCTGTCTCAGCTTAGAACGGCACTGCAAGTTTCATTTGGATACCTTTCAATTTTTATAAATAAAAATAAATGTGGTGCTAGCTCAAACAAATGAAAGTGCAATAATCAACCAATCAATAAATAACACACATAATATATATATATATATATATATATATATATATATATATATATATATATATATATATATATATATATATATAAAAGCTTAATTAAATTCAATCAAGTCCATAGCTGGAATCCAATCCAACAGTGAAATATCAGTCCATAAAATGTATTAAAAAGTGCAACAAAGTGCATGTGCAAAAAAGTAATATTCCTCAAATAGCATGTGCAAAAAAAATAAAAAATGATTCCTCAAATGTAAAGTTCAAAAAAGTGCATGCGCAAACAACAAACTTCAATATTGATAGTAGAAGTGAAACAATCAAGTGCAGGGAAAACATCATTTCTTATATAGTGTAGTTCCATTTTTATAGTGTAGTGTAGTTCTACTTGCTTCCACCAGTAGATAAACAATAATCACCCACTGTGTTAAGTATGTCCTTACTCTCCTCCATTCAAGAGTCATTTAATATAAAGGGAATCTCTATATGGCAGTAATTCCATATAAAGTAAATACAATACATTTTATTTAAAGCAGCAACTTGCATATCATATCAGAAAATTCAGCATCGATAATTCAAGGACTTCCGGTCGCGGAAGCTATCAGAAGTGAAGTCACCCGGCTCCTCCCGACACGTTGCATCATTGATCACATGACTTTCTCAAGGGCCACTACTGTCCCCAATTACTGCCTTACACTTTTGCCAGATTTGGTGCTCCAAGGAGAAGAGAGGAGTGGAGATTGCCATTAAGAATATATATATTATCAGAAGCGCTGTTAGACCCGTTGGGGTCTTTACCTAAGGTGAGAGGCTGGGGCACACTCCTGGTGGATTGTGGAAGCAAGTGTGACTACACTATATAAGAACTGATGTTTTTCCTGCCACTTGATTGCTTCACTTCTACTATCAATATTGGAATTTATTGTTTGCACATGCACTTTTTTAATTTATATTTGAAGAATATTACTTTTTTTTACACATGCACTCTGTTGCACTTTTTAATATACTTTTTGGACTGTTTCACAGATTGGATTCCAGCTATGGATTTGACTGAATTTAATTAAGTTGTTTTATATATAAATTATTTGTTTGAGATAGCTCCTCCACATTTATTTTTATTCATTCTGTGTTGTGGGGATACTTTATGTTGACTGCTACTCCCTGAATATTGTTATTCACTTTGGTTTGTACATTAGTTATTCACTTTTACCTTTCAGTCATTGTTTATCCCTTCTAGATTGTAAGCTCTAACGAGCAGGGCCCTTTGATTCTCCTATAATGAATTGTATTGAAACTGTACTGTCTGCCCTCATGTTGTAATGTGCACAAACTCTTTGCACTATATAAATCCTGTATAATAATAAAAATGGTTTGCCAGTAACTACCCCCCCCCCCCCAGTTTGTAGTTTGTAGAATTAACCAGTTGCTCAAAACTTGGTCCTTTCTACCTGTTCTTTTGAGGTAGGGCCACAGCTATTAAAATGGTCATCCTTCCAAAATTACTTTATCTTTTTAGGTCCCTCCCATTATCTATTCCTAAATCATATTTAACTAAACTCAAAATTGATGTTAATACATTTGTCTGGCAAGGGAAACCCCAAAGATTCTCTATGTTGATTTTATAATGGTCCTATCTACAGGGAGGCCTAAAGCCCCGTACACACGAGAGGACTTATGTCCGACAGACTTCCGAAGGAGTTCTGCCGGAGTTCCGACAGAGTTCTGACGGACTTTTCGAATGAGCGGACTTGGCCACACACAATCACACCAAACTCCGACGGATTTGAACGTGATGACGTACGACTGGACTCGAATAAGGAAGTTCATAGCCAGTAGCCAATAGCTGCCCTAGCGTCGGTTTTAGTCCGTCGGAATAGCATACACACGAGCAAATTTTTCGAAGGGACCGGGACCGGCGGAGTTCCGTCTGAAAAATTTTAAGCATGTTCCATATTCTAAAGTCCGTCAGACTTTGGCGAATCAAAAGTCTGTTGCAGCCCACACACGATCGAATAGTCTGACGGAATCAGTCCGTTGGACTTTGGATGTTGAAAAGTCTGCTCATGACAGCGTACAGCGGCATAAGACTTCCCCAGATTCGGTTAGATTATCTAGCACGTGGACTAGCTCAATTGGCCGGATAGAAAATTAAGAATTCCAAAGCTCCCTGGATTTGAATACCCTTTCTACCTGAATTACTATGGTCTTCCTAATATCACTAAATATATTTCTATCTGTAATACTTTGGTAGTTCAATCTCTGAAACTTTGGACCTATATAAAAGTAAATTGTTTTTGCTATCTAAGATCTCTCCCTGGACCTCTTTTTAGATGAACCAGATTTATACATGTTTTTTGTCACTCTAATAGTTTTCAATGGTGAAGAAATCATGATATGTTAAATTTATCTGATTTTCAGGAAGGGTGAGCATATACTTATTATTCCCAGCTTCAAGCCCAGAAGGCAGTCACTCCCTAAGAATTTTACTATTTACATTAAATTGCATTATAACTGTACTTCCTGCCCTCATTTCGTAAAGCACTACACAAACTGTTAGCACTATATAAATCCTATATAATAATTAACAAATTTGTCACTTTTTTGTACTTATTGTGCCCTTCATCCACCAGCCTCCCACACATCTTTTGAATTTATCTGCCATAACACCCCCGGGCAGGAAGGGGCTTATTTCTATGTTATATTGCAGTATCATCTATGCAGATGACCCTAAGAAACTGTCATATATGTCCTGCTGGGAGGTTCAACTGGAGGGTGCAGTACATGGAACAAGTGTAGGGGGGCACGTATAATTGCACTAAATCCCTTACTATTGACAAAACAGCATTATAACTTTTCACACAATAATATTATACCCCATCACATTTGCACAGCATTTATCTGCAGGTTTCTCCCTTTTGTTTCCATGGCTGCTCCCTTGGAGGCTCATTTCTTCATGTATTTTGTGTGTGAAATTAACTCCTACATGGAGAGAGGTGTTTTCGTTGGTGAACAGTATGGACAAACTGATGCCGATACCAAGCATGAGTATTGGTACTCACACAAGTGCTCCCGATACCCATACTTTTGGTGCAATTTGTGTCAGTACAAATTAAATGGGTGCAAATCACACTGCAAAGAAATGCATGCAATTTGAACAGGAACGCAGTGCAATTCTTGTCTAAAACACATGTGATTTCCCCCAGCACTCCTGTGTGTGTGTGTGTGTATGTGTATAGAAAGAGAAAAAAAGCACCATCTGGTAGGCAGTTTAAATAATGTTAGAACCCATAGTGAATATCTAGCCACATGTTAAATAATTTACATAGGTGTCGGGTCAGTGGATAGCGAGTCAGGGCTGCTGAAGGTGCTGACATGGCTGTAGGAGATGTAGAGGCGATCCGCCCCCAAGCAGTCATCACTTCCACCCTATACCCATGGGGTCATGAAACTTCTCCAGCAGTCCTGATTTGCTATAAATCGGTGGACCGGGACATCTATGCAGATTATTTTGCATGTGGCATTAGATGTCAGGGTATAGCAAAATGATATGCAGCTCCAGAGGACAGATCAGTCAATTTTTAGGTCAAGATTTGCCTCCCTGATAAGTGGGTCTTTAAAAAAGACTGCATCCTCCATCAGCAGGGCTACAAGGCAAGCTAGTCTCATTATAAAAGCTTCAACGAAGGGAGAATTATTTCGACTGGTGAAGGGTAAAGCCTAATATTTGGGCAAGGCTTCTTTTTTATTATAAAGTTTTAGTTTACTGAAAGAATGCTGCGCTAATTCAACCTGTGCATAAAAAAAAGAAAGTTCCTAGAAGTCAAGTGACCAGTGATGCAACGCGTCGGGCAGAGCAGGTGACCTCACTTTTGGTACCTTGGTAAACCCGGAAGAAGTGATGAGGAGGAGAACTCTTGGTGTCTCATTAATTCAGGTAGATCACAAGATGACAGCTATGTGGGTGGGCGTTTTATGTTTAGACCCCTGAGGGGTCTTTTTCTAAGGTGAGAGGCAATTCACCTAGAGGTAACGGGTAGTAGATTTTGTATCACTGATCATTTTATTGCTAGGTGATTCCAGATTCCAGATTCATTATTACTTTGTAGGACACATTTTGTATCACTGATCATTTTATTGCTAGGTGATTCCAGATTCCAGATTCATTATTACTTTGTAGGACACTATCATATGAACAGTTTATCAATTTGTTTTAATTTCACCATTGTGTGTCATTTATTAATCTATATGCAGCCAAAGTATCAGCAGCAGTTCGCATTTTACATTACCTGATTACAAGTTTTATTTTATTTTATGCACAAATTAAATACGTGCACCATTCTTTGAGTGTTTTATACTTAGTATTGGTGTGCAGCTGTTCTAGTTTCACATTTCAATTATTACTTGCTTAGCAGCGCTCAAGTATTTTACATTTTTAACACTTTTTTATTTATTTCCACTCTTCTGTGATTAACTACTTTATATCATCGATGGAAGGAAAGGAGACAGTTTTTTTTTTTTTTTTGTTTAAATTGGAGGAAAACATCTTCAGACTTTCAAATGTTCTTTAAATGCATCCTCTCACTTTTTTTAGCCTTTTTTCTGGCTCTGAAAGGATCCACCCAGCAAAAATTGAATCCTGTGGGGCAACAATCCACTGCTTCCTCCGAATAGTCACTGAAATCAGCCCCTAGGGCCTCCTCCTCCAGTTGAGGAGAGGTACCAAGAACCAAGCTGTATCATAACTCTCTAAGAGTTGTATGATGGAGTCCTGAACTAAATATTTAATAATTGACACTATATTCATCATTTAATTTTTTATTTTTTTGCCTACTAGATGGTGTTTTTCCTTTCTATACACAGGAGCAGTGGGAGAAATCTCATCACATTCCTGTTCAAATTGCTTCCTTGCAGTGCGTTTTGCTCCAATTGTTTTTGTATCGCAAAATGAACCGCAAAGTATCGGTGAATAAGTGACTGTCCCCGCGAGCTCGTGCAGCAAACACATATTGAAGTCGCGCCCTCATATGCAAATGGTGTTCAAATCACACATGTGTGGCATCACTGTGATCGTCAGAGTGAGAGCAATAAATCTAGCACTAGACTTCCTCTTTAACTCTAACCTGGTAACAGTAAAAAAAAAAATTCAAGTGTCCCCTATGGAGATTTTTAGGTACCGTAGTTTGTCGCCATTCCACGAGTGCGTGCAATTATAAAGCGATACATGTTTGGTATCTATTACTTGGGGTAACATCATCTTTCACGTTATACAAAAAAATTGGGGTAACTTTACTGTTTTGTTTTTTTAATTAATGAAAGTATCCCTTTTCCCAAAAAGTTGCATTTAAAACACCGCTGCACAAATATCGTGTGACATAATATATTGCAACAATCACCATTTTATTCTCTAGATTCTCTGCTAAAAAATATATACATACAATGTTTGGGTAATTTTCTAGCAAAAAAACATGGAAAAAGTACCAAAATGTCAGAATTAGGCTTAGTCATGAAAGGGATATATATATATATCTATATAGATATACATATATATATATATATATATATATATATATATATATATATATATATATATATATATATATATATATATATATAGATAGATATATATAGATAGATATAGATATATAGTTTTAAGGATTTTTCTAAAGCTATAATTATTTAAAAAGTCAGCAATAAACAGAAAAGGCCAAAAAGGAAAATAAAATGCTTTCAAATAATGCCAGCTCCTATCTCTCCACAGTGACTCACCTGTTGATAATATCCTGCTCGTCAGTCCTGCTTAATTAAGCTGTCCATCGCAGATGACCTCTGCCTTCACCCTGGGTCACATCTCTAGTGACACTCTCCTGTGTTCCCGTTAAAAACTTGCTTGGTTGACATCCCTTCTAGCTGAAGATCCTGCTTGTTATTCTATATGCTCCTCTCTGGCTCCCTGACGTTTGACTAAGTTTACTCTGTTTACCTTTTTTTATTATTATTAAACAAGTGAGATTTAACTGTACTTCTGTCAAAGTCTGATTCATGGTTTCTGACAGTAGGCAAAGGCCATGAAATCAGAAGATGCAGTCAATCCACTTGTTGGAAATATTTTTTTCCAGATTGGATAAACTGGATCACTGCATAGATCAGTTTGGCATGGCAAAACGCTCCTGAGTCGTACGGCTCACCTGGAATCTCCCACTGTGGCTGCTCCGGTACAACCTGTGTTGCAGGCTGTCCCTGCTGCTGCTCCATTGTCTGTGCAGGCACCCACCTAGTGTATTAACCTCTATAAGAGGTAGGTCTGGTCCGCTCCGTTTCCTTAACAATTTGGGGGCGATCCAGTACAATGCAGAGGGATTCTGAACTAGGTTGAGATATACTTTGAGATGCTGCCCCAGGCATTTCCCACAGACAGAAGCAAACTAGGTTTTGTGTTATCTTTGCTTTCTGAGAGAGCCTTGGCCTCGGCAAACCGTCCATAGGAGAAGTAAAAACCTGTTGTCTTGAGTTACCCTGAGTTTGTGGCTTCATTTAAAAGGGTATTTGCATTCCCGCACACTCTGTTTCTGCTACCAAGTGCCTCATGTCTATCAGAGTGCGAGAACTGTTGCGGATTACGCCATTGAATTCTGTACTCTGGCAGCAGAGGTTGCTTTAAACAATGAGGTCCTAGTGGCTGCTTTTTCTCATGGTCTCTTGGATACCATCAAGGATAAGAAAGCAAGCCCAATATATACCCACTGAGCTGGAGAAGTTGATCACATTTGCCATCCTTATTGGCTCCAGACTCAGAAATAGACTCTCTTTTAAGGAGCGCTGCAGAAGCCTCTTGTATATTTGTCTCCAAGCTTTGCAGTTCCATCCTTGTCTCCCTCACCTCCCATGCCTTCTGGCCCGAGTTGGTCTGTGAAGATGAACCCTTGCACTTGGGCTTCACGCATCTCTCTGCGGATGAGAGAAGCCTTAGGAGGTGGGAGAGATTGTGCCTTTATTGCGGCCAAGCCAAGTCACTTTTTGAAGTCTTGTCCTACTCGTCCAGGGAACGCCCGAACCTTGAGGTCCTGTCACGGACAGACCTTGGGTAGCGTTGTTTCGTCCCCAGTTAACCAGAAGGATAAGTCCCTGGTTTTGGTTACCCTTTCTTGGGCTGAGTCATGCATCGAGATACAGGTTCTAATCAACTCTGGGGCTGAATGACTGTTCATTGATGCTGCCTTTGTATCAAAACACTAGATTCCGCTGCAGCTGCCTGACACTCCACTTGCCATTGAAGCTCTTGATGGGAGACCTCTACAGCCTGCCCATATGACTCACTGTTCCGTTGTCCATGGCCATAGGGGCTCTTCACCAACAATCCAATTCCAAGTTATCTCCTCACCTAAGTTTCTGTAGGTTATTGGTTATCCTTGGTTTCAGAGGCACAGCCCCTCTTTTGATTGGCTCCCTGCTGATGCTCTCTCCTGGTCACTACAATGCAGTAAGACATGCTTCCAGAAAGTAGCCAAGGTCCTGTGCACTTATTCTCTCTCCTCCCTGCCAGAGGAGTACCACAATTTTGGCAATGTCTTTGACAAAGGTCAAGCCGGTAGTGTGCCTCCACACCGGTCGTATGATTGCGCAATTGATCTTCAACCTGGCACCATACCTCCTCGTGGCTGGGTTTACCCTTTGTCGGTCTTGGAGGATAAGGCCATGGGGGAGTATGTTGCAGACACACTCTCTCAATGTTTCATCATGCCAATCCTCATCTCCTGCTGGTGCTCGTTTCTTCTTTGTGAAGAAGAGGAGTGGTGAACTGAGACCTTGTATTGATTATAGGGGTCTCAATCGTTTCATGATTAATAATGCCTATCCAAGTCCATTGATTACAGAGTTATTTGACCGCCTCAAGGGAGCAACGGTTTTCACAGAGCTTTATTTGAGAGGGGCATACAATCTCGCGAGCATTAAAGAGGGCGACAAGTGGAAAACTGTGTTTAATACCAGAAGAGGCCATTATGAGTACCTCATAATGCCTTTTGGCCTTTGTAACGCCCGGACAGTTTTCCAGGAATTTATTAACAATGTCCTCTGAGATTTGTTTCAGTTATGTGTGGTGGTTTATATCGACAATATTCTCATATTTTCCAAGTCCCTGGAGGGCCACCACACAGATATCTGTTGTGTGTTTCAGAAACTAAGAGAGAACAATCTCTATTGTAAATTGGAGAAGTGTAAATTGCATCATGAACAGGTTCAGTTCCTGGGTTATGCAATTTCCACTGCTAGTTTTTCGATGGACCCAGAGAAACTTTCAGCAGTCCTACAGTGGCCACGACCCGAGTGTTTACGTTCTCTGCAGCGTTTTCTTGGCTTTGCCAACTATTATGGGAAGTTTATTCGTAACTTTACATCTCTGGTCAAGCCTCTGACTGATGTGACCAGAAAGGACTGTAACCTACCGTGTTGGTCTCCGGAGTCCATTAAGGTCTTTGAGAGTCTCAAGGCTGCCTTTGTTTCTGCTCCTGTGTTGGCACATCCTGATCCTATGTTACCTTTTTTCCTTGAGGTTGATGCTTCTAGACTGGAGTTGGCGCCCTTCTGTATCAAAATCCTACCTCTGAGAGCGCTATGTATCCTTGTGGCTACTTTTCCAAGAAATTGTCACGGAGTGCAATTGCAATATTGGTGACAGAGAGAGGTTAGTGATAATTTTAGCCCTGAAAGAATGGAGACATCTCCTTGAAGGTACCACTGTGCCAGTTCTCATTCTTAATGACCATAAGAATCACACATTCTTGTCTGAGGCTAAACGCCTCTCTACCAGAAGGGCGCAATGGGCTCTTTTCTTGTCTAGTTTCAATTATATGGTCTCATTCTTAGCCGGTACTAAGAATGTAAGGGCTGACACTTTGTCACAACAATTTTCCTTCACTTCCAAGATGGAGTTGGTTCCGCTTCATGCGATTCCTCCTAAACATATTCTGGCTACGGTTCGCACAAGTCTCACTTCTCCTTTGGGTGACAAAATTCTTGTTGCTCAGTTTCATGCTCCTCCTGAGAAACTTTGTGACTGCTGCTTTGTCCCAGAGAGTCTCTGCACTGCCGTGCTCCAGACTTACCATTCTCCCAAGGCTGCTGGCCACCCTGGGAAGAATCAACTCTTTTGGGCCATTTCCCACCAATTCTGGTGGCCTAGTCTACGTACTGATGTAACTTCCTTCACAGCTGCCTGTTCTGTGTGTGCTCAGAGTAAGACTCCACAACACCTTCCAGTGGGCCTCAAACAACCCTTACCCAATGGAGAGAAGCCTTGGACCCACTTGTCTGTGGATTTCATTGTGGAGTTACCCAACTCCCAGGGCAACACAGTTATCCTTATGGTGGTTGACCGGTTCTCGAAAATGTCTCATTGTATTCATCTTAAGTTGTCCACTTCTAAGGAACTGGCTTCCACTTTGGCTCGGGAGATCTTTCACTTACATGGTCTACCCAAGGTGATTGTCTCGGACAGGGGTAGTCAGTTTCTGACAGCCATTTACTATTTTAAACTGAAGGTGAAATATAAACTTATTACAAACAGTAAATAAAAATGCAAGTGTGAAATTATTTATAACTTAGTAATTCATATTTTATAATACTGCAATGAAAAGTACATTCATAGTTTTAAAAACACATATTTAGCAAACAGCTTGGGATGCTGAGGTATAATTTAAAATTAAGCAAGTAGGTTTGCCAGCATTACACTTATTAATGAAGATCATGTGGCACTAACATAAGCCATATGCAGGTCTGTAGCTTCTAAGTTATTGTCTGTCTGTTAGACTTTTGCATGCACATTTTCTCCCAGGGAAATCAAGTACTGATGGTGATTTCCTCTGTGCCTTATCTTTGTCACCAATAAGGCACACTTATTTTCCTCCTTTGCTGAGGGTGGAAAAACATTGCTGCAACTGGGCATAATTTTCCCAAGAGACTCCTGCATGTGGAGGGGAAGTCCCTATTTCAGGTGAAAGAGTATGTCAAGGCCAAAGGATACACATAAAGTGCTTGCTGGCCAAATAGTGCAAAACATAGTAACTCATCTTACCTAAAGGGTAACTCTGAACATTTATCAATGGTAAAAACACGCAGCGCACATGGTCATTAAACTAAATGGCACTAAATCAAATTATGCCACATGCATAACGACAGACTAGTTGTCTAAATATATATGACAATAAAAAATATACACATAAGCATAAAGGAGCTTAATGACTTTTTTAAAATGAACACAGTATTAAATCAGTTAAAAGAAACAAAATGTGTCATAAATTCACAAGTTATAGACTCTTATTTACCACTATATACTCATAATAAAAGGGCCACAGAATGACATAGGCCATAATATAACTAAATTACATTTGCATATAGTGAACAATTCATTTACACCTACTCTAACTAGAAAGGCAAATTAAGGAAATGTAATATCATAATGGGAAATTTACATATGCATTGTTTGCACACATGTCATTTTTTTGTATGTCATTGGTGCAAGCCTGCTTTTTTTTCTTATAAAATAACGTTGGGAGAAGAAAGACACTGCTAAAAAGTAAACACCAAAAATGGGGAGATGAAGCAAAAATAGTGGTTATCTGGTCTGATAAGGTCACAATTATGTGCAGTGGAAATCCACAGAGGCTCATCAGCTTCAAAATGTTATCCCATGGTGGTGGTAGAATTGCATTGTGGTGATGTTTTTAATTTATTATTCTAAAAATATACTTTACTGAAGTAGAGGTTCCTCTTTCAGAAATACATTGGTTACAAAAACAAACCCAAAACCACTCTTGAACCAGAATCACAAAGTGTAAAAATGAAAAATATCAGAGCTTACCAAGCCTTAGATGAGGTGTCTGCAGCAGGGTTTTTTTTTTAAGGCATCATTTTATTTATTTTTACCTGGTAATCCTGAAAATAACACAATTCCAGTTCCTGAGTGCCACCAAGCCTGGGGTGTGAATATGCAAGAAAAGCATTGTAGAATCTTAATAGGTTACCATTATAAATCTGGATTGTTCACATTACTTCTGAATCTAAAGGCTCCTCCCCGTATTTTAGTTCACCCAGCATTTTTGTAATTGAGAACTTAAAAATTGTCTGATAAGTGACATTCATTTTGTATAAATAAATGCAGCACCAGCTAAGTTTGCAGTCTGTACCCCTAAACTGTAAGAACAGGAATATCCAGAGAACAGGGAGCACAAAGTTGGTGAGTCTAATTAGAGTCCATCAACTTTGATATTTGGTTGAAGATTGTGAAAGTTTAAATGAAAGTTAAACAATATGCTACCTTTTGATAAAGTATTTCACACAAAGTCTCATCTTTCCTGTTACAGACTTCCTGCTGCCTGTTTTTTGAGTGGTATGTCATTGAAGCACAAAAGAAAAAAAATAAATGTTCAGCTTCTTTTCAGGATTAAATATACAGAGCACATTCAGGCTTTATTCATGCTGTGTTGGATTATCTAACCCTTATATCAAACAATCTTTTCTTAATAATTTGCTGGAAAATCTGTTTGCCTCAATGTGTGCTTCTCTAATTAGTGAGATCATGTGGCACTAACATAAGCCATATGCAGGTCTGTAGCTTCTAAGTTATTGTCTGTCTATTGGGATGCGTCATACAGTAGCAAGGAACAGAGTCTTCAAGTATTTAGTGGAAAAAGAAACAATAAGGTGAAATTACTGCTACTGTCAAAACAATATAAATAAGAATAATATTCAAGCCAGATTAAGCGGTAAAAGTAGGGATGGATGCTGACTTTATTCAATAGTGGAGTTTTACAGTACTCTGTGGAGTTGTGTACAGTTCCACTTTCAACATGAATAATTTATAGTGTTTAATGTTTTAGGTTTGTTATTCAGAACAGATTACCATGCCAATTAAAAAAAAGGACCCCACACACTCAAAATTCATATGTTTTTCAGTAGAGGAACAGGAGATAAATATGCACATGCACACAATTCATAATATTCTATATATTTACATTTTTTACAAATAATCCAGTAAAAGAGAAAATGACAGTACTGAGAAAACAATGAAACAATCTATGCTTCCATGACAATAACTATGATGTTCCACAATTACTGCAGCATTTATGTGGCAATACAGATAATGAGAGGCAGTGGACTGTGTATAATTAATCTCTAGTTTAAAGAATATGCACTCCTTTTGGGATCTGAATAAAACTTTTGGAGCAACTATAAACAAGTACTATGTTAGAACAAACTAATCTTGATAAAACTTATGTCCACATTATTCTCCTGAATTCCCTGTGTGGTTCACCAACAGCCACAATATTACCTCACACCAATTTGCAAAAACCTGCCCAATATCTTTCCTGCATATTTAACCATGCACCATGTTTGGGCAATAAAGCGGAGGTCCGCCGAAAAAAAAAGTAAGAAAAAAAATGTAAGACAAAAAAAACAGCAGCTACACATATTGAAGCTGCTGATTTTTAATAAGAGGACATTTGCCTATCCTGGAGTCCAGTGATGTCAGCACAGCTGTCAGGTGCTCCCGCCGCTATTGCGAGTAAGGGAACCCGGCAGTGTAGCCTTACGGCTTCACACCAGGAACCCTACTGCTCATGCGCAAGGACCCACTCCTCTCTCCTACTGGCCTGGCGACAGGGGGAGGGGGAGTGAGCCATGCAGTGACATCATGGGCCACGCACGGACTCCCGGAAGTGGGAACAGGATACCTGTCAAGAGAGGAGACAAATAAGCACAAGTTCCACTTTTGGGTGGAACTCCGCTTTAAGGCTCAAAAGTCATTCATGCCAACAAACCCACCACTGTATTAAATGGGAAATACTATGCGACATAACTGCCAACTGATCAGACGTCCAGGCTTACAAGTCTTACAGGAGTACTTCCTGTTGCTGGCAGAGACACGATATGTGATAACTTCGCATTTGGGATACGCACAGAAAGCATGCACAATACTGCAGTGCTCATAAAAAATATAGTATTGCGAGTATGAAAAGAAGATTTATCTGAAAATAAAAGATAAATATGTAGCAAGGTGAGAAGAAAACTTTGAAGGAAAGAAACACATTTGGGAAGGGGGATCCACTTCATATTGTATCTCTCTGCAGACCAGGGGCTTTTTCTGGCCCTGGCCTTGCGGCTTGCCCCTGACTCTAGCGCCCTGTTGGCGGCGGAACTGCCTTGGCGCTGAGACACTTGAGGAAGCAGTCCCTGAGGTTTTAAACGAGGGACGCCTGGTGCTTGTCTTCACAGGAAGTACTTGTCCAAATCATCACCAAAAAGAAAAAAAAATGTTCCTCATGAAAGGGGAAACCTTACAGTAACTTTTTACAAGGAACTTCGGCTGACCAGTTCTTAAGCCACTAAAGTCTGTGCATATGTACAGACAAGAGAGCCAAATGAGAAACCTGCTGTATTGAATCCTTTAAGAAGTCAACAGCAAAACACAGCACTCAAGGAATATCTGTCTTATTTTCAGCCAGATCATCTGACCTGATCCTGTATGGACTGTCAAATGCCAATTGCTGCAAGAGCTGGCTGAATAGCTTAACTGGACAAAGAAAACAAAGCTTTTTATAATGACTCAGATTTTTTGTCAACAGGGTCTTTCAAGCCCTGTGCGTTATCTACCAGACAAGTTAAGTTCTTGTTTAACCACTTGCCGACCAGCGCACGACGATGTACGTCGACAGAATGGCACGGGCAGGCAAATGGGCGTACATGTACGTCCCTTTAAATTTGCCGCCCTGCCATCGGGAGCGCGCCGCCGGCGGCACGCTCCCGCGCTGGTCGGGGACCCCCGTGAGTCCTGTCGCGGGACCCGTGGACTCGATCGCCGCGGCTGAATGGAGAAGTGCCGTTGTAAACAACATTTCTCCATTCTGCCTAGCAACTAGTGACGCTGATCTCTGCTCCATGTGATTGGAGCAGAGATCAGTGTTCACTAAATGAAAGCCCAACCCCCCCCACAGTTAGTAACACGCCCCTAGGAACACTTAACCCCTACACTGCCACCCACTGGTTAACCCCTTCACTGCCAGTGTCATTTACACAGGAATCACTGCATTTATATAGCAGTGATTACTGTATAAATGACAATGGCCCCAAAAATGTGTCAAAAATGTCCGATGGGTCCCCCACAATGTCGCAGTCACAATAAAAATCGCTTATCACCACCATTACTAGTAAAAAAAAAAAAAAATATTAATAAAAATGCTATACAACTATCCCTATTTTGTAAACGCTATAACTTTTGCGCAAACCAATCAATAATCGCTTATTGCGATTTTTTTACCAAAAATATGTAGAAGAATATGTATCGGCCTAAACTGAGGGAAAAAATGTTTTTTTTATATATTTTTGGGGGATATTTATTATAACAAAAAGTAAAAAAGCGTTTTTTTCAAAATTGTCGCTCTATTTTTGTTTATAGCGCAAAAAATTAAAACCGCAGGGGTGATCAAATACCACCAAAAGAAAGCTCTATTTGTGGGAAAAAAAGGACGTCAATTTTGTTTGGGAGCCACGTCACACGACCGCGCAATTGTCAGTTAAAGCGACGCAGTGCCGAATCGCAAAAAGTGGTCTGGTCTTTGACCAGCAAATTGGTCCGGTCTGAAAGTGGTTAAGGAAGAGACTGCTGCATCTACGGCTGGCATGCTCCACTTCTTAGCTTTTCATTCATGGGATATAAAAGGGAAAACCTCTTAAGAGGAACAAAAATCCTGTCAGGGTGTTCCAATCAGCATACACCGCCTGTTCCAACAGAGAGTGTATAGGGAAAGCCTGTGTGGCCTGAGGAGGCCTCAGGGACCACAAAGAGGACCAGGGGGGGCTCAGTAACCTCTGCAAGAGGCAACTTAAAGGAAGAACAAACCATCTTGGTAAGAGAAAGTATAAAAAGCCTCTCTGACTGAGAGGCAGAGATCAACTGGATATCTTCCCGTCCAGATTTCTCGGAAGCAGACTCATCTGCCAGGCCCTCCACAGAATCCTGAGCTTTTAGCTCTTTTCCATCCTCAACCCATTCCTGCTCTAAACTAGGAGGCTCCAGGAAGGGGGATCTGTCCCGCTTCTTGCCAACCTGCGGGATGGAGGCAATCATGCAAGCAATCCTGTGCTCTAACCCAGCTAGGGCCGAGGACAGTACATCCTTGGTGATAAAGTGTGAAACAGCAGTGTTGACTGTAGATACAATACCAGATAGGTATGGGGAATTGCTCCTCTTGTGGGACTTTTAATGTAAAAGGCTACTCTTGTAGTAAACATATACAATATTTATTTAGGGGGAAAAAAATTAGATATACCAAATCTGCAGAGTACAGATGTGTTAGTTTTCACAATACCAGATAGGAGCAGCGGCTCAGAATGCCCAGAAGCCTCTGGTCTTTCAGGGGATACAACACTAGGAATATGACTAAGTTTGTCAGGAACTACTAACTACATAAGTGTGCCCGTCCCTCTAGTGTTAGTCCTGCTATTTTTTAAAGACATTTATTAGCCACAAAAAGAGTACCTGGGTGTAGTATTAACACACTTTAGAAGGGAGACCCTTTAATAGGGCTCACCAAGCCCCTATGCAACAATCCTACTAAGCACCTTTAGCCTGCCAAGCAACACCTGATGACTCACATGACCCGGGTAAGGAGAAATGAACCTCTGCAAATGACTGGTTTAGAGCCTGCTATGTGTCCCACAGCTGCTTTCTGGTCCCGGCAAACGGGCGTGGCTGTATTCGTATATGACGCAAATCTTTGTGCACCCAGATAAAGGCCATGGCGCATTTGCTGTGAAGCCGCGTGCGCCATGGACCCCAAACAAACTGCTGAGCACATCGGCACTCTTGCGAATGCACATGCACCATGGCAAACCAAGGTAAAATCAGCCAGACACAAGCAAAAAAGGTACACTTTGCAAACACCCACAGCTAGCCCAAAACTCCCCCGTATGGTCACCACACACAAATGTCCAGCCTCTAGCTAGCTTGACTGATTGTTACAATCAATGGGGCACCCCACAATAAGTAAATAAAGAGGTTTCACTTACCTGTCCAGGCGCAGGGCAGCTAAGTAAACAAGAGCCCAATCTTCGCCTATCACGCAGGTTCCTGTCACTTGAGGAGTTTCAAGGACTGGGTACCCTTTTCAGGTTTAGGGTCCACTCCCTTGGACCTGTACAGCACCCTGCAGGAATGCCTTAGCACTGTGATGTCCAGGATTCCTCTTTGCAGGGTCCAGTGTTGGAGACCGCATTACAGGCAAAACCTCACAGGATCATGAGTCTTCTTTGCTAGGCTCAGGTATCATTTATCTAAGCATATAAAGCCTGTGTCAAATGGATCGGCTCCGGTCAATCCATTGATTCATTTAAGAATTGTTTGTGGTACTAGAGACCTGGTGCTCAGAGAGCTCAAAAAAAAATGGCATCCACCTTGCAGACACTGTTAAAAAAACTGAAGTACTTCCTGTATGGGGAGGGATTATATAGGGGATCACTTCCTGTCTAAAGACCTTTGGTTTACCAGTGTCCATTCACCTGGAGATGAAGTATAACCCAGTAGGTAATGAATATTAGCCTAACTCTGTGTCCCATGATGTATGAAAAAGAAAAAGCCTTTTTTTTTTTTTTTTAACACAAAGTGACACATAATTGTGAAGTAGAAGGAAAGTGATAAATTGTTTTCATTTTTTTTTTTTACAAATAAATATCTGAAAAGTGTGGTATGCCTTGCCTGAGTCAATACCTTGTAGAACCACCTTTCATTACAGCTGTGAGTCTTTTTGGGTATGTCTCTGCCGATTTTGCACAGCTAGAGAGTGACATTTTTGAACACTTTTCTTTGAAAAATAGCTCAAGCTCTGTCAGATTGGATGGAGAGCATCTGTGAACAGCAATTTTAAAGTTATGCCACAAATTCTCAATTGGATTCGGGCCATTCTAACACATGAATATGCTTTGATCTAAACCATTCCATTGTAGATCTGGCTGTATGTTTGGAGTCGTTGTTCTGTTGGAAGGTGAACCTCCGCCCCAGTCTCACGTCGTTTGCAGACTCTATCAGGTTTTCTTCTAAGATTGCCCTGTATTTGGCTCCATCCATCTTCCCATCAACTCTGACCAGCTTCCCTGACCCTGCTAAAGAAAAGCATCCCCACAACATGATGCTGCCACCGCCATATTTCACGGTGAGGATGGTGTGTTGAGGATAATGTGCAGTGTTAGTTTTCTGCCACACATAGAGTTTTGCTTTTAGGCCAAAAAGTTCAACTTTGGTCTCATCTGCACAGTGTAACTGCTTCTACATGTTTGCTTTGTCCCCCACATGGCTTCTTGCAAACTGCAAACAGGACTTCTTATGGCTTTCTTTCAACACTGGCTTTCTTCTTACCACTCTTCCATAAAGGCCAGATTTGTGGAGTGCACAGCTAATAGTTGTCCTTTGGACAGATTCTTCTACTTAAGTTGTGGATCTCTGCAGCTCCTTCAGAGTTACCATGGGCCTCTTGGCTGCTTCTCTGATGAATGATTTTGTTGCCCGGCCTGTCAATTTAGGTGGACACCCATGTCTTGGTAGGTTTGCAGTTGTGCAATACTCTTTCCATTTTTGAATGATGGATTGAACAGTGCTCTGTAAAATGTTCAAAGCTTGGGATTTTTTTATTTTTTAATAACCTAATCCTGCTTTAACCCTTTCATGACTAAGCCTATTTTTGGCATTTGGTGTTTACAAGTTAAAATCCATATTTTTTGCTAGAAAATTACTTGGAACCCCCAAACATTATATATATATTTTTTTTAACAGAGACTCTAGAGAATAAAACGGCGATTGTTGCAATATTTTATGTCACACGGTATTTGCGCAGCGGTGTTTTAAATGCAACTTTTTGGGAAAAGGGACACTTCCATGAATTAAAAAAAACCAAAACAGTAAAATTATCCCATTTTTTTTGCATAATGTGAAAGATAATGTTACGCCGAGTAAATAGATACCAAACATGTCACACTTTATATTTGCACGCACTTGTGGATTGACGACAAAGTACCGTACCTAAAAATCTCAATAGGCGAAGCTTTAAACATTTTTTACGGTTACCAGGTTAGCGTTACAGAGGAGGTCTAGTGCTAGAATTATTGCTCTCGCTCTTACGATCGCGGCGATACCTCACATGTGTGATTTGAACACAGTTTACATACACGGGCGCGACTTCCATATGCGTTTTCTTTGCTTTGCGAGCTCGCGGGGACGGTGGGCGCTTTAATTTTTTTATTTATTATTTATTTATTTTAAAATGACTAAATTGTAAAAAAAAAAAAAAAAAATTATCACTTTTATTGCTGTCACAAGGAATGTAAACATCCCTTGTGACAGTAATAGGTGGTGACAGGTACTCTTTATGGAGGGATCGGAGGTTTATAAGACCCCCCACCCCTCCTTTACACTTCAATGTATTCAGATCGCCGAAAACGGCGATTCTGAATACCGGATATTTTTTTAAAACCGGCGCCATTGGCAGCCGAGTAAACGGGAAGTGACGTCATGACGTCGCTTCCGTGTTTACTATGAGGAGACTGGAACGAAGCCGATTACGGCTTCGTTCCAGTTCCTCCCCAGCAGCCGGAGGCATCACACCAGGAATCGGTGCTCTCGATCGAGCGGGAGCACCGGTAACAGCGGCGGGAGGGGGGGACGTCCCCTCCCGCTCCTCCGGCATAACAGCCGAGCGGCTTTTAGCCGCATCGGTTGTTATGGCTGGATAGCCAATCGCCCGCTGAACAAAACGGTACCGGGATGATGCCTGCAGGTGCGGGCATCATCCTGGTATACCCCCCGGAAGCCGAGTACGCACATCTGCGTACGCTCGGCGGGAAGGGGTTAAACTTCTCCACAACTTTATACCTGACGTGTCTGGTGTGTTCCTTGGCCTTCATGATTCTATTTGTTCACTAAGGTTCTCAAACAAACCTCTGAGGGCTTCACAGAACAGCTGTATTTATACTGAGATTAAATTACACACAAGTGGACTTCTGAAAGCAATTGGTTCCACTAGATTTTAGTTACAGTTATCAGAGGAAAGGGGGCTGAATGGAAAACATGCCACACTTTTCAAATATTTATTTGTAAAACAAATTGGAAACCATTTATCTTCCATTTCACAATTATGTACCACTTTGAATATGTGAATAGACCACTGTGTTGGTCTATTCACATAATATCCCAATAAAATATTTTTTTGTTATTGACAAAATGTGGAAAATTTCAAGGGGTTTGAATACTTTAAGGCACTGTACATGTAGAAAACAAAAAATACATGCTGCATGACTCCATGTGCACAGAAGTAACCATACAAATATATTTTTACACTAAATAAAATACACCTTACAAAAGAACTTTACACGATTCCCTTCTGTTATGTCAGAACTAGAAGCCTCAGCTTTTGAAGAAACCTTTTACTCACAGCAAGCAGTCTTTTTGGTGTTAAACTGTTTACAGCCTTGAAAGCATGGAAGCTGAAAAAACACAAAGAGGTTACAGGAACACATTTAAAATGTTAAGTAAATTCTCAGTTTATTCAGCCAGCCTTACATAAGGCATGTAGCTGTCAAAAGGATATGGACATCTTTGTCACAAACTTGTCATGTACATCATCAGACGGGGGACAGGTCTCCAAATCCTTCTCAAGCTGCTGAAGCTGTCGCTCCATGTGCTTAATTGTCTTCTCCAGATTCTCCGCAGACACTAAATAAATCAATAAAAATGTTTTAAAAGAGATTCTGACATATTACGGAAGAAGACATACAATGTAAGGCCAATCCATTGGGTAATAAAAAACTATTAATATTGATATTTATTTTCCTATGTTAAAGAATAAAGGTTTTTTAAAGAGGAACTCCACCTGTGCACTGATGCAGAAGAGCTGGAAGTAAACTAAAAACAAAAAATTGAGGCAAATACCGTCAATTGCAGGAAGCCCTCAACTAAACAAGTCTACTCGGTGGTTCTGCCTGTTTTTGGTGTAAATAAAATAAAAAAAAACATTTTACATACATCAGGAGTAATTTCCAAAATATTAAAATGACTTCCAGTTTTGGATAGGTTAGGGAATGGTTAAATATCTGTAAATGTTTTTACAGCAGTTTCAGCGTTTGAGATTATGTTGTACTACTTCTTTATGTGACTGCATAGAAAGCGAAGGGAGACGGTTGAATCTTAAAAAAATAATTTTAAAAAAATAATGTTTTTGTTGGAGCTGTATTTAAATGCTTAACACAATGGTTTCACCTCTGAGTACTGCAGTGGTAGGTTATGCAAGTACATATGTTGCATATGGTTTTGAACCTAAAGAGATTTGGTTTGCGTTCTGATCATATTTAGAAGACCTCAGAAACGAAAATAATGTAAATGATATAAACGGTGCCAAGTAAAAATGCTCGTCAATGTATTAAAGCTTGAGAAGCAAAATGATTAGCAAAGGAAGAGTATTTTCTCCCCTAAAAATTATGTCAGATCCCTCTGCAATCAAATACTAAATTATTACATATACTACAGTGAATTTATAAAGTAATCAGACCCCCTTCGCTTTTTTTCAATTTTGTTATGTTGCAGCTTGATATTACAGTTTAAATTATTACTTTGTTGTCATTAGCCTACACTTAGTATCCCACAAACACAATGCAAAAACAGAATTTCTGGGAATGTATTAAGAAAGAAATTGATATATATATATATATATATATATATATATATATATATCAATCACATTGGACAAAGTATTCAGGCCCCTTGCAACAACACCTCTCAGATGCCTTCCAATTCTCGTGGTTGTTGCTGAGATGTTTCTACACCTTGTTTGGAGTGCACCTGTGGTAAATTAAATTGATTGGACATGATTTGGAAAGGCACACACCTTTCTATAAAGGGGCGCACAGCTGATAATGCATTCTGTATTAAAGCAAAGGTCATGTGGTCAAAAGGAACTGCCTGCAGAGCTCAGAGATTGAATTTCAAGGCACAGATCTGGGGAAGGCTACAACAAAAAATTCTGCTGCACTGACGGCTCCCAAGAGCAGAATGGCTTCCATAATTCTCAAATGGAAAAAGTTTGGCACAACCAGAACTCTTCCGAAAGCTTCTCGCCTGACCAAACAGCAAACAATGGAGAAGGGCCTTAGTAAGAGAGGTGACCAAGAATGCAATGGTCTCTCTGACTGAGCTTCAGAGATTGTGTGGAAATGGTACAAAGTTACTTAACCACTTACTGACCACCCGCCATCATTATACGGTGGCTGTTAGAAGAGGAATACCGTTCTTATGGTAGCAGATAGCTGCCATAACCCCAGTATACTCTTCTTCAGCGGGCGGTCAGCTTTCAGACAAAAATGGTCTCAGTGGTGGATTTGCCGTGAGATCACTTTTATCGGGGGTGGGAGAGGCCCCCTCCCGCCACGCTCCAGTCTTCTCGGTCACTTACCGGAGCTGGCAGTAGCGACGGAGACGTCCGGGTCCTCTTTCCTCACAGGCTGGATGCCGAGTGAGGGAAAGGTGGCCCCCGATTGGCTCCACACCATTGGATGGAGGAAGCGATTTCAAACGTCTGCCCAATGGTCTTAAAGGGGAATTTTTTTAATTGCATTTTAGTGTAAATATAAGATCTGAGGTCTTTTTGAACCCAGATCTCACATTTTAGAGGTCCTGTCATGCTTTTTTTCCTATTACAAGGGATGTTTACATTCCTTGTAATAGGAATAAAAGTGAACCAATAAAAAAAAATAAAAATAAAAGTAAAATAAATATATACATTTTTTTTTTAAAGTAAAATAAATATAAATAAAAAAAATTAAAGCACCCCATCCTGCCGAGCTATCGTGCAGAAGTGAATGCATATGCAAGTCGTGCCCCCATATGAAAGCTGCGTTCAAACCACACGTGGGGTTTTGCTGTGATTGTTAGAGCGAGAGCAATAATTTTAGTACTAGACCTCCTCTAACTCAAAACTGGTAACCTGTAGACATATTTAAACGTCACCTATGGAGATTTTTAAGGGTCAAAGTTTGTTGACATTCTAAGAGCGGGCATAATTTTGAAGTGTGACATCCCACACCCTCTTAACAACTATTGTCCCTGAGCCACACCCATCAAATCATTCTCTGCAGCTATCACCTTTTGTACCACCACCCCCTCCCTTTAGAATGTATGCTCCATGAGCAGGGCCCTCCTGTACCTTTTGTATTGAACTGTACTGTATTGTGTTGCACCCCCCCTCATACATTGTAAAGCGCTGCACAAACTGTTGGCGCTATATAAATCGTGAATAATAATAATAATAATAATAATATAAGAGCTACAGCTTAAGTGCCCTACCAAAAAATGTGGAAACAAGACCAAGTTACTCACCCATGTGCAAAAAAACAAGAGCTGGTGTGCAAAATAGCGAAACAGCAGGTGCTCTGGATTAATGAGTCCATAGTTGTAATAACTGACAGTATTAGAAGGCTGTTTGTTCATTAAAGGCCTGGAGCGCCGTACAATAATGAGTGTCTGCAGGCAACAGTGAAGCCGGGTAGAGGTACATTATAGATTTGGGCAACATTTTTGCAGAGGTAGTTGGGAATTTAATCAGAAATGTATACTCAGTGCTAAAAAGTAATCACTTAGGCATCATACCATTAGGGAGTCCACAGAGGAATTGTGGTTAGTTCTTCTAAATATTTGGGATTGCTAACTTATTTCTAAGTACTTATTTCTAAGTATTTTTAAGTATTTCTTTAAAAAAAAAACTAGGCTTACCTGTAGGTCAAAGTGGTTTATAAGGGTTTACAACCACTTTAAGCTTGATCAGGGTGGTAGCTCGAGTTTGAATAGTCTAAATCAAGACAGCAAACACACCAAATGCATGGCCTGATTCATGTTATATGAGCACTTTCAAAGGCTGAGGAGTAAATTTATGGTGGACCTACTTAATTTATCTGGTGATTAACAGGCTTTTTCACTAAATTTATAAAAACACTTTGTAGGAAAAACAAAAAAAACAAAACAAACATATTTTAGTTATATGGTAAAGTGGTTCTAAACCACATAATACAGTTAAATGTAGCTGTAACCAAAAAAAACATTTTTCACATACATTATCGGTCATAAAATATTTATTTTTATAAGAAAGTAAACAAAGGAATCAACAGTGTGCGCTTTGTGGAAAGCAGCATAAACTGACACCAGAACAACTGGGTCAGCTAGTGAATCTTTTATTACAGTGATACAAATAATGGTTTATAGGTAAGCACAGATGCTGAATGCTTTTCTTGTATCTATGATTATCCGAGTACTCATTTACAGTATCTGCCAAACCTTCTGACATTAACACAGTCAGTTACTTACCATTTCTTATTCTTTATGGTATTATCTTATCCTTGTGATATGTTGATTACACAAAAACATCATACAAATCAACATGCCTATAATATGCTGTTTCTCACTACATACAGATTCTGAATATACCACACACCTGAATTTTTTTTGGGGGGGGGGGGGAGGGGGGTGATTTATGTCAATTTAGTGTCAAGCTTGGCATAAACCCATTCATTGAAGGGCTTGTAGACTCTGGTCTAGGCATATCATATGTTTCTTAGTGAGGATATTTCCTCCCTGGGATGCTATAGTTCAAAGCTCAGAAGACAATTTATTGTGTGGCAGGTTAATGATGGTATCTGCAGAGGAAAAAGTCCACAGGCTTAGTAGTGAGTGCATCTGAATTATCCTCTCACATTAGAACCAAGACTCTTGATAGAATGGTTAAAGCACTGTACAGTCTTGGTGTGGTTTATCTGTAATTCAGGTTTGTATAAATAGAATTTTTTGCAGTACAGCTGTTGAGGAAAAATACAAGTAAGCTGTGTAAAAATGGTGTCCTACATTCTGCATACACAGATGTCTATTATATACTCAACAAACTAGCACATGGCTGAAAACAAAAATATAAAATAATATATATTTTTTTTAATAATATGCATTTGTTAATGTAAAAAAGTACAAATAACTGACACCCAACACTGATAAGTGACTCCGACAATTGGCTCCGACACTCCAGTCTGTCAAGTGACTCTGTGGTTTGCTGTATAATTGATGAGATCAACCATAGTTTGCTGAACAACTGACTGAAGTTTGAAGAAAGATGACAGGTTTGTATGAGACATGTCAAAAAATGCACATTACACTGCAAATACTGCAAAAGGTGCCATAATTCATTATGAGGAAAATATGAAGATGGGAAGGAACCTAGGTAGTTCTAGGGGATACAGGGATTGGGCAATCTGCGGCCTGCTCCAACAGTTCAAAAAACTTTATTAGGTCCAAAATACATGTAAGTGAGCAGACTACAAGCAGTGAAAATAAAATAGCATTAAAAAATAAGATTGCCACCAGCACACAGATACACCTAGAACAAGGGCACTAATGGGGTAACAGGTCCACACTTGTTATAGCTGTGTCTAATGCATATGGACTGACAGACCTGGGATGGTGGAAGGGGGCTTCAGACAAGAGGCATGCAGTGGTGTCAGCTCAGTGAAGGGCAATGAACTCGCTTTCCTGACCTCTGTCTGCTCTATTTCCCAGAATCAACCAAGTGTGTTATATGCAAAAAAATAGGATTTTTTGTACTCGCCGTAAAATCTTTTTCTCTGTAATTCACCGACTGACACAGCTCCTCTCTTAGCCATTGGGTTCTTACTCCACCTTTAGGAGAAGACTAGGCATAAGATGTTATGAAAAACACAGAACTTTTAAGCCGCGTACACACGGGCGGACTGTATGGCCAACTTAGTCCGTCGAAACACATTTCAGCGGACAGTCCGCTCGTGTGTGGGCTTCAGCTGACTTTTTCAGCGTGCAGTCTGGCGTACTAAGTATTTTGGAATTTCCGTAATACTGTCCGTCATACTTTGGTTTCAGCGGACAATCCGCTCGTCAGTAGGCTAGTTCGACGGACTAAGAATGGCGCATGCTCAGAAAGGATTTACACGGCGAAAGGTTGTATTGCTGTGTATTGGACTTCCTATTTCTAGTCCCGTCGTACGTGCTGTACACGTCATCGCGCAAGCTTTCGACGGCCTGTTTGTGCATCCGTGTGTGGTCAAGTCCGTTCATTCGAAAGTATGACGGACTGTCCGTCGGATTGTATGACGGACTAAGTAGGCCATACAATCCGCCCATGTGTACGCGGCTTCAGTTTCGCCCAAGGGGTGGTCCCTTAGGTAACAACCCCCCAGCCTGCCATGCAGCCTCAGTACGTCAACAAGCAGTATAACGTAAAGAAAAATAGGAGGGGCGGGTGCTGTGTCAGTCGGTGAATTACAGAGAAAAGGATTTTACTGTGAGTACAAAAACTCCTATTATCTCTTATATTCACGAACTGACACAGCTCCTCTCTTTACCATGCCAAGTTGGAACTAGTATTTACTTTACCCACAAAAACGACAGTGTGTGGAATAACCACCACAAAAAAAACAGAGTGCTCCTCAACAGAGAGACACTACCCTCAAACCACACCAAAACTGCGGTAACAAATGCAACAGTGCATTAACTTAAAGGTACTGCATTTTACACAAAAAAACAGGAACAAATTGTATGTGCAACTGCAATTATACAGCTGCCTGCAAAACTTTGCGGCCAAAACAGGCATCAGCAGATGCACTGACATCTACCTGTAGAATTTTGACACTAGATGTTGGAAGGCCCAAGACATTCTGATAGCCCTTGTGGAGTGGGCCGTGACTGGAAAGGGGGGCACCTGCCCCTTCAAGGCCTGTACTAATCTGTGTGGGACTTTTTATTTTAATATCATTGTGGGCTATCCCATATACAGTTTATACATGTATATTTGTTTATATACACTGATTTCTGATCTGGGATAAGCATTGCATATGCTGCTGCTATATACACATTGTCACTGTCTGAGCACATTGACACTTCATTATTATTTTCTTTGCAGCATTCACCATTTTATCATATCATCAGTGTTTGAATACTTTGATATATTGTTTGCAATAATTAGCGCTACACTTTCTTTTTGCTCTTGAATTTTTGAACTTTGTTTGCGTGTGTGCTGCTTTTTTCTTATATATTTCTTTGGGTTTTTCTTTGGACATTTTTTTCTATTTTAGTAAATACCTTGGTAAAGACAGGGCACAGCCAGCCAATGCAGCCCCCGGAGAGCCCCAGCATATGACACACACACCGCTCAGCATCCTCATGCAGCATCCCCCACAGGGATGGGGTGGGGAAGATATGGACAGGGAGAGAACAGAGAAGTGAGGGACCCCCGAATCGACCTCCCAGGGAATGCCCAGCTGCTCAGCCCCACCGAAGCAGGGAGAGCTGTACTCGCCAGTCCTGCAGAGCTGGGGGAAATTCCATCACAGACCCACTCTCCGATCACTACGGGGTGGTTGTTGGCCCAGCACACTGACGCAGACATCAGTAGTACAGTCATATGTATGCCCCGGGCTAGATCAGTGGTGATGACTCAAGCAATGATGGAACCTGAGGAGTCTTGAGGCTAAATAGTCTATGGGCTGTTTTGTGAGATAAGCCTACACATATAGAGAGCGTCCTCCATGCTGGAGATATTGAAGTTACTCACGGTTGACAGATCATAGGGCTGCTGAAGGCAGGGATTGCCGTGACTCCAGAGAATGGTCAGACTGATTTGGCAGGTGTGTGGTGCAGTGGATCGCTGCTCAGGGGGAGGGCGGCATAGCATGTAATCTGCTGTCAGCACATCTGAGAAGTTGAGTGCTGTTGCTGGTTAATCCGGTGTGTGGTACAGTGAATCACTGCTACCAGTGGCAGTTAGGTGTGTGCTCTGCACTCAGGCACATCTGAGGAGTTCAATGCTGCACACACAGCTGACATTAGTCTCTCCCAGGATGGGGCGGTAACCTATGAGTGCGAGACTACCATCCGGCACTTTGCAAGTTATTTGGCTCAGCCTGGACTTGCTGGTGGGTATGGGTCCGTCACAGGTGGAAATAAACTGGCAGTCTGGGATTTCCCAGGTTATGAATTACACTTGGAGATATGGGTGTTCTTTCACAGCAGGGAATGTCCTGGTTAGATTCAGTTTCATACATAAAATTGCGGCAATTGGTTGGAGAGGATGGGCTAGGGTGCCAAGAGCAAATGGGGTGAACTGTGGCTAGCGTTCACTGGGCATGCAAACTTCTTCAGGGTGGTGAGCCCATTTGTGCAGTCCTTTATAGTCTTTGGTAGTTTTTCAAATGGTGATGGGTAGACCTCATTGGGGCACACCCAGTCCTTGAAATTAGTCTTGTTCATCCTTCGTTGAGTAGCTACAGTGTATAGTCCTACAGTACTAATTAAGAAATTACCAAAAGTTATATGCCATAAGTAGGTAATCACATCCAAAGATGTGGAGATGGTATGTTTCATCCAGTTAGTCAGCCCATTACAGACATGGCGAAGGGAGGGATCTTTCCGGTATATGGGTATATGGATAGCTTGTCCTATGGGTTAATGAACACCTGGAGATTCAGTTAGTTATTGAGTCCCACAGGTGCCATAGTTCCCAGTCGAAAGATCCATTCCTTCTCATGTTGCAAGAGCACAGTGTTAAAGTCTCCCCTTCTACTGGAAAGATTTAAGGCAAACAAACCTTTTACTTGGAGGTCATTTACCTAACCTTTATGTTATTTGATAAAATATTGAACAATTGGTTTCTCATAATCTTTTCCTCTGATCTTCCACAAGTGCTCACCAATGTGTACCTTCAGGGGCCGTTTTGTTTTTCCCCACATAAGGTTTGTGTCACGGCACTCCAACATGTAAAGAACTCTTGTGTTGTTGCAATTAATAAATTGCTTAATTTTGTATGTTTTTTTTTGCCTACTTGCATCCATGAAGGTATTAGTTATATCAACGTGAGGATAGATCCTACATTTTCCACATGGGAACATTCCCTTTATTTCAGGTAGATATGCAAGCCATGTTCTTGGAGTTGTTTTTATAAATCCTGAGTTGACCATTTCATCAGCTCGATTTCTGGGTTTTCTTTTGCCACCATAAGTGGTCTCAGTCCTATGATGTCAGCTAGTACGGGTGATCATGTAAGGAGATGCCAGTGTTTAAGTACTTTTCTGACAGCGTCCTATTTTGTTCCATATGGTGTAACTTAACTGGCTCTACTTGAACGTTTCAAGGCTGATTTTCAACCTCTTTTACTTTTAGTAGATATGTTCTTGGCCTCTGAGATGCCTTTCATTTAGACCTATGGGGGGTATTGTCTCTCCCTAAAGTGTTTATAGAGCTGTGTCTTCTCTGTTTTGTATTCAGATTCCAGGCCGCAGTTTCTGCAAATCCGGAGGAATTGTCCAGTGGGTATACCGTTAGAAACTTGGGATGGTGACTTACAGCTTCAATGAGGGTGTTAGCCACTGTTTCCTTTCTGTATGTACTAGTGACCAGTTTTCCTTCTTCAACTCTAATCAAGAGGTCAAGAAAGGGGATCTGTTGGAGATCATAGTTAAAGGTGATCTTTATATTCCTTGTGTTTGAGTTCAGCTCATCAACAACATCCTTCAGGGTCTCTGAGGTGCCATTCCAGATCAGTGGCACATCGTCAATATACCTAAGCCAGAGCAATGTATGGCTGAGGTATTGGACTAAGATATAAACTACCTCCTCCTCCCACCACCCCAGGTGGAGGCAGGCATAGGCCTGTGCCCATGGGGAACCCATAGAGGTACCCTGATTCTGCATGTGATGCCGACAAATTGAAAATAGTTATTGGTGAGCGCAAACTGTAGGAGCTCCAAAAGGAACTCATTTTGTGCTCCCATCAGGGGGTAGTTTTGATCTAAGAAATAAACTGTAGATGCAAGGCCCCATGAGTGTGGAATAAAAGTGTATAGCGATTCAACGACAATACTTGTCAAAATAGCATCCAATGGTATGGAGAGACCGTCAATTTTCATAAGGACATGTCTTGTATCTTGAACATATGATGGTGATCTAGTTACCTTTTCCTTCAGTAGCGCGTGCAAGTATTTTCCTGTTTTTTTCCAGGGGTCCCTTTATTGCCGATATTAAGGGGATACTCCCATGTACAGGGTAGAAATGATGTCGAAAATAGTAACAACTCCAGTATATTCAATAGGTGCGATGTGAAAGGCAAATCGCTTTATGGAAATAAAACATGAAATAGTAACAGTAAAACCTGAGGGTTAATGGGGGGAAGAAATGTCCGGATGTGAAGAACCGGTAATGCCCAGGATATATATTTAAGAGGAAGGGGGAGGGGTGGAGAATGGCGAGAGAGAAAAGAAAAAGAGAAAAAAAAATGGGAAAGGTACATGAGGCCGCGTGTGATATGCTTCTCTCACTAAACGGTATAAATGTTTAAGGGATTACAGGCATGGTTGATTCGTACCATTCTAGCCAGGGTTTCTAGCGGTTGATTGATTTAGGCAATAGTCCTTCAGCGGAGGCGTACATACGTTCATACATGCCATGTAAGTGCGTTGCTCTTATGGCTTCAGTGTGTAAAGGGAGGTCAGGGGATTTCCAATTGCGTGCAATGGTCAACCTTGCTGCTAGACAAATGTGTGTAACAATGCATTGGAGATGATGTGGATAATTTTCAATTCCAATATTCAGGAGCGCCAGTTCTGGATTAGGTGGGGAGGCAATATGAGTAAGAGCAGATATGATTAGAAATAGGTCATTCCAAAACTGGGTTAGTTTCGGGCAAGAACATCGAATGTGATATAAGTTGCTAGGGAGACCACATAGTCTCCAGCAGGCAGGATCTGTTGTGGGACTATATCTGTGCATCTGCATTGGAGTGATGTACCATCTAAGGTTAATCTTGTATGTGAGGTCCCATAGGTTTGCTGACTTTGTTGCTAGGAAAGTGGCTCGTAAAGCAGTCTGCCATTGTTGTGAGGAAAATGAGGTACCCAATTATTTTTCCCACTTTAGCAGAGGGGGTAATTTCTCGAAGGTGTCTTTACCATCCAATAGTGCATAGAAGAGGGAAATGCCCTTGGTGGACGATGAATCGTTAGAAAAGTATGCCCAAGCATTGTAGGTATAGTGCGACGTAGGGAGGGGGTTTGAATTAGGCAGTGTGATATACTAATATAAGTAAAGTATTCCTTAGCAGGGAATGAATATTTATTCTGTAAGGAGGTGAAAGAGTAAATGAAGTCGCCATCGTATAGATCAGTGATGTGTGAAATACCCTTATTCTTCCAAGAAGAGAGCTGTATGTCTTGAGTTAGAAGGTTAAGAATTCCAATGGGGAGGGGAATTGTGCAGGTGGGAGCCATAGTATGAAAGTGCGTTGCGAAGTACGAGAATGCCGCTACCGATGCTTTTATGGTTGGTGACAGTGAGATGTCAGATAACTTAATTTTGGGGTTAGAGATTAGCCAATTACGTAAATTATTTCCTACCACCTGAGAAGCTTCTATGGCACTCCAGTGGATATAAGGATCTGGAGTAAACCAGGCCTTGAGTTGAGCCAAAATGGCTGCAAAGTAATAGTCTCTAACGATAATATATCCCAGACCCCCTACTTTCCTATGTTTCATGAGTATACGTTGCACTACTCTAGATTTCTTACCTTGCCATATAAATTTGTGAATTATTGTCTGAATCTGCCTGAAAAAGGAGGTTGGTATAGGTATGGGTAGTGTGCGGAACAGGTATATCAGTTGGGGGAGCCTGAGCATTTTGAATGCCGCAAGTCTGCCTGAGTTGGACAGTGTAAGTTTGGAGATATTCGCTAGGTCAGTAGAGAGTGTGGTGAGAAACGGAATGAAATTCGATTTGTATAAATCTTTGGTAGTGCTTGTCAGGTTAATGCCCAGATATGTGATTGAATTTGTAGACCATGTATAGGGGTATTGGTCGCTCAGATGTTGTTGCTGTTCAGGAGATATCGCTAAGGGCAGTATGTAGGACTTGGATGCATTAATTTTATAGTAAGATACACAACTAAATTCATCTAACAAATTTTGTACCGAAGCCAGGGAAGAAGAAGGGTTGGACAAGGAAAGGATCACATCGTCGGCAAAAAGACTAATTTTATGTTCATTATCTCCAATAGGAATACTTGAGATGCTTGGATGGGATCTGACTTTAGTTGCAAGGGGTTCAATTACTAAGTCAAAGATTAATGGGGAGAGGGGGCAACCTTGGCGAGTACCATTAGATATATTAAATTCGGTAGTTAACATGGAAGAGCAGTATACTTGCGCTGATGGGGAGGAGTAGAGGGCTAAGATTGCCAAGAGAATATGGCCTCGGAATCCGGATTTTTCCAGTGTTTGTTGGAGATATTGCCAGTGAACTCTATCGAATGCCTTCTCTGCATACAAAGATAGAAGCAGAGAAGGCATTCGATGAGTCACTGTGTAGTGGATGATATTGATCATTCGGCGGGTCGCATCAGACGTTTGGCGCCCTTTAATAAAGCCGGATTGATCAGGGTGTATCAGTAGCGGCATTAAGTCATTAAGCCTATTTGCTATTACTTTTGCATACAATTTTACGTCATGATTGAGCAAGGAGATAGGTCTGAAATTTTGGGTCGATGTGGGTTCCTTCCCTGGCTTCGGTATTGTGACAATTAATGCTTTCAACATTTCTTGGGGGAAAGAGGCCGAGGAGGCAGCAGAATTAAACATTGGGGTAATGTATTTGGTGAGAATATAATCAAATTTTTTGTAATACTCTCCCACAAAACCATCAGGGCCCGGTGCTTTGTTGGCAGGTAGCGATTGAATAGCCCTTTTAATTTCTGTTTCTGTGAAAGGTGTATTCAGGTCTTCTAACTGAAGAGGGGTTAAACTAGGCAGATCAATCGAATCCAGAAATGTTTTGATTTGTGCTGATGAGGGATGGGGTTGAGTCGGGTCGTCTTTCAAGTTGTAAAGTGAGCTGTAGTATGCACTAAAGGCATTGGCAATGGCTTGTGGATTGGTCAATTTAGTGTTAGTATGAGGGTGGTAGATAAAGGGCGGATGGGTTTTGATGGAATACCCTTTGATCTGATGGGAGAGAAAACTACCGGGCTTATTGCTCTCAGCATAGAACCTAATTTTAAGCCGCCTTTGGTACTTGTCATGAGTTTCTAAGAGCAGGGATCTAAGGTCCAGTCTGAGAGCAATAAGTCGCAATTTAAGCGTTGGTGTAGGATTTTGCTTGTTAAGGAAATCTGTGGATTGTATGTCTGCTAACAATTTGTTCATTCGCTGCCTCCTCTGCCTCTTATCCTGAGCACCCAATTGTATAAAGAGTCCGCGCATAAATGCCTTATGCGCGGACCATAAAACAGCCGGATCATCAACTGAGTTTTCGTTAAGTTCGAAAAAAGATTTTAGATTGTCCACTAGAGTTTGGGTATATGGTTGAGATTGCATAATCGTGGTGTTCAACCTCCAAAGGTAAGTCGGAGCACTTCTGGCAGTGTCCTCTACAGTTATACTTACAGGGGAGTGGTCAGACCAAGATTTTAGATGTATAGTAGAGTTAGAGATTTTTTGTAAAGTCCATTGGCCTGTGAGGAAGAGGTCAATTCGGGAATACGAATTGTGGCAGGGGGAAAAAAGTGTAGTCCTTTTCATCTGCATGGGTGCATCGCCATACATCGTAAAGGCCCAGGTCACGTAGAAGGGAGTTCAATTCTGGACGTCTTCTTTTGGAGTGAGAAGTGGAGTCTAATTCTGGATCAGGGGTACAGTTGAAGTCGCCACACCAAATAGTTGTCCCTTGTTGCAGTGAGTGAACTGTTTTGTGTAGTTTCCGAAGAAAACGGATTTGGTGGGTATTTGGGACATAGACATTTACGATGGTATAGGGTGTGTTATTGATATGGCATTTTAAGATTAAGTAGCTTGCTCCAGGGTCAGAAAGACATTGATCTTGTTGAAAGGTTAATGACTTGTTAATAGCAATTAATACTCCTTTCTTTTTTTGAGGTGCGTTAGCAGTATATACATTGCTAAAGTTCCTCTTTGTGCAGGAAGGAGGATTGCTGAATAAAAAGTGTGTCTCCTGAGCACAAATTATATCACATTTAGATTGCTTGGCCAAGGCCCACAGGGAGGATCTTTTTGCAGGATGATTCAATCCCCTGGTGTTAATAGTGACAATTTTTATAGTCATGATATGTGGTGGGATACAGCAGAGACGAGTAACAGTACCTTTGCGTTATTTAGCAGGTCAGGTGTCAGTAGCCACTCGTAAGTTTGAATAATATTTGAAGAAGACAGTACCGTAGAAAGGAGGGTTTTCAGAAGGTTTCTTGTGGGGTCTAATGAAAGCGATGACAACAGGTTCTGGGAGAGAAGTCTTGCATAGATCCGGAGTACCTGTAAGGAGAGAGGAAGAGAGAGAGAAAGAAAAAAAAAAAAGGGGGGGGAGGAGGGGGAGAGAACACTGGTCACAAAAGGGAGCTGTGCGGGCAAGGGGGGTCGTGAACCTTAAGGTTGAGTGATGAGGTAAAGGGTAAAGTTGCTCCCAAGCAGGAAGTTTGTTTCCACCAGGGAAACGACAATACAGGAATGAGAAAAAAAATAAAAAATAAGAACAAACACTAACAGTGTTCAGGGTGTAAACCCGACACAACGGTGTCTAGGGACCCTGGACGGGGGTAAAAGTCCAGTGAAACCGAGCGTGAGCAGGGATCACATCCACAGAGTATAACCATGTAGACGAGCCTCAGCCATTCAGGTAGATGGAATGTGACTGTGACCCCTCGGAGGCAGGGGGTGTGGTAACATGGCTCCCATGTTGCTTTGATCCATAGGTACTAGGTCGTTGTTGGATGGGATAATATTCCAGTCCTGCAACTTCTGCAAACCTTGTTGTACTGAGGATATAACATGTTTGGAACCCGCGTGGGTGATGGAAAGTTTGGCTGGTGCAATCCACTGATATTGGATTTGGTTGTTACGCAGGGTTTTGGTTATATTGTTAAGTTGTCTGCGTTTGCTCAGGGTGTGTTGAGATAAATCAGCAAAAAATTGTAGGTGAGCATATGGGTCAGGAAGTGTTGGTAACGCTCTCACCTTTTGCATAAACTGTTCTTTAATGTGAAAAAAGTGTACCCTGAGAATAACATCTCTGGGTACAGAATCTGGTAGAAACGCAGATTTTGGCAATCTATGTATCCAATCTACAAGTAACTCCATGTTTTTCGCTTCAGGCAGCAGTGACTTTATGAGGCCTTTTGCAAAGGCAGGTAGATCAGTGTTTTGCACTGACCCGGGCACCCCTCTGATCTTAAAATTATTGCGCCTGGTCCTGTCCTCTAAATTTGCTAACTTGTCAGTCAGCCACTTGGTTTCTTGTGCTTGTGCTTCTTGCGAGTCAATTAAGTCACTAATAGTGGCAGCCATGGCATCCAAGTTCGTTTCTAAGCGAGTGACTCTGTTATCTATTGTTCCCAGTTTATTGTCGAAGCCTTGCATGAATGAGAGCATATCAGATTGTAAGGAGCTTCGGAGAGATATAAGCATCTCCTTAAGGGTAGTGTCCACAACAGTCTGTCCTATGGTGGGGAAGGAGGTAATGGCATCTGGCTGGGGACTAGACAATGGTGTGGAGAAGGGCTGTTCTCCTGCATTACAGCCATCTCTGCCTATCTCTGATGCATCCAGTCTCATTTTGCTCTTAGCTGGGCTGTGGGTAGTTGGAGTCCCGGGAGGGGAGCGGGGTGGGTCACTGCTGTTAGATGCACTTACCAGTGCTGTAGGTGAAGTGCTGGAGTTAGTACTTCTGTGAGGGGAGGATGTGGCCTCTGCATATGTAGCGCTCCCGGACGGAGCGGCGCCATCTTGACCTCGCCGCGCCAACGGCTGATACATAAAAGCTGTCAGCTTACGAGGCGGCCTGGATTCCTTTCGTTTCAGCGACATCCTTCCGATGTAGAGCGGGAGGTTATGTCGGTCACCGTGGTCTCGGTATGGGCTGAGGTGTGCGGGAAGTCGCTTAACGCCGCTGTGGATGTGGAGAGCTCAGGTCTCAGGCGGCCATTCCAGTCACGTGCCGGCCACGCCCCCCGAATGTGGGCATTTTTGTTGATTTAATCTGCATATTTGCCTGTCTTCTCCAGGGTTCCTAAGAAATAGCCAGATGTTGGTCTTCTGGTTCATCATCTTTACCACATCACAAGGAAGCCAGGGTCTCTAAGGCAATCTTGGGCAATGTTTTGTTCAGATTCTGGTTCCTTTGTGTTTTCACTGCTTGTATTCTGCTCACTTTCATGTATTTTGGACGTAACGCAGTTTTTTTTTTTTTTTTAATTGTTGGGAGAAAACTGCAAATTGCCCAATCCCTTTATCCCATAAAACTACCGGGCTCCTTCCCATCACCATTTTTTCCTCTTATGCTTTTCTAGTTCGGGATCTAGGGTATAGGGCACCAACCCAATCAGGGTGAGTCAGTATCCCCTCTCCCACTGTTGGGTATCACATTCACCCAATACTATCATCCTATGATCCGATATTCTCCTCTAATGCAAGTCAACAGGAAAAAAAAAAAAAAAAAAAAAAAAAACATTGAATTACATCATTTATTTTGGCACAAGCATGCAACAATCACAAAGTATATGGGGTATAGAAAGCCATGTAAGTCCTCCAAGCCGGGTACAAACTATTTGATTTTTTTTTTCATTAAACCCCAACAGTTGAATGAAAAAAATGAAAAAAGAAAAAAGAAGTTACAGTTGGACCCCCTGTACTAACCATGCGAGGTTAGTTCAACAATCTCCCACGCTGCGCTGTGTTCGGACAGGGGGATGTGCCGCCCCCCCCCCCCCCCCCCCGCCAGAACACTCTGATAAGCGCTCTTTGCCATTGCCTGATTGGGAGTCGGTTGGCTGGTTTTCCAGCATACACGACCAATAGAGGCTGGCTAAATGGCCAGCTTCTGTCAGACAAACCAATATACACAGGCTCAAATGTCGGTCGGTCGTTTTTTGACATTCAGCCCACACCCAGCTTAACTGTGGAAAATAAAATATGTATAGCAGAGTTTGACTAGGAAGAAGAAAATCAATAACAAGCTACAGTCTGAGACAATTCTGACATTCATCCCCTGCACGTACAGTACTGTATATACACACACTTAAAGAGGAAGTAAACCCTGATGAGTTTACTTCCTCTTTTTTTCCCTGCAAAGGTAAAGCATAATGGACTACTATGCATCGCATAGTAGCCCATTATGTGTCACTTACCTGACACAGGAGCCAGCGAAGTCGCGCTGTCCCCTGTAGTCCGCCGCATCCATCTTGCTGGTGGCGTCTCGCAGCTCCGCCGCTGTCATTTGGCGAAGCCGCGATGACGTCACTCCCGCGCATGCACACGGGAGTCGACAAATGCGGCAGCTCCATTTTTGGAACTGCCACGTTCAGTGCGCCTGCGCGCCGCTGTCTACGGCGCATGCGCCGTAGACAGCGGTGCCCGTTTTCGGGCAAATATCTCCTAAACCATATAGGCTTAGGAGATATTGCTTGGACCTACAGGTAAGCCTTAATCTAGGCTTACCTGTAGGTCAAAGTGGTTTGTAAGGGTTTACAACCACTTTAAGCAGAAACCCTAGAAAATACAATGGTGGGTGTTGCCTATTTTTGTGTCACACAATAATACATGCAATACGTGTTTGGGACATTTTCGGGAAACAAATACACTTTCATAAATTTTAATGTACAAAAACACACTAGAATACCAAATGGTTTGGTAAAATATAAAATATGACATTATGCTGAATAAACAGATACTGAACATGTCATGTTTTAATCACTTGTTTACCACTGCAGTTACAGGCATTCACATGATCATTCTTAGGCCGCGTACACACGAGAGGATTGTCCGTCCAACTAAGTCCGTCAGACAATCCGACAGACAGTCCGTCCTACTTTTGAATGAACGGACTTGACCACACACGATGAACAGACAGTCCGCTGAAAGCTTGCGCGATGACGTGTACAGCACGTACGACGGGACTAGAAATACGACGTCCAATACACTGCAATGCAACCTTCGGCCGTGTAAATCCTTTCAGAGCATGCGCAATACTTAGTCCGTCCAACTAGCCTACTCACGAGCGGACTGTCCGCTGAAACCAAAGTTGGACGGACTGTATTACGGAAATTCCGAAAGACTTAGTCCGCCAGACTGTCCGCTGAAGCCCACACACGAGCGGACTGTCCGCTGAAACACAAAGAGACTTAGAAAAAGGTTCCTGTACTATTTTTGGGGTGACTTCAGGCGACTTGCATTGACTTCTTTACAGAGGTCATTTTGCAAGTCGCCGCTAAAGTTGTGTGCAGGTCGCGTCTGAGTCGCGCTGCAAGTCGCGTCGCCCCTGTGTGAACGGGCACTTAGGGAAAACTGAGGACCAGGTGGTCCCTGGCAGTCTCTATGACTTTCAGAGGCCCAGGTGCGAAGTTTTGACATCACATATGGACCGGCAGAAGTAAACATTGCCGGGGACTCGGCTGGAAAGCCTGAGATCATTTAGACCCCACATCTCTCCATAAAGGGGGATGTGGCATGTCCTATTCCTATTACAAGGGATGTTTAAATTCCTTGTAATATGAATAAAAGTGATCACAAATAATAAAGGGAAAGCATACAAAAAAAATAAAAATAAAATCTAAGTAAAATAAAAGCACCCTCGTCCCCACGTTCTCGCATGCAGAAGCACATACGTAGGTCACATCCACATATGTTCAAACCACACATGTGAGGTATCAACGAAAATTAGAGTGAGAACAATAATTCTAGCCCAAGACCTCCTCTGTATCTCTAAAGAGGTAACCTGTAAGAAAATGTAAAGTGTCGCTTATGGAGGTTTTGAAGTGTCAAAGTTTGGCGCCATTCCATGAGTGTGTGCAATTTTAAAGCATATGTGAGGTATCTCTTTACTCGGTGTAACAATCTGTCAAATTATACAAAGAAATCAGGCTAACTTTACAGTTTTTTTTCCCCCCAAACAAAATGGCGTTTAAAAAATTGCTGTGCAAATATTCTGCGACATAAAAAGTTTCAAGACCTCCATTTTATTCCCTAGGGTCTCTGCTAATAATATATATATGTATATATATATATATATATATATATATATATTATATATATATATATATATATATCCCAACCATAACACTACCTGCCTGGAGTTTGCATGTTCTCCCTGTGCCTGCGTGGGTTTCCTCCGGGTACTCCGGTTTCCCCCCACACTCCAAAGATATGTTGGTAGGTTAATTGGATCCTGTCTAAATTGTCCCTAGTATGTATAAATGTGAGCTAGGGACCTTAGATTGTAAGCTCCTTGAGGGTAGGGACTGATGTGAATGTACAATGTATATGTAAAGCGCTGTGTAAATTGATGGCACTATATACGTAACTGAAATAAAAAAAAAAAATACATAATGTTTGAGAGTTCATTGTAGAACTAACGTGTCTATACTTATCTTTCCTGTAAAGTAGTTTTGCACAGTGCAGCCCAGCTTCTCAGGTCTCTCTTTGGTGCTCCTGGCCACTTCCTTATACTGAATACTCCCACAGCAAGCAACTTGCTATGGGGGCACCCTAAACCAAGCCACAGCTCTCTGTGTCCATCCAGACATGGAGCTGTGACCCAGCCCCACTCCATTTCTTTCCTGATTGGCTGACTGACAGCATCTGGAGCCAATGGTGCTCTACTGCTGCCTCAACAGGGGAGTCCCTGACAGCTGGGTCTCTCATACAACATCGCTGGATCTAGATAGACCTTAGGTAAATATTAGGGGGGCTGAGGGGGGCTGGTTCACACAAACCGGTTTTCTTTGTCTTACTGCATTAAGATAAAAAAAAAAAAAAAAAAAAAAAAAACTTCTGCCTTTACAACCACTTTAAATTATTTCCCTTGCTCTGATATTCAAGGTGATACCTCACATATGTGCTGTAGGGAACTATGCACATGTTTGCATTTGTGCACAAGCACAGGGACATGGATGCATTTATTTTTGTTTTTATTTTATAAAAAAAAAAAAAAAAAACACACACTGTATCTTTACATTTTTCTTGTTTGCTCTTTATTGCAATCACAAGGTTTGAACAAAATCTTTGTGATAGCATGGGCAATGACAGGTCCTCCTTATGGAGAGATCTGGGGTCTATTAGACCTCAGATCTCTCATCTGCCCTCCAAAGCATCTGATTAAGCCAAGATCAGTTTGATCAGATGCTTCACAAGCTGGTAATGGCTTGTTTACCTGAGAACAAAATCTTTGACGCTTCTGACGTCACACAGTGGAAGGAACGTTATCAGATCCTCCTACTTTGTCCCAGGAAGTGGGCTCCCTAAAAGCCTAAATGTGGTGGCGGAGTGGGACCACCTTCTATAGCCACTAGAATTGCTTTTACTTTATAGAGAATCATCAGAAGAAAATGATCATTGCTGCATGAATTCTGTAAGGCCCCTTTCACACTGAGGCGTTACAGCACTAAAAACGCCTGCAAAGCACCCTGAAACAGCCGCTGCTGTGTCTCCAGTGTGAAAGCCCAAAACTCCTGCCAGCATCTATGAAGCAGTGTATACAATGCTCCTGCCCATTGAAATCAATGGGGCAGTGAGGCTAGACGGACAGCAAAGCATAGCTGCAGCGCTGCTTTGTGGGCAGTTTTAACCCTTTTCCGGCCGTCAGTGGGGGTTAAAACCGCCCGCTAGCGGCTGGATAGTGCCGCTAAAACTATGGTAAAGTGCCATTTTACCGCTGACGCCACTCCCGCCTCAGTGTGAAAGGGGCCTTATTGCTTCTGACAGTAGAAGAAATAATTTCATTTGATAAAAACTATCTTAGTCTAGTATAGAACATCACATTCAGGCAAAAAACAATTAATCCATTCTTAACATTTTGTGGCAATGAGAACACAATAAAAACACAAACATTTTTCATATCACTGTATGATTTGTGATTTTGTTTTAAAAATATATAGTAATTTCCTCACAATGTGTACTTCTGTTCATAAATTAACCATACTATTTGTAAAGGACATGTCCCTCAGCAGTTGATAAAAAAGTCCTTTTTATACACAAATAAGCAACTAACAAAGCTCTTGATATTACAGGGCACACTAAACCAAAAAGAAAACGGTAAGAAGGCTTTTATCAGAAAAATGCACACATTATAACTTGAAATGCCACCAACTATTTAGCTGTCATAATGTGACATTCTACAAAAGGATTAACCTTTCATTTTTCCCAATATGTTGTAATTAATGTTTTTAAATGTAACATATTACACTCTAACTAACAACCCACACCTACCGCATATGTGGACCAGCATGTGCACATTAAACTTAAGGCTACTTTCACACTGAGGTGCTTTACAGGCGCTACAGCTCTAAAATAGCACCAGTAAAGAGCCTCTTGAAGGCTTTCACACTGGAGAGCGGTGCTCTGGCAGGGCGGTAGAAAAAGTCCTGCACACAGCATCTTTGCAGTGCTGTAGGAGCGGTGTATACACCGCTCCTAAAGCGCCCCTGCCTATTAAAATCAATGAGACAGCGGAGGTTAGCGAGCAGAGTTAAAAGCGTCCCCGCTAGCAGCCACAAACCCCCGCTAAAACAATTGTAAAGTGATGCTAAAAATAGCGGCACTTTACCGCCAACACCTGCCCGCCCCAGTGTAAAAGTAGTCTAAATGACACACAGAAAATTTTAAGTTCTGGGTACTTAAATATGTAATACATTAGGGAGGGTATACTAAACCCGGAGAGTGCAAAATCTGATGCAGCTGTGCACGGTAGACTATCCCCTTCTAACTTCAGCTTGTTCAATTAAGCTTTGATAAAACCTGGAAATGGATTGGTTTCTATGCACAGCTGCAACTGATTTTGTACTCTCCGGTTTCAGTAAATCAACCCCACTGTTAGTGATCAATTTATTCTATCTCATTATTTGGCATAAACCTGCTAAATTGCCACAAACGTTTGGCCTGAAAAGCATTTTAATTAAAGTACAAAAAAAGAGAAAACACCGCACTACTATAATACAACAAGCAGCTAGCACTCAAACAAAGTTACAATAAATGTGAAACAAAAAGCGCTTAAAGAATGAGTGTACACAATCTAGATACAATTTGTACGCAAATGTAAGCAACCTGTGTTTAATCACAGAGGAGTCTCACACTTGTTCTGAAATCAGTGTAGACAACACTATGTGTAATGTATAATCCCCAGGAGAGTACACATACAACTTATATGTGAAAAATGTGATATCAATAAAGTGAAAAAAATATAGAATCAATTAAAAAAAAGCAACGTGGAGTGCAAGTATGCCCCTGTTGATGACCATTTATGTCAAAACGCGTCGGGCAGCATTACTTGCACCCCACATTGCTTTTTTTTAATCAATTCTATATTTTTTAGTGATTATTTTTATCAAATGCATATATTTTAATAAAACCAACTGGTTTATTTTGATCTACACTATCCGGAGCCCCCCCCCCCCCCCCTTCTTTTTCTTTTTTCGGTTTACATGCTATTCTTTTGAGCTTTTATCCGAAACTAAAGTTTTGATACATCTGGTTCTAGAAATATCTCCACCTTGGACTGTGGAAAACATCAGCTAGTGACCACCTGGATCGTTTACCTTCACCTGAGATTGAGGACGTCTATGGGAGGATTGTATGCTGGGACCCATTCCATCAAGAGCTGGGGCACAATCTCTTTGGCACTACACGCATTCTAGACCCACTGTCGTACGACAGGTGGGTCCAACATTTCCGGTAAGAGTATCCAACCTATTTTTATTGAGTGCTGTGTCTTCAGACATCACCACAGACAAGCAGATCTCTGTCGTTGGTTTTCCTGCAGCCTTAATCGTGGGTCTCCAAGAGAAAATTGGTTGACTTTGCCTAAATATTAAATGAGGACTCTTGTATAGACTGATACACTATTAATTATCCAAATTCTTTGGATTCATGCCACATCACTTTATTGATATCACATTTTTCACATGAGTTGTATGTGTACTCCCCTGGGGATTATACATTACACATAGTGTTGTCTACACTGATTTCAGAAAAAGTGTGAGACTCCTCTGTGATTCAACACAGGTTGCTTACATTTGCGTACAAATTGTATCTAGATTGTGTACACTCATTCTTTTAGCGCTACACTTTTTGTTTTAATTAAAGTGGAGCTCCACCCAAAAGGGGAAGCTCCACTTGTCTGCCACCCCCTCCCTCCGCTGCCCCATTTGGCACCTTCCGGGGGAAGGGGGAGCGAGTATCTGGTTCTATAGGTTTTCCAGGCAAGCACTGCTCAACATCCAAAAAGATTTCCAGTCAAGCTTCATGAGGTACGTAAATGACCTACACTATAGTAAGGACATTATTCAACTTTAGTCAAAGCTGTACAGTTTGTTTTTATCTACAGATGCACCTTATCTGCATAGATAGTTTTTGGTAAAGGTGAACTAACCCTTCAAAACAAGCCTTCACTGATCTCAGATGTCTCCAGCAGCTTTTTACCCTGTTTGGTCTAGCAGCATATCTCTCAAGTTGTGCACAAATCCAGGTTTAACCAGTAGCGCTGCATCTAAGCCTTTAAAGAGCCAGTGCACGCCATTAATGGACACTTGCAAAATGTTTGTCCAAAAAATCGTAGGGTCCCCATATAAGTTTCAGCCAGTCCGCGTGCTCCTCCACCTATTAGCTATGCAGCCATTGTTCTTGGTACGCCCCCCCGTCAGCTACTTGCTGCAACCCTTGCCCCTGGCATGCTCCACCTGGCAGCTCTTTGCTGCAACCTACATTCCTGACATGCTCCTTCGATTGACTTTGACCTCCAAGCTCTTGCAGCCAAGCGCACTTCCAAACATAACCTGTCTGTGTGCTCCTACCAACTGCCTCTGATTCCTCGCTAATTGTCTGACTCATATCACTGATTTCCTCTATTCACTTACTGCTTGACTGGTACATCCTTTCGATTAACTTGGTTTTGTCACTGGCTTATCCCAACAGCTTCCCCCATTTCCTTACTGGTCTCCTGGTCCATCCCACCAGCTTCCTCCATTTCCTCATTGGTTGCTTGCCCCATTCAACTAGCGGTCATATCCCATATTCATTCTACACCCATTGGTATCTGGGGGAGTGACCTATGAGGGGGTTCCTGGTGACCACTGGCTGGGGAGACTCCACTCCCAGGCAAACATGGTAGGGTGTAGTTTATGCTGTTCCTATTCATTTTTTTTTTTTTTTTTACATGCACACAGCCATAGAGATAAATGGGTTGAATTAAAGTGCCTTTAATTATTATTATTTTTTTTTGTATATTACGTCAGTCTGCATAGTTTGGATACATGTTCCATGCCCGATAGGTAAAAAATATTCTTTGGAGTTGCCTGTCTCGATTCAGCATTGTGAAGTACTTCTTGTATATACTTGAGGCATGTTATACTATTTTTCTTTATTCAATAAAAATGATATATTTTTAAGTACTGACTGGTCTATCTGAATCAATATCCCTAGGGGTATCTGTCGTGCCTTGCGCACTAAGCTTTCTTTCTTACTGTTTTGTTTTGGGATTTGATAGACCAGCCCTGATCTACCACCATCCTGCACACACTTTTTTCTATAACCTATAACCTAAGGCACCATTGTCAATAATATTCATTTGCCTAAATTAGAGTCTTATCCTTGTGCCAAAACTTTGAGAATTGAGCCTTATGCTAACAGTTAAAAATGCGATTTCCTTAAATTCTCATATCTCTTCTCTGTTTTAAGGGTATGCTCACACATGAATTTCTTGTGGGATTCTTGCGGAAGGGATTTGTTTAACCACTTGCAGCCCGCTCACCGTCAAATGAAGGCTGGGTGGTGCAGCTCTGTTTCTGGGTGGACGTCATATGACGACCTCCCAGAACGATTGCTTTTGAGTCCCCCCCACCCCACTGATCATCAGTGCCCTGATTACAGATAGTGCCCACCAGTACCAGCAATGATTTCCCACTACTGCCAATCAGTACCAACCAGTGCCCACAAATGCCAGCAATCAGTGCCCATTAGTGAAGCGAATCAAAGCTGGCTATCAGTGCTGCCCATCAATGCTCATCACTTCTGCCCATCAATGCCACCCATCAATGCCGCCTGTGTCCACCAGTGCTGCCCATCATTGCCACCTATCAGTGCCCATAAGTGCGGCATATTCATACCTCCTCATCAGTGCACATAAGTACCACCTGATCAATGCTCACCAGCGCAGCCTATCAGTGATGCCTCATCAGCGCCCATCAGTGAAGGAGAACACATATTTATTGACAAAACTTACTGACAGAAACTAAGAAAAACTTTTTTTTTTGTTTTACTTTCCACTTTAAGCCATCATTCACGATGTGCAACCTTGACCTTTACAACAAACTCTCCAGATATATCGACCTAGTGCTGTTTAGGGCCAAAACATGCTAAAAATCACAAGAGGGTTCCCCCACTCCTCCAACTCAACAGCACACCCTCAATCATCTTTCTCTTCAGGCCCTGTACCACTTATCTCTCCTAAGTGGTGCCACCACTATTTAAACATTGCCACATATTCAGTCTGCATTCTCAATCTTTTATATATTGTTTTATTATTAGACAGATTTTTTTTAAGTAAGAAACAAAACCAAAAATACAAACAAATCTTCATGGGAGGAGACCAGGGTAAATCAAGAGTGCTACAAATAAGATGAAGTAGCCAACCCCTTTAGTACAAAGTATAATTCAGTATCATATTTGCATATAATATGTAAAAGGAGGTACAACAGAACAGGCGAGGCAAAATGTAAGGTCAGAAAAATCTTTGTAGCCCATGTAGGGGATAAAGTTGGTTAGTTAGTCCATGCTGAACGGAGTACTAAAGAACCATGCTCCTACTTTGGAGGTTCATAAAGAGTTGGCTGGTATGGATATAATCCAATATCTATTGTTACAGGGTCAAAAGCCAATAAAGATGACTAAGAGGATAGGATGGGCAGCACAGTGGTGTAGTGGTTAGCACTCTTACCTAGCAGTAAAAATAGTCGCTGGTTCAAATCCCAACCACGACACTACCTGCCTGGAGTTTGCATGTTCTCCCTGTGCCTGCGTGGGTTTCCTCCGGGTACTCCGGTTTCCTCCCACACGCCAAAGACATGCAGGTAGGTTAACTGGCTTCTCTCCAAAATTGGCCCTAGTATATGAATGGGGACCTTAGATTGTGAGCTCCTTGAGGGTAGGGACCAATGTGAGTGTGCAATGTACAGGGATAGGGGTAGACATTCGCTCAGGTTGAACTGGATGGACTGGTGTCTTTATTCAACCTTACTAACTATGAAACTATGAAACTATGAAACTATGGATAGAGAAATAAAAGAAAAGAGGAAAAAAAGGGGGATACATTGAGCTAAGCAGCCACTCTCTCTCTCGGATGTGATTAATGTGTTGGGTAAGCGGCTTGTCTTAGGGCATGTTTTGCTAAGAGTTTGCCATATGTCGGGTGAAGTATGCAAGTTCCTGGTAATGCAGCCTGCAGGCCCAGATGCCGGTGAACTTAGAAGGCATATCATTAGCTATAGTTATGAGCTCTTCCATTTCTGCAACTTTCTGAATGCGTTTGAACCCATCAGAAAGTTTTGGGGGGTCTGTGGAGCCCCATCTTACTGGTATACACATCCTGGCAGCATTAACAAGGTACATGCCAAGAGATTTGTGATATGCCTTCTTAGATTGGGATGTGTGATGGAGGAGGAATTGGGCTGAGGTTAAATCTAGAGAATATGTAGTAATTTGAATGATATTATGAATGTCCTTCCAGTTTGGTTGTATAAATGGGACATGACCACCAGATATGTAACAGAATGCCCAGGTCACTTTCAGAGTTGTGTGGGTGTTCAATACCATTGAGATAATAGCTTACAACCTGCATGTAAACATTTATTGACCCCTTATGGATTTATATAGTCTTTACATGTACTGTAGTATTCTCTCACTTGTGGATTTTTCTGTATAGTTACAAGCAGGAATTAAAAGGATTACAACTGGAATCAACACAATGTTTATTCACATGTCAAAGTGGGACTAAAGTCTAATACTAGTCTAATACATACCTCTTCCAGGTGGTGGGCTGCAGCCCTCTTTACTGGCTGGTATGGGGTGACATAACTCTTGAACATGTGCACAGGTTTAGTGATCCTAGCACACAGATTTTGGGCTGGGATGTAAATTGAGCAACGCTTCAGTGTACATTCTAAAGACGACAGGGAGTAGTCAGGTAGGTTTATTTTATTGCCTAGACTCTATCTGATGGCAACTTTTGAAAATTATTCTTTGAAGACACAAAATAGACTGTATTTTATAGTGATGCAAAAGGGAACTGAACACATTTGTTGATGGTGTATGAATTCACCCAATACATGGCAAGATAACCTTTTGAGGGATGTTTCATTACACATCTGAAGGCCACTGTCACAGATCAGCTGCGGAGCTGATCTGTGTCTCACCTTTACTGCAGTAGGTCGACTGGCATCTGTTGTTCCACTAGCTGGTGTTCAGCTTTGTGCACTCTGCAGCTATGGGTGTCACCGCCCATCACCTGTTGCCTAATATATGTTTCCACCCTGCTACTTCCTGTCCAGCCCCTCATGTGCTTCTCTATTTAAATCCCTTTCTAATCAGCTACTGGTTGCTTGAACAACATTTGTTTCTGAGCTCCCTTGTGTAACCTGGGTTACCTGACCTCTCGTGAACTGATCCCTTATGTACGACCCGGTTTGTTGTGATAAAGTTGTCTGCAGCCCGCCCTGACCTTGGCTCTCTATCCGGTACTCCATCGCTTCATCCATCCTTGTCTTGCAGTGTCTTCTGGTACTTCCCTAGCGAGCAGGGTGAACCCGAGGGTCATGACCTGGGGTCAGCACGCCGCTAAGTCCAAACCTTCATGAGAGGGTCCCTGGCGGAACACTGGCTGGCTCTTTGATTCCACGCCCTGGGGGATCCCGTGTCACCTGCTCGCCTGTGGGCTCACTGTAAGTAGTACCGTGACAGCCACAGTTTCATATAATTGTTCCCAACAGAATAGCTTTAGCTCATTCAGGCTGGATGGGATCTGCTAGGGAACATCAATTTGCAAGTTTCATTATTGCCCATAATGTCCAATTTTTGTCTCAAAAAACAAGTACTTTGGTGCTAGCACTGGCCTTTGGGTTAAATCTTCTTACCCAAAAGCTCTAATGGACATCCTTCTATATTGACAACCACTGATGGTTATTATTTACACCAGACCTTATGTAAGGGTTTTACAGCAGGGGGTTGATCATTACTTATTCAAGACTTTAGAAAAATATGCCAATTATTGTTTTCAAATGTGGGGAAATGAAAGAAAGCAAGGTACCTATATACCAAGCATTTCAAGCTATTTTTTTTTTTTTTTTTTTTTTTTATCCCAGCATTCTTAACAGACACATATTCAAAGAAGAAGCGACTATGTCTCTTCTTCCAATAAAAGTCTTCCCCTTCTGCCTAAAAAACAACACAAATTAAATAAATTGTTAAACAATGACGTATGCAGCTCTCAGTGCATATTCAAGGCATTTGTTACATAGTAGGCGAGGTTGAAAAAAGACACAAGTCCAACCCGTGTGTGTGTGATTATATGCCAGTATTACATTGCATATCCCTGTATGTTTCGGTCATTCAGGTGCTTATCTAATAGTTTATTGAAACTATCAATGTCCCCCCCGAGACCACCGCCTCTGGAAGGGAATTCCACATCCTTGCCGCTCTTACAGTAAAAAATCCTCTACTTAGTTTAAGGTTGAACCTCTTTTCTTCTAATTTTAATGAGTGGCCACGAGTCTTGTTAAACTCCCTTCATCTAAAAAGTTTTATCCATATTGTGGGGTCACCAGTATGGTATTTGTATATTGAAACCATATCCCCTCACAAGCATCTCTTCTCCAGAGAGAATACGTTTAGTGCTTGCAACCTTTCCTCATAACTAATATCCTCCAGACCCTTTATTAGCTTTGTTGCCCTTCTTTGTACTCACTCCATTTCCAGTACATCCTTCCTGAGGACTAGTGCCCAGAACTAGACAGCATACTCTAGGTGAGGCTGGACCAGAGTCTTGTAGAGCAGAAGAATTATTTTATCTCTGGAGTTGATCCCCTTTTTAATGCATGCCAATATTCTGTTTGATTTGTTAGCCGCAGCTTGCCATTGCATGCTATTGCTGAGCCTATCATCTACTAGGACTCCCGAGTCCTTTTCCATCGTAGATTCCCCCAGAGGTTCTCACCCCAGTGTATAGATTGCATTAATAATTTTGCCACCCAAATGCATCATTTTAAATTTTTTCTACATTGAACCTCATTTGCCATGTAGTTGCCCACACCATTAATTTGTTCAGATCTTTTTTACAAGGTTTCCACATCCTGTGGAGAAGTTATTGCCATGCTTAGCTTAGTATTGTCCACCAATACAGAGATTGAACTGTTTACCCCATGCTCCAGGTTGTTTATGAAATAGGATTGGTCCCCACATAGAACCCTGGGGGACCCCACTAACCACCCCTGACCATTCCAAGTGCTCCCCATTTATCACCACCCTCTGAACTGGCCCTTGTAGCCAGTTTTCAATCCATGTACTCACCCTATGGTCCATGCCAACAGACCTTATTTTATACAGTAAACGTTTATGGAGAACTGTGTCAAATGGTTTTGCAAAATCCAGATACACCACGTCTATGGGCCTTCCTTTATCTAGATGGCAACTCACCTGCTCAGGTTAATCAATTGGTTTGGCAAGACAAATTCTTCATGAATCCATGCCGATTACTGCTAATGATACCGTTCTCATTACTAAAATTTTGTATATAGTCTCTTATAATCCCCTTCAAGAGTTTACATACTATTGATGTTAGGCTAACTGGTCTAATTCCCAGGGATGCATTTTGGGCCCTTTTTAAATATTGGTGCTACTTTGGCTTTTCTCTAATCAGCTGGTACCATTCCAGTCAGTAGACTGTCAGTAAAAATTAGGAACAATGGTCTGGCAATTACTTGACTGAGTTCCCCAAGTACCCTTGGGTGCAAGCCATCTGGTCCAGGTTATTTATCAATGTTAAGTTTCCCAAGTCTAATTTTAATTGTGTTTTCTGTAAACCATGGATGTGCTTCCTGTGATGTGTCATGAGGATAAACACTGCAGTTTTGGTTACTGAAGACCCCTTGATTCCCTCATGAAAACTGAGAAGAATAAATGCAATACCTTTGCCATCTCCCCATCCTTTGTAACCAGATGTTCTCCATCATTCTTTAGGGGCCAATATGGTCTGTCCTCCCTTTTTTACCGTTTACATACTTAAATAACTTCTTGGGATTTTTTTTTGCTCTCTGTTATGTGTCTTTCATGTTCTATCTTAGCCATCCTTATTGCACCCTTACATTTTTTCTTACATTCTTTATAAAGTGTGAATGTTGATGATGATCCCTCAACCTTGTATTTTTTGAAGGTCTTCTCCTTTGCTTCTATTCACATTTTTACATTGGGATGTATTGACTAATGCCCTTATTTAATATGCTCTTAAAGCAAACCCATCTCTCCTTCGTGTTCTTTGTTCCTAAGATTTTATCGTAATTTATGCCTTCTAGCATGGCACATAGTTTAGAGAAGTTGGCCCTTTTGAAATTCAGTGTCTTTGTAATTCCCCGTATGTTTCCTATTTGTGTGATTTATATTGAAGCCAATTGACCTGTGATCGCTGTTACCTAAATTGCCCTGTATTTTCACATCCGTGATCAGGTCTGTATTGTTGGTAAGAGATCCGTAGATCCACCAAGCTTTATTTCTAGTCGCTACATCTACCATCTGACCAATAAAATTGTCCTGCAAGACATTTAGGAACTGGTGAGCCTTAGATGAATGTGCTGTTCCCTCTGCACAGTCTATGTCTGGATAGTTAAAATTCCCCATTATAACACTTTCTATCCTTGCTGCTAATCCAAATTGTGATAGGAGATCTGTCTCCCCTTCCTCCCTCAAGTTAGAGGGGCCTATAGCATACTCACTGTATTATTTTACCCTTAGCTTCATCCCTTTCGAGTTCTACCCATAAGGATTCCAACTCCTCCCTAGCTCCCTTAGTGATGTCATCTCTCACATTAACTTGTACATTATTCTTGATATATAGGCATACCCCTCCCCTTTATTACCCTCTCTATCCTTGCGATAAAGGGTATACCCTTGAATGGTTGTCAGCCAATCATGAGAACTGTTGAACCAGGTCTCTAAAATTCCAACAAAATCCAAATCCTCCCGGTACAACAGTATCTCTAGCACCCATCTTGTCCGCCAGGCTCCTGCCATTGGTGAACATGCCACATAGTTTAGACCAGTTGCATGCTATCCTCTCATTGGATGTTCAGAGATTGCAACTAGGACTTGCTACTATACTTACCTTGGGTTTATGTGCTTTGGTCAACCTACCACTAATGCCCCCAATGCTACCCACTGGAATATGTTTTGCGCTGACTATCTATACCTCTGGACCCCCCCCCCCCCCCCATTGCCTAGTTTAAAATTCCCTCTAACTTTTTGGCCATCTTAATTCCCAGCTGATCTGCACCCTCCTCATTTAGGTGCAGTCTGTCCCTTCTATAGTACTGGTTATCAACTGAAGTTCTCCAGGAACCCAAACCCCTCCTTACTGCATCAGCTCTTAAGCCACTTGTTTACTTCCCTAATCTGTCTCTGCCTTTCTGGTGTGGCTCGATATACCGGTAGTATTCCTGAGAATACTACCTTGGAGGTCCTTTTCCTCAATTTAGCTCCTAAGTCCCTAAAATCGTTCTGTAGGACACTCCATCTGCCTCTGACTTTGTCATTGGTGCCAACGTGCACCATGACAGCTGGGTCTTCCCCAGACCCTCCCAGATCTGTGATGTGCCGAACCCGAGCGCCCGATAGACAACATACTGTTCGGCGCTTCAGGTCTTTGTTACAGATTGGCCTCTCTGTCCTTCTAAGAATTGAGTCCCATACCACCAGAATCTGTCTTTCCTTTCCCTTCACTCCCCCCCCCCCCACTTTCACTGAAGGAGTTCTTCCCCCGGCAGCTAGGGGAGTCCCTCATCTCCAGCAGTGCTGGTCCCTGACTGATTTCACCTATGTCACTCAATGGAACGTACTTATTGGGATGCTCCAGCCCTGGATCAGCCTCCCTGGCACTTCCACCTCTACCCTTCCTGTCACCCATCTACTCTTTGCTAGTGCCTGCACCTCTTTGTCTCCACCCGCCTCCGTGCTGGCACCAGCCGGCACCTGCTGTGTACGTTCCTGGCTCTCCTTTAGTATGGAGGAACTTCTTAGTGCTTACAGTTGCTTCCCCAGATTCAGAACCTGGGCTTCCAGGGAAACAATGTGCTTGCATTTTGCACAGCAGCATTCACCCTCGATCGGATGATCAAGGAACGCATACATGCAAGATGCACAAGTCACCTCTCCACACCTGCTGGGCATCATACCTATTAAATTTAATGAGGATTGGGGATTATACCCTGTCCAAATTTCCTAACAACTAGCTTCCTGACACTAATACTCAACAAGACAATACACAGGTACTCAACAAGGACAATACGCAAGTACTCGCAGACCTAAGTGCACTCACAGACCACTCGCAGAACTACGTGCACATGCAGAATCTGTAAGAGCCTGGCTGATTTAACTTCTGTGTGCATGCACAGGAGTTATGTCCCTGTCCTGAACAAGACCACAAGAAGATGGCAGCAGGGTGGACAGTGCAATGAGGGGGAGTACAGAATATGTATCAATGGCACTTTGGTAGCCATGTCTGCCATTATACACATATGTCAAGAGCTTCTTTTCTTATAAGGTTTAAATTATTTAAGTTTAGCTATAATGTGATTTTCTACAACACAAAATAAAATCTAGTCTATAAAGTTATGCATGCCACAATTTGAGTTTACCCCTAGCATGGTTAAAGTAATTATTGTTGCTTTCTTAACTGGAGGGAAAATAATCTTTGCATTAGGGTGGAAATGGCTTCAGGTAAATCAATGTCAATTAATAAAACCAGGATAGCAGATAATGACCAGATGCATCTTTAAAAGGCCATAACATGCGACATATTACAATTGCGCACACAGATAAAATAATGGATAAAAATAATTTCCTTTGAAACACTAACAGCAAAGCTGCAAGTCATTACCTTTCTGTAAAGCAGTAATTTTAATGAAGCAGATCTTTAGAACTAGTGATATGGGTTGCTCATTAGCTAAAAAGAAAATTCCCCCTGATGAACTGCAGGGCTATATAATGACTAGGATCTGTTATATCCTTCTGCAAAAAGGTATTCTAAAACTATAAGCAGGAAGAAGAAAACAAGTTTCATAAACTATAACATAAAAAGGGAGAAAAGGGTAGTTATGTTAATATATTATGATAAATGTTACCTCAAAGGCAACTGGCAAATGAAAAGATGTTAACTCTAGTTAATCAAAGTGATATAAAGGAAGCCGCATAAGCCAATCCTGAAAAAAAGAAAAGAAAAAAAGAAAAAAGAAAACAGAATACAAAAACTAAAACTACAAAGAAACAGCTTCAGGGTTCATATACCAGAGGCTTTAACAGGCATTTTATATACCATAATTTGATATACCCGGGAGCATTATGGGCTGCATACATTGCTTGCTATGCAATTGAATGTCTGTACACGTGCTCTTGTAAACCCAGATAGGGAAACACATGCTAGGCATATAAAAGGTATCTCCATAATCCTTGTGGCACCATGTCAGTAGTCCTTATGTAAGCTGCATTGTTGTCTGTTGGAGATTCACATCCTCTATTTGTACCAGTGACCATTACGAAGAAAAGTTAAATAAAAAAATAAAAATTGGAGTTGTCATCAGGGAAAAATTGTATGGGGGGGGATTTGATGGGGGGGGGGGGGGGGGGTCGTGCTGGTGTACATATGGCAACCGTCACAGCATGGCTTGACTCTCTGATACCCCAGTCATCAAGAGATATGAACCTTGGGAGAAAAAAAAAAAACATTGCCAAAAGCTCTGTTTTTTTTTTTCCCTCCAGGTGGGAGCAGGCTACAACAAAATGGTGACGACAACAATAATTCACAGCCTGAACACAACCATGAATGCCAGCTTACACAGAATGGGCCAACCCAGCCAGTGCTGTACCTCACAGACACCATTATCCTTTGGAGCCTATAAACCCTCCACCAGAAGACCGTATGAATGCAACTGATAGCCAGGTTGACCCTATTACTGCTTTCCCTACTGCAAACTGCCTCAACCTGGACACTACTCTTAAAGGAATGCCCCTGTCTCTTCACTTCTCACTACAGTCAGATAATATGTCCTGTATGCAGCAATTTAAAGAGGATGTGCAAGACCAGGGGAACAGGGTTGACTATATGTGAAGAAAGTGAAGCTGGCGGACCTAGAAGTTAGGCCTCGCCACAAAAATGTAAAGATCTGCTGCATATCCAATGAGATGCAGCCCTCTTAATTATCTACATATATCCATACTCTGTTCCGCGGCAACCTATGGTAGCAGACACAAAACTAATTATCAACAGGGTAAAGCACATTCCCAAGTATTGCACCTGTTGGTTAATGTACCACAAGATATTCTTCTAAAAATTCCCTTTACCAGATAACATAGAAAGTATTGGCAGTTTTCCGTAAACCAAAACTCATCTCCCACCATAACCTATAGTTGCAGAAAAACCTGCTGCTGATAATTAAAGCTCTGCAATACCATGAGATTTTCTAACTGTGGGGATACCCCACTAAACTTCTCATTATGTGGAACAAATCAACCTCAACAGCTTCTCCAGTTGATGAGGGACTACAACTGCTTCATGGTTAGGGGATTCTGCGGAAACGGTCTCCCTCTTCAGCAACTCCATCTTCTTCTGCTGCTTTGTCACCAGACTAGCAAGTTGTCACCCTCAAGTGGAAGAACAAAAAAAGTACCTGAATACATCACACCTCTACTACTGCAGACCATTCCCTGCGTGCCTGGACCAGCTCCATTGTAGCTCTATTCCCCCTGGAACATAGAAGTTATTTCCGCATCGGGGTCCTTACTGTGATCCACCTTTTTTATCAGTTAATCTATTTGTTTTCAAGTTTTAAATTTTTTGACTATGTCTCTCTTATTCTTGTTTCTTTCATCTATTGCAGAACATTAACCAGTTGAGAGACCTGAGGCCACAAAACCTGGGGTCGGCCTGTCTTCCTAGATATCTGTGTGTCCACACAAACAACCTTCTGTGGCCTAACCTAAGCACTGTCTCTTATACAATCTCTCTGCCCCTAATTCTCACCAACTATGTTTTCTACAATATTATTCCATAAGCTTAAATCTGTTATAAAAAGGAGATCTTATAATACTTTAACCTTCCTACTGATTGCACAATGAACTTCACAGCCCACACAGAGGTAATCTCCTTTATTATAATTCCTTTTCTACATAGAAGGATGTTTATTCCAACATGCCAATGAAAGGGACAGCACATTGTACTCCTCTAGGCCTAATTCTTCATAAAGAATTGATTTATTTGTTGTTGATAAATGACCATTACAATGTGTCTCCTCCTCCTTCACTATGCATGACATCACATAATCTGGCCACACCACTGTCTCTTAATAGAGTGGAATGAGAACCACACACCTGCTTACCTGTGGCACTGTAATTCTTACCATATTAACCACTTGAAGACCGGGTCTTTTCAGGAACTTTTTGTTTACAAGTTTAACCACTTGTTCACTGGGCACTTAAGCCCCTTCTTAACCAGACCAATTTTCAGCTTTCGGTGCGCTCATATTTTGAAAGACAATTACTAGTGCAACACTGTACCCATATGATTTTTTTTTTTGGGGGGGGGGGGGGGGTATTTTTGTGCTATAAATGAAAAAAAGAACGACTGACAATTTTGTAAAAAATAAATAAATACATAATAGCTTTTCTTTGTTTCTGTTATAAAATTTAGCAAATTAGTATTTTTCTTCATACATTTTGGGCAGAATTTATACTGCTACATATCTTTGGTAAAAATGACCCAAATCAGTGTAAATTATTTGGTCTTTGTGAAAGTTATAGTCTACCAGCTATGGTGCCAATCAATAAAACCTGATGTACTGAAGGCCTATCCGCTTTTGTGAGACATTAACAAGCCAGGAAAGTACAAATACTCCCCCCCCCCCATGACCCCCTTTGGAAAATGGACATTCCAAGGTATTTAGTAAGTCATGGTTAGTTTTTTTTTTTTAAGTTGTAATTTTTTCCCACAATTCTTCTCAAAATATTTTTTTTACATTTTCTTTTTTTGTTTTTTTTTTTCACAAAATTATCATTATAACAGGTTATTTCTCTCGCATGGCATGTGCATAACACAAATTACACCCCCAAAATACACTCTGCTACTCCATCTGAGTATGGCAACACCACGTGTGTGACTTTTACACAGCATTGCCACATACAGAAGCCCAATGTAGTAATATGGCTGAACCAGAGTGACTCCATCTTTGTAAGTTCATATGAGATTGTGCTTAGATTCTGTATCTGCTGACTGTAGCAGTTTTTCTGTAAACATGCACATAAGGAAATATAGCTTGCATAGGCAGTCTCGTTCTATGCTGTCTAGATAAAGAGATTGTGTCACAATATGTCTGGGCCACATATCCCATGACTGTGATTCAGAAGCAGATGACATGAGTAATGATATGTAATGATGGTGTGTAATGTACGCCTCTGTATTAACCGCACCCATGTTCTATGCAATGATTGGCTGATAAGGGTGCATATAAAATGCAGCCCCTCCCAGAATAAATTAGACAATTGCTAAGCTGTAAATTTGCTGGTCTGTTTTTCGCATTGTCTCCTAATGCTACAGCGTTAGTTAAAGGGTTTCGTGAGTATTGTAATTGCATTAGTTATACCTCTAGCTGGTCTTTGTCAGGTATATAGAAATACCATTTTAATCACAACACCCAACATTGAAGTAGCACCTTTAGGCATTCTAGAAGCATATCTCACTTTCTCAACCACCTATTATACTTTTGAAGGCCCTGGAGCACCGGGACAATGGAAACACCCACAAAATTACCCCATTTTGGAAGGCAAGCACCCCAATATATAATCTATGAGGCATAATGAGTCTTTTGAATGGTTCATTTTTTTCCAGAAGTTTTTGGAAAATGTGGGAAAAAATTAAAACACTTTATTTTATTTTTTTTACACAAAGTTGTCCATTTATAAAGATATTTACAACACACAGCATGTACATAACAAAAATGACACCCCAAAATACATTCTGCTACTCCTCCTGAGTATGGTGATACCATACATGTGTGGGACTTTTCCACAGCCTGGCCACATACAGAGGCCCAGTATCCAAGGATCATCATCAGGTGTTCTAGGGACATAAATTATGCATCTAATTTCCTGACAACCTATCACATTTTTGAAGGTCCTTCATATTTCACACATAGCATGCATATAGCAATAATTACACCCCGAAATGTATTCTGAGCAAAGGGTAAACACAAGATTGCCTGTGGTTTTAGTGGTGCTGTTGTCCATAGGAGGAGAGCCCTGATCCAGGCAGCAGGCAGAGACGTGGTCAGTGACAGTGAATGGAATTGTCCATGTAGCAGGCAGGAATATTGTCCATAGTCAGTACAGGCAGGGATACTGCCCATATACAGTCCAGGGTCAGTGCAAGTAAAGATATTAACAGAAGTGCCAAATATTGGTCCTGGTAGCAAGTAGGAACATAATCCATAGTACAGGTAGCAGGCCAGGAAAGAATGGGGCGGGGTAGAGGATTTTCCCACCCAAATCTCTTTAAAGCCTCCGAGTCTCCAGACCCTAATCTGGGTATGAAAAAAAACTAAAAAAAAAAAAAAAAAAAAAAATCTTCAAGCAGAAAAACAATTCTGCAGCTCCCGAGACCTCTGTCCAAAGCAGGGTAAAATATCAGTCCAAGAAACAGGCAAAAAACGTGGTCAAACAGTCCAGAGTCAGTTCAAGAGCAGGCAGCGGTAGGTACAGTTTAGCATTAGGCAAAAGCATGGTTGTATAAAAGGCCAGTGTCAGTATCAGAGAAGGCAGAGGTATGTTTAGTGTTAGGCAGAAGTGTGGTCATATAGCAGGCCTGGGTCAGTTCCAGAGAAGGATGTGGCATGTGCAGTTTAGCACAGTGTCACAAGGGGTGTGGAGGTAAATGACAATTATGTTTACCATACTTCCCTAATAATGTAGAGAAGTACGGTAACAGCAGAAACAGACACCTATACAGAGGCCTGGTTGGAAAGGACATTGGGGACAATAATAAATAGTGTTTCTCAGGAAACTGGCGGTTGTGGAGTCTGCTCACTGAAACAGAGCAAATATTTTCTGGTGGGCCTTCAGGGTACAAAAGGGCAGAGATAACTTCTTCTTTGTAATGCAGATAGGATATGGGGGTCTTGGTAGATATTTGGTAAATAACATAAGTGTTATACATGGTCAAACTGAAAAAAATTTAGACTTTTTATACAAATGGCGGGATTTTCTTGTGGGAAGGTAGGGTTTGATCATCTGATCATTGAAGTCCACTCCCCCATGAACATATTATAGTCATGGACACAAGCTGGTTTCCGGATTGGGACGTTTCTTCTGGGGACTTCCACCTAGGTGTCGTTCTGGATCGATGTGAGCATGTGGATGTCTCATCTGCCCCTCCACCCGACAGCAAATAGCTCCTGGTTCCACAAAGATGCCGTCACCCCTCATCATAGCCTTTCATTGATGAGTTTTTGTGGGAAGCCCTTTCTATTGGCTCTCACTGTATTACATGCTGGATTGTCCCTGTGGTGAAGGTTGCGGAAGAGAGGCAAGCTTGTATAAAAATTATCCACATAAAGATGGTATTCCTTTCCAAAAAGTGGATAGACAAGCTCCCAGACATTTTTTCTTCTGGCTCCAATGTACTTTGGGCAATCAGGGGGATGCAGTTGGGAGTCCTTCCTTTTGTACACTAGGAAGGCATAAATGTATCGTGGCATGGTCACAAAGTTTGTAGAGTTTAACCCTGTATCGGGGGCCTTTAGCTGGGGATAAACTATTTGATGCCCAGCCTGCCTGGGTCATTTTGGGGAGGCACTGGGTGTTGTCATTATAGTGGAGGAACCACATAATCATAAGGTATCTTGACCTTGGCATAATGGATGAGAAGACTGGCATGTGGTGGATGGGGTTGGTGGATCAGTAGGAATATCTTTTTTGTCCCATATGTCCCATATAGGCCTATTTTTATTTTATTTTTATTCCTCCACGGTAAGTTCTCTCCACTCATAGGGATGAGGATTATTAAAACCAGGGTTGCTTACTATTAACTGCTGAGCATAGAGGTTGCACTGGGTCACAACAGACGATAGTAAGTCTTCAGTAAAAATTTAAGAAAAAAATCAAGAAGGGAAAAGTATTGGCGGTCACCTGGACACCTGGCTGGGCGGTGAATGGGGGGGTTGTTTGCTGCTCTTCCGGAATAAGGGGGGAGTAACAGGGGGTTTTGAAGGGCACAGGGAAGGCTGGCATAGACCCTATCCCTCTGGGGCTGAGATGACTCCCCACTAGTACTTGGCGTTTGTTGCAGTGATTCTCTTGTGGATTGCACTGCGCTTGAGGTGGATGCATTGTGCTCGAGGTGGATGGCACTACAATCGAGGTGGACGGCACTGAGTTTCTGGTAGTAGACTGCTGCTCCATGCCAGAACACCTTATTTTCATGGGCACACGTTCCTCTTACTCCGATTCTATAGCATACCCACTGCTTAATACGGGTTCATATGCCAAATCAGAATCGGACTGAGACTCAGAGAGCTCCCCACTGCTCTTGTTGCTGAGGCTTAGAAACTGATACAGCCTGGTTGCTGGAAAAATATTTTTTTTTTGCCATACTGGCGACTGTTGTGCAATAGGGAAACTAGGACAGATGGCTCATACCCCTGAAGGGGTCTTCAGGGTCTGGATACCAAAGGCAAAGGACAATCCTGAACCTGTATAGCATCTTGCAGCCAGCTACACATATTGTACTAAGTGCCAAGGTGAGCATCTAACACAAGGGATTCATGGCCCAAAGCACACATTATAGGCCAGGTACACAGCAAGGGTAACCGATTCAGAAAATGTTGTATATTAAAATGCAATAAGCAGTCAGATATTGATGATTATTATTATAATACAGGATTTATATAGCACCAGCAGTTTGTGCAGCACTTGACATCATTATGGCAGACGGTAGTTACAATACAATTCAATACAGGAGGAATCAGAGGGCCCTGCTTGTTAGAGCTTAGAATCTAAGAAGGAGGGTCAAGTTATACACAAGTAATAACTGTGGGGGAAGAGCTGATGAAGAAAAAAAAAAAAAGTACAGTTGTTAGGAGAGGGTAGAATAGGCTTCTCTGAAAGGAAAGGTTTTCAGGGATCACATAAAAGTGGATAGATTTGGAGATAGTCGGACAGATTGGGGTAGGGAATTCCAAAGGATGGGAGAGGCTTAGGAGAAGTCCTGGAGGTGAGTATGGGAGGAGGTGACAAGGGTTCTAGAGAGCAGGATGTCTTGGGAGGAAAGGGGAGGTTGATTTGTTTGGTATTTTGAGACTAGGTTAGTGATGCAGCTGGGGGCAGAGTTATTGTTAGTATTTATTTTATTTTTTCTAATTTTTCGGGTGAGTAGAAGCCATTGGAGGGATTGGCAGACAGGGGCAGCAAATGATGAGTGATTTGTAAGGTTGAGGAGTAGGGCAGCAGCATTCATGATGGACTGAAGGGGGATAGCCTATTTAAATTTAAGCCAATGAGGAGGGAGTTACAGTAGTCGAGTGGATAGATAACCAGGGAGTGAATCAGAAGCTTTGCAGTTTCAATGGTTAGGAAAAGACGTATTTTAGAGATGTTGCAGAGGTTGAGGCAGCAAGCTTTGGAAAGTGATTGGATGTGGGGCTGAAGGAGGGTTAAGGGTCCAGGATAACACCTAGCACCCTGGCATTCGGGAATGGGTGGATGGTTGTGCCATTTCTCTAGACAGAGAAGTCAGGGGAAGAGGCACGTGAGGGAGAAAATATAAGCTTGGTTTTGGACAAGTTGAATTTGAGGAAGTGGTGTGACATCCAGAAAGATATGTCTGTTAGTGATGTGTGAGGAGATTGATGGAGTGATCGGAGGGGTGGAGAGATAAATTTGAGTGTCTTCAGTGTAGAAATTATATTGAAAGCCATGAGAGTATCAGCTGACCCAGGGATGAGGTGTAGATTGGAAATAGGAGAGGTTCAAGAACAGAACCTTGGGGGACCCCGATAGAGAAAGGAAGAGGAGTGGAGGAAGTAACGTTGCAAGTGACACTGAAGGTGCAGTGGGATAAGTAGAATGAGAGACAGTCAAGAGCAGTCACAAAGATGAAAGGAGTAACGTTTTTTGAGGAGAAGTGGTCAACCGTATCAAAAGGCATTTCAGAGAAAAAAAAAATGGCTTAAAAAGAAAATAACTTCAACAGACACTAGCATACAACTAGAGTGGGTGGTATTATGCGTACCCTCTAGGGGCAGGCCTAGCAATTTTTTTGCCAGTGTCCAATCACCTAAAGGTAGCCTTAAAGCGGGAGTACTGGCAGGGTATTGCAGAGTACTGGCAGGGAATTGCAGAGTACTGGCAGAGTAATGTAGAGTATTGGCAGGGTATTGCAGAGTATAGCAGAGTATTGGCAGGGTATTGCAGAGTATTGGCAGGGTATGGAGGGATGGCTGTGACTGTACTTGTCACAAAGCAGCGCTGTGGGCACTATAGATGCGGCCCACAACACTGCTTCCATACGATTTCTTCCCTCCACTGTACAGATCAGTACACAGAGGGGAGAGGAACCGGCGTCATTTGACAGAGCGATCACATTGTAAATGCCGTCGGGTGCACCAAGATGGTCGCCGCTTCGGAACTAGGCCGAAGCCACAGCCTTTCCTAAGGCCAAGACAGAGGAGCGCTCCGCGGATCGCGGCATGTGCCGATCCGAATGGGGTAACTCGTTCGGATCACGGATCGGTGACGATCCGTTGCACCCCTAGTTTTAAGTGATTGTAGGTGGAAAAAAAATGCACATGTATCAGGATGGTATAAGGTCTGGCGAGGCAGTATTGTGGCATGAAGACAAAACAACACTCCAAACAACTCTGTGAAGAAGTAATTAAAAAGCACAGGGGTTCAATAAAAGTCAGTTAATATTCCTTAGAGTACAGTTATATAAAACATTTAAAATGAAAATTTAGGCACAAACATAAATCTACAACAAACAGAATGTCCACCAAAAGTGTGTGAGTGCACAAGAAGGCCACCAAGAGACATATGGCCACCATTTAGAAGTTGTAAACTGGGATTAGAGAGAGTATGAAAACAACTGTTTAAGTGATTTACCAGTCACAGCTTCAGAGTAGTGGCAGAAAAAGCCATTGTTAACTAGAGATCCCATGTTATCTCACCTCAAGTTTTCCAGAAGGCACCTGAGAAACTAAAATCTGTTGAAAGATTGCCCATTGAACCCAACACCTTGCTTGACTTAAGCCAAAACAATGCACCATCCCCACCATGAAGCATGATGGCTATAGCATCATGTTTTGGGGATACATTTCTGTAGCAAGTCCTGAAAGGTTTGTATGAACACAACAAACAAAAAATAAACACATATTTAAATAAAATGGAAAACTTGCAGGAAAACTGGTGCAAACTGCAGGAAACCTGAACCTAGATAGTGTTTTTTTTTTTCCAGCAAAATATCCCCAAGCATAAAGCCAAGGTTACAAGGATAACTTTAAAACAAGTGCTATTATCCTGGAATGATCAAGTTCCAGTCCAGATTTCAATACAATTTGTGATCGGGCTCAAAATCTTTCTGTAAACTGACATAGCTGAAACAGTTTTTCAAAATGAAATTGGGAAAAAAAAAAAACTCAGGCGTTAAAATGTGTAAAGCTGACAGCTGATTCCACACAGTATCAAGACTAATGCTTCCAAAAGTGCAAGTAATATAGATAAACTTGACGTGGGTGTATACCTATGTAGAATGCTGTAAGTTAAACAGCTTTGCAAAAACCTTTTTTTTTTCTACTTTGACACTTAAAGGTATATTTTGTTGATTTGTTTCAGTTTAAAAAAAAAAACAAGACTAACTCAACTGTGATGCAATGACCTATGATAAATAAAACATGAATATTTCCAAGGAGAGCAATCCTTTTTTTAAGGCACTGTACCCAAGTATCTATGTATTAATGATTATAATTTTATGAGGATATAACATACCAACAATTTTAAAAGTGGCTGGCGCAAAAGCAAACTGGGCCTACAAATCATGACCATTTTGTTTTATCTGAAAGAACTTTTAGAAATTCCTAGGGGACAAAGTTCTGTATGCAATGTAGCACTAATAGATATTTTATGCACATACCGACTTGGAAATAGATTTTGTAAAGCTGAAACTGGACTAAGAAATTTTGCCATTTCAAACAACAACATACAGTAAGTGTGCATAATGCCAAAATAAACCTGATATGACCTGAAAAACAGACCTTTTACAAACATTAACAAGTCTTACATATTTTGGCAAATAAACTAAATGAATGGACACAAACAAGAAAAACAAAAGTGCTAAAATGTGGCTCAAGATGGTGCTCAGCTGAGTATTAGAAGGGGCTGAGAGAGCCACTGCACAAAGGGGGTGTTTTACCTTCATGCATGAAGGTAAAAAAAAAAAAACTTGAGCTTTTAAACTTTATTAAAAAACAAACAAAAAAAACACAAATGTAAAAAAAGTTTTCAAAATAAATAAATAAAATATAATTTAAGCACCCCTATGCTAACATCCAAATGTGAATGCATACACATTTCCCACATGTGAGGCATTGTCATGACATGTCAGAGTGGGATTAATAATTCTAATACAAAATCATCTGTGTAACTCTATACTGGTAACCTGTAAAGCAGGGGTAGTGAATTCAAATTCAAGGAGGTCTGGTAACTTAAAACAAATGTCGCCTGAGGTCCGAATCACAAGTCTATGCCATGAAAGATTGTACGCATCTACTTTACTTTTCTTTTGCGCAAGCCGTGCTCTCTGGCGCTTTTCTTACCGTTTTCTCCACACAATCGCTAATACTCTGTAAATGTTCCCAATAGTGTTCACCCTTACATCAGTTGCCCCTACCAGAGTAATTAATTACATTGGGTCCCCCCATCAGACTATCCCCATAAATCAGTTGCCACATTAGAGTATCCTCTTATATTAGGTATGCCCAATCTTTTTTGTGATTCAGCACTGCGTCGCTTTAACTGACAATTGCACAGTAGTGCAACATGGCTCCCAAACAAAATTGACGTCCTTTTATCCCCACAAATATAGCTTTCTTTTGGTGGTATTTTTTTTTTTATTTTTTTTTTTTTTTTAATTTATATCAGGAAATGGGTCCACACAGACCAACAGAGTACAAACTTTCCACATAGTTTACAGATAGCAAGGCAATATCTGAAGTACAACATCAATAATCTGCTGGCATTACTTTTGGTGGTATTTTTATTTTATTTTTATTTTTTTTTAAATTTCAACAATCTAAAAAAAAAAAATGCATCATTTTTTACTTTTTGCTATAATAAATATCCCCCAAAAATATATAAAAAAAAATGTCATTTGTCAGTTTAGGCTGATACGTATTCTACATATTTTTGGTAAAAAACTTGCGTCCTTTTTTCCACACAAATAGAGCTTTCTTTTAGTGGTATTTAATCACTAGTGGCTTTTTTATTTTTTGTGCTATAAATAAAATAAAACGTAAATTTTGTGAAAAAAAATGCCTTTTTCTTCGTTTCTGTCATAAATTTTTGCTAATTAGTAATTTTTCTTCATAAATTTTGGCCAAAATGTATACTGCTACATATCTTTGGTAAAAATAACCTACATTAGTATATATTATTTGGTCTTTGTGAAAGTTATAGAGTCTACAAACTATGGTGCCAATCACTGAAAATTGATCACTTCTGATCAGGCCTTCAGTACATCAGGTGTACCTCATTTCTTGAGACACTAACAAGTCAGGAAAGTACAAATACCCCCCAAATGACCCCTTTTTACAAAGTAGACATTCCAAGGTATTAAGTAAGTAGCATGGTGAGTTTTTTTAAGTTGTCATTTTTTCCCACAATTCTTTGCAAAATGAAGATTTTTTTTTTTTTTTTTTTTACTAAATTGTCATATTATCAGGTTATTTCTCACACACAGCATATGCATACAACAAATTACACCCCAAAATACATTCTGCTACTCTTCCCGAGTACGGCGATACCACATGTGTAGGACTTTTACACAACCTGGCCACATACAGAGCACTAACATTGATGTAGTACCTTCAGATGTTCTACGAGCAAAAATTACGCATCTCATTTCTCAACCACCTATTACACTTTTGAAGGCCCTGGAGTACCAGGACAATGGAATTTCCCATAAAATTACCCCATTTTGGAAAGCAAACACCCCAACGTATAATCTGTGAGGCATAATGAGTCTTTTGAACGGTTCATTTTTTTCCAGAAGTTTTTGGAATATGTGGAAAAAAATTAAAACGCATTTTTTTTTACACAAATTTGTCAATTTATAAGATATTTCTAACACATAGCATGTATATAGCAAAACTTGCACCCCAAAATACATTCTGCTACTCCTCCCGAGTATGGCGATACCACATGTGTAGGACTTTTACACAGCCTGGCCACATAGAGAGGCCGAACATTGAAGTAGTACGTTCAGGCGTTCTAGGAGCATAAATGACACATATCATTTCATTCCTACCCATCACACTTTTGAAGGTCCTGGACCACCAGGACAGTGAAATTACCCACAAAATGACCCCATTTTGGAAAGCAAACACCCCAACATATATTCTATGAGACATGGGCTGGAGATAGGTACTCGGGTACTCTGATGGCCTGGTGACAGGTACTCGGGTACTCTGATGGCCTGGTGACAGGTACTCGGGTACTCTGATGGCCTGGTGACAGGTACTCGGGTACTCTGATGGCCTGGTGACAGGTACTCTGATGGTTTGGTGACTGGTATTTGGGTACTCTGAAGGGCGGTGACAGGTACTCATATGGACTGTGACAGGTACTCGGGTACACAGATGGACTGGAACAGGTACTCGGGTACTCAGATGGGCTGTGACAGGTACTCAAGTACCCTGATGGACTGTGACAGGTACTCGGTACTCTAATGGACTGTGACAGGTACTCGGTACTCTAATGGACTGTGACAGGTACTCGGTACTCTAATGGACTGTGACAGGTACTCGGCACTCTAATGGACTGTGACAGGTACTCGGTACTCTAATGGACTGTGACAGGTACTCGGTACTCTAATGGACTGTGACAGGTACTCGGGTACTCTAATGGACTGTGACAGGTACTCGGGTACCCTGATGGGCCGTGACAGGTACTCGGGTACCCTGATGGGCTGTGACAGGTACCCGGGTACCCTGATGGGCCGTGACAGGTACTCGGGTACTCTGATGTGCCGTGACAGGTACTCGGGTACTCTGATGGGCTGTGACAGGTACTCGGGTACTCTGATGGGCTGTGACAGGTACTCGGGTACTCAGATGAACTGTGACAGGTACTCGGGTACTCTGATGGGCTGACAGGTACTCTGATGGGCTGTGACAGGTACTCAAATACTCTGATGGACTGTGACAGGTACTCTGATGGACTGTGATTGACAGGTACTATGAGGGGTGGTGACAGGTCCTCTTTATTGGGGGGGGGGGGGGGCAATCAGTATGATTGGTGTACACTGTATGCGGTAACGAGATGTTACCGCAATCTCCTCCTCACACACGATTGGTGTGTGAGGAGGAGAACCCGGTAACATCCCGTTACCGCAGTTTGTTTACATTTTTGTGATCGGCTGTGAAAGGATCACAGCCGATCACGTGGGTAAACAGCCGGCCAATGGCTGTTTACCAGCGTCGGTGACGAGCAGTGTTCCCGGGGAACACGCCGCCACCGACGTGCGCGCGCATGCGCCGTGCACGTTCGGGGTGTGACCATCTGTGATTGGCCGTGACTTCATCACGGCCGATCACGTGGTAAACAGCCATATCGAATGGCTGTTCACCCCCTTCGGTGGCGAGCGGTGTCTCCGTGACACGCCGCCACCGAAGAAATAGGGATGCGCGCGCACGATCGCGCGCATTCCCTGTTTAAACACCTACAATAGGTGCGCCGCCTGGCCGTCATTTGACGGCCGGCGGTCAGCAACTAGTTAATATATATATATATATTTTATTAGTAATGGCGGCAATCAGTGATTTTTATTGTGACTGCAATATTATGGCGAACAGATCAGACACTTTTGGTGTGATTTTGGGACCATTCACATTTATCCAGGGATCAATGCAATTAAAAATGCATTGATTACTGTGTAAATGTGACTGGCAGTGAACGGGTTAACCACTAGGTGGCACTGTAGGGGTTAGGTGTGTCCTAGGGAGTGATTCTAACTGTGGGGTGGAGGGGCTGTGTGTGACACAACACTGATCACCGCTCCCAATTACAGGGGGCTGTGGTCAGTGACAGCGTCCCTAGGCAGAATGGGGAAATGCTTGTTTAAATAAGCATTTTCCCATTCTTCCTCCCCTTGAGACGATCGTGGGTATCCATGGTCGGACTCCCGGAGCTTGTGACGGGCACGCGCGAGCCTGCTATGCAAGCCTCGCAAGATCACATACAATAACGCAGTAAAACTGTGGCGGCTGGTCCGCAAGCGGTTAACGTAAAGTATGCCCATCAGAGTGACTATAAATGTGCCCATCACAATGAACCTTAACATAAAATAAGGGACACTCTGATGGGCATATGCAATGTTAAGGGGCACTCTAATGGGCACATTTTGTTTTGCCCACAAAAGTGTACCTTACATTAAATGTGCCCATCTGTGTGCCCTTTAAAAGAAAATGTGCCCATCATCGTGTCCCTGTAAACCCCCACATACCTTGTGGCAGGCAGGGATCAGGAGGTAACAAGCTAAAGGGGGAGGGCACACCTATCACATTATACCTCACACCTCCCAACTCTCACTTGGAGATAACATGAGGTGGGGGAGAGCACATGATGTCACAGCTTACCTCACGGCCCCAGTCAAGAGCCATTAGATAGTAAGTAGCAAGGGGCGAAGCGAACACGCAACATCATTGGTTGCAGGGCGGCATTTAGTGATGGCAGCTGTAAAGGTTTTTAAAACATAGAACATTGTCTATGTATTTTTTTTTTTTTTTTTTTAAGGTACTATAGTTTGACGAGAAGTGAGAACATAAGATACAAGATGAAAAGTCAAAGTTTTGGGAATATCGTTGATGTACAAGGCTAGCAATGTTCATGTTCAAAGAGGAGATATGCATGCATAAATGCACTAAGAACATAAAGCAGAACATAAAGCTGGAAGCTATAGCACTAACATGGGGGGGGGGGGGGGCATCAGTTATTGCCCCGGAAAAAAATGGCACCATAATGTGGTAATAGAATGCAGCAGCAGTTGAAGGGCAGAAAAGACTAAAAGACTTGCAGCGTTCTGTTAGCAACTGCCTGAAGTGATGTACACTCTATTCCTGTGTCAGCTAGACAGCTTGAATGGATCAAAAAAACAGAAGGGAAAGCTAACAAATTCCAAAATGCCACCCTCAATGATGCTGCAACATCAGAAGTCCAGCAAACAGAAGATGGCAGATGATATTGCTTCCAACAATCATTTTAAAGCTAGACCTAGTTGTAGATAGGTTAGCTGGTGGGTCCACCTCTGGCACCTGCCCTCAGCCAAAGCATACAGCAGGAGCACAAATGCATGGGCGAGTGAGCCAGGGAAGCAATTTTGACAGCAAAGGAAAGACAGGGCCATTGGCAGTTAAAACTGATTATTGTTTTGCAAGGTTAGGGTTTACATTGTCTTTACAGTTTGATTCAAGCTAATGTTTCATTATTTTTTCATATCCTACATGGAATCATATTAGTGGTATGTGCAGATTATTCAAAACCATGATTCTGTTGGAATCCCTTAATATAATACCTTACCTAATTTTCTGATATGAAAACCACAGATATGCACTGCAGTAGCTGATACAATACAGTTGTGTGTATCTGTGGACACTTCACAAGCATATCACTGGCAGCACCAATAGCAATTTGCATTATGTATTATGGAAACAGCTTTTTTTTTTCTACTTCAGACTAGCAAGACTCGGTCCTTTATCATCCACACATGTATGACTGTTGAGAACACTGGGACATCACCCGCAGTGTAATCTTCACAGAAACTCACACTGAAGCTACATAGCCAATAATAAAAATATCAAAAAGCAATGTTCCTCATATCTCATATGTTGCTGTATTTCAATATACTTGAAATACATGATGGTTATGCCAATGAAAATAAATAAATATATATATATATATATATTTTCTCCCAGTAGCAGAAATGCCCCCCCCCCATGCAGTTGTACAAAGCATAGCGATGATGAGCCAATGCTCATAGGGGTGTACTCACTTTTGTTGCCATCAGCTTAGACATTAATGGCTGTGTGTTGAGTTATTTTGACGGGACAGCAAATTTACACTGTTATACAAGCTGTACACTCACTACTTTACATTGTAGCAAAGAGTCATTTCTTCAGTGTTGTCACATGAAAATATATAATAAAATATTTACAAAAATGTGAGGGGTGTACTCACTTTTGTGAAATACTGTATATTACACACACGCAGTGTGTGTAATAAACCCTTAGCAGAGGTTCCAGGGACAGCACTTAAGAATGATTTCAAGTGCTTCTCCAGAGTGAAAAAAAAAAAAAAAAAAAGAAGAAAAAAAAAAGGTACACAAAAACCGCTTTACTCTTGTGTATGATTTAGGCTCTAAACTGATAATAAATGAAAATAAATAAAAAGAAACAGGTTTATACTTACCTGAGAACATTCTCTTCTAAGGTTCTCCGCCAGTGCTCCTGGCTTCTCCTCTCTGATGACATTTGTGCAGGGTCGGGAAGCACAGCGGTGGATCAAATGAGGGTTCAGGACAAAAGGTGGTGAGGGGTTATACTACTACCTAAACATTGTTTATCTTAATGCAAGGAATGCATTAAAGCAGAGTTCCACCTAAAAGTGGAACTTCCACTTTAAAAAGAGTCCTAACCCCCATTTAGCATGTAATCTTTTCTGCTTTTATCTTAATATATATATATATATATATATATATACACACACACACACACACACACACACACACACACACACACACACACACACACACACACACACACACGTACCTAGCTATGCATTTCCTCCTCTCCCCCTCCCTCCTTGCAATCTTCTGGAGCATGTCACAGATCCCAGAAGATTGCTCGGCCATTCAGCATAGCGCAGCGCGACTCACGCTTGTGCAGTGCGTACCTGGCTGTGAAGCCACAAGCTATCACAAGCCGGGTGCCCACACTAGTGATGCCGGAACAGAGGACATGCAGGGGAGAGAATTGAGGCTTCAGGCGATCACATTGCTGGACCATGGGACAGGTGAGTGTGTCTTTATTAAAAGTCAACAGCTACACTTTTTGTAGCTGCTGACTTCTAATAAACTGAAAAACTAGTGGAACTTCGCTTTGAGTTAAAAAAATGTTTAGGCTTTATGACCTCTTTAAAAAAAGACATGGTTATAGATAGTCAGTCAGACCTAAATAACAAAGGATGAAGACTGACTCTTCACGCGATACAACATAAAATCTGAATAAGTATTTTGTAAGAATAAGCACAGGCCGCAATGATTAATCGTGCTTCACAGTACATACCTCTACTTGCTTTGTCTACAGTTTGAATATCTTCCACAAATATTAGTACATCAGGGAATTTCTTCTCACACAGTTCAGCCAAGAAATGGATAAGCGTTGTCTTCTGATCAACGGATTTAGTATCTTTCATCTACAGAAAGAGAAAATAAATAAATAAATAAATAATAATAAAAAAAATATTATATATATATATATATATATATATATATATATATATATATATATATATATATATATAAACAAAATAATCGTGTGACAAAAATTGCAACAAGTTTGTGTTTAATCACATCAAGACTGGAAACTTCCACCCCCTTCTGGCCCAGGCCCTTTTTCAGCTTGCAGTACTGTTTGAAGGACAATTACTCAGTCATGCAACACTGTGCCCAAATTACATGTTTATCTTTTGAGACAGATAGAGCTGAAGAAAGGTTTTTTTTGTTTTGTTTTTTTGTCTTTTTTCTTTACCACTTTAAAACCAAGACTTTGCTGGAAATATACTTAGAACCACCAAACATTTTATATCATATATATATATATTTTTTTTTTTTTTTTTTTTTTTTTACACTGAGTAAATAGATACCCAACATGTCACGCTTTAAATTTGTGCATGATCATGAAATGGCTTTCAAACTTAAAAATCTCCGTAGGAGACGCTTGCTTTTTTTTTTTTTTTTTTTTACAGGGGGGCGTGTTCAGCTGGCGCAGTGGATGGTGGCTTTCTGAGTGAGCTCTGCTGACTCCCAGGCTGTTAAACGGCTTCAAAGCAACATCAAAGCTGCAGCCAAGATGGCGCTGGTGGCGCTTGGAGCGGCTCCCTTGCTCTCACACCAGTAGCAGATTTTTTGTTGTTCTCCCTCACAGTCACCAGCATACGCAGAGCAGGAGCCCCTGAAAGCTAAGGAGGAGCCCCTGCACAGAGCCCGTCAGTGGCTAATGGTTTGTCTCACCCCTCTAACTGCTACATCAGCAGGAGAGCTGGTTCTTTTGAAGTACAACAGATTTACTGGCCAGATGACCTGGTGAAAATAAGGGGGAAAAACTAATAAAAAAATAAAATAAAAAATGCTGCAATAGAACAAATGTTTGCATTTAGGTTTAATACAGCTTGAACTACTTGCCTACTGGGCACTTATACCTCCTTCCTGCCCAGGCCAATTTTCAGCTTTCAGCGCTATCGCAGTTTGAATGACAATTGCGTGGTCATGCAACACTGTACCCACATGAGATATAATTTTTTTCACACAAAAAAGAGCTTTCTTTTGGTGGTATTTAATCACTACTTGGGGGTTTTCATTTTTTGCTAAGCAAAAAAAGACCATACATGCCCCTCAGTGCGCTGATGAGTGGCCCTGAAGAGCACTAATAGGTAGCACTGATAGGCAGCACTGATGGGAAGAACTGATAGGTGGCACTTTTGGGTATTGATAGGTGGCACTGGTGGGCACAGATGAGGCAGCAGAAGCTCTTCATGTTCAGGACCGATGCCACTCTGAAAGAAGCCTGTGATCAGCTTTTTTTTTTTTTTTCTCCTCAAGCTATCAGCATGAATAGAAAAAAAATAGCCAATTACCGGCTCTGTTTACATTACATGATCAGTCGTCATTGGCTGACAGCTGATCATGTGGTAAGGGTTCGGGACCAGCTCCTTACTCTGAACTAAGATCAGCCAAGTCTCGCAGACTTGCTGATCACAGAGCGCATCGCATGCGCCTTGCAGGGGGCACACAGGCAGCTCATGCACAGGTGACGCCCTTCCGTCAATTTAGGCTCGCCCTGTAACCGTCTTTCAGCTATAGCACAAAGAGGTTAAAGACAAATGATGATCCAGACCACACTGGAGGAAGACCAGGATGCATCACACAAAATAATTCCTGGGATGGAAGTGTCACACCATCTGAAGTACACCTTCCAAGTTCAATGATAAGCCTTGTAAAGATGTATTTCCTAGCTTTGGGGAACATATAAGAGAGTTAGATAGGCCCCATCTTTCAAGATCCAGGTTTCAAAAGTCATGCTATTACAGCCAGTGACTGTAAAACAGGTTGGTAAACATGTCTTTGGGACTGAAAACGTGGCTGTTCTGGAAGACCCCACAGGGATACCACCAGGAGTCTGATGAGGTCAAAGTACCACATGTGCCTGGGCCAATTTGGTGCAACGATCACCGGGATATCATCCTTTTCGATTTGATGAGGGGGGGGGGGAGACATATCAGGCTGAACTGACTCCAAGGAGTCAAAATGGCATTGGATACTATGGCTAGAAGGACTTTTGACCTGAAGAATCATTCAGTTTGCTGTTGAATCTGGAAGCCAGCTCCATGTCTGGCATTACATACTTGTGACAGAGATCTCGAAAAAAAACCCTAGTTGAAGAGACCACTGTCCAGAATCCAGATGTTGAGAAATTCTGATTGCAATTTTCTAGGCATATAATAAGCATGACAGAGAGGGCTAGGATGTGAAGCTCTGCCAGAGCCAAAACCTGGTCAGCCTCATTAACCTGCAAGACTTTGTCCCCTCAAGGGTAACAGACCACCACTGTGGCACTGTCGGAAAGGTGAAGAACTAAAGGGTTACCAAATTACACTTCAGTTCAGTATGTTGATTAGAAGAGAAGGTTCCTCCAATGATTAAGGGAAAGGGAGGGGATATAATGAATTGATTAAAATAACTATGTTGTGCAGTTTGTTTTATATATGTTTTTCTATATTGTGAAATACATTGTGGAAAAAAACAAAAACATAATAAGTAAATAAAAAAAAAAAAAAAAAAAAGTACCCCTGTGCTCAAATGGTATAAGGACTCATCTCCAGGCTGGAATCTTCCAGATAAAATAAGCATTTGCCCATCTAATCAATGTGCCTTCTTGTCCCATGCAGCAAGAATGTTAAGTTGCAATAGTATAGAGTGGGACAAGGCATATGGAATAAACTTGGAGTGCAAAGCCTGATAATGGGTGTGGAGAGTCAGGAATTTGTCTTTTTTTTAATTTTTTTTAATAATTATTTTTATTGAAAGTTTCATATAATACAATATAACGAAACAAGTGCAAGTAGTGGTGAACTACATGTTGTGATTTAACATCCAAAAGAAAGGAAAGAGAGAAATAAAGAAAAGGAGAGGGAGGAGAGAAAAAAAAAGAAAATTGCGATTACAAATGTAAATTCAGCATTCTACCTCTAATGTCGTATTCACATCTTTATGAGAGCAGTTCAATGAGTTAAGTTAAGATACAACTGTTACAATTAAATGGGAGATGCCACCGTACCGGTCCGCGATCTCCATCTGGCTCCCCCGGCACCCCAACTGGGATCACGCTGTGACGGGGGGCCATCTGGAGCATCGCCAGACAGGAACTGTCGCATTGTCATGTAATCTCAGATAGAGTTATTTCTTGTACCACTCTGTCCAACACTTCCATTGTTGGTCAAATTTCTTGCCACAAGAATTCCTTAGAGCTAGCAATCTTTCGTAATGAAAGTTCAAGTTCACCTGGACTAGCACTTCCGAGGGATTTGGGGATTGTGTACTCTTCCAATGTCGGGCGATTATTAATTTGTCTGTAGTCAAAATATGTATCACTACCGTGCGGAATTGGGGTGGATAGTTATCTATACCAAGATGGAGAATTGCTAGAGCTGGATTTGGGATTTGTATCATCCCGGTGACTTCCGTGAGTATACTAAATATCTTTCTCCAATAGCTAGAAACATCTTTGCAATGCCAGAAAATATGTAATATAGTACCTACACTGCCACAGTCTCTCCAACAAAGTGAAGAGTGCGTAGAAAACATTCTTGCCAATTGGTGTGGTGTCCTATACCATTTGTGGAGAACCTTCTGGGTGAGCTCCCAGTGGTTGACGCAATGAGTGGCTGCATAGTTATATCTGATCTTTTGTTCGCGTTCAGGCAACGCCAGGCGTCAAATAGACCTCCCTGGTGTAGGAGATCTCTAAATTTAGGGAAGTGATTCCTGACACCAGAGGAGGTATCCAGTTCTCTATCCAGAATCATATTGAAGTCCCCACATATAAGTATGCTACCAACACGCACCCGTTCTATTTGTTTGAGAACTTTCCTCAAGAATTTCAATTGGTGCGAGTTAGGAGCATATATGCATGCAAAGGTAATGGAAATCATATTAATATTGCAAACCATAATGATGAACCTACCATCAGGATCTATAACAGAGTCTTTAAGTTCAAATTTCACCGAGTCTCTTACGGCAATCATAACCCCTCTTTTCTTCGCCGTGATGGAAGAGTGGATGATATGTGGGAATTTCTGGTGCGAGCACATAGGTGTAGCTAGTTTATGGAAGTGTGTTTCTTGCACAGCTAGTAAGTCCACGTTCTGTTTGATTGCCTCTTGCCACAGGGATCGTCTTTTGGCAGGATGATTGAGACCCCGTGCATTAAGGGAAAGGATTTTGATGCTCATTGGAGGTTAATGAAAGTCGATAGGAACCATCGTTTGTAGAAATTAAATGGAGAGTCTCGGAGGGGTGCTAGACGACGTACGTCCTATGTGCATACAGGTGCGTGTCTTCGTCATATTGGTGCATATTCTGCATGTTTCAATTCTGGCAGTAGGGTTTGGAAGTTCTTTGAGCTGTAGCCTTTAAAATTGGTGTGTGAGTACTGACACTGAGCACGTACAGGTTGTGGTGTAGGGAAGCAGGTATAATAAGGATTCGTAGAGTGGATTCGCATATCCAAGATGTGAACTTCCAATGTGTCCGTTCGATGCTCTGCCGTAGGCAAATTCCAGGTAGAATACACAAATCATAGAGGCGAAAAAAAAAAAAAAAGAGAAAAGGGAATAGAAAAAGAAAGTTTGAACTGCAGAGTGCAAATAAGAAACAAGACTCATATGGGCCAGGCAACAAATGCCCAATGCAAGGGGCTAACGGTACGCTGTCAGGTACCAAGGGCGCTCAGGGAATCTGAGTAGAACTTGCATGGAGGAAGCTCTTGTGTAGTAGATTCAAGTGAGACGAGCTGTTGATCTCCGGTGAGGTTTCGTTTGCCAATCATTGATTATTTTGGCTGGTGTTTGTCTTGTCGGTTGGGGTGGAGCCGAAACTGGATCAGGAGGTAGAATTTGACAATTTTTCAAGAGCTGCATCCCTTCCTCCAGGGAGTGGATGAGGTGGGTGGACCCATTGTAGGATGCCTGTAGTTTAGCAGGGTATTTCCACTTATACATAATCTTGTGGTTTCTCATGGCTTTGGTTAAAGTTGCCATGTTGTGTCGGAGCTGCAAGGTATACTGTGACAAGTCTGGCAGGATTTGGAGTGCGGAGGCCACTTCTGGGATGTTCTCACCTCTACGTAGCGTATCAAGGATTTTTTCTTTGGCTTTAAAAAAATGCATTCTCAGTAGAACGTCTCGGGGTATTTCCTGAGGCAGGAACACTGGTTTCGGAACTCTGTGGATTCTGTCGATCGTCAGGTCCAATGGTGACAATGACGGGACCAGAGCTCGAAAAAGATCTTGAGCATAGGTTGGAAGCTGTTGTGCCGTCACTGTTTCCGGAACCCCCCCGGATCTTTAGATTATTTCTACGGGAGCGGTCTTCAAGGTCCACCATTTTTAGTTGGATCTTTCCGATAGCCTCGTGCTGCGCTGCATGAGAATCCATCAGCGCATTAAATGAGGAGGTGACATCACACATTCTTGTCTCTACCTGGTGCACTCTTTCCCCCAAATCACTGATTTCAGCTCTACATTGGTGTAAACATGTCATCATATCGGTTTGTAGAGATGTGCACAATAGCATTAACAATTCTTTTAAAGTGGTGTCAGAAATGGGCTGACCTGTGGTTGGGAATTGTGCAATCGGATCCGCTGGTTGCTGGGTGGTCGATCCACCACCGCCCACCTCCATATCCAGTGTCGCCATTCTGGTTTGCGGTCTAGTGCCAGGCTCCAATCTGGGCCTGGACTTTACAGGGCCCCTGGTCGATGGAGAGTTGTTTGGGGAGTCAGAATCAGAGGATTGTGTTCCTGTTTCCTCGTCCATCTCCGCTGTGCACTCCGCCCTAGTGAGCTTCTCAGCTGACCTTGCTGACGCTGGAGGCTGCGGGTGTTGTGCTGTGTGCCGTCCTCCTCCGCCATCTTTGTGTAGCCCGCGTTCTAAGGCCGGATAAAAGTCCGGCAATTTCATAGTGTGCGGCGGTTTCTGGGATCTCTTCCGAATGATAGATCCGTCGGCGGGTGTCTCCGGGGTCGGTTGTGCTCAGTTCGCCGGCCGTGGAGATCGTGAAGTGGGCTTGAGAGCGCCTATTCCCGGAGCGCGGAGCAGAGCTCACTTAGAGTGCGACCATCTCGCTGCGCGGTCGCCACTCCCCCCTCAGGAATTTGTCTTGACAAAGGGAAACCCTGGACTGCCTGTATACAGTAGGAAATCTACGAGATTAGTGCCTATGTAAGTAGTGTAAACTATTCAAGGGGTAGCATCATCAAAAAAGTACCAACTATAAGAATATAACAGAATATGAAAAGAGGAAATCAAGGACCCAATAAATGAAAATCAGACTGTAAAAAAAAAAAAAAAAAAAAGAAGGAGTAAGACAAACCCAAAGAAATTCTTCAAATAGATCAATAGTAAAAAGGTCAGGTCTGAGCATGTAGGCCAGTGGTTCTCAACTCCTGTCCCCGCGACCCACAAACAGGTCTGGTTTGCAAGATAACTGAAACACATCACAAGTGATATCATTTGCTGCTCAGTGGTTGCAGTATTCTAGTCTGCATGTCCCCAAGGTAATACTTAAATTCTGGTCTGTTAGTGGGTCCAGAGGACCCACATTGAGAACTACTGATGTAGGCCTTTTGCAAAAGCTGTAAGACAAAAAAAATTATATAGCTCAACTCTCCAACCAGTCTGCTGACCAACCAAAGGAACCTGTCTAACCGTCTGTTAAAAGCAGGGGGTTAGTAAGCACACATTTGCAAACGCATGTGAAAGCTGTGAGGTCTTGTCACGGCACTCTGTATTGCTTGCGGTCCTAACACTACAAATTTATAAGTGTCTCCACAGTGGAAGCACGTGCATGGAATAGATAGATGTGGGATAGGCGAGCCTGGAGACTGCCCAAGCCCCCTTAACCCCTTCCCGCCGAGCATACGCAGATGTGCGTACTCGGCTTCCGGGGGGTATACCGGGATGATGCCCGCACCTGCACCGTTTGTTTCAGCAGGCGATTGGCTATCCAGGCATAACAACCAATGCGGCTAAAAGCCGCTCTGCTGTTATGCCGGAGGAGCGGGAGGGGACGTCCCTGCCTCCCGCCGCTGTTACCGGTGCTCCCGCTCGATCGGGAGCACCGATTCAAATTCCGCTGCCTCCGGCTGCTGGGGAGGAACTGGAATGAAGCCGTAATCGACTTTGTTCCAGTCTCCTCATCGTAAACACGGAAGCGACGTCATGACGTCACTTCCCGTTTACTCGGTTGCCAATGGCGCCGGTTTAAAAAAAAAATACGGTATTCAGAATCGCCGTTTTCGGCGATCTGAATACATTGAAGTGTAAACAAGGGGTGGGGGGTCTTTTAGACCCCCGATCCCTCCATAAAGAGTACCTGTCACCACCTATTACTGTCACAAGGGATGTTTACATTCCTTGTGACAGCAATAAAAGTGATCTTTTTTTTTTTTTAAACAATTTAGTCATTTTAAAATAAATAAAATAAAAAAAAAAAAAAAAATTTAAGCGCCCGCCGTCCCCACGAGCTCGCGAAGCAAAGAAAACGCATACGGAAGTCGCGCCCGCGTATGTAAACGGTGTACAAATCACACATGTGAGGTATCGCCGCGATCGTCAGAGCGAGAGCAATAATTCTAGCACTAGACCTCCTCTGTAACGCTAACCTGGTAACCGTAAAAAAAAAATTAAACGTCGCCTATTGAGATTTTTAGGTACCGTACTTTGTCGTCAATCCACAAGTGCGCGCAATTATAAAGTGTGACATGTTTGGTATCTATTTACTCGGCGTAACATTATCTTTCACATTACGCAAAAAAAATGGGCTAATTTTACTGTGTTGTTTTGTTTTAATTCATGAAAGTGTCCCTTTTCCCAAAAAGTTGCATTTAAAACATCGCTGCGCAAATACCGTGTGACATAAAATATTGCAACAATCGCCGTTTTATTCTCTAGAGTCTCTGCTAAAAAAAAAATATATATATATATATATATATATATATAATGTTTGGGGGTTCCAAGTAATTTTCTAGCAAAAAATATGGATTTTAACTTGTAAACACCAAATTCCAAAAATAGGCTTAGTCATGAAAGGGTTAAAGGAACAGGATCACACTGGACACGCAGCAAGAGCACAATGGCAGTGAAGGCGCCCAGTGTGTGCCAGGACCATAAATACGAACAGTAACAAAAAAACGGCCACTGCCCACACCCATAACTGGCCTTCACAGTAAGGAGCATAAGGAGGGCATATACATACCTTTGCAAAATCTAGAGCAGATGACCAGGGACAAAGAAGGCACATTTATTAACTACTTTCTTCAGCTCTGTGTATACAAAAGATCATGGGGGATTTCATGCCCATAATAGGGATGCTATTGACACGACCCCAAATGATCCACTATGGCTCAAAATTTATATGGTCCAAAAATATTTAGACAGCATACAGGCAAATAAAGCACCTGGACAAGATGGCATACATCCAAATATCCTAAAAGAACTGAGCTATGTAATTTCAAAGCCACTGTTTCCTTTTTTTAGGGACTCTTTAAACACTTCATCTGCTGAAGGTTTTACCCACCTCCTGACCAGGCCATTTTTTGTGATACTGCACTGCATTGCTTTTACTTGCAATTGTGCAATCGTGTGACACTGCATCCAAATAAATTTGATGTTTCTTTCCTACAAATAGAGATTTATTTTGGCAGCATTTGATCACCTCTGCGTTTTTTATTTGTTTCGCTATAAACCAAAAAAGACGGATTTAAAAAAATAAATAAAAAAGTGTTTTTGCTATAAAACATTCTCAATAATAAAAATCAAAAATCAAATTGCTAAATCAATGTAGGCCAATATGTATTCTGCTACATATTCTTGGTTTGAAAAAAAAAAAAATCCCAAAAAGTGTATATTGAGTGGTTTAAGCAAAGAGCATCTACAAACTATGGGATAGATTTAAGAACTTTTTATTTTTTACTAATAATTGTGGCAGAGAAATCTAACACTTAGTGACACTTTTTGGGGACCAGTGACACCAATACAGTGATCAGTGCTAAAACAAATGCACTTATACATGCATGATTCTGCTCTTAAGGGCCGCCCAGCCACAGTAAATGTATGTGGGCCGGTCCTTAAGTGGTTAATGACTGGCATAGTACCACTGGATTGTCGTAAAGCCAGTGTGGTGCCTATATTTCAAAAGGGGTCAAAGTATTTACCAAGTGACTTTAAAACTGTTAGTTTAACGTTTATAGTTGGGAAGATACTGGAGAATTTAATAAAAGACCACATAGATTTGTTTTCGCTAGAGGAAAAAAAAAAGACAGAAGTTGCCAGACAAATCTTAAATCTTTTTATGAGGAGGTGAGCAAAACCTTGGACAGAGGGGTGGCTGTGGACGTGGTATACTTGGATTTTACAAAAGCTTTTGACACAGTTCCCCACACATGGCTAATGTGTAAGGTAAAGTCTACAGGCTAGGAAAAAAAAAAATATGTTTGTAAATGGATAGGAAACTGGCTAAAAGACTGTATTCTGAATAGTGGTTAATGGTTAATACTCTGAATGGTCTAGGGTTGTTAGTGATGTAACCAAAGGTTCAGTGTTGGAACCCTTATTTTTTTTTTTGTATATTTACAAATGACATAGGGTCTGGGATTATACATAAAATATTTCAATCAGTTGCAGATGACACCGAGCTATGCAGTGGAAAAACGTCCTTACAGGTTGTCTCCAACTTACAAGCCAACCTCAATGCACCATTTAATAAGGAAACTGTGTGGCAAATGAGGTTTAATGTCGAAAAACATAGTGTAATGTTATGCACTTGGGGGCTAAAAATAACCATGCACCATACATACTAAGCAGAGTACCACTGGGGGAATCCATAGTGGAGAAGGATCTGTGTGTTCTGGTAGATCATAAGCAAAAACATAACATACAATGCCAAGCAGCAGATTCCAAAAGCAAGCAAAATATTTATTTTGTATTGAAAGAGGTACGGAATGCCGAGATACATAATGTTTCCCCTGTATAAATAATTTCTAAGGCCTCATCTGGAATATGCAGTTCAGATTTGGGCACTGGTTCTCAAAAAGTATATTGGGGAACTGGAGAAAGCGCAGAAAAGGGCAACCAAACTGATAAGAGACATGGAAGAGCTCAGCTATGAGGAAATATTAGAGGGCCTGAATGTACTCTCTCTTAAGAAGGGGAGATTAGGGAATGTTTTGATCAATATGTATAAATATATAAGTGGTCCATATAATGAACTCAGTTTAGAGTGATTCACTTTAAAGTGGTTGTAAACCCTCCCCCCACAACTGTGTCCTAGGTAAATCAGCATGAAAACCTACACTGCTTGTAGATATCTCCTTACTTGCTTAGTATTGTTGTAATCCTTTTTGTTCTTTAGAATGATGTCACTGAGCATGCCCAGATCTCCCCTGATTTACGACACACTCTTTATGTGCTTATCTGTTATCAGGACTTCCTACGGCACACCAGATATCCCAGCAGACTTCATAATCACTCAGAGCTTACTCCTACACACCATGTGACAACGCATGCAGTGTAAAGCAGGGCATGGGACAGCATTACTGCAGACTTATCAGCTGAAGCTGATAGGACTCACACAGGCAAACACTAGATAATCAGCACAAGTAAATACTATAAAATAAAACAAGTCAGCTATGAACAGGGAAGCAGGGTTGCCATAGAAACGTTGGATTGAGAAGGAGGCTTGGTTAACAGTACAGGAAGTGCTCAATGTAAGGGCGGAAATACATTCCACTGTGGACTCAGAAAACAATACTTAAGATGGTGCTGCCTAACCCATGGAAACACGTTTTTTAAAGTTTCTTTAAACAGTAAGTGATATGCAATTTGGGCTGGATTACAGTGGCTATAGTTTGACAATTACTTATTATAATGGACTAAATGAAACGAAGCATCAGAGTGGGAGAGTTTACTTCCTCTTTAAGGTCAACACAGTGGAATACTCTTTATGTATGGAAGAAAAGAGATCTCCAAATATGGAAAGGCTTTGTCACTATAAGAGCTGTGAAAATGTGGAATTGACTCCCCCAAGAGCTGGTTCTGGCCAGCTCAGTCGGTTGTTCTAAAAAAAGGGTTACATTTTTTCCTAATAATAAATAATATAACTGGATACCAACCGTTCTTTGATAAAGTTGATTCAAGAAATATCAGATTGACTGTTGGGGGATAGAGAAGGATTTTGTTCACCCACTGGATCAGCTGTGGGTTAATGATTGTACATATGGAGGTTTTATATTTGTGATTTTCAGTTTTTTTTTTTTTTTTTGTTTTTTTCTCTGTGTTGGTTGAACAGGATGGACTTGTATCTTTTTTTTAAACCAAATTGTCTATGTAGCTAAATAGCAGAAACAGAGGTATGACCTTAGTTGATGGACTATACTGGTACCCAAAGACAAGGATTTCACACATCAATTTTATTATTAAAAACCTATAAAAATAAATTGTATTACAATTAGCCTATTAACCATTTTGCTATCAGAGCCATTTTTGTGTTTTTGCACATTTAACAAATTCTTTTAGGCCTGAAAGATTGAACAAAACCCCCAAACATTAAATATTTTCTGAAAGCAGTCACCTAGAGCAGTGATGGCGAACCTTGGCACTCCAGATGTTTTTGAACTACATTACCCATGATGCTCATGCACCCTGCAGTGTGGTTGAGCATCATGGGAAATGGAGTTCCAAAACATCTGGGGTGCCAAGGTTCGCCATCACTGCCCTAGAGAATACAATAGTTTTTTTTTTTTTTTATGTCACACATTATTACCACAAATGTCTAAAAAAAATGAAATTTCAGTAAAAAACACACTAAAGTGAATTTCAGGGCAAACAAACACAACCTATCCAAATGTTTTGTAAAATATAAAAGACAAGGTAGCACAAAGTAAATAGGTACCCAACATGTCAAACCTTAAATTTGTGTATTTTCTTTTTTTTCTCAGATAAAAAAGGCACCCACTCTGTGCTTAAAAAAAAAAAAAAAAAAAGAAGTGACAGCTGCCCATTTAAGTGTGAATCACACTTTACATAAAACCAAAATTATAAAAGAAGGCACTATTAAACTAAATACTGCCTTAAACATATATGTGGTAAATAATTTGGACTTCAAACACCACAGTGTTAATGTGTAATGAATTTAATTATTAAAAAACAAAAAAAAAAAAACGGATATAAAATCATACAGTTCATACAAGTGATACTCAGCAGTCTTTCCCATGATTGTGATTCCTACTGAACCAGACTGAGAGACCATTTAAAGGCTCAGGAACGCTTTGCAGGTGCTAAGGCTTAATTAGCTGATTACAATGGGGCACTTGGAGCCTAGAATATTGCACCTTGTCACAATATTCTAATATTCTGAGATTGTAGATTTGGGGTTTTCATGAGCTATAAGCCATAATCATCACAATTATGACAAATCACGGCTTGAACTATCTTGCTTTGCATGTAAGTCCATCTCATATATTAGTTTCACATTTTAAGTTGTATTAGTGAAATAAATACCTTTGAGCCAAAACATTCCCAAAATGTTCAGGACACAGTGGGGAAATATGGTGACTTCCACAAACCACTTCCCCATCACTATCGGGGCCCCTGCCCAAACCCCACATGATAGGCCCCTTGCTATCCGAAGATGTGACAATCCCCCTCAACTGCACCTTAGCATTCAGGACCTTTGTTGCCGACATAAAGGATACCCTGTCAGCCGCTATTTCGGAGTTGAGGCTAGACATACACGTGCTGGCTGACCGGGTACCTGATATGGAAAAAGTCACGGTGCAACATGACACGGTCCTCCGCAGGGCCACCAGTAGAGTGGACACACACACACACCCTACAACTTAGTGAAAGTCAGAGGCACATGGAGGACTTCGACAACAGAGGCTGCTGCCATGACCTCAGAATCAGGGGTGTGCCTGAATCAATAGACACGGAACAACTCTTCCCCTCAGTCACAAGCCTGATTAATGGTTTGCTTAACAGACAGCCTCACAATGTGATCGAGTTGGAAAGGATCCAAAGGACCCTCAGACCCAAGGGGAGGGAGACAGACCCCTAGGGGCATCAGTCACTGCATTGTGGATTACAAAATGAAGGAGGAAATCCTGAGACAGGAAAGGGGTAAGCGACTCATGCATTCAGATCTTTCAAGATCAATCCAGTATTACGCTACAACACAGGGATCTGAAACCTCTCCTTGACGTCCTAAAGGGATCCAGTACAGATGGAAATTCCCCTTCTGCCTCTCCGCCTCACACCAGAGACACACAGCACTACTGAAAGTGCCTGAAGACTTACGTCCATTCTGTGACGCCCTGGGGATCCCCATGGTTGAGGTCCCTGCTTGGTATACCGACTTTTGTCATCCTTCTACAAGGAGGGAGGCCCTGCAACAAGAACCTATGGATGCACAGGATACCAGATTCTGCAGGAGAAGATCCCCATCCAATCCCAGACACCAGGATGGACATTGTTGCTTGAACCGTGGATCCAGTCTCACCAACTCCCCCAGATATCGGAGAGCATGCTGGGATTACTAGATTTCTCTTCAAACCGTTTATCTACTGAATTTAATGTTGTTACGGTTGGTGAAGTTATGCACTCTATATTCTTTTTTTAATGATTTGGCTTTTAATACTGTGATCACCTATGCAGACTCTTGTGTTCTAGCAGCTGGGCTTCCAATGACAGTTTACGGTAGCTCTAACCATCAGTTTTGTATGGTGTATTGCAGAATTCCCTACCTTAGTCTGACCACCGCCTTATTTCCAACAATTTGTACAAGATGGGGTTCACCCATGACATTACCGGTTGACCCCGCCCCCCTCTGACACACAGGGACTTCCCTATGGCTTCCCCATAGTCGGTGGGGTGGGGCCACCTGGTTATGTAAATGAGTGGTCCCTGTGCATCAGAGGGGGTGGGGTCACCCAGGAACATTACGTGTGGCCCCGTCATCAGTTATGAAAGAACTGTCAAAGCGAAGACGCATCATACAGCAGGTGACGCCCATGGAGGTGGGTCAGTCGCATTGTTTTTCTTTTTCGGTCCATCGGCGGTCCAAACGACTTTGGGCGTTCTCTCGTCCCCCCTCTTTTCCTGCGGCCTGACAGGTTGCGTGCTCAGATAAGGGTCTGGTATGGATTTTAAGGGCCCCCCCATTGTTTTTATAATGTTGGCGCAGGGTTCCCCTTAATATCCATACCAGACCTGAAGTTGGGGGGACCCCACACGCAATTTTTTTTTTTAGATTTAATATTTTTATTGGGTTAAGAGAAGATAGGTTTTCACAAAACAGCGCCAATTGGGCATACCCTGGCGAAGTGCATAAAGTAATTCGTAGTACAATAAACAAGCAAATAAACAATGTCAATTAAAAAAAATCTATGTCATACCGGGACGATTACTACTGAGAGAAAAAAAAAAAAAAAAAGGAAAACAAAGGGTGACAGAGAGCAGACAACAAATGTCCAGGTCTGCGGGATGAGCGAATGAGAGCTGTGTCTACCCCACAGGCGAGCTTCTAGGGTCAGCCATCCAGTGTTGCCAGAGTTGGTAAAACAGGTGTGTGGATTGGGTGGCTTTTGCAAATGCATGCTCCATTTGGAAGTGGTGGTTGAGTGTCCGAATTACCTCCTTTAAAAGAGGGGCCTGGGTTGACTTCCATTTTCTCGCGATTGCCAGGTGGGCAGCGATCAATATGTGTGTTACCAAAGTTTGTTCCTGTTTGGGCCAAGAGGGGATGGACAAGCCTAGGAGTAAGTCCAGAGGAGATAATGAAAAAGACACAATAGACAGTGTGTGAATTAAGCGTTCTACCTTCCCCCAGAATTTTTTGATGGTAGGACAGTCCGACCAGATATGGGTCAATGATCCTACATCGTCACAGCCCCTCCAACACTTAGGGGAGGAGTTTGGGTAGATTCTTGCCAGCTTCTGTGGGGTGAGGTACCATCTATGAAAAATTGTTGTTGGAGGTAGGAAAAGGGGTGGAGGCCGGACAGAGAGACGAGCATTGCAAGGTTTGAGATCCCGGCCTTTATCCATTGTTGTACTGGTAGGTCAGGGGCTAAAAGAGTTAGGGACGCGATGGGGAATGCTGATAAGCTGTCGGTTGATAGGGAGTATTCCTTTTGTGAGAGAGCAGACCATATTTTTAATGAGGAGTTAATAGTGCCCAGAAAGTGGTGCTTAGGCTTTGGGCTGAGCCAGGTTGCTGCAAGGGCCAGTTGTAGACCTGCTTGAAATGCTTCTGTTTCGATTTCTTTCCAAGTGGGCTGTGAGTGGTCAGACCACCATGTTTTAAGCTGGTCCAGGATTGTTGCTTGGTAGTATGCGTGAATGTTCGGGGCGCCTAGTCCGCCCTGTGGAACTTGGGCGAGGAGCGATGCTTTTTTAATCCTTGGGCGCTGTTGTTGCCAGATAAAGTTGTTGACAATCCCTTGGAGTGTATTTATTTGGCTTTGTAGCAGAGGTAAAGGAATAGTACGAAACAGATATAATATGTGAGGCAAAAGATACATTTTAGATTGGGCGATCCTTCCAGCCCATGAGGCAGGAACATGACCCAATTCTTTCGATAATTGCGTGAGCCTGCCCGCGAGGTCCATTAGATTAGCTCTGAGTAAGTCTTTGCTGGGGAACGTCAATTGAATTCCTAGATAGGGTAGAAAGGCATTTGGCGTCCAGGCAAAGGGGAAATTGGCAGAGATGAATTGTTTTGTGGGGTGGTCTAGGTCTAGGCTAAGCATAAGCGATTTACTGTGATTTATTTGGTATAGGGATATTTTGCTAAATGAATCTAAGACCACTTGGACTGCAGGGAGGGAGATGGTAGGGTTTGTTAGTGCGACAATAACGTCGTCGGCATAAAGGCCGATTTTATGCTTGGTTTTTCCGACTGTGATGCCTGAGATTAATGGGTCAGTTCTAATAGCTTGGGCTAGTGGTTCCATGACCATGGCAAATATAAGAGGCGAGAGGGGGCAGCCTTGTCTAGTGCCGTTGGTAATGTTAAATGATGCAGAAACTACCCCAGAGGTCCACACCCATGCGGTTGAGTGAGCGTATAGGCCCAGTATAGCCGAGAGAAAGGTGCCCAAGATTCTGAACTTTCTAAGGACGGCCTCCATATAGGGCCAGTAGACCCTGTCGAAAGCCTTCTCCGCGTCCAAGGAGAGGAAGAGAGAAGGCGTTTCGACAGTGCTCCACCCATTGTATTAGATCAATAAATCGCCTTGTGTCGTCGGCGGCCTGTCTGCCCGGCACAAAACCGACCTGATCTTGGTGTATAATTGATGGCAGAATTGTGGCGAGACATTGTGCAAGGAGTTTGGCATACATTTTAGTGTCGGTATTAAGGAGGGAGATTGGTCTATAGTTGGCGGGGGAATCTGTGGGCTTTCCAGGTTTAGGGATAGTGACCACTAGGGCTTCTAGGAATTCCGCAGGGACATTGCCAGTGCTCGCAAATTGATTATAATCGTTGCAAAGATGAGGCCCCAGGAGATAGGGAAATCACTTATAATATTCATTGGGAAGTCCATCAGGGCCAGGAGCCTTGTGGAGGAGGAGCTGTTTAATGAGCGTCTGGACTTCCAAGGGTAAGAAGGGGTCCGCAAGTTCGGCGAGTTGATCTGGGGATACGGATGGCAGGGAAAGAGAAGAAAGAAATTGTTCGATGTGTGCTTGGGTGGGGGGTGGGGCAGGTCCTGCTTCGGTTAGATTATATAGTTTGGCATAAAATTTGCTAAGTTCATTGGCGATGTCTAATGGGTTGGTTATGCGTTTGCCCTGGGGATCGGTGAGGAAGGATATTTTTTTGTTGGAGAGCTGTCTTCTGAATTGTTTTGCCATATAGGCACTGGGCTTGTTGGCAGAGGTATAGGAGCGGAGCTTAAGTCTGCTGATATAATATTCAAAGTTCTTCCTGAGATGATTGCTGAGTTGTAGTCTGAGTGCCTTCAATTTTGAGTATAGGGTTTCAGAGGGGGATGTTTTGTTTAGTGCCTCCTGATCCCTAATTTGAGTCAAGAGGGTCTGCGTGGTGAGGGAATGAGCTTTTTTGGCCTGGGCACCTAACTTAATAAACAGACCTCGCAGGCAGGCTTTATGAGCGTTCCAGACAGTGGCATAGTCAGGTACAGATCCCACATTGTATTGAAAGAAGTTCTCAATCTTGGATTTAATTTGGGACTCTGACCTAGGATTGTTGAGAAGGGAGGTATTCAGTCTCCAGATCGTATGTCTGGGTGATTGCGATAGGGGGACCAGTTTAATCGTAATCGGCGCATGGTCCGACCATTAAATTGTTCCAATCGTGGCAGCAGTAATAGAATGTAAAAGGTATTTATCTGTGACAAAGAGATCTATCCGAGAATAAGAAAGGTGGGGGGGGGGGGGTGAGAAAAAGGTGTAGTCTCTTTCCACATCGTGAAGGCATCTCCACGCGTCATATAGGTCTTCCCGTTTGAGCATGGCAGATAATGCAGAGGTTCTACGGGACGTAGTACTAGAGGTGTCTAGGTCTGGGTCGACAATGTCATTGAAATCCCCACAGATCATTACAGGGGAAGATCGATAGGGTTCCAATTTGGCCAACAGGGTAGTGTAAAACTGCTTACGAGCGGTGTTGGGGGCATAGAGGTTGACTATGGTCAGAGGACGGTTGTCAATTGTAGTGGAAAGAATTAAGAATCTACCGCCTGGGTCAATTTCAGAATGATGAAGTGTGAAGTCGACTCTGTGGCTGACAGCAATCATGACTGCTCTCTTTTTAAGGGGGGCGCTGGCAAAAAAAAATATGAGGGTATTGTTTGTGACTACATAGGGGTTGCTTAAGGCTCGAGAAGTGGGTCTCTTGTATACAGAGAACATCCGCTCGTTGGGTTAGGGCCTCCTTCCAGAGTAAGTTGCGCTTAAAGGGCAAGTTAAGCCCTTTAACGTTCATGGAGGTAAAAGTAAGTTTAATGTCGTATGTAAAAAAAAAAAAAAAAAAGGATGGGTAACGTGGAAAAATGGAAACGGACTACTGCCTGGGTATGAAAGCAAAGAGTGTAAAAAAAAAACCCAGAGAATTGTAACAGTTGTCCCAGGTAGTAGATAACAGATATTAGTACAATGTGTATTATGCAATATAGACAGGTATGACAAAAAAACGAAATAATAGTACACAATTATGCAATGACATCAATCGTTAAGTGGAGATCAAACAGAGTAACGGAGAAGCTGCAATAGCCATAACAGAAATACAAACACTAAACCAGTATGCTTAGCACACTTTAACTTGGGGGGTAGAGAGAAAAAAAAAGGTGGTAGATATAGGCCTTATCCAGACCAGATTCAGGTAGCTAAGGGGACTTGAAGGAGCCGCGGTCAGCGTCTTCCATGATTGTTGGAAGACGGGTGTGCTGAGCTAGGAGGAGCACGGGAGGAGTTGTGGTGCCCTGGATCTCCTGGCGGAATGGGGAGGAAGCCCCAGTTGGTTAGTTTTTTATAGCCATCTTTTGGAGTAAGAATTGGGGCCAACTGTTGCTGATGTGAAACCAGTAGCTTGGTAGGGAAGCCCCATCTATAGGGAATTTTCTTTTGTTGGAGGATAGAGGTGATGGGACCAAAAGCTCTGCGCATTTCCATCGTGGCTGGAGATAAATCAGTGAAGACCTTCTAATTGGCGTAAGGTGCTGGGAGAGTTTTGAATGTCCTGGCGGCAGTCAGAACTTGCTCTTTAACATAAAAAAAATGAATCCGGGCCAGGACGTCTCTGGGGACATCATCCGGAAAGGTGTGAGGGTTTGGCGATTCTGTGAGCTCTGTCTATGAGTGTTTCTCGTATTTCAATGCGGGGGAGCAGAGAGGTAATACGTTTCTGCAGGTAAGGGGTCAATTCGTTGGGCTTGATCGATTCCGGGATACCCCTAAATTTTATGTTTCGCCTAGAGCGGTCTTCTAAATCCGCGAGCTTCAGTTTGATGTTATGGATGTCTGCAGAATGGCAATCATGTGCGTCAAGGAGCTCATTGTGTGCCTTAGAGTAGTCTTGTAAGTTTTCCTCTAATACATCTGTTCTTTCCTCTAGACAGTCAATTCTATCATGTATATGGGACATGGAGTGCTGGATTTCCATGTGTAAATCTTGCTGGAGTGTCAGCAGCATTGATTTCAACATTGCTTCAGTGACAGTATTGTCAGAGGCAGGGACAGTTGCCAGAGAGGGGCCTTGCTGAGTACGGTGTGTGCCTGCCACTACCGCTGACCAGAGCTGCTTTTTGGCTTGGGGCTGTTTGTCAGGGGAGTTAACAGGGGAGGTAGCCAGCCTCTTACCTCTGTCTGCGTGTTGCCCCGTGTCTGCATCCTCTGGGGGAGGGATGGTGTCCATACTGTGCCTTTCAATGAGGTCTGGGTCATCAGCGGTGCTGTGTGGCGGCGGTGAGGAGGCTTCCGACGCGACGCTGAGCCAGGGACCCTCGTGCTATGAGGAGCGGCGCCATCTTGAGGGGCCTGCATGGTTGCGGCCGGCGAGTAAAAATCGGTGAGACGGCAAGTGACTAGCGGGTTAGTTCGCCGCCTCGTCATGCCCTGTAGTGTCCCCGAGCCTTCCCCGCTCCGTAGGTGGTGAGAGCGGGGTGGGAAGTTGCGGTAGGTTGCGGGAATCTGGCCGTGGATGCGGAGCTCAGGCTTCAGGCATCCATTCCGGTCCGCTGCAGGCCACGCCCCCCCACACTGAAACTCTTCACACGCAATTTTTTTTTATTTTGGTTTGGGGTTCCCCTTAATATTCATACCAGACCCAAAGGGCCTGGTAATGGACTTTGGGGGAATCCCATGCAGTTTTTTTCAATTACTTATATGTGTATTGCCAGGACCGACAATTCATTATAGCCGCAAGTACTTTTAAATTACTTATTTTCCTTTAGAAATTTCATTTTGCTCTGGGACTGTTGTAAACATGGCAAACATGCGCCAATTTACAGGCATACTATAGATACCCCCCAGGTACGAAATTTAAAGGAATATCTCACTTTTATTTTTTCGCTTTAGGCATTAATAAAATCACTGCTCCTGAAAAACATCCACTTTTATAACTTTTTTTTTTGCATTGATGCATGTCCCCCAGGGCAGGACCCAGGTTCCCAAACACTTTATATGACAATAACTTGCATATAAGCCTTTAAAATTAGCACTTTTGATTATTCATGTTCGTGTCCCATAGACGTTAACAGTGTTAGTGTGTTCAAACTAATTTTTTGCCTGTTCGAATGATCTGCTGCGAACCGAACCGGGGGGTGTTCGGCTCATCCTTAATCTTGGTTCAGGTGAAAACCCAAACCCACTTTTGGTAAAAAGTCTGGACGAGGGCGTAACACCACTCTGTCCTCATGAATAATCAAATATGGCTCTTTACACGAAAGAGCAGCCAATTCCGAAACCCTCCTTGCTGAGGATATAGCAACCAAGAACACCAGCTTCTTTATCAGAAAGACTAAGGGAATATGCTGTATCGGTTCAAATGGCTGTTTTTGTAACACTGACAAAACTAAGTTCAAGTCCCAAGAGCTCAAAGGTGATTTAACTGGCGGATTAATCTGCATCACCTCTTGCATAAAACCTGGACTAAAAAATGTGTAGCAAGAGGTCTTTGAAATAAGATTGATAAGGCTGAGGCTTGACCCTTAAAGTGGTTGTAAACCCTTACAAACCACTTTGACCTACAGGTAAGCCTAGATTAAGGCTTACCTGTAAGTTCAAGAAATATATCCTAAACCTACACGGTTTAGGAGACATTTACTAAAAGACAGTGACAGCTGTCTATGGCACATGCGTCATAGACAGCGGCACGCAGGCGCACTATCGCCGTTAGCAGCATGTCGCTGCTAATGGGCGATATGCCATTAGTGGCGGCTCCCGTGCGCATACGCAGACGTGACGTCATCGCTGCTCCGGCGCTGTGAGTGGCCGGAACAGCAATACCCGGAAGAAGATGGATGCTCCGGACTACAGGGGACAGCGGTGACATCGCTGGCTCCTGTGTCAGGTAAGTGACACATAATGGGCTACTATGCGATGCATAGTAGCCCATTATGCTTTACCTTTGCAGGGAGACAAAGAGGAAGTAAACCCATCAGGGTTTACTTCCTCTTTAATAGTACTCAAGGCCAATTTTATCTCTATGCCTAATTGTAGAAAGGCAAGATTTCTGCCAATGATATCTCTGACGGTGCCAACCCTTGGATTCACAGCCCTCCAGACTCTATAATATATAGTTCTGGAAGCTGGCTTCCTTGCATTAATCAAAGTAGAGATAACTGACCCGCAAAGCCCATCTTTCTTCAGACTGTGTTTTTCGATAGCCAGGCCGCTAAATTTAGCGTTCGTAAAGTAGGATGGAATATTGGCCCCTGTGAGAGCAGGTCTGGCCTTAGTGGAAGGGACCATGGATCCTCCACTGCCATGTTTACTATTTCTGCATACCATGACCTTCTGAGCCATGCTGGTGCTACCAGAACAGCTTTCTTTCCAGCTTGATCTGCAAAGAAGTTGCGGCAGCAACTGAATAGGGGAGAATGCATAGATCAGTGAGAACTGATCCCACAGGGTCACCAACCCATCTGTTCCACATGTGAGTGGATTCCTTGTCCTGAACACATAGTTGACTAACTTTAAGTTGAATCTGGATGCTAGAAGATCTACGTCCGGAGTCCTCTATCTTTGAAACAGCCCAAAAAATGTTGTGGTGAAGGGACCATTTCCCCAGTAATAACTGCTGGAGACTTAAATAGTCCGCCTGCCAATTCTCTACTCCCGGAATGAAGACTGCCGATAGGCACGTAACATTCCTTTCTGCCCAAGTTAGAATATGGTTCACCTCTCTCTGTGCTGAGAGACTATTGGTGCCCCCTTGGTGATTGATATAGGCCACAGCTGTGGCATTGTTGGAATTGGATCCTGACAGGACTATCCCTTAACCTGGAAGTTCACTGTTCGAATCTCTAGGATGTTGATGGGCAAGGCTCTTTCGGTCCTTGACCACTGTCCCTTGACAGGCGCCTTCTCTAATACTGCTCCCCAGTCTGAAAGGCCGGAATCTGTCGTTACTTATTTCCATATAATTGGTCTGAAGGATTTTCCTTTCAGCAGATTCTGTATAAGTAACCAGCTGGAGCTTTGGGATACCCATGGGGACAGCTGCATTGGCAAGTCCAAAGCTTAGATTGTTTTGTTCCAAGCAGACAGGATACTGTTTTGCAACAGTATCAAATAGAACTGGGCATAGGGGACTGCTTTGAACTAAGCTACCATCTTTCCTAACAACCTCATGCAAAGGCAAATGGATGGATTTCCTTTTGACCTGACCATCCGGACCAGTTCTCGTATGGAGTTGATTTTTACCGGAGGCAAAAACACCTTTTTTTGGGCGGTGTCTGATCAGGCCCAAATACTCCAGCATTTTTAGCGGTTTTAAAGACTTCTCTAGGTTGAGAATCCAACCCAGACTTTCCAGGTAACTGGTTAAAATGTGTACACTTTGCTCCAAGCGTCTATTAGCAATAGATTGTCTAGGTGTGTCAAGACTGTTATGCCCTGTGCCCTTAACCTGGGGCCAGTACTTTTGTGAACACCCGGGGTGCTGTAGCTAGCCCGGTGTGCAAGGCTACAAAGTGCTGCTGTTCTACTTTGAATCGCAGAAACCTTTGGGGAGCGGAAAATATAGAGATGTGCAGATATGCACCCTTGATGTCGATGGACGCCAGAAGTTCTCTTCCTTGTAGGATAGAAACCACTGACCTGATTGACTCCATGCGAAAGGAGCGGATCTTCAGGAACTGATTTAGATTCCTTAGATCTAGAATGGGTCTGACATCACCATTTGGTTTTGTTACCATAAAAAAGGTTTGAACAAAACCCCAAACCTTGCTCTTCTGTGGGGATCTGTATGACCCCCCCTGAGCCAGTAATCGGTCTAATGCTTGAAACAAAGATTGCTTTTTCCCTGGATCTTTGGGAATGTTTGCTCTCAGAAAACAAGATGGTAGAAACTTCTAAAATTCTAGTTTGTATCCTGTAGACTTCATGGAGATGACCCAAAAAAGTCAGTTTAAATGAAGGACGTTTATATTTTTTGACCGGCAAGATAGTACTCTCCCCACTAGAAATCATTTGGATGTATTTATCCAAATCATCCACAAATAGACACTCCCCATGAAAAGAGAAACTAGTCAGAAGCCTTTTGCAAGCTACTTCGACTCACTAATTTTTAAACCAAAGGGTCCTACACGTGTACTAGCACAACGCAAGGCAAGGCACCTGGTGAATCTGCAGGTTGAGTAACAGCGCCTGCCATGGAAAGAGGATTTTAACAGGAATTCCAACTTTTTATCTGTTGGATATTTAAGCATTTGTGAATTGTCAACTGGACAAGTTAAACTTTTATTCACACTGGAAATTGCAGCGTCAACGGCTGGTACATTCCATCTTTTGGTGAATTACTCCTACATGGGATAGAGAACTGAGAATCTCTTTGGAGGGAGAAAATGCTTAACCAAGTGATTCCATTCAGCATAAATAAGCCTTTCTAGCAATGCATGGACCAGAAACACATGAAAAGGATGTAAAGGTTTTAAAGAACCCAAGGAAGAAACCAAACTTTCAGCTGACTCTGTTAGGGGTAGCATGAAAATGGAACAAACCATCTCCGTAAGAGTTTGTACCAGAGATTCCTTGTGATCGCCTGAGGGTAATACCTCATCCTGTACCCACTATTCCCTTGGTAAAGGGTTTGAGGTGGGAGAGGGGGATCTAGCACAATTCCTATCCATTTGGATGGAGGATGCAATTAAAACTGCCAATCTTCATTCTAGGCCCTGCAGGGCAGAGGAAATGCACCTTCAGTCACATATACAGGGGATGAAGTATGTTCTGTGGGGAAGCACCAATCCCCCCACAATACCAACTGACTGCAGCATGTAGAGAAAATAGCAGAAATGGAAAACATAATCCATCAAGCTAAGGCAAACTCAACAAAATATTGGAAAACATGGGCCTGCTGGCTACACTTCTGAGATTCCTTGGATTTTTAATAATTTAACCAAGTACTGGAAACAAATACACGTTCCTCACATACGTTTTCATCCTCCACAAAGATATGATGTCCACACCCCCACACCTACCCTTTCTTACACATCCCTGCAAAGTGCAGGTCTCAAAAGGGGTATTTACAACCAGCTTTAGAAGCAGGGAAGACAATATGGCCAAGTGGATGGTGACACACATGCACAGGCTGTGCCAGAGCAGAATTCAGACTATTTTCACTTCTTCCGGTGGGCATAATAACTAAAGAGAGTCTTTAGGGCCGTTGTTCCACTACTGGGTGTATTGCAGCCTAAAAGGTACCCTGTGGCTAACTTACACTGTATGCTGGGTGTCTGGAGAGCACACCAAGCAAAGACCAGTGACCCTAAAGTCCCAATTCAGGCCAGCTCAGCATCTTCAACATAGCTGGTTCCGGGTACATCCTCCAAAGCTGCTGTGCCTTGCAAAAGTATTCACCCCCCTTGGCATTTTTTGTGTTTTGTTAACTCACAATCTGTAATTAACATGAATTGTTTGTGGATTTTTATTGTGAAGCAAACAAATAGAACAGAAAAAGTCAATGTGCATAATTATTCCCCCCCCCCCCCCCCCCCAAAAAATCAATATTTTGTAGAGCCACCTTTTTGCAGCTATCACAGCTCAAAGTTGCTTTGGATAAGTATCTATGAGCTTGGTACATCTTACCACTGGGATTTTTTGCCAATTCCTCCTTGCAAAACTGCTCCAGCTCCTTCAAGTTGGATGGTTTGAGCTTGTGAACAGCAATCTTTATGTCTGACCACAGCGATTGGTACAGGTTTTGTGCAAGAATATCCCTGTATTTAGCACCATCCATCTTTCTCTCAACCCTGACCAGTTTCCAGTCCCGACTGCTGAAAAACATCCACACAGCATGATGCTGCCACCACCATGTTTCACTGTGGGAATGGTATTCTTTGGGTGATGTGATGGGTTTGTGTCAGACATAGGGTTTTCTTTGATGGCCAAAAAGTTCAATTTTAGTCTCATCCTCCATACATTTTGGGAGTCAGTCCAACTCTATGGAGCGTACAGCTTATTGTCATCTTATGTAAAGATACTCCAGGTATTACCTCCCTTGCCCGGTCTGTGAGTTTTGGTGTGTGGCCGTCTCTTGGCAGGTTTGCTGTTGTGCCATGTTCTTTCCATTTGGTTATGATAGATTTGATGGTGCTCTTAGGGATCATCAAAGATTTGGATTTTTTTTTTATAACCTAACCCTGACTTGTACTTAACAACATTGTCACTTACTTGTTTGGAGAGTCCCTCGGTCTTCATGGCAGTGTTTGGTTAGTGGTGCCTCTTGCTTAGGTGTTGCAGCCTCTGGGGCCTTTCAAAAAGGTTTGTATATGTAACGACAGATCATGTGACACTTATGCCGCGTACACACGACCAGACTTTTCCGGCAGACTAGGTCCGACGGAATCAATGAAAAAACTGTAATGTAACAAAATAGGTAAAAAGCCAAGGGAGTGAATACTTTTGCAAGGCAATGTATGCTGCAGACCAGTATACCTATGTAAAACTACAAGACATTTGTTTTCTGGTTCTGCAGTAAGAGAAGGAGGGAGAGGGGGAGAGAGAGAGGGGGGAGGGAGAGAGAGAGAGAGAGATGCATTCTTCCAGGACACTAGCATATGATTGGAGAATGATTCAAGTGGGAGGAGTTATATATGGCTAACAGCTCTAATGTCCAAACTCCTTTAGGTAGCATTATAGACCTATTATTAGAACAAAAACAGTATAACCCTCTTTTCTCCCCTAACAAACAATAATGAATAGGCAATAAACGCATTAAGAATTAACGCAAAAAAGGTACATGAAGAGGGGGGGGGGGGATATATATAGAACAGTGGTTAGCTGAAAAGCAGCTATGTTCTTTCAAAAATCTTTCATAATATATATTGAGGGGTTCTAACAGAGGTGACCATACTTTTGTGTTAAGTGACACCTTCCAGCAGAACTCAAAGAAAAGCAAAATGCCTTTTTAGCAGCAGTAACACAGATAAAAGCTTTTTTTTCAACAGCCTGATAAAAATGAACAAATCTGCAACGCACAAAAGTTCAAATTATAATGAAGTGGATGGGTTTTTTACTGTGTGAAAATGCTGCCTTTTATATTTTAAGCTTGTGATGGACCATATCTATTGTGGGCCTGTTAATGAGGAAGATGTCAGCAATGGGCCACCAAGCATGTCACCCCACTGAGAAAATATGTGTAGTGAAAAGATATATCTGTGTACATATAATATACAGTATCTCACAAACGTGAGTACACCCCTTACATTTTTGTAAATATTGTATTATATCTTTTCATATGACAACACTGAAGAAATTACACTTTGATACAATTTAAAATAGTGAGTGTACATCTTGTATAACAGTGCACATTTGTTGCCCCCTCAAAATAACTCAACACACAGCCATTAATGTCTAAACTTCTGGCAACAAAAGGGAGTACAACCCTAAGTGAAAATGTCCAAATTGAGCCTAGTTAGCCATTTTCCCACCCTGGTCTCATGTGACTTGTTTGTATTACAAGGTCTCAGGTGTGAATGGGGAAAAGGTGTGTTAGGTTTGGTGTTATCGCTCTCACTCTTATACTGGTCACTGGAATTTCAACATGGCACCTCATGACAAAGAACTTTCTGAGGATCTGAAAAAAAAAAAAAAAAAGAATTGTTGCTCTACATAAAGATGGCTTAGGCTAATAGATTGCCAAGACCCTGAAACTGAGCTGCAGCACGGTGGCCAAGACTATACATTGGTTTAACAGGACAAGCTGCACTCAGAACAGGCCTCGCCATGGTCGACCAAAGTAGTTGAGTGCACGTGCTCAGCGTCATATCCAGAGGTTGTCTTTGGGAAATAGATGTATGAGTGCCGCCAGCATTGCTGCAGAGATTGAAGTGGTGGTGGGTCAACCTGTCAGTGCTCAGGCCATACTCTGCACACTGCATAAAATTGGTCTGCATGGCCTCTTTTAAAGATGGTGCACAAAAAATCCTGTACACAGTTTGCTGAAGACAAGCAGAATAAGGACATGGATTACTGGAACCATGTCATGTGGTCTGATGAGACCAAGATAAACTTAATTGGTTCAGATAGTCTCAAGTGTGTGTGGCAGAAACCAGGTGAGGAGTACAAGACAAGTGTGTCTTGCCTACAGTCAATCATTCATTTCATCCCTTGCATGGGTATCACGTCATATCATTTTATCTAGTGACAATATTGTTATTTACTATTATTTTTATTATTTTATTTTTAATGAAAACATAGTCTCTACCTTTGTATAAACCCATTTGTTTACAATACACATTTTTATTATGATTCAAGCATCAGGGCATGAGCCTTCCTGTTCCTTTTCTACATAGCTTTCCAGACTTCCCCTAATCGGTGGTGTGTGCATGATCACTCCACTACCAGGAAATACTACCATCTGTACTAAGGCCCTTCGTACCAGCGCAGGAGAATATATTTTCTGTACCTTTACAGCCAAGCAAGGTGGTGGGAGAGTCATGGTCTGGGGCTGCATGAGTGCTGTCGGCACTGGGGAGCTACAGTTCATTGAAGGAACCATGAATGCCAACATGAACTGTGAGATACTGAAGCAAAGCATGATACCCCTCCCTTCGGAGAATGGGCTGCAGGGCAATATTCCAACATGATAATGACCACAAACACGCCTCAAAGACGACCACTGCTTGCTAAAGAAGCTGAGGGTAAAGGTGATGGACTGGCCAACCATGCCTCCAGACTTAAACCCTATTGAGCATATGCCGGGCAACCTCAAAACATAAGGTGGGGGAGCAAAGGTCTCTAACATCCACCAGCTCTGTGATGTCATCATGGACGAGTGGAAGAGGAATCCAGTGACAACCTGTGAAGCTCTGGTGAACTCCATGCCCAAGAAGATCAAGACAGTGCTCCAAAATAATGGTGGCCACACAAAATATTGACACTTTGGGTCAAATTTGGACAATTTCACTTAGGGGTGTACTCACTTTTGTTGCCAGCAGTTTAGACATTAATGGCTGTGTGTTGAATTATTTTGAGTGGATAGCTGTAAAAGCTGTACACTCGCTACTTTGCATTGTAGCAAAGTATAATTTCTTCAGTTTTGTCACATGAAAAGATAAAATAAACTATTTACAAAATTTGTGAGATACCGTGTGTGTATAATATACACACACACACACACACACACACACACAGTACATATACACACTTTTTTTTCTCTTCCCTCATAATGTATGTTGCCTCATTACCCTCTTGCTTACTGGGCACATATACACCCTTCCTGCCAGGCCAATTTTCAGCTTGCAGCGATGTCACACTTTGAATGACAATTCTGCGGTCATGCTACAACTGTACCCATATTATATTTTTTCTTTTTTGTTCACACAAACTGAGCTTAATTGTTTTATTGTTTGCTTAACAAAAAAGACAGAAAATTTAGGAAGAAAAAAAAAAACAGTTTTGTCTTTCTCCTTCATTGATGTTCACTGATGAGGCTGCACTGATAAGTGGCACTGATTGACAGCACTGACGGACATTGATTAGCAGTACTGATGGGCACTGGTAGGTGGCACTGGTTAGCAGCACTGGTGGGCACTAATTGGCCGAACTGGTGCTCACTGTGCGGGACCAATGTCCCTCTTACAGAAGCCGGTAATTGGCTTTATTAGTTTCTAAAAATAAAAAGCTAATTACCAATTTCTGTTTACATCACATGTGATTCGATGTCATTGGCTGACAGCTGATCACATGGTAAAGGGCCCTACTCCGATCTGGGATCAGCCGAGTACCAAGGACTTTACTATGAAAAAGCCAATAAGCCTTACCCTGTTCTAGCCAATAAACTTAAAGAAAAAAACCTGCCCGAACTGGCACACCTCAGACGTTAAGGATAAACATGGCCAGATACAATCATATCCTTCTCAGATAGTAAAATTTGGAGTCAAGTTTCTCCACCCCAAACTCTCTCATCCATGTCTTTATGGACCTAGCTTTGTGCACTGGTGTGCAGTCATGTTGGAAAAGGAAGGGTCCATCCCCAAACTGTTACCACAAAGTTGGGAGCATGAAATTGTCCAAAATGTCTTGGTATGGGGGGCAAAGCTTGGCGCGCAGCAGGAATGGACGCCAACTAGAAGAGGTCTGCACACCCGCGGCATACAAACCCTAACCCAGCTTGCTCACCGAGGATATGGGGAGGAGGGACAGGTGCCTGGCAGGTCCTACTCCACAGCAATCACACTCAGTGCCCGGCAATCACAGTATGGCAGAGTGTTTTCAGCCGCAAACACCCCGGACGAGAGGCCCCACTGGAGGAAAGACAGCGGTGTTGCAACACGAGGCAGGCCACGGAGAGGACTCCCCACCTCCCGCAGAGGACCTGGTAAGAGGCACAGAGCACTCAGACCACCCAGTACAGCTATCGGAGATGACACAGATAGCTGCTGACATTAAGAACACAGTATCTGTATCTGCCGTTATAACTGAGCTCAAAGCTGATCTGCTCTCCCTTAATGAACGGATGGCTTGCACAGAAAGAACCGACACTAAAAGGGACAGAGCTATAGCACAACTGGGAGCTGTAGTGCATACCCACGCTAATCATTTCATTCACATAAATAGTCATTGGGAAGATCCTGACAACAGGGGGAGAAGACAGAATATTTGAGTCAGAGGGATTCCTGAGACTAGGGCTGAAACAACTAATCGATTAATCGACAACTAATCAATTATGAAATTAATCGATTACTATTTTCATAATCGATTAATCGGCCAGTAACATAATGGGGGTTAAAAAAAAAAAAAAACTAAAATGAGCCCACTATAAAACAAAAATATAACCACCACTGTAAATATTACTTTCACTGTTCTACAGTAAAAAAAAAAAAAAAATGAACCCCTTCCAGTAGTGATTATCTGCTTTTTTGTACTATAAAGGGCCAACCCCATTATGTTACTAAATGTCTTAGGCCTGGTTCACATCTATATGTTTATTGGTGCTTTTTGCAGAAACACACTACAGTTCATTTACATGGTTTCTTATAGAACATGTTCATATCTGTGCTTTTTTTCAGCCGCTTCATATTTGGAAAGGGTTAGGGACTTTTAACGCAAGCAGTGCTTTTTTGGTTCAATAAACTTCAATGGAGAAGCTCCAGAAAAGAATGTAATGCTTTTTTGCAGCAATTTGTGTTTTTTAATCTGCCCAAAAAAATAAATGCAAAAAACGGAAATTGCAGTAAAATCACGTGCACAAAAATCAAAACGCACAGCAAAAAGCACTGCAGAAACAGATCAAAGGCAAAAACTGCATAGATGTGTACCGAGCCTTATGCTGGCCACACAAATCAATTTTCAGGTGAGAATATTCAGATGAACAATCTTTGTACATTCGCTGAATGAAAGAATGTTTGAAATTTTCACTTCATTTCTGAACAAAAACCACATACACTGTCTGAAAATTCCTTTGACCGAGAAGTTTTCTATTATTTCCAAATGTTCTCGTTATTATGGTTGAAAATGAACGTCGATTTGACCCACTTTTTTTTTCTTTTTTAAGGTTATTAACCGATTAGGGCCGGTTCACACAGCGAGGCGATGCGAGGCGACACGGCTCGTCTCGCCTCGCTCCCGCAAGTCGCCCCCGTTCTGTACAATGGAACCGTTCTGAGAGGAGCGACTCGAGTCGCTCCGACTCAGAAAAAAGGTTCCTGTACTACTTCTGGGCGACTTCGGGGGCGACTTGCATTGACTTCTATACAGAAGTCCTCTGCAAGTCGCCGCTGAGGTCCCCGCAGGTCGCGGCGAGGCAAGTCGGAGACGCCTCGCCGCGCCTCGCTGTGTGAACCGGCCCTAAATCTAAACAATAATTGGCCAACTAATCTATTATGAAAATAATTGTTAGTTGCAGCCCTACCTGAGACCAATGAATCTGCCCAGATAAAATCAGCATTGCAGGCTATTTTTAATGAACTACTGGAACGCCCTAAAGATATGGACATTGAATTTGTTAGGGCGCACAGGGTACTGAACCCTCGTCCAGCAGAATCAGCTCCCCCAAAAGACATCATCAAAAGACATTACACAAGAACATGCAGACGCGGGTGGACAATTCCTGTTTCTCAAGGGGCAAAGGACAGGGATCCCCATAACACTGGCAAACGCGTACTTTCCGAATACCGCACAGGTTTAGTTTTGCCAATCCATGATTGATGAACTAAAGAGTTGTGCCCAAGGTTGCATCATACTAGGGGGAGACTTCAACTTACCATTAAACCCACTTCAAGGCGTATCTGATGGTACGACTAGTGTACCATATAGGAAGCTCAAGAAAATAAAATCATTACTAGCCTTCCTCACATTAGTAGACACATGGCGGGCTATACACCCCACAGACAGACTTTTCATACTTTTCAACCTTGCATAATAAACACACGCACATTGACTACGTCTTCTTATCTCAAAGGGACCTTCTGTTACTACGATCAGCTAAGATTGGCATCAAGTCATTCTCTGACCACTCTCCCATTTCCCTGGCTGTACCTCTACCAACAACAGGCAACCACAAAAATACATGGAGACTGAATCCATCATTACTCACGGATACACAACGATTTCAGAAGCTATCCAAACTTATTTTCATGAAAATATCTCAACTAACAGGTCACCGTTAACAACGTGGGCTGTGCATAAATGTGTGATCAGGGGGGAGTTAATCAGAGTAGGGGCTAAAAAGAAAAGGGAGGTAGAGACAGAGTTAAATGTCTTAGTGGGCAAAATAACCAAATTAGAGGCCCAACATAAAACAAGTTAACCGTGTCTGTAGCTGAGGAGCTATTAGGTCTACGCACACAACTTCAAGCCTTACTAAACTTGAGAGCACAAATAATTCTCTTTATTAGGAAAGTTTTTTTTTTTTTTTTTGTTTTTTTTATGAAAAAAGTGACAGGACCGGAAAATTTCTCACAAGAGCGCTGAAAGAAACACAACTCTCTACGAACATACTAGCAATTAAGATAAAAAACAATCAATTAGTTCATTAGACAGATAAGATGGCACAAGTCGGGGGCGTGGCCTGGACGCAGACCGAGATGGCAGTATAAGCTGAGAGCTCCTGCGATCCGGGGACGGAATCTCTCAATTTTGGGGAACCTATACCCATTAAATAACCATGAGCAGATCCACGAGAAGCTCCTCTACATCTCGAGCTACCGCCGACTCAGGTACCCAGTTAAACAGGAATATATCCAGAGTTGTTTTTCCGGTCCCAACGCATGGCTGTGCTGGCAGCCTCACAGGCCCAAGCCCCGGTCTTGCCTGACATGGATCCTGGCGCTCCTTTGTCTGGACACTCTTCGAGTGTGGGACGCGTTCATCCCCCGCAGCCTGCTTGACCTTGAGGCGGTAGCCGGCGATATTAAAAACACAGTTACCACAGCGATTGCCAACCTTAAAACGGAGATCCACGCTGTAGCCCACCGGATTGATGGGGTGGAAAAAACGACCCAGACGCACGCGGACGCCATTAAACAGGTCCAGACTGCCTTTGACTCTCAGCTCTCACAACTGCTGGACATCCACAGGCATGTTGAGGACCTCGACAACCGAGGCCTTAGACATAATATTAGGGCACGGGGTGTACCTGAAGCCGTAGAACCGGGCTCCCTGCAACAGACCATCAGTGCAATTTTTAATGACCTGATCAACAGACCGTCAGACTCCCCCATAGATATGGACAGAGCACACCGAGCTTTGCGCCCCATACCCAGGGAAAACAAACCACCTAGGGACATTATTTGTTGTGTGGTGAATTTTCCGCTTAAAGAGGAAATACTAAGTAAGGCCAGGGAAAGGGGCGGTATCCTCCATAATGGAGTAGAAATAAAACAATTTCAGGACTTATCGCAAATTACGCTCCAGAACATACGTGCATTGCGCCCCCTCCTGGAAGCTTTAAGAGCCAGGAACATTCAATACCGCTGGAAGTTCCATTTTGGCCTCTCGGCTTCCGCTAGAGGTCGCTCTGCTCTGCTTCGCACTCCCGTGGACCTACTGGGCTTCTGTGAGCAACTTGATCTCCCACGCATTGAGCTTCCGGACTGGTATGCCTCATTCTTCCCCAAGGAACCCTGGCTCCCAGTATTGCTCCACCAGTTGCCGAAAGCCCAAAGACACCGCTCCAGAAGGAACAGGACCGACCCGTCTACCTCGGGTAACCATTCATCGCGCCGAGATCAACATCAGCGTAGCCCTGGCTCCCCGCCATCGCCCTCCAGAAGGAGGGACCGCCTGGAGATCTGATGCCCCTTTAGGATTGACTGCCAGATGCTGCCACCCGTGAGGTACTGTTTTTAGCCTTCTCCCTACCCATCTGCATTCCTGCCCCCTAAATCCCCCAAGACCTGCAGCCCCTTCTTCGCCCCCCTTCTGGCCCAAAAGAGCGCTATATTGCCGCTGGTTACTATGTCACTTCAGCCGCAGCGAGGCATAAGCCATGGGTGGACAGCACGGGCTCCGCGACCCTGGAGATCTATCCCTTGCCTATACCACCACCTCTCCCCACCCAGAGGCGGCACTGCTACTCCCTGCCAGGTGATACACGGCCATACAGTTTACCGACACCACCACTTCATACTCCTCCACTGATGCCCGCAGGTTTGGAAGGTCTATCTCTTGGAATCTCACTACTGACTTAGCTGCATCCTTATATTCTTTATGGCTTATGGACCATCGCTTCAGACAGACCAAACGTGACAAATTAAGGTCCTATTGCCATTTACTTTTGCCCCCCCCCTTTTTTTTGTTTTCTTGCTCATATGTTTTTTCTTACCGTGCAGAAGGAAAACCTGATGATTTATGCTAGATTAGACATACCATATTTAGGGTAGTCATAATGTAATGCATACTTCTATTTGTGTTCTGATGTGCTGGTTTCCATGCTCTGGTTCTCAGATCCCTCTTGCAGGCTCGAGATTTCAGCTTGTGAATTCTCAAAATTTAGCGGGGTGCTTCCCCCATGTTACAATGGCTCATAGGGCGCCTTGTGCTCGCCCTCATTCTGTTAATGCAGGTAACTCTCTCATACTGTGTGAAGTTCCCATGCTATTCTCCTGGCGTCTAGGGCCTGCTAGTAGCTGACAACCCTCAACCCCCCCTTTTTTCCACCATCCCCCCCCTCTTTTTATTTTTGGTCAGGGGCGCCGTCTGGCAGGAACGTTTACGCTGTTTTGAAGTTTGCATGTGTTTTCTTTTTTTTAGTTATACATATGACTTGTACCACTTAATGTGGAGTTGCTTTACCCATAGGTTCCCCACCCACACTCATTCTGTTTCCATCTAGTTATGTTTCCCACTCCTCGGATCGCAACCCTCCTGAGTTTTCCGCCCTTTCCTTCGCTCCCACACAGCGGTCTCATTGAGATCCTGCTGACCTTCCAGATCTTTCTCCCTCTTTAGGTGGCTTAGCAGGCTAACGCCACCTCTGGTTGTCTTATCTCTACCCCCTGAGTCTCTTTTCCCTACCCCATTTCTGATCTCGCTCCCACACCCCCTTATTGTATGTCTCTCTCCTAAATTATCCTATTTTCTCTTATCCCCCTTCTTACTTACTCCTTTCCCTTCCCCCGTTTTTTTTTTTCTTCTCCCTACTTCCCCAGTCCCCTCTTTCTCTGCCTTTCTTGCTCCTCCTCATTCCCCAATTTTGTTTTACTACACAACTTGGATCCGCCCCTGCCCTACTTGAGGGCACCCCACCTTTATCCTCCTTAACCAAAAGCCTTGGTACGGAGGGACGCCTTTTGGACACACATCTCTGCACCACATACACTAGAGTAACTGAGTGCATTAACTATGCCTCCTCTGACAATGAAGTGTATTTCTCTCAACGTGAAGGGACTTAACCTTCCAGAGAAAAGATTGCAGGTCTTGGCTTCACTTACTAAACATAGAGTGCACTTTATACTCTTGCGGGAGACCCACTTCTGCTCAGATGCCATCCCAAAATTGTCCAACCACATGTTCCGAATAGCGTTTCACTCCACCAACCCTGACTCTAAGACTTAGAGTGTCTCCATTCTTATATCCAAGCATGCTAACTTCCATGTCTCAGACTCCCTCATTGACCCAGATGGCAGATTTATCTTCCTTAATGGGTCATACGCCTTCAAACCAATTACTATAGCCAATATTTACTGCCCCAATGACCACCAAGTCGCCTTTTTTTTTTTTTTTTTTTAGGAAAACCTGTGATCTGCTGACCTCCTTCCAGTCCGGTGTGTTACTTCTAGGAGGAGATTTTAATGTACCTCTGAATCCCTTACTGGACTGTTCCACGGGCTCCTCTACCCTACCCTATAAGGCACTCCGCCAGATTAACCTGAAATTACAGGCCTTGTCTCTGCACGATACATGGCACACCCTGTCCCCCACTTTTTATTCAGCCCCCCATCAAAAGTATTCCAGAATTGATTATTTTTTTCCTCTCCCAATCCGACCTCCCCTGTCTTCAACATGCTACCATTGAACCAATGTTTCTATCGGATTACCACCCGATCGCAGTTACCCTAGCCTTTCCTGAATCCCACTCCAGAACAAAGACTTGGCAATTAAACCCCTCTCTTCTAAAAGACCCTCTGGTCCTAGACTGCATACGCACAAGGATACAGCAATATTTCTCTGAAAACTTGAACCCAGAGATTTCTCCTATCTCCTTATGGGAAGCGCACAAGTGCGTGATACGCGACAAATTGATAGCCCTGGCCACAAAACCTAAGAAACACCAGGAGTATGCGACTTCCCTCATCCGGACTATTAAATCTCTTGAAGCCACTCATAAACTGACCCAAGCGCAGGCTACTCTTCAGGCGCTAACATACAACCAAACCTTAATCCTTCAAGAACTAGGTAGGCGCTCTAGGAGACGGTACATTCTTGGCCAGAGGATCTTCTACTAACAGGAAAACAAGTGCAGCCGTCTTTTGGCCCACGCAGTCCAAAACTCAACACTCTCCTCTGTAATTCACCACCTCCGTACGCCTCTGGGAGATCTCCTGGTCAAGAATGAGGATATCGCCAAGGAATTTGAGCAATTCTTTTTCAAACTCTACAATTTGGAGTCCCCCAACCCATCACAGCATACCGTGGAAAAACGAACCGCTCGCATTAGGGAATTCCTCTCTACCTATAGCCCGAGGCCATTATCCCCCCAGCAGTCATTAGACCTAGAAAAACCTATCTCGCTTCTTGAACTAACTACTGCTATGAAGAAAATGAAGCCCGGTAAATCCTCAGGTCCAGATGGGTTCTCCCTCCAATACTATACAGCTTTTATGGATTCATTGGCCCCCAAACTCTTAGACACTTTTAACGCTCTTTCGAATTCCCAGAACAAGCCAGAGAAAAAGAGAAAATGCTAGTAGCCCACATTGTGGTGATTGCTAAGGAGGGTAAGGAACCCTCTCTAGTTGCAATCTATCGCCCGATCTCCCTCTTGAATGTCGATATCAAAACGTACGTGAAGATTTTAGCCAATAGACTTTTCCCCTTGATACCTGGCCTTGTCTCTTTGGACCAGGTAGGATTTGTCCCTGGACGAATATCCAGGACATTAAGGTTAGGGACAGGGAATTTAAGGTTGCAGCATTCGCTGACAAAATTCTACTGTCTTTACAATCGCCCCACATCTCTCTGCCCAATCTCCTCAAAGATTTAGCTCACTTTGGCACATTGTCCAACCTCAAAATCAACCACGCCAAGTCACGGGCACTCAATGTTTCCCTACCAACTCAAGTGGTGACACACTGCCAGGAGTCATTTTCCTTTAGGTGGGAACAGGACTCACTCACCTACCTCGCAATTCGTATTCCAGTCCACCTGAAAGATTTGTACTCTAAAAATTTTCACCCAGCTCTGCTGCAGTCCCAACCACATGTCAAAGATTGGATGAGCCTGAACGTCTCATGCTTCTGACGTCAGCACTGCTCAAGACGATAATCCTACCCCGCTTCCTTTACCTCATGTAGGCGATCCCTATCTCCCTACCAGCGAGCTTTTTTGCGTCTTGTCGTAAAACCTGGACCACATTTTTATGGAGAGGCTCCTTACCCCGCATTAAGTTCACTAGACTCACACTCGCTAAATCTAGAGGGGGTATAGGATTGCCAGATCTTCAAAAGTACCATACTGCTTGCTTACTCATAAGGATCGCGGATTGGAATATCCATGCCTTGAAAAAATTATGGGTGCCCCTGGAGGAGTGGAACACTGTTTATGAGTACTCACACAAAGGCTCGCTAAACGTTGCTATTCAGGAAAATGGATAAAACGTGGTCATGAAATGGTACAGAACTCCATCACTTCTCCACAAATTTTCCCCCAACATCCCAGACACGTGCTGGCGGTGCAATCTGGAAGTGGGAACTATGCTCCATGTGTGGTGGGACTGCGCCAACATCCAACCCTTCTGGAAGGAGGTCCACGATCTCATCTCATATATCACGACCTACACCTTGGACTTTACCCCACACCAATTTCTCCTGCATCACACCTCCCTCCCCAAAAAAGTCTACTTTAAATCTCTGGCCATGCATATGGTGAATGCGGCCAGGCTCTGCATTCCCAGACACTGGCGCTCCACTAATACCTCGACAGTCAGGGAATGGTTTACACAGATTTCCTCCATGAGAGAAATGGAAGAATTAATCTTTACTGCACATGAAAGAATGCACAAATGTTACTCTACATGGGCATGCTGGTCCCATTTTGTTACCACAGCACGTTATCACCAGTATGTCCCTCAGGGTTGACCAGAGACTGCAGCCCCGCTCTCTCTCCCCATTGGGGGGAGGGCAGGGACGGATCCACCAGACCCCCCCATTTCCCCCCTCCCCTTTTATTTTCTTTTTCTCTCTTCTTTTCTATTGGTCATACCCCCCCCCCCCCCCCTGTCATTTGCCCTTTAGCATGCTGCTGGATACCTCTTGAACCTCCCCTGCCCCCCATCCCATCTCTTACTCTGACTCTTCCTCTGTCCTTCCTCTTCCTCTCTCTTTGCCCCTTCCTCTCCCTGTGCCCTTCCTCCGTAGAAAGGGTACCTGATCGCGCCATAACTTGGGTGCACCGCCATTCATTGGAGGAACGTGATTGGCCTGCTATGCCTCCCCCCCACCATAGCTCTGGGGAAGAGACGGGGGAGGAGTTATTTGTTACTTATGATCCTCCACCCATTTATGTTTAACTACCGTTTTACCTGTTGTTGGCGTTTACTCTCGTCAAATCTACCTTGTTATATTATGACATAGGTACCCTTCATACTCTGTAACTCTGTTATGTAATGATCTGTGATGAACATTTTGTCATGCTGAGGGCGTGGCTTGGAGCTCGGAGCGGATGGCAGCAGACTAGAGGAGCTCCGCTAAACCCTCAGCCCTGACAGCACGATATTCACCGTAACCACCGGCGATCATGAGCAGATCCACCGGCCACAACTCTGGCAGCCGCTCACGTCGTTCCACACCGATCTCGGGCACCAGGAGCATCCCGGATATCTTTAAAACACAACCCCGCCGCATCAAGGCCTTATCCAAGATGGCGCAGCCTCGTGGAGAGGACGAGTTCAGCGAGGATTCGCAATCCGCATATGAGGAGGAGGTAAGGGAAGCACAGGCGGATCACCCACTCACCCTCACTGACATGATGAAAATAGCAGCGGATATTAAGGGCACTTTTTCATCCGCCATCACAGAACTGAAGGCAGACGTTTTATCTATTTTGGAGAAGCTAGAGGGAATAGAGAAGGCTGGCACACGCCGAGACAAAGCTATAGCCCGCCTGGACAAAATCACTGATTCACACACGGCCCATCTCATTGAAATGAACAGGCAGTTGGAGGATTTGGACAATAGGGGGAGAAGGAACAACATTAGGGTACGGGGCATCCCGGAGTCGGTTGAACCCAGCAACATCCCTTCTGCTCTACAATATGTGTTTAATGAACTGTTGGAACGCCAAACTGACACGCCAATTGACTTTGTGCGGGCTCACAGAGCCCTGAGAGCCAGGCCTGCAGATACGGCCCCCCCCACGAGATGTGAAATGCTGTCTCCCGGACTTTAAACTGAAAGAGGACATTATGGCAAAAGCACGGCGCAATGCCCACATCACGTTTAATGACACTGAAATCTCCATCTTTCAGGATCTCTCGCCCATAACCTTAAGCAACAGACATGCGTTGCGCCCCCTGCTGGAGGCATTACGGAGACAAAATATCCCTTATAAGTGGAAATTCCCCTTTGCTCTGAATGTGACTTACTCGGGCAGACAACTGTATTTGCGCACGCCTGATGACCTACCAGGTTTCTGCCGGGACATTCAATTACCCCTGCTTGAGCTTCCTGACTGGTACAGGGATTTTCACTATGCACCTGCTTCCCAGTCCTCCCGGGGGTCTCCGCATTCTACCCCCCCTAAACCCCCGCACAAAAGGGGGAAGTTCCAGAAACAACCCACACCGGGCACCAGCGCTACTCCCAGACGCTCCTCTGCTCCTAGAGCTCTACAGATGAACCCGGATCCAGAATAATGATCGCTCGGCTAAGGATGCTTCACCCGAGCTTTAGACATTAAGGGACGGCCACGACCAGTCGAGAACCTTGAGGGCGGCTCTTCGGATACAAGTTTCGTTTTAACGTTCGTTGACAGTTTTTCCCTTTGGTTTTTGGCACCTTTTCTTTTTGTTCGTATGGTTGGTTCGTCCTACCTTTGGCTTATTTGCCCGTAAGAGAGTGGCAGCCGACCGCATAGCGGCCTACCGTTCGGAAGCACGAAGGGCTCAGGGTGGTTTTTTCCTCCTAATTTTGCAACCATACAACGCAGCCCTGACCGGCTAGATTTCAAAGACACATCACTCCAACATCCGTCGGAGAAGGACTTGATCACCAGCGTAAGTGCTGCACATGGCTTAGGCCGCGTACACACGCGGGGACTGTTCGCTGAAACTTTGTTCGTCAAACAGTTGCCGCAACAGTCCGCTCAAAATTTGCATGAGCGGACTTGCCCACACACGAGCGGACTGTTTCAGCGAACTGTTTGCCAAACAGTTCGCTCAACTTTTGAAATGAACGGACTCGCCCACGTAAGGCGGAGGCAAGTCCGCCCATTTCGAGCGCGTGTACAGGTAGGCGGGGCCCGCGAAGGAGACGTCGCGGGCACCGCCGCCTGGAATGGACTTAAAGGGACACCCAACGCCGAAAAAAATCGGTGTGGGGGTTCCCCCAAAGTCCACAACAGACCCTTGTCCGAGCACGCTACCCGGCCGGCCAGGAAAGGGGGGGCGAGCGAGCGCGCCCCCCCTCCTGAGCCGTACCAGGCCGCGTGCCCTCAACATGGGGGGTGCCTTGGGGAAGGGGGGGCCGCGCGGCCCCCCCACCCCAAAGCACCTTGTCCCCATGTTGATGAGGACAAGGGCCTCTTCCTGACAACCCTGGCCGTTGGTTGTCGGGGTCTGCGGGCGGGGGGCTTATCGGAATCCGGGAGCCCCCTTTAAGAAGGGGGCCCCCGGATACCGGCCCCCCACCCTATGTGAATGAGTATGGGGTACAATGTACCCCTACCCATTCACCTGTAAAATAAAAGTACCCAAAAAAAAACACAACACACGAGAAAAAATATTTTATTGCACAGCTCCGGGGGTCTTCCGTCTTCGGGGGTCTTCTCGCCGGACTCCTCCGCTATCTTCGTGTAGCTCTTTTGCTAGCGGAGGAGTCTGGCTTTCTTCCTCCCCGCCGCCGGCCTCTTCTCCCGACTTCGGGGGTCTTGTCCCCCTCTTCGGTTCTTCGGCCGGGCCACCGCGCCTTCTTGTAGCTCTTTTGCAGGCGGTGGCCCGGTCTTCTGTCGCCGCTGTCGCCGTCGCCGCCTTCCGTTCTTCTTCTTCTTCTTGTTCTTCTTCTTCTTCTCCAGGAGATGTTGACACGACGCTCTCTCCGGCCGGAATGCCAGAGCCGCCCTGCGCTGCCACTTATATAGTGCCAATGGGGCGGTGTCACATGGTATATGTCACATGGGTTGGTCACATGGGTTGATGTCACATGGGGACTATGACATCGTAAGGGGGCGGGGTCACCATGTGACATCAACCCATGTGACATATACCATGTGACACCGCCCCATTGGCACTATATAAGTGGCAGCGCAGGGCGGCTCTGGCATTCCGGCCGGAGAGAGCGTCGTGTCAACATCTCCTGGAGAAGAAGAAGAAGAACAAGAAGAAGAAGAAGAACGGAAGGCGGCGACGGCGACAGCGGCGACAGAAGACCGGGCCACCGCCTGCTAAAGAGCTATAAGAAGGCGCAGTGGCCCGGCAGAAGAACGGAAGGCGGCGGCAAGAGAAGACCGGGCCACCGCCTGCAAAAGAGCTACAAGAAGGCGCGGTGGCCCGGCAGAAGAACCGAAGAGGGGGACAAGACCCCCGAAGTCGGGAGAAGAGGCCGGCGGCGGGGAGGAAGAAAGCCGGACTCCTCCGCTAGCAAAAGAGCTACACGAAGATAGCGAAGGAGTCCGGCGAGAAGACCCCCGAAGACGGAAGACCCCCGGAGCTGTGCAATAAAATATTTTTTCTCGTGTGTTGTTTTTTTTTTGGGTACTTTTATTTTACAGGTGAATGGGTAGGGGTACATTGTACCCCATACTCATTCACATAGGGTGGGGGGCCGGTATCCGGGGGCCCCCGGATTCCGATAAGCCCCCCGCCCGCAGACCCCGACAACCAACGGCCAGGGTTGTCGGGAAGAGGCCCTTGTCCTCATCAACATGGGGACAAGGTGCTTTGGGGTGGGGGGGCCGTGCGGCCCCCCCTTCCCCAAGGCACCCCCCATGTTGAGGGCACGCGGCCTGGTACGGCTCAGGAGGGGGGGCGCGCTCGCTCGCCCCCCTTTCCTGGCCGGCCGGGTAGCGTGCTCGGACAAGGGTCTGTTGTGGACTTTGGGGGGACCCCCACGCCGATTTTTTTCGGCGTTGGGGTTCCCCTTTAAGTCCATTCCAGGCGGCGGAGCCCGCGACGTCTCCGTCGCGGGCCCCGCCTACCTTCACACGCGCTCGAAATGAGCAGACTTTCCTCCGAGCGGGAACAGTTTGCTCATTTCGAAAGTAGCCTACACACGGGCGGACTGTTCGCTCAAACAAAGTTTCAGCGGACAGTTTTTCGGAATTTCCGAAAGACTTTGTCCGTCAAACTGTCCGCTGAAAGCCCACACACGAGCGGACTGTCCGCTGAAACACTGTTCAGCGGACAAAGTTGGGCGAACAGTCCGCCCGTGTGTACGCGGCCTTACTGTTGCCTGATTACTGAGTACTGAGTTTGGAGACAGGGCATGTCAACGTGCTCTTGTAGAGGAATGCAGTGGGACGAGCTGCACTTGTGGACGCTGGGCGACACGCAGCATCGGTCAGCTTAACTGAATATTATAGGTGCCACTCGGTGGCTTTATTGTGGTTTTTCCCCTCATTGTGGACTATGGTTATGGTGATATATATGTTATACTTTGGTTAAGTTTTAGCACACTAAACATGGGGCTGGGGGGGTGCGGAGAGCGGCTGAAGTTTGGACACAGACCACTTGTCCCGGATTACCTGGGACCTGGACTGTTGACATTGTTCTGGGTGTTACTCCCACTACCCCCACAAGGGGTGATGTGAATTGGCTCCCTGATTGACTTTCCTGGCTTCCTAGGGTTGTCATTGGGTGGGTCAATTCACGGCCCCACTTCTCAGGAATCACCTCTGGGGGTCGCCCTCCAGAGGTTCATTACCAGTTCTCTTTTGACCCACTTGCTTAGTGTCGGTTAAGTGGGCCCCCTTACTTCTACTTCTTCCCCTCTCCCACCTTTCTACACTACGCACTCTCCTCCTCTCCCTTTCCTCCCTTTTTCCTTTCCCCCCACTGCTCCCCCTGCCTCCTGTGGCTTCTCCCCTGTCCCCCCCCCTTCATTTCTTTTCTCTGATTCCCATTTCCTCTCTCCCTCTCTCACCCCTTTTCCTGCTACACAATGATTTACTCTGCTTTGGGTGGGAATCCTACCGTGATTTCGCACGTGCGTGGTCTCAACATTCCACAAAAAAAGGTCGCAACTGCTACGCCATTTGGGGAAGGGGAGACCGTCCTTTGTGTTTTTACAGGAAACGCACTTCAGGGCTAGTGCGATTCCTAAATTGACGAACCAATGCTTCCCAAAAGCATTTCATGCGGCTAGCCCTGACTCGAAGACTAAAGGGGTCTCAATCCTGCTGGGAAGAGATTCTGGATTCGAGCTCACACAGCAACTAGCAGATCCTGAGGGATGGTTCCTCTTCCTCAAGGGAACGGTGGGGGGATTCCCCATCACGCTGGCGAATGTCTACTTCCCAAATGTAGCACATGTGAGCTTTTGTCAGAGGTTGATTGATGAGCTCTCTGGGTTTGCCGCGGGGTGCATACTCCTGGGGGGGGATTTCAATATCTCGTTGGACCCCCTCCAGGATACCTCAGATGGCAAGTCCGCGATTTCGTATCGTAAACTTAAGAAAATAAGGTCTCTGCTGCACTCTATGGCGCTGATGGACACGTGGCGGGTCAAGCACCCCCAGGGTAGAGATTACACTTATTTTTCCGCTATCCACAACAAATACACTCGCATAGACTTTCTATTTCTGACACAAAGGGACCTGCCTACTATGCTAGACGCACGCATTGGGACGAGATCGGTGTCCGATCACGTGCCGATCTCCCTGACATTAACACTACAGACGACTCGTCGACAGTCGAGTAGCTGGCGACTTAATCCCGCATTGTTGACGGACCCCACGACCTTGGAACAGATAAGGGAGACTATACAACACTATTTTAGAGAAAATACGACGGCTGACGTTTCCCATATGACGGTATGGGAGGCACACAAATGTGTCCTCAGGGGCAGACTGATGGGCCTAGCAGCGCAGAAGAAAAAAGTAGCGGAACAGGACTTAAAAGACACTTTCGCAAGAGTGAGGGCTCTAGAAGCACAACACAAGAGGTCAGCAGCAGTAGCCCTAGCTGATGATCTCCTGCTGGCACGCAGGGCTCTTCAGGATAAGTTAGACCTACAGGCCAAGCAGATTTTATTTTCAATATTTTTATTGATTTTATGTAAAACAAAACAGTAGAATAACAAGACAAGTCAGGCATACGACATCAAGCTGTGATACATTAGACTAGTGATAGTAAAGTAAGACTGTCTAACAAAAGGCATATGGTGTCGGAAAATATCAACCCTTTATAATTTGAATCATATACGAAAAACAGATGGGTTAACAAGACCGTACATGTATTGAACAGTGGTCAGGAACTGGGTAGGTATATCAGTAGACCAATTTGGGGTAACAACAGAAAAAGGGTAACAACTTCAAGGATAACGACCATGTATGGATTCCAGCCATCCAGATAGGTTGGACCGTTAGAGATCACTTGGATAGCCAATTGTCATTGCTCAGTATTGTTATTGGGGGTGCATCTCACACCTGCACCCTATTGCAAACGGACCTGGGCAAAGTGTCCGAAGGCCCCCCACCACCCCGAAAAGGGCTCTTGCTGTGGCAGGGAACCCCCCCACTCAACCCAGGCCTGGATAGTCCGTTAGAGTTTAGACAAAATATATAAAATTTGAGGGTCCAACCTATTAGCCAAAAATAGCAACGGAGACTGAGTCCCCTAGATGAACCCAGGAAACCCAGGCTGCGTCGTGCTCGTTATGAACTTAGTAACTAAAACCAATCTAGAGTATAGTTACCGTTACCCCCTGTTCCGACCATAGAACTCAAAAGGCCGAGAAAACCATACGGTGGGTATGAAAAATCAAAAGATGTTCATAAAACATGAAGAATACAGGAATAGTCAACTCAAGTCAGAACCAAAAACGGTCTAAAAAAGAGGTGTTAAAGAGGGGGAAGGGGAGGAAGGTGAAGGTAAAGCAGGGAGGGGTGGGGGGGGGGGGGGTCCTACCAGGGTATCAGAGAAAAAAAAACAAAAAAACAAAAAAAAAGAAAACCAAATCACGTTTATAGTCCCGGAAGAAGTGGGATTTTGTGGAATGTGGCCCAGGGTTCCCAGACTTTCTCAAAGAAAGAGGCTTTGTCTAGTATACGACTAACCAGCTTCTCCTGAGCCATAATCCATGAGATCTTTTGTTTGACAGCCCTGAATGGGACTGTATGCTGTTTCCAGTGAGCGGCTATGGTGATTTTGGTGCCCAAAAGGATAAAGAATATGAGTGCCTGGGATGATTTGTTAGCTTTTTCCACTTTGAGGTTAAGGAGAGCCACTTCAGGATTTTGGGGAATCGGGACTGATACCAGTTTGCGAAGGAGTGCAAATACCCTATTCCAAAGGCCCCTAATATATGGGCAACTCCACCATGTGTGGAGTAGTGAACCTACGTGACCGCAACCACGGAAACACAGAGGGGACGCCTCCGGAAAGATCTGGGCAAGTCGAGCGGGAACCCTGTACCATCTAGTAATAATTTTGATGCTAGCTTCAATCAGGGACACATTGAGGATCCCAGTAAAGGATCTCCGGAAACAGGAGAACCAGAGGTCACTATCCCATGACATATTGAGGTCATTTTCCCAGGCTATCGCATAGGAAGGTTTGGACCTTGCAGAGGCTAGAGACGTATATATCGTAGATATCCCTCCTCTTTGACTCGTAATGTCTGAACACCAAGACTCATATGCCGTGACAGAAGGGGGTTCTGGTCTATTGGGCCATCTGGAGTGAAGGAAATGTGCTAGTTGGGAATATCTAAAATGTTCGGTGCGGGGCATCTCAAGTTTCTTCAAACAGTATGAAAGAGAAAATGGGCCAGAAGCGTTGAAAAAGTTGCCTATCCTCAGAAGACCTTTGTTGAGCCACCAACTAAATGCCAATATATTCATGCCTGGCGGAAAGTCAGGGTTATGGAAAACATGTGTTAACGGGCGTAGTTCCGAGATTAATGCAGTATTTTTGTGCAGCCGATCACATAGGGCAAGCGAATGAGAGAGGGTGGGAGACATGATAGGGGGTCTGTTTCTGGGAGGAGCCCAGATGAGGTAGTCGATGGTGTGATGTGGAACAGCCTGTCTTTCAATAGTGACCCAATCAGGTTTGGGACCCCTGGAATAAACCACAGAAATCTGCGTCAATTGTGCCGCTTGGTAATACCACCAAATGTTGGGTAGTGCTAAACCACCCTGTCTTTTGAGTCTATATAATAGTTGTCTTGATCCTCTACAACCCTTGGATCCCCAGATGAATTGGAGGATTTTTGATTGAAGTGGCTGAATTTGGGCTTTCTTAACGGGTATTGGAAGAGATCTGAACAGGTACAAGATGCGGGGCAGTAGCGTCATCTTGATCGCAAAAATGCGACCTAGCCATGAGAGACCAAGATGGGACCAGTTTAGTAAATCTGCATACAATTTTGTAAAGGCTGAGGGATAATTAGCCGAATAGAGAGTATTAACAGTAGGCGTTAGGTAAATGCCCAGATAAGGTAACGAAGTGGGGCACCATGTAAAAGGAAAGTGAGTTTGAAGTGTATTAACCATAGTCAGGGGTACCGAGACATTTAAAGCTAAGGACTTCGAAGCATTCATTTTTAAGCCCGAGGCCAATCCGAACGTGTTTAGAAGTGCAAATATATTAGGGGTGGAGATCAGAGGGGAGGTAATAAAGAGGAGGAGATCATCCGCGAATAGGGCACATCTATGTTCCTGTTGACCACAACGCACTCCTCTAATGTCAGGGTGAGCTCTAATGGCAATGGCAAGGGTCTCTATTGCTATAGCGAACAGCAGGGGTGAGAGCGGACACCCCTGTCTGGTGCCCTTTTCGATATTAAAAGTCTCCGAATAACAACCTTGTAAACGAACTTGAGCGCTTGGTATAGAATACAAAGCTCGGAGGGTCCCCAGAAAGAGTGGACCAAAGCCCCATCTTTCCAGGACTTGAAATAGAAAAGGCCATGTCAGCGTATCAAAAGCCTTTTGTAGGTCAATAGACAACAAAAAGCCTTCCTGAGAGGGACCGCCATCCCAATGAGAGTTAAGGATAGAAATGATGTCCACTGCTCGCCTAATTTGGTCCGGTCCTTGTCTCCCCGGGATAAAGCCCACCTGGTCCTTGTGAATGTATCGGGAAATAAATGTTGAGATTCTATTAGAAAGCACCTTAGTTAAGATTTTGAGATCGTTATTGATAAGTGAAATCGGGCGATAATTTTGTACCAGGGATGCGTCTTTGCCAGGTTTAGGGATGACAGAAACATAGGCTAAATTCAGGGCTTTATCCAGGGGAGAGCCAGACCGGGTGGAGTTGAAGAAAGCAACCATAGAGGGGGCAAGGATCGGGGCAAATTTTTTATAGTATCCCACCGAGAACCCATCAGGCCCCGGGGCAGAATTGCTTTTGAGTCGTTTGATCACCTCTAGGACTTCAGGCACCGAAATTGGTTCTTCTAATAGGGTAGAATGCTCTGGGGACAGCTTTGGAAGGGAGACAGAGTCCAAAAATTGAGCCACTGGAGTCCGCTGAATATCTTTATCGTCCTTATATAAGGAGGTGTAAAATTTGTGGAAGGAGGACATAATGCGGAGGGGATTCTGTGTTAGGGTCCCATCTTGGTCTCTGATTTTCGGGAACGCAAAAGAACGTAGCCTCGGGGATAATTTGGCTGCGAGTTTAGCCCCTATCTTGTCCTTCTGATAGTAAAACCGTGCCCCCGACCATCGCAAGTGCTTCTCCGCTTCAGTAGTCAGAGCCAGATTGAGGGCAGTCCTAGCTGTGTGCATGGCTTCCATGGATTCTCTAGTGGGATTACGCTTATGCGCTTTACTTAGCAAGCGGAATTCCTTGGTCAGAGAGTCTATATGAGCCTTCCGCCCTTTCTTTAATTGAGAGGCGAGTTGAATGATTTTCCCCCTGATGACAGCTTTATGAGCAGCCCAGACAATGTCCGGTGCAGTATGGGGTTCCTTGTTAAGGGAGAAGTATTCTTTGATGGCGTTTGAGATTTCTGCACTATGTGCAGGATCACTAAGGAGACCTTCATTAAGTCGCCAAGTGAATCTAGTGCAGGAGTTGTGCGAGGACTGAAGTCGAAGGAGCACAAGCGAGTGGTCAGATAGTGCAGTGTCCCTTATTTCTGCTGTTATGGCTAATGGAATAGTGTGTGATTGTACAAAAATGTGATCAATTCTGGCATGTACCTGATGGGGGGCTGAGTAATGCGTATAGTCTTTACCAGTGGGGTTTTTTTCCCTCCAGATGTCCACTAAACCTCTCGCGTTTAGAGTAGTTGCAATCTTAGTGCTCTGTTTAGGAGGTTTTCGGTTGTGTGCTGATCTATTACTTGCTTTATCCAGGGTGCGGTCAAATGGGAGGTTGGTATCTCCCCCCATTATTATCTTACCCTCTAATAGGGGGTCTAAGGTGGACATCATGGAGTGAAAGAAAGCCGATTGTCCCTTGTTGGGGGCATAATATGACACAAAAGAGTAGAGAGTTCCTTCCAGGGATCCCTTAACCATAATAAACCTACCTTCTTTGTCTCTGAATATTTCCGAAGAGGTAAATCTAAGGTTCTTAGAAATACAAATTGCTACTCCCTTTGTTTTGTTTTTGGCATTAGACAGAAAGAATTGAGGAAAACGACTATGTAGAAAGGAGGGATTGTAGGTGGATTTAAAGTGAGTTTCCTGCATGAAAATCACATCTATCTTTTGGGCTTGGTAAAATTGAAATAATTTCCTCCGTTTGATGGGAGAGTTCATCCCCTGTACGTTATGTGTAGCTATACAAAAAGAGGGGGGATGTCTGTGGTCAGGCATTACGAGTCAAAGAGATTAACAAAAACGTTATAGAGGGTTTTCTTACCATACCCCTATGGCGATAGGGATCATCCCATGCTGGGAAAGCTACCGGCCTAGGCAGAGAGGTTGTCAGTGTAGTGATACCCTGGTAGACCCGGAAAAGGAGGGGAAGGGAAGAAGGGATAGGGAGGAGATGACTAATCCTGCGGAGATAAAACAAAAGCGATATAAAAAACCACCTGTGAACGTTGGTGAACTGTGAGTGAACATAAACTATGATAACACGTATAATACAAAGAACTAAATGCAGGGGAGGTGGACACATGTCAGTCCCCTGCATGTAGGGCCCGAGAGTCTAAGTCTCGGGAGAAATTCCCAGCGAAGGGGAAAGTGTGGGAGTCTCCGGGTGAGAGGAATGAACAGTCCGTCACTCGGAGACTGGAGGGGGCGCAGTGCAAACCACCCCGACCGGATCCCACCCGAGGCCCAATACCCAATCAAAATAAATGGGGAGCTTCTACAGCCCCCTAAATGAGAAAAGAAAAAAGAATCAAAAAAACCAGCACAAAACATGAAACAATAATATTAAACCAAACAAAAATTGGGAGAGCCTTAAGCTTGCGATAGTTGACAATTGCCATGTGGAGAAGAGCTGCCGCTCATAGTGGCATAGCCCAGCTAGGGCTGTAGTATAGAAAGGGAAAAAACCGAAAACAAAAACGTATAAAATAAAAAGAGTCAAAAGTCATGTAGGAAGTTCGTGGGAGTGCGGATCGCACCCGTCTGAGGAGATATCCTCTCGCATCCCGAAAAAAAAGGGGGGGGAAACAATTGAAAATGCGCAAATTAAGCGCCTTTACCAAAGTGTGAAAAAGCCAAAGGTAGTGTCAATGGAGTTTCACATAGAAGACTCATCCAGGATTGATCCCGCTCAGGTAGGACGACCATCTTTAGACCGCTTAGCCTTCTGCTTCTGCCAGAGGGGCTTGTCTGGGCTCGCTGGGGGTGGTCTCTTCGCGGAACTTGAGGACTTGGGGTCTGCAGGGTCTGTAGGAGAATGAGAGATAATGCCCAGTTGAAGGAGTATGCGTTCGCCATCAGAGAAGTTAGAAAAACCATACGACTTGTTTGCATGTGTAAAATGTAGCCTGAATGGGAATGCCCAACGATAAGTAATAGAATTCTGCGTTAGGACTTGTAGAAGTGGTTTTAAGGATCTCCGCAATTGGATCGTGTACGGGGATAGATCCGAAAAGATTTGGACTGGATGACCTTGAAAGGAAAGATTTTCAGTCTCTCTGGCCTTTCGCATGACTTCTTCCTTAGTTTTAAAGAAGTGGGGTTTGACCACGATGTCCCTAGGTAACCCATCTTGGCGAGGAGGCTGAAGAGCTCGGTGTGCGCGGTCTAGCTCTAGACGATGATCCGGCAGATCCGGTAAGAGAGACGAAATGAAGGCGCGTACCACCGTATCTGTATCTTTAAAAGATTCAGGTAGGCCTCTGAGCCTAAAGTTGTAACGTCGATTCCTGTTTTCAAGGTCATCTAATTTAGAATAAGCAGTGTCCAGCTGCTCCTGTAGTTCAGAGATCCTGTCAGTATTCTGTATGGTCCTGGCTACAGTCTGATCAGTTTTCATTTCAATTGCTTCAATCCTGGACCCAAGGAGCTGTAGGTCAGCTTGAATAATTGAGGTAATATGGGAAGCATTCTGAGCAAGGCCTCTCGATAGCATTTGGGAGAATGTTTCAAGCAGAGCAGGCATATCAGTGGGATTAGTGTGGGCAGATGGGGAAGCCCCACGTGCTGCAGGAGAGGAGAGATAATCTTCCATAGGAGTGAGAGGAGATCCCCCATGGAATCTCCCCAGCAATGATTCTGTAGATGCTGGGGAAGATAAAGACATCTGCGGGTAACTCACATTATTTGGAAGAGGATCCTTGGGTTGTGGATCAGACGAGATCCGATCTGCGATGGATGGCATCGGATTAAGATTCCGGCCTTGTGCTTGTGAGGCAATGTCCGCCATCATGGCGGCGGATGCGGCCTGGATCTCCGGATCTAACTGCCGGGTTAGACTGCGTCTCGCCGTGGTAACCGGTCACCGGGTAAGTGACACCGTTCCGCTGGAGTGTGAGGGCGATGTGGCGGTGAGGAGCTCTTCTCCGTATGGCTCAGCGGCGGGAATTAACGATCGGAGTGTACGGAGCTCTCAGGACCTGCGACCGTCCATCGAGCTGCCGCGCATGCGCCAAACGCCAAGCAGATTTTGTTCTTCCATCGGGGCTTTTTTTACGAACATGGCAACAAAAGTGGCAAATTTTTGGCACGAGCATTGAGGGGGGTGCGGGCCTCCCATACCATCACCCAGATCAGGAACCGTGAGAACCGACTGGTACATGATACAGAAGGTATTGCGGCGGAATTCCATAGATTTTACTCTAAGCTATATAACATACCGCCCTCGCATAAGCCAGCAATGGTAGAAGGGTCGAGACGCGAGATCATAGAACAGTATATTCAACGCAGTGGTATGCCAGGTCTCTCGGCAGATGACGCCGGGGAACTGGACAGACCTATTGCAGCCTCGGAGCTCACCCAGGCTATTCAAGCATTGAAAACCGGGAAGAGCCCAGGCCCAGATGGCTTTTCGGCCATCTACTATAAGACCTTTGTGCCTCTATTGGTGACACCCTTACTGAAGGCCTTGAATTCTCTCTCCGCGCTCCAGGAGGTCCCACCAACCTTTAACTTGGCGCACATTACGGTGCTCCCCAAACCGGGGAAGGACCCTAGTGTTTGCTCAAGCTACCGGCCGATTTCGCTGCTCAACTTAGATATAAAGCTTCTGTCAAAAATCATAGCTACAAGGCTGAGCATACTTCTGCCTGAGTTGATTGGGCCGGAGCAGGCGGGATTTATGCCCGGGAGAGAGGCCCGGGATAATGTCATCAAGGCGGTGAATCTCTTACATTGCATTGGGGGGAGCACTGTCGAGGGCCTTCTCCTGTCCACGGATGCGGAGAAGGCCTTCGACAGAGTGGCGTGGGATTTCATGTTCGCAGTGTGCAGGCGGGTAGGTTTTCAGCCGCGACTAATGGCGTGGATCTCGGCGCTGTACCAACACCCGACGGCTCGCCTGAAAATAAATGGGTCCCTTTCAGACCCTGTAAACATACGTAACGGTACACGCCAAGGTTGCCCGTTATCGCCAATACTGTTTATCCTTGCACTTGAGCCGTGCATTCGCATGATCAATGCAAACCCGTCGATTAGCGGCCTTAGGCAAGGACTCGCACACTTCAAGCTAGCCGCCTACGCGGATGATCTTTTATTCATCCTGACCCAGCCCCACATTTCGATTCCCAACTTATTGACTGAATTTGAGATATTTGGATACCTTTCCAATTTTAAAATCAACTGCGAGAAATCGGAGGCACTGAACGTGTCCCTAGGTCCTGCGTGCCTGCGGACTGCCAGGTCTAATTGCCCCTTTAAGTGGGTGGATCACAAACTCAAGTATCTAGGAATTTGGCTCACGCCCAACTCAGACAGTCTTTACACCCAAAATTTTCAACCCTTTTTGAGCGACCTACGTACAAAACTTCGGGCCTGGCACTCTCACCCGTTATCATGGTTCGGGAGGGCGGCTGCCATTAAGATGACAATACTACCGAGGGTACTGCACCTTTTTCACACTCTTCCCATTAAACTGCCCAGGCGGTTCTTCGTCCATCTGACAGCAATAGTGAGAAATTTTATATGGGCCAACAAGAAGCCTCGAATTAACCTTTCAACCTTGACGTTGCCAAAGGCAAAAGGGGGGATTAACCTACCAAACTTCAGATTCTACTACTATGCAGCACACCTAGTCGGCATTCTGGACTGGAACTGCCATGACACGACTAAAGATTGGGTGGGACTGGAAGCCGGACTGACAAAAACCCCGTTGAGGTTCCTGCCATGGGTAGCTAAGGAAGCTCGACCGGCAATACTGATGACTCACCCCCTGATTCTGCCGACTTTAGATGTCTTTGGGGAAACATCGTGACGATGTGGATTGGCCTCCACACCGGGTCCCTTGACACCCCTGGCTCACAACCCCTCGTTTGCGTCTGGACACTCCACGGTGTCTTTCCCACATAGAGCCGATGGGACACCTACGACTGTTGCACATTGCTTGGAGAGGAACAAACTTAAGACCTTTCGGGACATGGCGCAGGACCTACAGGCAAAACACTTCACATACTGGCAATACAGACAACTACATGATTATGTTCACTGCTCGACCAATAGATCACACGTTTTAAGAGAACAGACGTGGTTTGAACAATTGTGCATCACGGGTGAACCTGTGAGAGGGGCGACATCCCTGATCTACAATTGGCTACAGGCCTCCAGGACGGACCGCTCAACCAAACATAAACAAGACTGGGAGAGGTTTTTCTCCAAGACCTTTACGGACGAGCAATGGAGCAATGCATGCATATTGGCACACAAATGCTCCATAAGCACTAGCACACAAGAAACAGCATACAAAGTCCTGACAAATTGGTACCTTACACCAGTTAGACTCAACAAATGGTATCCGGGCACGTCAGAGTCCTGCTGGAGATGTGGAGGTGCTAAGGGTGATATGATACATATATGGTGGGACTGTCCGAGCTTACGGGAGTTTTGGGATGGGATCTGCACGCAGATTCGTGCCATCACGGAGACAGGCCTTGCCCTTACACCTGAATGCTGTTTACTCCACATCTCCAGCTACTCGCTAGGAAAATACAAAAAATCAGTGGTGCGCCACCTGCTGAACGCCGCTAAAGCAATCATTCCTAGACACTGGAAGTCTGTGCGCCCTGCCTCCTTGAGAGAGTGGCTGTCAGAGGTGGACTCCCTATATAAAATGGAGGAAATGGTGGCGATGGCTGCAGAAAGGACTGACAAATTCCACAGACTATGAAGACCTTGGTTTACCTTCAAATACTCAGACACTTTTGCGAAACTTCAAAGTGGCTGACCTCCTAGCCGCTATACATCTACCTGGTTAGCAGTAAGACGGTTGTATGTGACATAACCTAGGCCTTGTATTAGAGTATTAGAGTTTTAAACTATTATGCTTACCGGCCTGCTGTTTTATACAGGATTATAATGTAGCACCCCTGCTGCCGCTCTGCAGTCAGCTAGTGTATTCAGCACAATCTGTTCATAGGTTTTTGCTACTTATGTCTCACACCACACTTAATGTGTGGTGGGCTGCACATTTCTCAGGTCACGGTCCCCCCCCCTCCTTTTTCTTTCTCCGACCCCTCCCCCCCCCCCACCACTTCTCTTTTCATCCCCAACCTTTTTCTCTCCCCTTTCTCTACAGACACTTAAAATTCACCCCCATTAGTTTAAGGTATATTAGTGCCTAGATTATCGGGGGTATCTGGTTGGTTATTTCTTCGGATCCCGCACTTACAGAGGTCTTGATTTAAACTGGGTGGTTCTCCCTCTCCCGGCTGTTTTATGTTACCAAAATATAAGGTACTCTGTAGCGGTTTTTATGACTGAACAATATGTTGTTTTGTGCATTTTGGGCTTGAGCCCAAGACTGTTTCTTATTCTTTTTTATTGTACTGTATTGTGATGTCAAATGCCTCAATAAACTTTTATTGGTTAAAAAAAAAAAAAAAACATTTTGTCATGCTTACTTTGTTCCATCTTTTCTAAACAAAATAAAATACTTTATGGAAAAAAAAAAAAAAAGATAGCACAAGTCTTTCATGACTATTACTCGAAATTGTATAATATCTCAGACCCACACAAACCAGCTGAACTGAGTGGCACACAGGCTCAACTTGTTAAACAATTCCTTGAGGACAGTGGTTCGCCTGTCCTGGAGGAACAGGATGTGCTGCAATTAGAACAACCAATTATGGAAGACAAATTACTACAGGCAGTCAAATCACTCAAACCAGGGAATAGCCTGGGGCCAGACGGCTTTAACGTACACTACTATAAGGCTTTCCCCTCACTTTTGCTCCCACATCTACTTAAGGCCCTGGACCATCTCAGAGAGACCAGAAATACTCAGACGACTTTTTGAGGGCCCATGTTAGGGCCGGTTCACACAGCGAGGCGATGCGAGGCGACACGGCTCGCCTCGCTCCCGCAAGTCGCCCCAGTTCTGTACAATGGAACCGTTCTGAGAGGAGCGACTCGAGTCGCTCCGACTCAGAAAAAAGGTTCCTGTACTACTTCTGGGCGACTTCGGGGGCGACTTGCATTGACTTCTATACAGAAGTCCTCTGCAAGTCGCCGCTGAGGTCCCCGCAGGTCGCGGCGAGGCAAGTCGGAGACGCCTCGCTGTGTGAACCGGCCCTTACGATACTACCCAAACCCAATAAAGATCCACTGGACAGCACCAATTATAGGCCCATCTCACTCCTTAATATAGATTTAAAACTCTTCACAAAAGTCCTTGTTATTTAGAAAAAAACAAAACAAAAAACAAGACTTTCCAATCAATTTAACTCGGCGCAACCCCCTGTGCCCCTTTTAACTTTAATGGGGTTTTTTTTGGTTTCTTTACTGAAATGTTGTATTTCCTGGGCCTTTGCAGTAAATATTGTGTGACATACGAAATTGAAACTACCACTATTGTATTCTCTAGGGTTTCTGCTTTCAGAAAAGATTTAATATCTTGGGAGTTTAATGTAATCTTCAGGACTAAAAAACAGGTGTGCAAAAAATGAAAAAGCAGCTCTGGCAGTGAAAGGGTTAAAGTTTAAGTTCGCCTTTGAAAACATGTTCTACCAAAAAGCTTTGTTTGGTAAAAAAACAAAACAAAAAAAACCTGGCTCCAAACTTTTTTAGCTGGCTCCTTGATTCAAATCAAATTTGTCAAGTCCTGCCCTGCAGTGTCCCCTGTGGATAATACACACTAGACTTATCTTACCCAACTGTTCGCTATGCAAAAAATTACTACATCTAATTGTCTAAAGCCGGCTATGGTTGGACCTGTGAGATTCAAATATATATGAGAAGGCTGACTGTACCAAAGTCGATCCACTGATCCACTTGCATACAACCAGCATGTTATATTTTTAGCACACATTATTTCCAGAGGCTATAGCTGCTAGCAGTAATCACACAGTTCTCCCAGCAGGAACGGCTACCCGTGTGAAAAGGATTGCCCCATCAACACAGTGTTTTCAAAGGTTGCAGGAAAGAAAATCGCATAATCTGTGGCCTGCTTAGGATGTGACCAACTAAGAGCGGATTTGGAACATCTAATCCGGACCTGACAGTTATACTGGAGACAAGTAAAAGACTTGCTTTCTTTCCTGCTCTCTCAACTCCTATGCCATTCACCCCCACCCCCAGCCCCCCCCCCCCCCATTTTACTTACATGAGTGCTGGAGCTTGACCGGCTGGGGATGCGCAGTCTCTTTGCTAGGGTTCTCGGCTCTTGATAGGATTGATTGAGAGCCAATGACATGGGGGTGGGGCTGAGTCATGCATTTGGCGGCTATGGATGCTGAATGCTGGACTTGGGAGCTTGCCTGCAAGGTAACCCCCTCAGGGAAGCGCTTCCCTGAGGGGGTTATCTGATGTGGGGAGGACCCGTGAGAGCCAACGGGGGACCCCAGAAGAGCAGGTCTGAGGCCACTCAGTGCAAAACAAGCTGCACAGTGGAGGTAAGTATGATATGTTTGTTATAAAAAAAGAACTCTTACAATCACTTTAACCCCTTTGTATCTAAGGGTAAAACTAATCTTAATACCAAAGCACAATTTAACAACGTTGACATGTTAGTAAAACTGTACATATCATCACAGCTACTTGGCGCATCCAGGTGGATTATACCTCGTTTTTTTTTTTTTAGATTTTAACATAGCTGTGTATTTTTTGCTACCACCATAACCTTTCACAAAATTACACCCCAAAATAAATGATCCTGCCCCTGACAATTGCAGCAATACCACAATTTTTATTTATTTTTTATGCTACCTAAAACGCAATAACCCCAATTTAAAACAAAAAATAAATAAATGAAGATGTGACAAAATACTGACCCTGACCAAACACTAACCTTGGCTTTCACCTAGATCAAACCTTGATCCAGTTTTTTTTTTTTTTTTTTTATTAGGGCAGGACTCTCCCCCATTCACAGAGAGGAGGAAAATACAGGGCATGCTTCACAGTGACTGATCACTGTTATAGCCAATCCAAGGATATCAAAGTGATCATTAGTACAGGGCATTTCAGTGGGACCCTGGTTTCTGTGCTGGGGGTGTGCGTTGTGCTGCATGCTCCCAGCCCAAAAGGGAGATATGCAAATATGTGGCCCCATGGAAAAAAAAAAAAGCCCAGTGCAGTAAGGCCGTATTTTTGCTTACACTTAGCACCAAGAAGTTAAGTGGATGCAAGCTTTGTCTCCTTCTATACCCCAATGGCTGCACTTTGTAAATCAATTTATCTCATAGGAAAAGATAATATACAACAGGGCTGTCCTCGTAATTACCACAAAATCTGGGATATTCTGTGTAACTTTAACCATACTCTGAGCTCTACCTGGAGATAGTACTTGTTTTACAGCACTAAGTACTGTGTGATGCTTCAATCTGATGTATAGCAAATGTATATTTTACTTGGCTACCAATGCACAAAACATGACAGCTATTTAATGGTTTAGGTTTTTTTTTTTTGGTATTATTTTTCAAAATGTTTATTGAAGTATGGCAAATTTGTTGATGCACAACAATAAACAATTTTTGCATTTAATAATTTCTGATATGAAACTGCAACTCTCTCAGTGTATCTATTGTGCAATAAACAAAAGGAAAACAAAAATAAATAAAAAATAAAAAGGGGGGGGGGGGGGTTAGGCTGTTAATTGTCTCTTCTCCCTCTCTTTTCCTTGCTGCCCTTTCTCCCTTTTAAGTAGGGAGGGAACAAGTTTTTGCTGCTCCATTAAAAATCAATGTTTTATTCTGTGGGTCTACTGCTTTCAGAAAAGATGGATTTGGGGGTTTAAATATGTTTTCATCTTAAAAGGAAAAAAATAGCATGTGTGTAAAATAAAAATAAATACTTGGCTCCAGCAGCAACAGAGTTTTAAAAAATATGTCAGTCCCAAGTGAAATAAGAGTCTTATCAGGTATATGTACGTCATGCACAAACAAGTCTTTTTATTATGTATATGCTTGCATGTAGAGTTACTACCAGGGTACTGGAAAGACAATTCATGCTCATGCTACAAATGTGTATTATATAATAAACTTGAGAAACACATATTTAACATATTGTCACAAGACAGAAAAAAATGCATGACTAAACACAATTCTACCACTTAAAAGCTGTAATCACACAGGCTGAACCAAGTCTCACATAGAAGTCCATTTTCACTTTTTTATGATATGGATACTCCGTTTGCCGACTTATTACAAATTTACTGGAGCAGAAAAAATGAATAGAAAACCATTTTTCCTTATTAATTTTTGAACCACACATGCAGAACACAAAGTATGATAGATTTTTAATTTATGGGTAAACTGGGATTTAGTGTTTCAAGCCAAAGGAATGGCAAATAAAATATACAAATACAAAATGTGAACAGAAAAACTGATGAGCTGACAGGAAATCAAGTAGAGAGAAAGGTTTCAAGTGGCTGCAGATTACTGTGTAGTTAGGGCTGACTGAACACAGGAAAGCTAGTAATTTGTTAATAAGAATGAAATAGCTCTGGGAAGATACCAATGGCGTAAGCAACCAGCGAAGAGTTAAACATTACTATAATTCCAATTCCCTGGCCTTGTTACTGCATTCTAATGTAACAGATGTAATGACTTACCTTACTGCTGCATATTTTATTACATGTGATCAATGCAATCAATGTGAAATAAATTGACACATTACATTAATTAATGTCTAGTAAGGTAATTACAAATAACAGTGCTTAGGCCAAACACACCTTAACCCTTTTGCTGCTTGATCCATAGACCTGACAGCAGGAGGGTTTCACACAATCAAAAGGTTGCAGCCACTGGGATTGTGTGTAAAACTGACAGGCAGACTCCTGCCTTTAGTTTTTTTTTTTTTTTTTTTTAACCTGCATGTCTCATTAGAGAACCCATCACCTATGAAAACATCACATATTGGACTTTTTGTCCCCTATGTGATTGAAAAAACAAAAAACAAACTCATGCCCATTTTTTTTTTGAGGCCCCCACCCCACATATACAAACTTAAACTCATGATTGAAATACACGTTGCATATCTCCTTACATGCCAGAGGGAGAGCAATCATTCCAACACAAGACCTCCTCCGTAACACTAAACTGATACCTATAGCGGGCTTTTGAAGCATCGCCTATAGGTACTGAAGTGTGTTACCATTTCACGGCGCACACAAATTTAAGGTAGGACATGTTGGATGGCTATTTACTCAGTGCTACTTTGTCATTTTGTTTTTATCAACAATTTGAGTAGTTTATTCCCTTGCTTGCCCTAAATTCACTTTAGCGTGTTTTTTTTTTACTGAAATGTTGCATTCCCTAGGCCAGTGATGGCGAACCAGTAATGGCGAACCTTGGCACCCCAGATGTTTTGGAACTACATTTCCCATGATGCTCATGCACTCTGCAGTGTAGTTGAGCATCATGGGAAATGTAGTTCCAAAACATCTGGGGTGCCAAGGTTCGCCATCACTGCCCTAGGCCTTTGCAGTAAAGACGTGTGATGTTACAAATTAGAACTACCACTTTTTATTCTCTAGGGCATCTTTCAGAAAATATATAATGTTTGGGGGTTTTGTGTAATGTTCAGGATGAAAATGTGTGCAAAAAATGCAAAAAACATCTCTGGCAGCAAAAATGTTAAAAAGGTTTGTGCTTTTTAAGAAAGGTTGTATTGCAAGCAATTCTCATTAGTGTTGTTTCACATGATAATCTGCTGTGTTGTATGGCATGGATCAGTTCTATTTCTCCTCCCCTATTACTATTGTTATTGGTTTGTTATAGATCGTTTTTATGTTTTAGAAGTCGAATCTCCTTAGCATGTCTTGCTTTCCTGTCTAAAATCTCAATAAAAAGTATTGGAACTAATTCTCATGAGTAGTACTGAACACACCTAGCAGACTGCTATGAATGGTGTTAATATGACAATTATTCTATTGATAAATTTGATCACAAAAAGACATAGATATAGGACCTTCCCATGCCATAAGTGTAACAAAGTTAAGTGATCACACTCTGGGTGTCTTAAAGGACATGTATCATTTATCACATGATATAGCCTCATACATGTCTTCATACAGCTGAAAAGGAATGCAAAATAACAAACTTAGATAGTTTAATTTTCTTTGATCATCAACACCTTAGGAATACTATTAACACATGAAATATTATGCTAAAGTAGATGCAGATGTATCAGAGACCTGAGCATTAATTCTGTCCAGAGGCTAATTATTTATACAATCTATGTCATAAACAACAAAAAATGAAATAAATCCACAATTTAACAGAAACATTTGCAAGCATCACATCAGATGATATTAAAGGAAGGCACATTAATTTAGATTGCTATGGCAGGAGAAAGACATCAGAGCCAGGAGGACTTGGGGACATTAGTATACATTTAGATAGATGGAAGTGCCCTGCTCCCATTAGACTGTTTGATTGGCCTTAAGCTACCTTGTGTTTATCTCAACAGTGGGAGAAATGTTAAATTCAACCCTGCAATACTTTTTGGCAAAGGCATACATTATTTATGCAAACAATTGGGTATTCTCTTGTTTTCCATACGTTTTGTCGCAGGGCAGAGGCTGTATAACTGCACAATTTTGCCTCAGAGTCTTGGAATTTAATGTGTATGTAAACCAATACAATGACGTGCTTCTATTATCTCCCTTTTGGTCAGTTAAATAAACCATCAAAAGTGTTTTATTATATGTATCTATTCCAAAAAAGTTGGAGCACTGTAAAATCCACATAAAAACATATATATAACGATTTGTAAATCTCATACAGCCCTGTATTATTCATAATGAAAAATATATATCACGTTTATCTCAGGTTCACCCTGATTGTGCGAGTTCAGCTGAAGTCACACAATTTCATTCTTGCGTGTCAGTCCAGACTTTAGGGGCGATTTTAGAGACATCTGTGTGGGTTTCTGCACAGATGTCAATGGAAATCACACCCACAAATCGCCAAAAGTAGCATACAAACGACTTTTGGGAAACGGTGTGGAGCCACAAATGTGGCGTTGCTTCAATTTGGATGCTGCCATTGCCAGCAATTGCATGAATGCTAAAGTGCATCAATGTGAACCAGGGCTCTGAGAAATTATAGTTTCTGAAAAAAATAAATAAAAATAAGGTCATTTTGAAATTGATGGCAGGGACAGGGTCATGTTTACCACGGTGCAGAATTCCCACTTCTTTTAACAATGTTCTGTCATTCCTGCCTGATAGAGAATTCTAACTCCTCAACAGTCCTGTTGTATTTTTTTTTTTTGTTTTTCAAAAGTTTTTTTATTGAAGTATAACAAATACAACATAGACTTATCACCCGCGCAGGGGATTTCTGAAAATATATTGCAAGACAGGTATGGCAGCAAAAAAGAAAAAAAAGACAAAAAACGAGAGTGAGACCCTTCCTGATGAGGAAGAGGCTCCATGCCTAACAACATAAAGGCCATCAAATGTGTAATAACCAGTATTCTGAGCAAATAAAAACAAGAAAGAAAAGAAAATCTTCCAGACAACAGAGAATAGTCCATCAAAAGGCAACAATTAACATAGGAGCAAGTGGAGAAAACCTCTAGGAGGACCGAGGCCCCGACACCCCAACTGGGAGCACGCTGTGTCGGGGTCTCTGGACCCCCCAATCCGGACGATGGAACGGGAGGCCTTCTTGCCTAACCTTAGCGTATAATGTCTGAGCTAAGTAATAGTACAAGAAAACAGAAAATAAACTTGGTATGGGCCTCTCAGAGTCCCAACTGCTAACATAGCTTCAGACAATGTATGAAGAGAGGACCCAGGAACGGTGAGACCAATAGTGCAAAGCTAGTGAGTTTAAGGCCATGAGGAAAAAAAAACCGCTATGACCTGTCCTGAATACTAACATTCTCCAAAACCAAGTCCGTCTGGGCTTGAGGGAGGAGATGACATAGACGAGAGAGAGATAGGAAAGAATAGAAGAGAGGGGGGAGGAGAGAAAGTGAGATAGATGTACAGAGAGGGGTGCCTAAGCCAAGGAGAGACCATGGAAGCCATGATACAAATTGGATCTGGGAGCTAAGCATGAACCGAGCCCTGAATCTGGTCTTATATGAGAATCCCAACAAAGTTGGCCCAAGGTTCCCACACCCGCTTAAATTTGTCTATTTTGTCCAGAATTGAATGAGAAGTTATTTCGTTGAACATAATCCAAGTAATTTTTTGTTTAAGTAATGGGAAGGAGACCCTGGGGGACTTCCAAGACCTGGCTATCGTCTTTTTAGCACCAATGAAGAAAAAGTGGATCAGGACTCGGCTATGTTTAGTGGTTAGAGGTATCGATTGATTCAGGAGGGCGATTGCTGGGGATTGAGGAATAGCATGACCAGTGACTCTACGAATAAGGCCAAAGGTCTTGTTCCAAAAGTTTCTGATCCTGGGGCACTCCCACAGGATATGGAGGAGCGACCCTAGATGGCCGCAGCCCCTGAAACATAGGGGTGAGGATTGGGGGTAAAATTTGGCTAGACGGGTCAGGACCAGGTACCAGCGGGTGAAGACTTTAAGTCTGCCTCCATCAGGGAGATGTTAAGGATCCCCCTGAAGGCAGTCGAGAGGTGGGAGTGCCAAGAATCCAAGTCCCACTCAATACCCAGATTGCGCTCCCAGCTCAGCATGTATTGTGCCTTTTCCTTTGGATCGGCCAACGCAGAGTAAATCAGAGAGATGCCCCCCCTCACGTCCATGGCTGACGAGCACCAAAGTTCATACGGGGAAACAGAGAGGGGGAGGGGATGGTGGGAAGTCAGAGTGTGTAAAAAATGGGCTATTTGACGGAACCTAAATCTTTCTGAGTCCGGCATCTCCAGTTTAGAGATGCAGTGACCAAGTTTGAGTGGCCCAGACGGATTGAGAAAGTGTCCTATTCTGTAAAGGCCTTTGTCTATCCACCACTGGAATGCCCTAATATCCATCCCTGGTGGGAATGAGGGGTTATTGAAGAGATGCGTGAGAGGTTGCCACTTTGAGGTGAGAATGTTGGATTTATAAACCGTGTCGCATAAAGCGAAGGAATGGGAGAGGGTAGGAGCCATAATCGGGGGTCTAGATTTCGGGGGGCGCCACATCAGAAAATCAATAGTGTGCTTGGGGATAGCTTATCTTTCCATTTCCAGCCATTGAGGCTTTGGACCTCTCGAATATACGTTAGAAATCTGGCAGAGTTGTGCTGCCTGGTAGTACCACCAGAGGTTAGGTAACCCAAGTCCGCCCTTCCGTCTAGGTCTAAATAGCGTTGTCTTAGGGAGTCTGTGGTTAGACTTGCCCCAAGTAAATCTAATAATCGCTGACTGTAGGGTTTGTATGTGGGATTTGGGGACCGGTATCGGTAGTGATCGGAAGAGGTACAATAATCTAGGGAGGAGAGTCATCTTGATGGCATTGACCCTCCCTATCCATGACAGCTTGTGGAGGGACCATTGCTCAAGGTCCTTTTTGAGTTTTTTAAACATGGGCGGGTAGTTATGTTTGTATAAGTGTTCGATGGTGGGTGTGAGTTGGATCCCTAAATAGGGAATTGAAGGAGTGCTCCAGGAAAATGGGAAGTGCTCCTTAAGCCTGTTTACAAGGTCTGGGGGAACAGATACATTGAGGGCTGTCAATTTGGCCATATTAACATGCAGCCCGGATACCTCACCAAATTTTTGGAGGAGTTGGAGTATGTTAGGAGTCGAGGTAAGGGGAGAGGTTACGAAGAGGAGGACGTCCTGTTGTATTTTTTTCATTTCAAGACATGCCAAATACTTTTAATTGGTGAAAGGTCTGGAATTCAGGCAGGCAAGTTAAGCAGCTTGTCTGTCACAAGACACTAGAAGGACTCAAGCATCAACCATCAGTGAAGTGATTCAAATAACCCATATGCATGCCACATAAAAAATGCTATTTGCTTCCTCTGTAGACAGATACCACAAAGCAAGCACATCTTGAAAGATGTGGACCAATTGGTATGGCAAATCCAAGCGGTCAAAAAAACAAACAAAAAGAAAATCTCTTTAACCCCTTGATGACACCCTAAAAATATGTGGCCCCACTAGACTGGGCTTTTTCCATGGGACCGCATATCTGCGTATTCCCCTTTGTGCTGGGGGTCACACTCCCAGCACAGAGACTGGGGTCTCGCCGAGAGCCCTAAACGAACGATCAAGACCCAGAACACACGATTTTGGGTGACAAGATCATTGTGACAGCCTCTGATTGGCTACCACAGTGATCAGTTACTGTGAAGCCCGTCCCCATGTTTTCTCTGAATGGAATGAAGGAGAGAGATGCATTGCATTGCTTTATTTCCTTGCTTCGGCATTAAGATTTGTTTCACCCTTAGTGCTGATTCACAGCAGCACAACTTTGAAGCAGACAGCCCTGCGCAACTTGCTTATGACTTCTTTAACAGAAGTCAATGCAAGTCATATTGAAGTTGCCCCACAAGTATTGTCTTTGCAATATAGTTAAAAAACAATATGCAATCAATTTATAAATTCCAGACTAAAACACCACACGCATTATAAAATCGATATGTATTAAAAGATCACTATAAAAATAGATATAGAATCCATTCATAATTTATACAATAAAATTATGTCTCAACCAACTCAAGTGGTGATCTTAGTATAAGATGGAAGATTCCATGCATATACACATTGACCGGTGTCTTATACCTATAAAGTGGTGTCACTAAACATTCACACAGGTACTTGAATCTAGTGCACAGAACACCGAATCCAGCACATCCGAAACTTAAAATCAGGTCAAAAATCATATTTTTATAGTGATCTTATAATGCATATGGATTCCATAATGTGTGTCATGTTTTAGTCCGGAATTTATAAACGTATCAATTGATTGCATATTGTTTTTGAACTATATTGCAAGGCTTACATATATTTATTAGGGTTCAGATATTTTATTACACGGATGAGTATAGGTATAATACTGTTACAGTTTGTGTAATTTTTTACATAACCCATATTTTACTTTCACCTTATAGATTGTTTTATCTAGTGTTGTTTCATTTATTTTTTAAACGTGCACGTGTGTAAACTCATGACGGGTCTATTGCATATAGCAGTGCTCACTATTGGTTGGTTGCACTGCCCATCAGGAGTGGTATGCACCCAGTTGGTTGTAATGCCTAGTGATGCATATAAACACTTGCTTCCGGTAGGTAGGTTACGCCCTCAGATGAAGTCAGGATATGACGAAACGCGTCAGTGACGTGACCTACTGGAAGTGACATCTGCGCCTCAGGTCTGCGTTCCATCAGTCGAATAACCAGGAAGTCATCCTCTGGTGTACACAGTGGACGCTCTGTCTCTTTTCAGCAGCCGGAACCTTCTAAGCCCTTGTACACACGGTCGGGCATTCGGATGGACAATGTCCGATAGGACCGTGTTGTCGGATAATCCGACAGTGTGTGGGCTCCATCGGACTGTTTCCGGCGAAGTATCCAACGGACCAAGTTTTCCAGCTGGGCTATAAAATTTTCCGACAACAGGATCCGATCGGACTTTGTCGGATCATGTGTAGAGAATTCCGATCGGACAAAAAGTGCCACGCATGCTCAGATCAAATTCCTAGACCAAAGCTATTGGCTACTAGCCTGAACGTAGTCCTGTCCTAACGAAATAACGTCATCACGTTAAGTACGATCAGATTTTCTGACCACTTTGTCCAACTGTGTGTATGCAACAGTTTCGGACAAAATCTGACAGATTTTATTGTCGGAATGTCCGACCGCGTGTACAAGGGCTAATAGGTACAGTGCACTTTATTTTTATGCTTATAAAATTGACATTTGGTACGCTTAACTTGTATTTGGGGGGGCTTTGAAATTAATAAATTTGTGAAACAGAACTATACTATGTGGTTATTCCATTCCTTTCACGTTATGTTGGAACCCTCTGTAAATGGTACTGACATCTAGTGGATGCTCAAAGCAGAGCAGTGGAGAAGTTATGATATTAAAGGTGCATTAATGCTGGTTTTCTGGCGAGTGCCTCCTAACTGGGGAGTTTGTGCTGCAAATTTGGGTGGAAGCTTTCTACAAATCAAGGCAAAGACCTTTTAATATCTTTCCCCTGCTACTACAGTTTTATGAAAAGCTGGTTTCACTTGAATGTGGACAGAAAGCACTGCTACAAATTTTTAAAAGAGGACGTTTATTTGTAACCTTTTTAATAGTGTCTTTACATGTTTGTTTACCTTGTTTAAAGTGGTTGCTTAAAGGTATATTATTACCATAATATTTTTAACCGTAGGTGATTGGTCTAAGTGGTGCAGAGTGGTGTTCATTAGGGTGCATTAAGAACACTTTTATTTTCTATTGGTTTCCACCCTTTTGTCAGTAATAAAATACATGCAGGGATGCTAAACTTGGCATAAACAATGAGTATAACAACAAGAGGGGTATTTCAAAATAATATTTATCATATACTTTCATAACATATTAGTGATATTGGCCATGCTATTGGTACTTCCAGACACCCCTATGGGAGCATACTGTGTCCGGGTGGGAGCATGGTCGATCACACGGTGTTCAATACTTTCTAATTTTTAAAGAAACTGTATTAATGTAATACTTATTAGTAATTCATTTAGAATATTAATTCTTAAGCCATGTTGTCTTTGAAAGAGGATTCAAATTTAGTAGGTCAAATTGTATTAGATAAGTTGTAAAAAAAGGGGTGTAAGGGTTTAATTACTGAAGTGAAAAGGGGTTATGGGATGGAGAAAGAGAAAAACTTGGGTGATTAAAGAAAGATGTGTTTGTCAGAATATCATGTAAAGAATATTTGGTCAGCTAGGTTGGAAGATCACCTTGTAAAGAATTTAAGCAGTGGATCCAACATGCCCAGGTTTTACCAAACTTGGTAGGGTTGTCTTTCATTATATGTATTAGGTCTTTCATTTCAGCTGTTTGACATATATAGCACATACAATCTGTTACCGTTGGTGGGGTAGATGTGTTCCATTTCAACAGGATGCATCTTTTGGCTGTGTTTACAAGATGCAGGGCTTTGTGGTATATGAAGTGTGCAAGGGAGGAGTGTGCAAGGGAGGAGTGGTGTAAAAGATATTGTGTGGGTGTAAAGTCTAGTGTGTATGTGGTAATCTTTGTTATAATTTTGTGTATCTCTTTCCAAAAGAGTTGTATTTTCGAACATGACCACCAGACATGTACTAGGATGCTGCATTCAGTAACACATCTCCAGCAGAGAGGTGTGGATGATGTGTGGGAGAATTTACTTAATTGGATGGGTGTAAGGTACCAGCTTGCCAGTTGTTTGTATTCAGATTCTTGGACCGTGAAATTTATGGAAACTTTACGAATGTTATGTAGGATATTTTTTTTCCATTCTTGTTCTGTAAAAGAGGTTAAGATTTTGTTCCCATTTTAGACATGGTCTGTTGGATTTCAAGTCTTGGTTTGAATATAGTAGGGAATACATGGAGGACACTACATGTGATTGTAGGGTAGACCTAGTACAAAGGGCTTTGAATGGCGTGTGTTCTCTATACTAATCTGGGGAGATAATTGGGTAGAAAGTGTCTTAACTTAACGTATGTCCAGAAAAGACATACTCAAGCATTTTACCCTGGAGTGTTTCGTATTGGATTAGGGAAACGTTTTTGAAAAAAAAAAAAGCTCTGGGGTCTGTTCATATGGCTATCCTTCTCATTAGAAAAGGGAAGAGAGGTCTAGCATGAAGTTAGGATTATGTCTGATGGGGAAGAGCGGGCCTGGATGAGAAGTCAGTTTTAGGTTTTTGTTAATGAGTTGTAAGCATTGAAGGGGTGGACCTATAGTTGGTTGGGCTTTGCGGTGTTTTACTGTATGTGTGGTTGGTAGCCAAGCTATTAATTGTAGGGGTGTTAGTTCCTGCATTTTCTACTTGAATCCATGTTTTCGTTTTTGCATGTAGATTTCAGTCAGCTATTCTTGTAAGGTGACAAGCTATGTAGTAGTTATATATGTCTGGTAGACCAATGCCGCCTTTTAGTTTAGGTAATAAGTATCCCATACTGGAGTCTGGGACGTTTATGGCCCCAAATAAAACGTGTACAAGCCCTTTTGTACAAAGCAAAGAAAGCTTTTCGGAAGACAAATTGGGATTATCTGCAGAACATATAGGATACTAGGCACAATGTTCATTTTTATTATGGTGAAACAAAACCAAAAGAATGTGCCTTCATGCCAATTAAGGTGGTCTTGTTGGATAATTTTTTAGTATGGGTATATAGTTAAGTCTACACAAATCATCTAGACATCTAGGTAATTGTATACCCAGACAAGTATTAGATGGTGTCTTCCATGAGAAGGGAAATTCAGCTTTACAATCCGTCACTTCAGTTGATGGTAGAGTTATATTTAGGGTATACGACTTAGAAAAATGAATTTGTTGATTGGATAGATATTTGTATTCAAATTATTTTAGCAAAGTAGGGATAGTAGTTTTGAAGTTAGTTAAGAAGAGTAATATGTAATCCGCAAATGCTATCTTGTGTGTATGGCCTGCAACATCAATCCCTGTAATGCTTTTATTCATTCTAATGCAGTTTAATAAAGGTTCAAGAGAGATTATGTAAAGTAGGGGGTGAGAGGACACCCCTGTCTAGTTCCTTATGAGATGGAGAAGGCATTTGATAGGTGACCATTGACTCAGACTTTGTCAGATGGCGAGGAGTATAGTGTGAAGATGAAATTGAGCATTCTCTGTCCTAAGCCACTTTCATACAGTCCCAGGCAACTCTAACAAATGCCTTCTCTGCATCTAAGGATAGAAAGAATCCTTTTGGTCATTCAGTAATGTAAATGTAGGGCTTTCAGTGTATTATCTTTGGCATCTCTACCCTGTATAAATCCTGCTTGGTCTTTGTTGACTAGAGATGTAACGTGTGTTGTGTTGATAAATGATTGGCTAGGATTTTAGAGATCTTAAGATGTACATTTAAAGCAAAGTTCCACCCAAAAGTTGAACTTCTGCATATTTGTCTCTCCTCCCCCCTGGTGCAACATTTACCACCTTTCGGGAGGGAGCGGATACCTTTGACAGGTATCCTGTTGCCACTTCCGGGAGCCACAGCAGTCACCGCTCAGCTCCCTTCTCCTCCCTTCCCTACCAGCGGGCCAGTAGGAGAGAGGAGTGGAGCATTGCGCATGCACATTAGGGTTCCCGGCATGAAGGCTACACTGTCAGGTTCCCCTTACCCGTAATGGTGGTGGCAGCACCCGTCAGCTGATGGAAACTGCGGTGCTGACATTACTGGACTCCAGGACAGGTAAGTGTCCTATTATTAAAAGCCTGCAGCTGTAGTATGTTTAGCTGCTGGCTTTTAATTTTGCACCGGTGGGGGGACCTCTGCTTTAACCCCTTGCCGCCGAGCGTACGCAGATATGCGGCCTTGGCTTCAGGGGGTTATACCGTGATAATGTCCGAAGCTGCAGGCATCATCCCGGTACTGTTTTTCAGAGCCGGCGATCGGCTTTCCAGCCATAACAACGGATGCGGCTAAAAGCCCCCCCCTCCCCGCCCTTACCAGGCTCCCGTTCAATCGGGAGCCACGATGAACAAACTGTCGCTTCCGGCGGCTAGGGATAGACTGGAATGAAACCGTAATGGGCTTCGTTCCAGCCTCCTAATCATAAACACGGAATCGTCATGGCAGCACATTTAAAAAAAAAAATACAGTATTCATAATCGCTGGAAATGGCGATCTGAATACTTTGAAGTGCAAAGGGGGGATTGAAGGTCTTTTAGACCCCCGATCCCTCCATAAAAAGTACCTGTCACCACCTATTACTGTCACAAGGGATGTTTACATTCCTTGTGACAGAAATAAAAGTGATTTTTTTTTTTTTTTTTAAAACAATTTATTAATTTTAGAATAAAGAAAAAAAATGAACACGCCCCTGCCGCCGCGAGTGCAATAATTCTTGCACTAGACCTCCTCTGTAACTCTAACCTGGTAACCTAAAAAAAAAAAAATTAAAGTGTCGCCTATTGAGATTTTTAGGTACCATAGTTTGTCGTCATTCCACGAGTGTGTACAATTATAAAGCGTGACATGTTTGGTATCTGTTTACTCGGCATAACATCATCTTTCACATTATATAAAAAAAATTGGGCTAATTTCACTGTTTCGCTCTTTTTTAAAATTCATGAGAGTGTCCCTTTTCCCAAAAAGTTGCGTTTAAAACACCGCTGCACAAATACCATATGACATAAAATATTACAAAAATCGCCATTTTATTCTCTAGATTCTCTGCTAAATATATAATAAATTTCTAGCAAAAAATACAGATTTTTTAACTTGTAAACGCTAAATGTCAAAAATATGCTTAGTCATGAAAGGGTTAATAACGAAATTGGTATGTAGATTGTTACCACTGCATGGTCTTTGTTTTCTTTTGAAATAACGGAGATGTGTGCTTCCAGTATTCCTTCTAGACTATTGGGTTTCGTAGCCAGGGAGTTGAAAGCTTCCAAAAATGGTGCAAAGTGTGTGTCTACAAAGGTTTTATAATAGGTTGCGAACAGGCCATCTGGGCCTGGGCTTTTTCCTATTTTTAGTTGCTTCAAGAACACAATTAGTTCTTCTATGGAGATTGGGCTATCTAGTAGGTTTGAGTCTAGTGTGGGTAGAGTTTTTGAGTTATATTGTGATAGGAAGTTTGTGATTGCTGTTTGAAAAATGACTTGGTCCTTTGGAGAGGTAACTTCAGGGTGTAAGTTATAGTGTTTTTCATAATGGACAAAATGGGATGCAATGTCTTTATTAGAATATGAGAGACTAACATCTTTTTTGGTTTCTACGTACATGCCTGCTGGTGTAATGTTTGTGACGTTGTTACAAATTCACAATAAAAATGTATTGAAAACAAATGTAAACTGTTTGCTCTGCACCAAAAAAAAAAACACAAAAAAAAATAAAAATAAAACAATGTAAGTTTGTTCAAACAGTGATCCACACTTGCTAGTTAAATCACTGCATCTTAAAAAAAAAAAAAAATAAAAAAAAAACTTGGCCTAGGAGCTACCCCAGCTAGTGAAATTATAGTAAAGGATTAGAAGCATACTGGTGAAACCACCTTTTCCCCTCTCTTCCCAAGATCTACAAAAGGGACCACTACATATGACAATAGTTCTGCCTTACAGTGAAAACCCACCACCTCCTACTACTTCTAAATATGGATATATTAACAGTAGGCAAGGTAAAAAAACTGAATTCCCTAGGCCTGCTCAATAGTGGCAATAAAGAATATGAAAAACCTCTTCTTTACCATAGTAGATTGTCATGTGCATATTTAAATGTAGACATGTTCTGTGCAGAAATATGTATTATTGTACGTGTTTTAAAGTGGTTGAAACCCTTACATTTAAAAAAGTGAAGTAACTAGCTTCAGATGATACACAGAAATCAAACACATTTTCTTGCATAAACTGTATCCGTTTATCTGCAGCACTCTTCTCTACAACCTTTTATAACACAGTAGCAAAATCTCTGACCTCTTCCAGCCTAATGATAATCTTCTAGGCCAAAGAAAGCTGACATTGTTCAATATGTGGAGGGTTGTGAGGCATAGTGGGTGCAAAGATGGTGAAAGTCATTGGGCGCCAGACAAATATTTGATGTAAAAGAGGTTTTATTTCTTTGAGTCTTTTTTTTAAAATATTTTGCAAGGGGAAGTGGGTTAGGGCCAGGACACCCTTAAGTAGTTGCAATTTCAAATGGCAGACTCCAAGACTTTAACAGGAGGACAGCCATACAGGCAAAGGCCCCAGCAAGGTGCCACTTCTGCACACGCAGGACTGCTGTCTCCTATGACAACAGTAATTAAACAGTTCCTAACTCAAAGTAACAGTTCTCTCTGCTGTACTACAACTTTGCCTTGTAGTTCTTAAACCCCTTGAGCTCCTGGTCTTTCACTGGACCCTCTGAATAAGCAACTCTGAATCCTGTGAGCTCCTCATGGCTTTTGCAGTGGTATCTCCCTCAAGCATCACCCACTCTTTCCTGCTGGGTCCCTAGCTTGGCACTTCAGATACTTTCAAGCTTCACCCCTGCTGACCGGCTTGGTCCCTAGCTTAACACACAAGGCTGCTCTGCAAGCATCACCTCTGCTGGTTGGGTCCGCAACTTGATCTCTTAGTGGCGATAGCTTCCCTTCTACCTCCGACCACGACATGTTCTCAGGCCGGCAGAACCGTCACTTCTGGTTGGACTGCAAGCCGCAGTCCCAACCTTGCACTGCCCTCTTACGTCTGGGTAGGCCCTCACACTGCCTGGCAGCCTGATGCCCCCAGGATAAGCCCAATCTCTGGCCTAGCAGCCCGGGGCAGATGACACACGCCCACCCAGATGGTGGCCTGGGTGGCACACAAGAACCTGGTTCACCTGACCTCACCCGAATATATAGGCTCTCCCAGCAGACAAAGGGATTCAACGAAATCCCTGCCCATTGGCTGAGATAACCCATATACGCATAACCGGACCTTGAGTTGTCCTCCTCAATCTAACACCTCCAAGTGCCCAGCCACATGGTGGTATTAGAGGAAAGTACAACCAGGTCAAACTTAGGGGGAAGTCAATGGATTCCTAGTAATTAACTTCAGTAGCTACTCCTGACAAGGAATTTGGTGGGGAGCTCCCTGACTAAACCCCAAGGCACTACAACACAAATTTTACAAAGCTTTTTTCAGCTCTGAAAAGCAGGGGTTGAGGATCTGGTTTCACACAGCAGAGCTCAGTGAACAGAGCTCTAAGTCCTGAATGGAGGGAGGAGACACACTCTCCCTTTGAACAGTACACAGAGAACAGGCATAGCTGTGAACTCAATCACATGCTGAATGCTGGAGATCTCCTCCTTCACCAATTAGCTCTTGGAGTTGGGAAAAGCTGTCAGAAGTGACACATGCAGATATCAAAGGAACAAGGCAGCAGAGAGAAATCACACTCAGTGCTTTGGCTATAGACAAGGACAAAGTATAGAAAGATGTGCCTTGTTTGTATATCATGCCTGAGGTTTACAACCACTTTAAATAAACCAAACATGTGTAACACTTTAATTTGTATCACAAATGGTGCACTTATATGTTAAAATTACACTAAACGCTAGTCCTCACCATGGCAAAAATGACACTCTTGGGCTCCTACTCTTCTTTGCTAAAAAAGTGATAGATATGTTGGGGGGGGGGGGGGGGGGGGCGCAACAATTGGTAAATGAAAGTCTATGTTTGTATAGGGGCACTTAATCGAATAGGGGATGTATCAGAAATTACAATAAAGTAAGGGCGAGGTGGAGAGAAAACACCTCAACACTAATGATACTACAATCTGTTTCAACCTAAGCTGTCTGCACTACATGCTTGAAAGTTTTTTTTTATTTTTTTATTTTTTTTTACCACAAGGCCCTAGTTGCATCAACCAGGCATATGACATATTCTGGCTGATTTACTAAAACTGGAGTGGGCAAAATCTGGTACAGCTGTTTACGGTAGCCAACGAGCTTCTAACTTCAGCTTTCTCAATTAAAGCTATGGTAATTATGGCTGCTGATCTTTGATACTGTGGTCAGTGTGTGTGCCTCTGTCATCCTCCTCGCTGCTCAGAGTCTAACCCTCCCTGCCAGTTCCAAAGCCTGTGTTTGGGAGTTAATCTCCTCCCAACCCATCCCCTTCTGCTGCTCTTCCCTGTGGCTTCAAAATACCACTTATATCTAACTGACATCTCCTGTGTTTTATCAAGATCTAAAGAACTGTGTGTCCATTTATTTTTTTATTTTTTATTCTAATCCTAAATATCTTCTCTCACTGAACTGATGTGCAGTCATCCGACCTTCCTCTGCTAGCTGGCGATGTGCCATCATTTGACCTTCCCCTGCCAGCTGGCAGACAGAGGGGTATCTTAGCCCCTCCCTCCACATTCCTTAGATCAGGGAAAGAGAGCGGATGAGAAAATGTGACACCAAACCTGCTGTAAGAGACGGTATTTAGGATTGAAATTTTAAAGAAACAGACACACAGTACTTTATATCTTGCTAAAACAGAGGGGATGGCAGTTATTTATTATTCTGACTTTACAACACTTTAAGCTTTGACAGAAAAAAAAAAAAAAACGGAAGCCAATTGGTTTCTATGCAGAGCTGCACCAGATTTTGCACTTTGCAGTTCTAAGCAGGCCATACATGGGTTGAATTCTGAACAAATTTTCTTTTGAAAATTGTAACTAAGAATTTTTGTTTGTATCTCACAACAGTAAACTGCAGCAACAGGCAATTTTCATGTGGCCATCAAATTTGAGTGATCAGGTATGTTGGAGTTTTTTTGAAAAACAAATTAATTTCTAATCAATGATGGGAGAATTGTGCAAGAAATATAACTGAAAAAGAAGTGCACATGAGCAGTGACCTGGAAAGAAAAGAAGATTCTCAGTCACAAAAAATATTTTCTGTAGCAACAATGAGGGGAAATTGGAGGCTTGGTTGGTCAAATTTTAAAATTATTGGTAGCACCTTGGGATCCACAAAATTCATTTGTAGACTGGAAAGTGTCCTGATGCAAATGTTTTGCCTCAATATTGATTTTCTTTTTTTAAATTTTACTGCACACTTGAAAATTTAACAAAAAACAATGTACAGTATCTTCTATCTTTTTCTTCCTTCATTTCATCTCTCAAAGGTAAGCTTTTTTTCTGCTATTTTCAGACTTCTTATTCTAGGTTTTTTTATTTTTCCATGCTTCCCCTGTGTAGCCCCGGGACAGACTACACAACTACTTGCAGTCTTCCAGCACAAAGCCCCCTCAACAGATATCTTTCTCATTTCCCACATATGAGGTGGTGGACAGTCTACCTATGAAGTCCTGTGATTTCAATCAAGTCTTGATGGTGGGGTTGTTGCAATCTGTCAAATTTCTATTTTATTTCTATCATTAGGAGTATGGGAGAGTTTTTTTGTCTGTTGCAGTAAGTATAGAGTAGAGCCTTAGCTAGGCTTGATCTTTTGCATTGTATTATACCAGTGGCTCCTTCCCTAACGATACACAGTGCCTTTAAAAAGTATTTATACCCCTTGAAATGTCCCACATTTTGTCATGTTACAACCAAAAATGTAAAAGTATTTTATTGGGTTTCTATGTGATAGATCAACACAAAGTGGCATATATTTGTGAATTGGAAAGAAAATGATAAATGGCTTTCATTTTTTTTTTTTTTACAAATATATATCTGAATAGTGTGGCATGCATTTGTATTCAGCCCCCCTGAGTCAATACTTTGTAGAACCCCCTTTTGATGCAATTACAGCTGCAAGTCGTTTTGGGTATGTCTCTACCAGCTTTGTACATCTAGAGAGTGAAATGTTTGCCCATTCTACTTTGCAAAATATCTCAAGCTCTGTCAGACTGGATAGAAAGTGTTTGTGAACAGCAATTTTTAAGTCTTGCCACAGATTCTCAATTAGATTTAGGTCTGGACTTTGACTGGGCCATTCTAACACATGCATATGTTTTGATCTAAATCATTCCAATTTAGCTCTGGCTGCATGTTTAGGGTCATTGTCCTGCTGGAAGGTGAACATCCGCCCCAGTCTCAAATCTTTTGCGGACTCAAATGTTTTCTTCTAAGATTGTATTTGGCTTCACTCATCTTCCCATCAACGCTGACCACCTTCCCACTCCATGCTGAAGAAAAGCATTCCTGCATGATCCTGCCACCACTGGTGGGGATGGTGTGTTCAGGGAGATGTGCATTGTTAGTTTTCCGCCACACATAGCGTTTTGCTTTTAGGTCAAAAAGTAAAATCTTGGTCTCATCTGACCAGAGCACCTTCTTCCACATGTTTGCTGTGTCCCCTACACAGCATCTAGCAAACTGCCAACAGACCTTCTTATGGATTTCTTTCAAGAACGTCTTTCTTCTTGCCACTCTTCCATAAAGGCCAGATGCGTGCAGTGCATGACTAATAGTTGTCCCGTGGGCAGATTCTCCCACCTTTGTGGGAGTTGTGGAGCTCTGCAGCTTCTCCAGAGTTACCATTGGCCTCAAGGCTGCTTCTCTGATTAATGCTCTCCTTGCTCGGCTTGTCAGTTTAGGTGGACATCAGTCATCCTGTCACACAGGATCTATGCCAGAATGTAAAGTGAGCCGTGCATGCACAATTCATTGTACTGTACAATTTAAAGAAGTTTGCATGACAGGTAGGTTTATTTTACTGCATAAGATATCTTGCATGTTTCTTCTACATTAAATAGCCTATCTGCATACAGTGAAGTACAGTTAAAAGTATAAAAAATAAAAAAAATAAGCATCTGACTGGAAAGATAACAATGACAGTGGAGACCCTATTGGCCTTCTCTGTCATTCATAATTAGTTCTCCCTGCCTGTGAGCAATTGTGGACACTATGCCACACATGCAAAGCTCAGAGTACATTAATGGTCATTCAATTCTATTACAAATCCTTACACAGAAGGGGAAGTGGGAACAGATTGCTGGTAATAGACAGGAGCACTGATACAACACTGGGGAGGATTGCAAGGTAAGTCTTTGATATGATATATTCTAATATTTTGTGCATACTAGCACATTGCTGCTAAAAGCTCCCGAGGGTGCATTTTTTTTTTTTTTTTTTTGCAGAGGTTTACTTCCACTTTAACCCTTTCTCTGTCAAGTCTGTATGACATGCAGACCTACAGAACCATTTCCAGCTGGCCAGGTCCATATGCCATATAGACTCGGCATTCCTCCTTCTGCTATAAGCTTATGGTCACTTCATGTGCCTGTGCAGCCGCTACATCCCAATATACATGAATGAGACTGCTTGCAGATAACATACAGCAAGGTCTTCCATGAGCATACACTTTAGTATGTGAATAGGCCTTAATAGGAATTGTATAAGTTATGTTGTGATTGTGTCCACTATTGGGAACCAATAGGAGAGTTAAGACACAAACCCCACAAGAACTAACAAAAGTCTGACAGAAGAATAACAGAATAATTTACTAAAGCATGGGGCTTAAACTGTCAGATTAAAGTAGTAAAGTGTAGTGTCACTTTCAGGTAGAGAATTCTACTTTCAGTTGAGTGAAATTCCACTCAAAGTGTTGGTGTTTCACCTCTGTCCTACACCAGCACACACACCTCACTTCCAGTTTTTATCCCAGTAGCAAGATTGTCCCTTACCATCCTACAGCACTCCAAACAAAATACAAAGTACTAAAACAGAAAGCACAGTATTTATCACCACCATATAAACTCAAAAGATCTGTCATCTAATACCCTCAAGCTAGGCCTAGGTAATCCCTACCTTCCACCTCCTAAACAACCCCATCTTTGTCCATGCAGAAAGACACTTTGGGATGGTGTCATTTACAGGGTTATTTCACATCACTAAAATATTTTCAACTTTATCACTAAATGTTTTTAAAATATCCTTTATATATTTAAAACAGAGTTCCACACGTTTTTTTTTTTAGTTTATTAAAAGTCAGCAGCAATAAAAAGTGTAGCTGCTGACTTTTAATAAACAGACACACACCTGTCCCACGGTCCAGCGATGCGGCCGCCCAGAGCCTTGCTCCTCTCCACCAGTGCTGTCATAGCCACTGTGGAAACCCGGTCCTAACAGCTTTCGGCTTCACGGCTGGGTGTGCACTGTGCATGCGCAAGTCGCACTGTGCTCTGCAAGTGGCCAGGCAATCTTCTGGGACCTGGTCCCAGAAGATTGCTGGCAGGGAGGAGCCAACTAGGGTGAGAGTAGGAGTTGTCTAGGGGGCCAAAAGCAGGAAGAAGGAAGTGGGGCGGGAAGTCCCACTCTAAACGAAGTACCCCCCCCCCAAAAAAAAAATGGTATGGCAAATGTGGCATGTCAGGGGGTGAGGGGTGCTTAAAGCTAAAGTACCACTTTTGGGTGGAACTCCACTTTAAATTCAATGAATGCTTTCCTTTTTTATGTTAAAAGATTGTCGTGTACAAAAGAGGACCAATCCATACTTCTTAAATTGCTTCTACAAGTTCCATAAGCATACAGAGATGTGCTGTAAACATAGGTACTATTCTGGACCTAGACGGAAAAAAAAACCCACACATATATATTTATATATTTTTTTTCATTTCACTTACTAACCATCAATATATTATAAGCCATCTATTTGCTCAATACCTCGACCCACATCCACTTCAACTCACTTTTGTTGCCTTAGCAAATGTCACTTTATTAAGAGAATTTAACACACACACAAAAAAAAGTATATCTTTATAGGCTTTAGCAATAAAGTGGGGAATTTTTAAATTAGGGACTTTCAGGAAGCCATGGTCTGGTAAGACCATGTATTTACATCCCTAGGGACTTTGAGTGATAACATGAATTGGTAAGATCATGACTATCCATCCCATAAGCATCCCTTTATTTTTTCCTTTGATATATTTATATTTTTCCCTTTATAGGCTTTACCTTCTCGTCCTGAGTAGGGCCAAAATTCAAGTCCTTCAATAATGAAATATGGTGGCTCAGGAGAAGACTCAGGTTCTCCTCACATATATGCGAATTGGATGCATTTTGAAGTGCACCCGATTCACATAACATGTGAACTGGCAGACTTCTCAATACAGAAGGTTCACACATGTGTAGGGTGGCCACAATGTGGTTTTTAAAAAGAATCCTGTGCGTTTTTCAGTCCGTATCAGGTGCGGTTTCAGATAAAAAAACTGCAACTAAATCACAACTGGACTGGTGAACAGAACCACACCAGACTCCTGCACTGAAACTGTGGCTGCTATATGTGAACCCAGCCTTAGACTGTGGATGGCCGAGCTGAGGCTGTGGGTGCTGCATAAACTGTGGTTACATCTGAGAGGCAGAATAAGTTGGGACCTTGGGTGCTGTTGTGACAGCAGAGGAGCTATGGAGATTACAGGAAGATGAAGTAGAGACTCAAGCTCCAGCATGGGCTGGGATGTGCTTGCAGTGGAGACTGGGCTGGTATTCAGCAGAAACTTTGGCTGTGGATATAAAATTTACTTTGGCTGAGTGTTCAGTGGAACCTCAGGCTGTGGAGTTGCAAAGGTAGTACATGTACAGCAACTTTGGTAGCTCAGGGAGCGTACTGACACTATGCTTAAGTAATGATCGCATATTTAACGCAAATTGCTAAAATAAGTGTCTGTTATGCTCTGGGTAAAACCTGTAAGTGCCCACGACCACAGGAGATGGTGCTTTCTGTTTGCTCCATTCCAGATGCCCCCCTCCCGATGAAAGGTTACTTCACTCTTTATTCCGTGCCATCCAATGGGTTCTTGCTCTCAACTGGAGATCTGACTCGTAGCAAGGTTTCAAGTGATCTCATGTATGGTATCAATTAAAATTATGGAAAGAATCCACCACACCATCTAGGATACTATGGCATTTTTTGAAAATAGGGGTCTGATTACTGGCCCTCATATTAAATATTTAATTACCTTATCCCTGCCTTAACTTTATAGACTCTCTTGAGGTTTATGCAATTGATGTACAGTATACAGTTTTGCTAATTGTGTCCTATTCATAACAAGGCTGTGCATGCATGTCAATGGACGTCACACTGTATGTCAACAGACATAAGCATGCATTAAAGCTCAATCAAAATGGAAAGAAATATGCAAGTGTTTGCCGTACATTGTAGTGCATGTCATGTCAGTGTGAATTAGTCCTCAGACTGGACAAAAAAAAAAAAAAAAAAAAAGTATTTCAATTGGAAAGGAGCTTTTTACTGTTAGTGCAGTGAAATTATTTAATAAATTGAGGGGAAAAATAAATACTTTTTTTTTTTTTTTAAAGTCGGTCAGCATAATATACAGGATTTTAAACCAAAGTCAATTTGAATAAAACACAAATGGACACAAACACAGAGGTCGAAATAAGAGACCTGTGTCTTTAGTCGACTTCAACTTCATTCAGATATATATTATATATATATATATATATATATATATATATATATAGATAGATAGATAGATAGATAAATAGATAGATCAATGAGGTTGATTAAAGACACAAGTCCCTTAGTTCAACCTGTGTGTGGAATATAAAAATGACTTACTTTGCAAAGAGAGCTGAGGTTAAATCCAAAGGTTTGTCCATTGCGGGATCCAGCATTCATGTAGTTTCCTATGAGTAACACTATCTCCAGCAGTTTAGCAAAGCTCCTGCTTTTCTTTATCTCCTCACATGCTTCACTGACAGCCATAATATCTGGTTTGATGTTGTTTACTTGCTCTTCAAATTGAAGGCGAAATAGAATTGCGCTGAGACGTGGAATGAGCTTCTTCACGCTGCTCATCTGATTAAAGAAAGGAATATATTTTATGAAATAGCTATATAATAATTTTCTGCTTTAAACCATTTGCTTCTAGAGGGACCAACAAAATAGAAATCCTTTAGCATGGGATATAATCATGAAGGACAACTTCTTGCAGAACTCGCCTTACTTCACATTGAAATTGTTTGTTCTCTATCAAAGAAATTTATCCACAACAGAATTAAAAGCCCTGAAACACAACTTAGCATAGATGAAAACTTAAAAAAAAAAACTAAAACTTTTGAACATACAGCTAACATGGACCTATAAAATGTTGTTATATACACACTTGCATAAAAGCATCGGTCATCATCACAATGGGGAAATATGGAGAATTGTGTGTCACAATGTGCTTACAGTTATACAATCTTAGATATACAGTATATTGACAAAACATGATTACTTGCAGAAAAGCAAACGTGGCCTCAGCCTTCTTGTAAAACTGGCTGTTCTGACAAGACACTAAAGACCTTAAAGAGCTCTGCTCTGCATCTCTATGCACAAAAACATCACCACAAATGTGAAATACTTTTGCTGATAATAGTAGCTTTAGGGAAAATTGGGGAACTTAATCAGGCCACTACTGACCTGATTCAGACTCTCAAAAAGGATCAATAAATAAATAAAAATCAAATCAATAAACACAAATAGCAATAGGCAAATGCAACACTAAATCAGTTCTTAAAAAAAAAACAAAAAACACATATATATGTCCCCTGTTCATTAACTCCAATTTACATCAATTGCTATGGATAGAAGCACATCTAGGATAATGAGATCCTTTTGTGCTGTCCCTACCTAGCTGTAATATCAGAGCAGAAGGCACTTAGCTTGAAAAATATGCATTAACAAAATAAATAAATCAATAAATGGTGCAGTGTTTTTAAACCCACCCTTCTAATAACAATTTAAAGACAAAACTCACATAAAATGTATTATATATCAGGTTAAGCTTATACACATCTTACATCTATTATCAACACCAACACTGTATGTGATCACACTATGCATAGATAAAGCCATAAAAAATATTTTCCATAGTAAATCCCAATATGTTATTCTATTCTCAAATGGAAATAGTCCACAAATGTGTGATTGTTAGTCACCTCTTAAATCAATCCACACTTTTGTTGCAAGTTACCTTATGCACCTACTTTTTTAAACCGTGAAATTATTCCAGTGTATGTTGTGACTCCATTTACCTTACCATAATTTTCCTTTCCTGATGGACTCCATGTCAGCCTACGTATGAGGTTAATCCCGCCTCTCATTCCTCATAGGACCCCACTCCCATAAATCTTTGCTTCTAGAGACTACGTTCCGTAACTTAGACTACTCCAGCAAACGGGAGTAGGCCCAGCATCCTCTGGGACTGTGACATCATAATGGGCGGGGACATTATCCGAAAATGTCCCTATATAAGTCGTCGCACGCCGCGTGCCTGTCATTGTGACCAGAGACAGCGACGAGGCAACAGCTCAGAAAAAGAAGAACAGAAGGCGGTGGCGGCGACAGAAGAACGGGCCACCGCTTGTAAAAGAGCTAGAAGAAGGAGCGGTGGCCCGGCAAGAAGAGCCGAAGAGGGGGACAAGACCCCCGAAGAGGGGGACAAGACCCCCGAAGTCGGAAGAAGAGGGCGGCGGTGGCGAAGAAGAAATCCGGGCTCCTCCGCTAGTAAAAGAGCTAGCAGAAGATAGTGCAGTAGACCGGTGAGAAGACCCCCGAAGACGGAAGAAGACCCCCAGAGCTGTGCAATAAACTATTTTAACCCTTGTGTGTTGTTTTTTTTTTACATTTTTTCAAAAGTGAATGGGTAGCGGTACATTGTACCCCATACTCATTCACATAAGGTGGGGGGCCGGTATCCGGGGGCCCACTTATTAAAGGGGGCTCACGGATTCTGATAAGCCCCCTGCCCGCAGACCCTGACAACCAAAGGCTAGGGTTGTTGGGAAGAGGCCCTTGTCCTCATCAACATGGGGACAAGGTGCTTTGGGGTGGGGGGGCGTGTGGCCCCCCTTCCCCAAAGCACCCCCCATGTTGAGGGCACGCAGCCTGGTACGGCTCAGGAGGGGGGCACTCGCTCGTCCCCACCCCCTTTCCTGGCCCGCCGGGTAGCGTGCTTGGATAAGGGTCTGATATGGACCTGGGGGTGACCCCCACGCTGTTTTTTTGGCGTAGGGATTCCCCTTTAACTCCATACCAGGTGACGGGGCCAGCGACGCCTCCTTCGCTGGTCCCGGCTACCTGGAGCCGCCCTCAAAATGAAATGACTTTTCTCCGGGCGGGAAAAGTCCATTCATTTCAAAAGTAAGGCGGACTAGCACACACACGGCCGTATTGTACGCCGGACTAGCATACACATGGCCGTATTGTCCGCCGAAATGCGAGATTGATGTGCAAAACTACTTTCTTAGTCCGCTGGACTTTTGGGTAAAAAAAAAGTCAGCCGGAGCCCACACACGAGCGGACTTTTCCACCAGATTGTTTGATCGTGTGTATGCGGCTTTAGAAAACCTTGGTTTCCTCTGAGATCTGAGCCTCACTGCTCCTTTGAAGAACTGCCTAGTGAGAGGATGCCTGGCCCAGGAAACGCCTGAAAAAGGCAGATATTGCGGAAACCTGAACCCGCAAGGAACTCACCGACAAGGACAAGTCCAGGCCCGTTTGAAGAAAACCTATAACATCCTTTATCTTTGGATCTTTACACGAACTGCTGGTTGTAGACACATAGTCTGCAAATTTTTACCAAATTCTCTGATAAACCTTGTTGGTACCTGGTCTCCTGGCATTCAGTAAAGTAGCAATTGCTGTATCAGGACAGCCTAATGCTTCCAGCCTTTCCCTCTCAAAAACCAGGCCATCAGATGGAGCTGGGATGGGCATGGATGAAGAGTTGTTCCCTGTAACAAGAGATCCGGTCTGGAGGGAAGAGGAACTGGATCCTGGAAACTGAGCTGCAACAGGAGTGGGAACCATGGCCTGTTGGGCCAGTACGGAGAACTGCTATTATTTAGACTTCTTCCCACCTGAGCTTCGACAGAAATCGGAGAATGACCGGGGTCGGGGGGAAAGGCATAAGCCTTGTGGAACCTCCACTGGTCCGTCAGGGCATCCACTCTGAAGGCCTGAGGAGGACGACACCTCGTGCAATATTTCTTTAGTTTGAAATTGCACGGGGAGGTAAACAGGTCTACCTCTGGTAGGATTCTTAGAGACAGAATCCAGTCGAATACCTTGTTGTGGAGAGATCATTCAGGAGAATCTTGAGAGAAAATCTGCCTGGACATTTTGAATTCCTGGAAGATAAACCGCCGTAAGATTCATCAGATTCGACTGGGCCCAGGACACGATCGGGCTTACTTCCTTCAGTAAGGAGAAACTGCGAGTGCCCCCCTGACTTTTGACGTAAGACACAGCTGTCGTATTGTCCATTCGAAGGAGAACTGAAGCTCCTGACGGCAGGTGGAAAAAGGCTTACAGCACCTGAAAAGCGGCCCGAAGCTCCAGGACATTCGAGACCACGATTCGGACAGAGAAATCCCAATTGTCTTGGGCTACCTCCGACAGGCAGAGAGCACCCCAACCTCTGCTGCTGGCATTCGTTGTCACTGTGACCCAGGAGACAGGTGCTATGGAATGGCAATGAAGGAGATGTTTTCGCTGTAGCCACCAAGGGAGACTCCCGCATGGAAGGGGTTATCCGGACAAGATGGTCTTGAGCCCTTGGATCCCACTGTTGGAGAAAACCCTTCTGAAAGGGACGCATCTCCCATTGTGCCTACTTCACCATAGGGGCTGTGGCAGCCATGGTGCCGATTATCTTTTGACATTGAGAGACTCTGAGGAGGGATAAAGACATTGCAAGGTGAATCCTGCTTCAGATCACCGGAATTTTCTCCAGGGGCAAGGAAATGGTGCTCATTATCGTGTCGAACTGGGCTCCGAGAAAGATTAGACTGCGCTGGCTCTAGATGGCTCTTCTCCCTGCTCAAAAGCCAGCCGAACGCCGTTAGGGTAGAAATAACCTGCTCCCGATGAGAGAACAGTTGCTCCTTGTCGTGAGAAAGTAGGAGTAGATCGTCCAAATAGTGATGCAACCGGATGCAACCAATCCTGATTAAAGCCACGACAGCCAGTAAGAGTTTCGAAAATACTCGAGGCGATGTTGAAAGCCCGAACGGGAGACATGTAAACTGAAGATGTATCTGATCTACCGCAAACCTGAGATACTTCTGGTAATCTTTTGCAATCGGTACGTGGAAATAAGAATCTTTGAGATCTATTGAAACAAGCCAGTCGCCTGGTTGAATAGCCTGGTGTATTGTTAGTAGAGACTCCATTTTGAATTTTTCCTTTTTTATGAAGGAGTTCAGATGTTTCAAATCGATGACTGGTCTCCAGGAGCCATGCTTTTTGAGGACTTTAAAAAGAAGGAAGTAAACCCCTCGAAAATCTTTCCTCGGTTGGAACCAGAATGGCGGCTCCTTGAGCCATCAGGGACTCTGTGTATGATAGAAGAATCAGTTTCTTTTTCTCTGAGTGTGGAAGAACCGTCGGCACAACCCAGTGAATGGGCGGATTGTTGAAAACCCAAGAATGTCCTGAGGAGACCGTTTTGACAGTCCAATAGTCCTGAATCGAGGCTGCCCAGACGTGTTGGAAACGGAGTAAACGAGCTCCGACTTGCTCCGTCTGGACAGACCCCGTATCAAAAGGACTTTGAAGCCCCTCGACCACCAGAAGAGGATGCTTTTGAAGACTTTTGGCCCAAAGGCTGGCTTCTTTTCCAGTTCTTTCTAAACTCACGGCCAGGTCTGTAACAATGTGCATCCCTAGCACGTTTCAATTCTTGTTTGGGGTGAACTCTTTTCTGACCCAGAAGACGGCGGTCCTGGGGTAGAAACCCCGATTTCCCCCCAGTATCACGGGTAATAGCTGAGTCAAGTTTATTCCCAAAAAGGGAAGCTCCCTCGAAAGGAATTTTACACCATGACGGTTTAGAGGCAAGATCCGCAACCCATGGGCGCCAACACAGGGCACATTTGGCTGTGACCGAAGAGAGCATTACACGAGTTACCAGACGAATCATATCCAGGGATGCTTCGCCCGGGAAAACCAAGGCCATCTTTAGTTCATGCACTGGCGAACTCTTGACCAATTCCTCAGAAATGCTTCCTAAGGTCGCCCCCACATCATCTGTCCAGGATTCCATGGCTTTAGATAATGCTGCAAGAGCTAGGGCTGGTTTACAAGCCATGCCTGCAGTAATATAGATACGCTTAAGGTCCGTATCGATCTTCCTCTCCAGACAATCTTTGAAGGAAACTGAATCTTCCAGAGGGAGAGTAACATGTCTCACCAACCTCATTAAAGCTGCATCAATAAGAGGAGCCAACTCAAGATACTTAACCTCATCACTCTTAAATGGATACATTTTTGCCACCTTGGAGATCAAGGAATTCTTCCCCTCAACTTTACTCCACTCATCTGTGATAATTTCACCAAGTTCTTCAAGAAAAGGGAAGTTTGGGCAGTCTTTCTTGAGATGTTTGAAGTATTTCCTCTGCTTAGCGGGTGCTTCTACTGGTTCATCCCATCTCAATCCGTCTTTGACTGCACTAAGTGTGGAACCTGAGAAAAATCAAAACCTGCACCAGGTTCATCCGCCTCGCTATCAGAGGATCCACTAATAGAAAGACTGTGATGAGAGGGACCTGGAACCTCAGGATCGACCACAACAGTAACTAGGGCTGGAAGAGAAGGAGGATTAAAAGTATGGCTGGAATCTGACTTGTTTGTGGATTCTTGAATCACCTTCCTGACCAGAGCCTCAACATGCTGGTCCTCAGATCCTTTCTTTCATAGCCCGAGAAAAACACAACTCACAGATTTACCCTCTGGAACCTGTTTTTTACATCCACAGCAAGCCTTTTCTACAGAACAGCTGGAATGGCGGTAAGAATGGTGTCCAGATCCAGACTTTGAGCCTCCCTTCCGATGTCTGGAGGACGATCTGGTATGTCTAGTGCTTGAAGACGAAGGATGGCGCTGTGACCTGGATTTGTCACTGTCTCTGCATGCCAAAACGTGAGGTTCAGACCTAGAGGGGCTGAGGAAAGAAAAGGGTTAACTTGCTCCTGAAACCCAAATAAAAACAGGCAGAGGGAAAAAAAAAATCCATCCTACCTGTGGCATAAGGGTTGGCCATTAGGGGGCGGTGACATCCATCGCAGCAGAGATTCAAATAACTAAAACAGACAAAATTCGCTATAAGCATGCAAAATGCAAGATTATAGCGATAGCAATACTATGCACAGTACCAAGCAGTAATACTCTTCCCCCCCCCCCCCCCACCTTGAACAGTAAAGCCATGAGCACGGGAAGTTGCTGCCTAGCTTGAAAGCCATCCCTGACAGCTATTTAAACCTGCCGCCACGATGAGGTCATCACGTTTACAGCACGCCTGCGCTGTATCTGACACCGTTGCTACGGCGTCCGCGCGCATGCGCGACCGCCGCCATCTTGTCCCGACTGAGCGTGCTAGCCAAGCCTCAATCGAGACTTTGCAGCTGCACAGAAGGGATGAAGAGTGGCGGACTGGAAAGCAGATGTGTTCCAGCCGCTATGGCTACACCGGAGCAAGTAAGGACAAACAAACACACATAAACAGGCTGCCATGAAAAATCATACATCACCACAAATGAAGCCGGCACAATCCATCCTGGGACTGGGAGCTAGGACGAATGGCCATGATGCAATTGGCCAACCAATGGATGACTAAAAGATCTTCACAGCATCACTCTTCAGTGCCTGTGTCCTCCCTGCTAATAGCTGGGAAAGCTGGACTCCGCCACCAGGACTGGATTAAAGCTTCTGAAAGGTAAGAATACACCTTGGTCCTAGGAGGAGGACAAAAAAAGGAACGTAGTCTCTGTCTAGAAGCAAAGATTTATGGGAGTGGGGTCCTATGAGGTATGAGAGGCGGGATTAACCCCATACGTAGGCTGCCATGAAGTCCGTCAGGAAATGTATTTTAGGTGACATGTCCATCTCCACCTTCTCGTTTGGACCTTAACTACTATACACTAGCTAGGTAAAAACTCACTCTACTTTCTCCCAGGTTGCTCACTTCCAGACAGAAGTGGATTCTCAGAAAGCTCTATAAACCAAGCCAGCAATTTTTCAACATACATTGTAAACAAGATTACTTAACAGGGTGGTCTTCTGACATTTACAAGCTTTGGCAGGTCTGTAGCTCACAGAAAAGTAGGGCTGGAACCAGGATGGCAACCAAGAAGGTGAGGGTGGTTCCGTATTAAAGTAGAGGTATGCCCAAAGTTATTTAAGGCCATACTTCTATAGATCACAGGAGTGCATTGGCTCTGCACACCTTTGATCCCTTTTCAGTCAACAGCAGGCTAAAGCTTGCTGTCAACTGATGTCACAGAGCCAATCCATGCTCTGAAAAGATCCCTACCATATGGTCGGTAAATGCCCAGAAGTCTGCATCGGCACCTGGCTCAGCCTCTCAGGGGTCCGCTGTGAATCTGAGCCAGCACCTCCCACCACTTTTACAGCCCAGCACATCAGAGAGTGCTGGAGGAGAGCGCAGAGAGTCGCTGATCGACAGTCATGGCTCTCTGCTCAAAGTGAATGGGGAGAACTCAGCTGTATTTGATCGCTCAGTTCTCACTACCCAGTGGTGGATCCATGCTACATCCACCTAGGTGAGTATACACTTTTGTTTTTTGTTTAAATCCTAAACTTCTCTCTCAACTATATCCTATTTATATTTAAATAATTAACAAAGACAAAGCTATTATGCAGAACTCTGGATTTGTCAGGACCTTCTAAACTTACTTAGTTGACCACCACTGGTCTAAGAAAAGCTTAACCATTTTCAGACCGCTGCACGCAGATATACGTCCTTAATTTGAAGGGGGATATCATTGTTTTGGCAGCAGCTAACAGGTCTTTTTGACCCCAGATCTCATATTTAAGAGGCCCTGTCATACTATTTGTCTATTACAAGGGATGTTTACATTCCTTGTAATAGGAATAACAATGATATATATATATTTTTTAAACAGTGTAAAAATAAAAAAAGGTAAAATAATGAAGGGAAAAAATATATATTAACCGTGCCCTGTCCCGCCAAGCTAGCGTGCAAAAGCGAACGCATACGTGAATAGTGCCCACATATGAAAATGGTGTTCAAACCACACATTTGAGGTATCACTGGGATCAGTATAGCGAGAGCAATAATTCTAGACCTTTTCTGTAACTTAAAGCATGCAACCTGTAGAATTTTTAAAAATTCGCCTATGGAGACTTTTAAGGGTAAAAGTTTGTCGACATTCCATGAGAGGGTGCAATTTTGAAGCGCGACATGTTGGATATCAATTTAGTCGGCGCAAAATTATCTTTCACAATATAAAAAAAAATGGGCTAACTTTACTGTTGTGTTATTTTTTTAATTCAAAAAAGCATATTGTTTCCAAAAAAGTGCTCTTGTAAGACCGCTGCACAAATATGGTGTGACAAAGTATTGCGATAACCGTCATTTTATTCTCTGGGGTGTTAGAAAAAAAATGTATAATGTTCGGGGGTTCTAAGTACTTTTCTAGCAAAAAAAAGGTTTTAACTTGTAAATAACACGTCTCAAAAAGAGGCTCGGTCCTTAAGTGGCTAAAATATATGCTCATCTTGCAATCAAATATTTCCTAGAAATTTATGTCCAATCATGTACAAAAGAAAAGTTGTAAAATATATTTTAATAAAATGTGTTCCAAAATTTCTTGGATAAACAAAAAAGCAGGATGCCACTGTTACCGTATATACTCGAGTATAAGCCGAGATTTTCAGCCTCTTTTTTGAGGCTGAAAGTGCCCCCTCGGCTTATACTCGAGTCACCGCTGTCTGACTGCTCGATCAGCGTATCGAGCAGACAGACAGCGGACATTCTAAAATTCAAAAGCCGCGCCTCCGCCTTCGCCTGTGATAGGCGGAACACTGAACTTCCCAGCAGTCAGTGTTCCGCCTATCACGGACATCCGCTCATCCTCGTACTACGGACGAGGATGAGACGATGTCCGTGATAGGCGGAACACAGGCTGCTGGGAAATTCAGTGTTCCGCCTATCACAGGCGAAGGCGGAGGCGCGGCTTTTGATTTTTAGAATGGCCGCCGAGAAGAGCGGCGATCCTGGAAGGACGGAGGAGGCTCGGGACGGCGGCTCGGGACGGCGGCTCGGGACGGAGGCTCGGGACGGTGGCTCGGGACGGAGGCTCAGGACGGAGGCTCGGGACACAGGCTCGGGACGGAGGCTCGGGACACAGGTAGGCTGGACACACACACAAGGCTGCACGGACACACACACACAGGGATGGATGGACACACACACAGGGATGGATGGATGGATGGACACACACACAGGGATGGATGGATGGATGGACACACACACAGGGATGGATGGATGGATGGATGGACACACACACAGGGATGGATGGATGGACAGACACACACACAGGGATGGACGGACACACACACAGGGATGGACGGACACACAGGGATGGACAGCCATATCTCACCCTCGGCTTATACACGAGTCAATAAGTTTTCCAGTTTTTTGGGGGTAAATTGGGGGCCTCGGCTTATATTCGGGTCGGCCTATACTCGAGTATATACGGTACTTGCAATTGTACATTTTGGAAGAAAAAAGTGGTTTTCCCACAAGGAGAAGAACCTCAACGAGTTATTTCAGCCCAAATAAAACCCTCATCTTGACCTATAATGAAAACCTGATGGTATCAATTTGCTAGAATTTTTTATTTTATTTTTTTAATGTATGAAATTAGAAATTTACAGTAATGCAAAAAATATCCCACAAAATTTGATAGACACTTGCTGTGCACAACAAACACTGAACTTTAATAACTGTCTTTGTATAATTGTAAAAAAAAACAATCCTCAGACTGATTTTATCAGAGCAATTACCACAGAAGATTAGTCTTTTGCACCACGTAAAAAACAGAACTAAAGCCATTTTTTCCTTTTGTGGATAGAGGGAGGGAGGGTTATAAGCACTGTCAGGTTTGCCAGCTGTGTCCTACTGGGGAGATTTATTTTCAGGTTCTGTCCCATAACCAAAACGGGGAAATCCCTCCAAAATGCGAGAAATTCTGATTGCCACCAGGGTAGCCAGAATTAGAGCTCCACCTGGACGATTATCCCTCTTATCCTGTTCTGTTGAAAACTCAAAATTTGGGATTTTACTTTCACTCTTGGAGATGATGGTAAACAGGGCAATTAAGAGAGGGTGAATCTCCCTTTCAGAGACAGACACCACTTAAAACCTGACACTATTCATTCCATATATATATATATATATATATATATATATATATATATATATATATCAATGTGTATATATAGTGTAAACAAGGGAGGGCAGACCATATTGGCTCCATAAAGAATGAGGAAGGACATCTGATTACAAAGGGTGGAGAGATGGTGAAGGTATTGAATGTATTCCTCTCTCCAGGGTTCATAAGGGAATCAGGGGTCTTCGGTAACCAAAACTGCAGTGTTTATCCTTGTGACACATCACAGGAAGCACCCTCATGGCTAACAGAGGACACAATTAGAATTAACGTTAATAAATCACCGGGACCAGGTGGCTTGCACCTGAGGGTACTTAGGGAACTCATTCAGGTAATTGCCAGACCATTGTTCCTAATTTTTACTGACAATCTACTAACTGGAATGGTATCAGCGGATTGCAGAAAAGCCAATGTAGCACCAATATTTAAAAAGGGCCCAAAATACATCCCTGGGAATTACAGACCAGTTAGCCTAACATCAATAGTATGCAAGCTCTTAGAGGGGATAAGAAGGGACTATATACACGATTTTAGTAATGAAAATGGTATCATTAGCAGTAATCAGCATGGATTCATGAAGAATCATTCTTGCCAAACAAATCTAGTAACCTTCTATGAGGAGGAGAGTTGCCATCTAGATAAAGGAAGGCCCACAGATGTGGTGTATCTGGATTTTGCAAAAGCATTTGACACAGTTCCCCTAAACATTTTCAGTACAAAATAAAAGATGTTGGCATGGACCATAGGGTGAGTACATGGAATGAAAACTAGATACAGGGGCGAGTTCAGGGGGTGGTGATAAATGGAGAATACTTGGAATGGTCAGAGGTGGGAAGTGTGGTCCCCCAGGGTTCTGTGCTGGGACCAATCATGTTTAATTTGTTCATAAATGACCAGGAGGATGGAGTAAACAGCTCAATCTCTGTATTTGCAGACGACACTAAGCTAAGCAATACCTTCTCTGCAGACTGTGTAAACCTTGCAAGAAGATTTAAACAAATTAATGGGGTGGGCAACTACATGGCAAATTAGGTTTAATGTAGAAAAAAATTAAAATAATGCATTTGGGTGGCAAAAATATGAATGCGATCTACTCACTAGGGGGGTGAACCTCTGAGGGAATCTAGGATGGAAAAGGACCTGGGGGTCCAAGTAGATGATCGGCTTAGCAATAGCAGGCAATGCCAAGCTGCTGCTAACAAAACAAGCATAAACAGGGGGATTAACTGCAGGAATAAAGAGATAATTTTCCCACTCTACAAGACTTTGGTCTGGCTTCACCTGGAGTATGCTGTCCAGTTCAGGGTACTAGTCCTAAGGAAGGATGTACTGGAACTAGAGCGAGTACAAAAAAGGGCAACAAAGCTAATAAATGGTATGGAGGATATTGGTTATGAAGAAAGGTTGCGAGCACTAAACGTATTCTCTCTGGAGAAGAGACGCTTGCGAGGGGATATGATTTCAATTTACAAATACCATACTGGTGACCCCACAATAGAGATAATAGGATTATTTTGTCATACTTACCTGTAAAATCCTTTTCTTTGAGTACATCATAGGACACAGTGTTAGGCTAATATTCATTACCCACTATGTTGTACTGCATCTCCAGGTGAATGGACACTGGTAGACCAAGGGTCTTTAGACAGGAAGTGATCTCCTATATAACCCTCCCATACAGGAAGTACTTCAGTTTTGTAGCAAGCACTGAATACTCAAAAAGAGGGGAGGGGCCCCTGTGTCCCATGATGTACTCAAAGAAAAGGAATTTACAGAGATGACGAAAAAATATTTTGTTTTTCATTCATCATGGGATACAGAGTTAGGCTAATATTCATTACCTACTGGGATATCAGAGAGCAATAGCCTGGAGACACCCTGACAAACAATAGCCATCAGCCCTTATACGGCAGCCCACAGTACACTGCGGCCGAAATCCGAATCCTCGGCTGCTCCCATATCCACTTGAAAAAATGTTATGAACGTATCCACTGAAAACCAGGTAGCAGCCTTACAAATCTGAGCCACAGATACCTGATGGTGAAAAGCCTAGGAGGTTCCTACACCCCTGGTAGAATGAGCTCTCACAATCTCCGGGAACTAGGGCCTTCTGGGCCAGGCTGGTGCCACCAGAATGACCAGAATACCCTCTGTCTGAATCCTGCACAACAAGTGTGGAAGGAGAGAGATCGGAGAAAGCATAAACCAGGGAGGAGTACTGGCTCCATGGAACTACCAGAGCATCTGCTCCAATTGCCAGAGGATCTCTTGTTCGGGACACAAACTGCTGTAGCTTGTTGTTGAACCTGGATGACAGTAGGTCGACCTTTGGCCATCCCCAACATTGTCAAATTTCCTGGAACAACCCTGGGTATAGGGACCATTCCCCCGGGCAGATCTGCTGGCAGCTGAGTTAATTTGCCTTCCAGTTCTCTACTTCCGGGATATGGACTGAACCGGCACATGTTCCTCTGCCCAGGCTAGTATGTAGTTCACCTCCTTCAGAGCTTAACAACTCATGGTACCACCTTTGTGGTTTATATAGGCCACTGCAGTGTCATTGTTGGACCGAACCCTGGTAGGGTAGTCCTGAAGCTCCATCGTCCAGGACCGTAGGGCCGGTCGTACTACCCGTCATCCAAGATGTTGATTGGCAGGATCTGTTGTGTTCTTAACCAATTCCCCTGAGCTGTGAGCCCTTCTAGGGTCACTTCCCAGCCTGAGAGACTGGCATCTGTAGTCAGTACTCTCCGAGTTACCAGAAGGAAGGATTTTCCCTTTCGCAGGTTCTGATCCTGCAACCAGCAGTTTAGGCTTAATTGTGCTCGAGGAGATAAGAACATTGGATAACCCAGAGCATGTCCTCTCCTGTTCCAAGCCAACAAGATGTCTTGTTGTAAAGGCCTGGAATGGAACTGGGCACAGGGCACTGCCTCAGAGGATACTATCCTCCCTAGAAGACTCAGAGAGCCAAATGTAGGCTGGTCTGGTACCCCTTATCTGACACACCTGATCCTTCAAGGCACAGATCCTTGCGGGTGGCAAGAATACTCTTGCTTGGACCGTATCTAGGATCATGAGACCTAAATACTTTAGACTTTGAGGTGGTTTCAAGGCTGACTTTTTGGTATTTATGATCCAGCCTAAGCTTTTCAAATACCGCACCATGCATGTTATGCTCTGAATATAGAGCCTGTAATGAGTGATCTCTGAGCAGGAGGTCATCAAGATATCTGAGTACCGGGATCCCTTGGGCCCTTAAAAGACCCAGTACTGGTACTAGGACCTTTGTGAACACCCAGGGAGCTTGTAGCAAGCCCGAAGGGTAGAGCCACAAACTGAAAAGGACGTTCCTTTACTGCAAATCGCAGGAACCTCTGATGAGGCTGAAAGATAGTTACGTGTAAATATGTGTGTTATATCAATGGAGACTAGAAAGTCTCCCATCTGGAGTGAGGCTATTACTGAGTGGACAGACTATCTGAAAGGACTGTATCAGTAGATAATTGTTCAGGGATCTTAGGTCCAAAATGGGCCTTGTGTCCCCATTTGGTTTTTGAAGCGTAAACAGGTTTGAGTAAAACCCTGTGCCCCTTTTGGATACAGGAACCTCTATAATCACTCCTTGATGCACTAAACGATGAAATGCCTGAAGCAATAAGTCTCTTTTTGGAGGATCCGAGGGAACGCTGGATCTTAAAAACCTGAGGGGAAACCCCCGCAACTCCAGCTTATAATCACAGGATATAGAGGAGGTGACCCACTCGTCCTGAATTATTCTTCTCCAAATGCCTGCAAAGTGCAGCAGCCTTCCTTCCCCCAACCCGATGGAGTGGGGGCATCAACTCAAAAGAAGGGCTCGGTGCTGGGTTTAGAAGAATTTTGGACCCAGGACTTTTTCTGGCCCTGGCCTTGCAGCTTGCCCTAGTGCCCTGTTGGCGGCGGAACTGCCTTGGTGCTGAGACACTTGAGGAAGCAGTCCCTGAGGTTTAAACGAGGAACACCTGGTGCTTTTATTCACAGGAAGTAGAGAACTCTTCCCTCCGGAAATCTTTTGGATATTTTTGACCAAATGATCACCAAATACACATTCCACATGAAAGGGGAAACTTGCTGATAACTTTTTACAAGGAAGCTCGGCTGACCAGTTCTTAAGCCACAAAAGTATGTGCATATGTACAGACAAGAGAGTCAAACGAGAAACCTGCTGTATTGAATCCTTTAAGGCATCAACAGCAAAACACAGGGCTCAAGGAATATCTGTCTTAGTTTCAGCCAGATCACCCTCCCGGTTAGGCCCATCAAGCTGTCTGATCTGATCCTTTACGGACTGGCAGATACCAATTGCTGCAAGAGCTGGCTGAATAGCTGAACTGGCCAAAGAAAAGGAAGCCTTTATTAATGACTCCAATTTCTTGTCAACAGGGTCTTTCAAGCCCTGTGCATTATCGGACAAGTTAAGTTCTTGTTTAAGGAAGAGACTGCTGCATCTACGGCTGGCATGCTCCACTTCTTAAACTTTCCAACCACGGAATATAAAAGGGAAAACCTCTTAAGAGGAACATAAAGCCTGTCAGGATGTTCCCAATCAGCATACACCGCCTGTATGGGGATGTAAGGGGAAAGCCTGCATGGCCTGAAGAGGCCTCAGGGATCCCAAAGAGGACCAGGGGGCTCTGTAACCTCTGCAAGAGGCAACTTAAAGACAGAAAAAAAAACCTTTTTGTAAGAGTCTAGATCAAAAGTCTCTGTGACTGAGAGGCAGACATCAATTGGATATGTTCTTGTCCAGATTGCTCATAAACAGATTCATTCGCCAGGCCTTCCACAGAATCCTGAACTTCTAGCTCTTCCCCATCCTTAATCCATTCCTGCTCCAGACTAGAGGGATCTGGAGAGGAGGATCTGTCACATTTTTTGCCACCCTGCGGGATGTAGGCAATCATGCCAGCAATCCTGTGTTCTAACCCGGCTAGGGCCCAGGACAGGTCATCCTTGGGGATAAAAGGTGAGGCAACAGCATTGACTGTAGGCACAATACCAGATAGGCACAGCAGCTAAGATTGTGCGGAAGCCTCTGGTCATTCAGGTGATATAACACTAGGAATATGACTAGGTTCATCAGGAACTACTGAAGACATAGGTGTGCCCTTCCCTGTAGTGTTAGTCCTGCTCCTCTTTTATGGAGACATTTACGAGCCACAAAAAGAGAGTATCTGGGTGTAGTATTAAAACACCTTAGAAGGGAGACCCTTTAATAGGTCTCACAAAGCCCGTATGTAACAATCCTGCAAAGCACCTTTAGCCTGCCAAGCAACACCTGGTGACTCACATGAACCGGGTAAGAAGAAATAAATTGCTGCAAATGCATGGTTCAGAGCCTGCTCTGTGTCCCGCAGCTGCCTTCTGGAAGCACTGTATGCTTGGCATACACAGCTTAAATAAGCAGGCTGTGCGCCAGAACAATCTGTGCATGCATGCGCATCCACATGCAAGGTGTCAGTGAACGGGTGTGGCTGTATTTGTGTATGAAGCAAATCTTCATGCACCCTAGATAAAGGCTATGGCGCATATGCGGCACAGCCGTGTGCGCCATGGCCGCCAAACTGCTGAGCCTAGCAACGCGATTGCGAACACATGTGCGCCCTGGTGAACCAAGGCAAAATGGTGCACTGTTGTACGCCATCATACAGGTGAAGAATAGCCAGACACAACCAAAAAAAGGTAAACCTTGCAAACACCAAAATCTAACATAAAACACCCCCGTACTGCCACTGCACACAGGTGTCCAGCTTCTAGCTAGCTTGACGAATTTTTACAATCACTGGGACACCACACAATAAGTAAAGGGGTTTCACTTACCCGTCCAGGCGCAGGGCAGCTTAGAAACTAAGAGAACAAACTTCACCTATCAGGGTGGGTTCCTGTCACTTGAGGACCTTCAAGGACTGGGTGACCTTTTCATGTTTAAGGTCCACTCCCTTGAACCTGTACAGCCTCCTGTAGGAATGCCTTATGCCGCGTACACACGAGTGGACTTTTCAACATCCAAAGTCCGACGGACTGATTCCGTCAGACTATTCGATCGTGTGTGGGCTGCAACGGACTTTTGATTCACCAAAGTCTGACGGACTTTAGAATATGGAACATGCTTCAAATCTTTCAGACGGAACTCCGCCGGACCCGGTCCCTTCGAAAAATTTGCTCGTGTGTATGCTATTCCAACGGACTAAAACCGACGCTAGGGCAACTATTGGCTACTGGCTATGAACTTCCTTATTCGAGTCCAGTCGTACGTCATCACGTTCGAATCCGTCGGAGTTTAGTGTGATTGTGTGTGGCCAAGTCCGCTCATTCGAAAAGTCCGTCAGAACTCTGTCGGAACTCCGGCAGAACTCCTTCGGAAGTCTGTCGGACATAAGTCCTCTCGTGTGTACGGGGCTTTAGCGGTGTGGTATCCATGATTCCACATTGCAGGGTCCAGCGCCCAAAGGCAGCATTACAGGAAAAACCGTGCAGGATCTTGAGTCTTCTTTTCGAGGCTTGAGTACCATTTATCTAAGTATATAAAGCCTGTGTCAATTGGTCCTGATTGGTCAATCCCTTGATTCATTTAAGAACTGTTTGTGGGACTAGAGACCTGGACCTCGGAGAGCTCAAACAACCGTGCCACCCACCTTGCAGACACTGGTAAAAAACTGAAATATTTCCTGTATGGGAGGGGTTATATAGGGGATCATTTCCTGTCTAAAGACCTTTGGACTACCAGTGTCCATTCATCCGGAGATAAAGTATAACCCAGTTCTTCATTAATATTAGCCTAACTCTGTGTCCCATGATGTATGAAAATGAAAAAAAAAAAAAACTTTTTTGCAGAAGAGTTTTATAAGACATGTGGCCACTCACTAAAATTAGAAAAAAACAGGTTTAACCTTAAACTGCGTAGAGGGTTCTTTACTGTAAGAGCGGCAAGGATGTGGAATTCCCTTCCACAGGTGGTGGTTTCAGCAGGGGAGGGGGGCATTGATAATTAAAAAAAAAACCTATTAGATAAGCACCTGAACGACCGCAACATACAGGGATATACAATGTAATACTGACATATAATCATACACATAGGTTGGACTTGATGGACTTTTTTTCAACCTCACCTATGTACCTACATCGAAATCTAAAAAAAAAAGTTTTGCTTTTAGTTACATTTTAAGCTCCATCATCATTTGAAAATGTTAAATGTAACCTTTGTAGGTCACAAACTGTACATTAGAAGTGGCCCTCTAAATATGAAATCATAGAGATCAAAAATGCTTTGACGTAGTACTACTATTTGACTAAAATGACAATTTGAGCCTTATCTGAATTTTTGTGTAGGGGAAGTGTGCCATGTAGCAGGTGTTAAGGTACACTGGTACTGAAAAGCTTAGCACCCTCTGAGAAGCTACTGTGAACCACAAATATAGATCACAGCCACATGTGGCGCAAGACTACAGCAATATGAATTTAAAATACAAAACCACTAGATAAGTAGATATAAAACCGCATGTATCACAGTTACAGTACATTGAGTCATATGGACATATAAGAAATATATTGTAAGCACAAAAAGTAGTGGAAAAGCAAGAAACAGTCATTTTCTTCAGGGCTAATTTATTAAATCTTACTTTTATACATTTTCCCAGTCATAATGACATAATTTCAGAAATACAACTGTACGTAATTCTATCCACTGTGACCTTTTAGCTGAAAACCATTTATGGGAATTAGCACAGATAATTCTGTATTTCTCAACACCTTTTTATCTCATAGATATATAAAGCTGTCTAGCTTTGGAGTGGATTTACATCTCCTTCATCCTCAACTAAACGTATTCACCGTGATTGAGTCACAAATGCAATTTTGCAATCCAACATTTCTTTTTAAATACAAAATTGTATAATACAGACCAAAGTTATTTTAAAAATAAAATAATCACTCACCACAACCCCAAACTGCTCTGGTTCTGACAGGCTGCAATATTCATTTTTAAGTTTGGCCAATGCAGCCAGCTGGGTCTGTTCAGGCATGTGCTTTATTAAATTCTAGTTTAGTAAATATAGAGGAAATAAAATAAATTTAATATATACATGATTTAAACAAAATCTGTAAAGTCCTGTTTCTATTACAAAAAAAAAAGGAATAACTAAAAACAAATTACGGTATATAGATATAGAGATATATATATATATATATATACACACACACATACACACACACAGTTGTGCTCATAGGTTTACATACCCTGGTAGAATTTCTGATTTCATGGCCATTTTTCAGAGAATATGAATGATAACACGAAAACTTTTCTTTCACTCATGGTTAGTGTTTGGCTGAAGCCATTTATTATTAATCAACTGTATTTACTCGTTTTAAATCATAATGGGAACAGAAACTACTCAATTGATCCTGATCAAAAGTTTACATATCATGGTGATTTTGGCCAGATAACATGCATACAAGTTGACACAAAGGGGCTTGAATGGCTATTAAAGGTAACCATCCTCATCTGTGATCTGTTTGCTTGTAATTAGTGTTTACATACCCCAGTTCTTAATACTGTGTATTGTCCCCTTTAACATCAGCTTGAAGTCTTTTGTGGTATTTGTGGATGAGGCTATTTATCTTCTCAGATGGTAAAGCTGTCCATTTGTCTTGGCAAAAAGCCTCCAGTTCCTGTAAATTATCAGGCTGTCTTGCATGGGCTGCACGTTTGAGATCTCCCCAGAGTGGCTCAATGATATTGAGGTCAGGAGACCGAGATGGCCACTCCAGAACCTTCATTTTATTTTGTTGTAGCCAATGACAGGTCGACTTAGCCTTGTGTTTTGGATCATTGTCATGTTGGAATGTCCAAGTACGTCCCATGCGTAGCTTCCTGGCTGATTAATGCAAATGTCCCTCCAGTATTTTTTGATAACATATGGCATTCATCTTGCCAACAATTTTGTCCAAATTTCCTGTTCCTTTGTAGCTCACGCATCTCCAAAACATCAGTGATCCACCTCTGTACCATTTATCATAGGCCTTGCTGACTCCTCTCCAAATGTAGCCTTTATGGTTGTGGCCAAAAAGCTAAATTTTTGTCTCATCACTCCAAATGAATTTGTGCCAGAAGGTTTGAGGCTCGTCTTTGCGCTATTTGGCGTATTGTAAGCGGGATACTTTGTGGCATTTGCATAATAATGGCTTTCTTCTGGCGACTCAGTCATGCAGCCCATCTTTCTTCAAGTGACTCTGTATTGTGCATTTTGAAACAGAGAGTCTTGTATTTCCACCTAAAGTTATGTGTGGGATTTTCTTTGCATCCCAAACAATTTTCCTGGCAGTTGTGGCTGACATTTTAGTTGGTCTACCTGACCATGGTTTGGTTTCAACAGAACCCCTCATTTTTCACTTCTTGATTAGAGTTTGACAATCATTTTGCTTTCCCTATGACTCAGAATCCAGAAACATCAGTGCAGCACTGGATGAAAGATGCAAGGGTCTGTCAGGAGTGCAGAAATGCATTGACCTTTTATATACACACACTAATTGCAAGCAAATATATCACGGGTGAGGGTGGTTACCTTTGCTAGCCATTCAAACCCCTTTGTGTCAACTTGTGTGCATGTTATCAGGCCAAAATCACCAAGGTATGTTAACTTTTGATCAGGGTCAATTGAGTAGTTTCTGTTGTGATTATGATTTTAAAAGAGTAAACACAGTTGACTGATCAGCCAAACACTAACCATCAGTGAAAGAAACGTTTTTGTGTTATCATTCATATTCCCTGAAAAATGGCCAAGAAATAAATTCTGCCAGGGTATGTAGAGAGTTATTTGAAGTACTTTGAACACCAAAAAAGTCCCTATGTGAAAATGCATTTTGTGTATATTCAGAAACACTTACTATACAAACTGTATTGTCTCTTACACACAGGGAAATAAACAGATTAAACAGAACAGTAACGGGACTTGGGTTTGTCTGTGTTATAGCTTTGGAGATCCCGTCACGACACCATGGAGCTGGTAGGCAATTTGAACTTCTTGCATTCATCTACTTATGCCACTAAAGGCGGTCTTTAACCACTTTCCGACCGGCGCACGCCGATGTACGTTGGCAGAATGGCACGGGCAGGCATATTGGCGTACAGGTACCTCCAATTTTAACTGCCGCCCTGCCATCGTGAGTGCACTGGTCGGGACCCCCCTGAGTCCAGTCGTGGGCATACCCGTGTTCGTCTCACAGGGCGGCTAAACAAGTAGATGCCGTTGTAAACAGCATCTCCCCGTTCTGCCTAGCAACAAGTGATGCTGATCTCTGCTCCATGTGATTGGAGCAGAGATCAGTGTCACTAAAACAAAGCCCAGCCCCCCACAGTTAGTAACTTGTCCCTAGGAACACTTAACCCCTACACTGCCACGCACTGGTTAACCTCTTCACTGCCAGTGTCATTTACACAGGAATCACTGCATTTGTATAGCAGTGATTGCTGTATAAATGACAATGGTCCCAAAAATGTGTCAGAAATGTCCGCCATAATGTCGCAGTCGCAATAAAAATCGCTGATCGCCGCCATTACTAGTAAATTTTTTTTTATAAAAATGCCATAAAACTATCCCTTATTTTGTAAACGCTATAACGTTTGCGCATTACGATTTTTTTTTTACCAAAAATATGTAGAAGAATACGTATCGGCCTAAATTGAGGGGGGAAAAAACGTTTTATTTTTTTTATTTTTTTGGGGGATATTTATTATAACAAAAAGTAAAACAAAAATGTTTTTTTTTCAAAATTGTCGCTCTATTTTTGTTTATAGCGCAAAAAAAAAAAAAAACAGGCAGGGGTGATCAAATATCACCAAAAGAACGCTCTATTTGTGGGAAAAAAAAAGGAAGTCAATTTTGTTTGGGAGCCATGCCGCACGACCGCGCAATTGTCAGTTAAAGTGGCGCAGTGCCAAATCGCAAAAAGTGGTCTGGTCTTAAGCCAGCAAAATGGTCCGGTCTGAAAGTGGTTAAGGTGAGGGCTGAAAGCCCGTCTAAGCCACACTTACACCTGGCTGCACAATGGTACCTGGAGCAGCCCTGATGCTTCCATGAAATACACTTTTCAGTTGGCGACCTTACACCATGGGTACAAAATTGTTAAAACGTTTTTAAACCATAAAAGCAATGGGAGCTTGGAAGTTTACAGAAAATGGAGGGGGGAGTATGCAGGTTCTTTTCATGGAGGCGCAATATACATCCTAGATGCATAATTGAGGAGCTATATACATCCTATATGCATAATTGAGGGTCTCCTTAGGGCAAATATGAACTGATTTGAAGATGTATCATAAAACTGCAGGTATTGCAAGCCTGTGTGTTATCAGCAATTTAAGTTTATTCCCATTTGATGGACAAGGAATTTTTTACTATAAGAAGCCTTACCTGAACCATGGATTCTGAAAGTTGCGTTTCATCAATTTCTAATATGATTTTTTTAATGTCTTCATAAGGCAATCGGTATGAACCTAAGAAAATGGCTGAAACAATGGACAGCAATTTAATTAATTCATATATTTAAATATTAACAGGATACCATGATAAAACAATACCGTAATACAACACAAGCTGACTGTCAAAACATAACACATTGTGGTATTGATTATATATTGAAGGTACAACAAATGCAGATGTAACTGCTAAAAAAATAAAATAAAAATAAGTACAGGTAACCGTACTGTTAATATCACTGTCAGGCTTCATAACAAAACAAAATCAAGGACTATGAAGATAACATTAAAAATAAAATACAACAATGAATGACTTGAACAACCTGCAGGTACAGGCTTTGTAATTAGCCAATACCTACCAACAATGCAACAAAGTCTTTAACCGTAACAGCAACATGTTTGTAGTTTTGTTTACACTGTTCATCAACAAACATGTTTATGTTTGTAATATTTTTTTGTGGCTGTGCTATTTCCTCTCTCAAAGCTGCTTTATCATTGCCTACTGACCAAGAGAATATTTTAAAATGACAACTCCCAACATGCAATGAGTAACAGCCATTATTAAAGGACGAGCTAGGGTGAAGATGGCGCTGGTGAGTTACTCACAAGCAGACAAAAATAGGATTTTTAAAATAGCTTACCTGTAAAATTATTTTCTTTGATGTACATCGGGGGACACAGACCCGTAGTAATTACTACATGGGTCATATATTGGACCGAAAGGTGCTGGACACTGTAATGCCCCTAAGGCGTGTACTTCCCACATATAACCCCTCCCATTACTGGGAGTCCTCAGTTTTGTAGCCAAGCAATAGAAGTGTATAAGAAGGGAGGGACCTGTGTGTCACCTGATGTACATCAAAGAAAAGGGTTTTACAGGTAAGCTGTTTTAAAATCCTATTTTCTTTTCTTATATCAGGGGACACAGAGCCGTAGTAATTACTATATGGGATGTCCCATAGCAATGGCAACTGAAGGGGAGGAGACACCAAAAGAAGGAAAGTCAGAGGACTCATACTACAGCCTGCAGTACACTGCGCCGAAGGCCGTATCCTCATTGTCCCTTAACATTGAATTGATAAAATCTGGTAAACGTATGAACTGAAGACCAAGTTGCGGCCTTACAGATCTGAGCCATAGAGGCCTGATGATGCACCGCCCAAGAGGTACTAATCGCCCCCCGTTGAATGTGCCTTAACATGAAGAGGAGGAATTTTCTACTTTAAACCATAAGCCTGAATAATGACTTGACAAATCCACTTGGAAATAGTGGATCTTGATGCTGCCTGCCCTCTCTTTGAAGGATCTGTCAGTATAAATAAAACATCTGTTTTACAAACCTGAGCAGTCGCCTTTAAATACACTCTGACCACTCTTACTACATGAAGGGAATGTAGAGCCTTCTCTTTCCTAGATCGAGGCTCTGGGATGAAAGAAGGAAGAACAATATCTTGGTTTAAGTGAAGACCTGTCACCACCTTTGGCAGGAATTCAGGATGAGGGGGTAACACCACCTTATCATTATGCATGATCAGATATGGCTCCTTACAAGACAGAGCCGCTAGGGGGGGGGCGTGGCTACCGCGCGGCTGAATGGACGCATGAGACGGTAGCTCCGCAACACCGAGAGCTAAAATAGCAACCCGAAGTGCTTCCTCGACCTGATACTGGCATCCACCGAAGCTGTATCGCCTCCGCACACAGCAGAGATGACCCGCAAGCGCAAAAACTTACCGCAACTGAAGAAACTACCGCAATTCTTCCCGCGGACTCCTCGAGGCCTACTCCAAGATGGCGCCGACGCCGCCTCGCCTTCGGCCGCCAGTAGCTCCGGCTCAGAGGCCTCTTCCCCGGACCACCGCTCACCTCGTGGATCCCCGGGTATGTCCACCCCGCTCTCCCTCAGTCCAGCGAAGTCCAAGCCGCGGCTGGTGGAGGATCTTGCTGCTATACAGGTTAGTGGAGAGGGGGAACGATTAGACGACACAAGGGAAATCTCGGACACTATAGATTCGTTCCCTACGTCGAACCAACCAGTGTCCGACACTACCTTAAAGGACATGCTGGTCTCCCTGCGGAGCACCCTGCACGCTGACATAATGGACTGTATGCGGGGGTTCAAATCTGACCTTAATGCGGTGGACGCACGGATCGACCATGTCGAAAACAAAATGGGCGAATTCGCCTCTACTATTAATGCAGTAGTGGATGCCCAGAACGACCAGACGGAGGAGGTGGCGTGGCTAAAGGCTAAAGTCGCAGACTTAGAGGATAGGTCCCGACGCAACAATATTAAGCTGAGGGGGGTCCCAGAACTGGTATTACCGGCTCAATTACTCCAATACGCTCAGGAACTGATAGGGGCCTTCCTGCCGGACCTGCCTGCGTCAGACCTGGCAATTGACAGAATTCATCGCCTTCCGAAGCCATCGCACCTCCCGGACAATATTCCGAGAGACGTCTTACTGCGGGTCCATTTTTTCCAGGTCAAGGAGAAATTCACCTTTGCCTTCCGCACCAATAAACAACCCCCGGAACAATACGCCAACCTCCAAGTCTTCGCAGACTTGTCGCAGCACACCATGCAGAGGAGGAAAGCTCTGCTTCCCATAACCAAAGCACTTCGCAACCATGCCATTATTAACAGATGGGGATTTCCTTGTAAGCTTACTATCTCCAGAGAAGGTCATACAAAGGTGATTAACAACCTAGAGGATGGTCTGGAGCTACTCAAACAATGGAACATTCTCCCAGTACAAGCTGACCCTGCTCAGGCCTCTCTATCAAAAATCTCATCGCCAGACAACTGGCAGGTGGTGTCACGCAGGAAGAAAAATCTGAATCGTAACAATTGAAGCACTCGGACCTTGCTTCTTTCTGTCTGAATATTACTGCTTTTTCATGATGTTGCTCTCGGTACCTGCGGACCTCTATGAACGTTGTTGTTTCCCCCAAGTTATATGATGGGCAGGATCACTGCCTACAGATTCACTGTTGAATCGTTTTTTTTTACTTTCGTGGCTTAAGCCTACACTCTGGATTTCTGACTTTTTAGTTATTTATGTTGCTTTTTTTTTCCTTTTTCTTCTACGATTCTTTTCACCCCTGGATCCCTCCCCTCCTTCCCATGAGATGGACCTTGCGATATCCTAAATGTGTCGGCCGGAGATGTGGTGTCAAAGTGCCCAGGACGTCAACATGTTTTTCGCATGTTTCTACAATCAAGAAAGGTATGAGGACTAACATACTCATCATACACTCCTACTCTCGATGGTTAAGATAGTTTCGCTTAATGTGCACGGGTTAAATCACCCGGTCAAAAGAGCATCTGTTTGGAAAGAAGCACAGAAGTTGAGGGCCGATGTACTTTGTCTACAAGAATCGCACTTTTTGGCTAGTAACCCACCACCTTTTCGCAACAAGCATTTCCCACATCTGTTTACTGCGTCTGCCTCACAAAAACGTAAAGGTGTGGTGATAGCTATCAGAGACTCGATTGCTTTTTCACATATCCTCACTATAGCTGATCCTGAGGGCAGATATATAATTTTAATAGGTTCTCTTAATAATAAGATTTACACTATTGTGAACCTCTATGCTCCCAATTCTCACCAACTTAGATTTCTCAAAAGACTACTGACCAAAGTCAGAGAAGTGCGCCAGGGAGCTCTGGTGATGTGTGGAGACTATAACATGACAGTGGACTTTCGAATGGACACGACCTCCAGATCTCGTCGACCTCTTCCCTCCCTGCGGCACTTACTGCAGGAGGAGGGGTTGTATGACGTCTGGAGATGTCAACACTCTACTGAGAGGGATTATTCTTTTCACTCCTCCAGACACAACATGTATTCAAGAATTGACATGATTTTGGTAGATAGATTTCTGCTACAAGCGGTGTCCTCCTCCGCCATACACAGTATATCTTGGTCTGATCATGCACCCATATCAGTAGTGGTGGCGGAGGGGAACGCTCATACTGTGTCTGGGGTCTGGAGGGCGAGTCCTGGTATATTTGGTTCACATGAACAAATGGTAGAAGTTCATAAGAGTCTCAAAGAATTTTTTGTAACTAACACTGGTTCTGTTAATGACCCAATGACTCTTTGGTGTGCTCATAAGGCCTTCATAAGAGGCATCTTACTACAGGCTAGCGCCAGACTTAAAAAACAGAGGTCCCTTAGGCTCGATCGAATTTTAACTGATATTGACTCATTAGACAGTCAAAATAAGATAACCCCTTGTCTTAAGACAGCCCACGCTTAAGAGAACAGAGAACTAGAACTACTATTCCTTATTTAATTAACTCTTCCGATAGCAGCAAAATATACAATCCTAAAGACATTGCTGATTCCTTTGCTAAGTATTATTCCTCATTGTATAATATCAGGACGGACTCCAATACCCCACAACCAACAGAAGCTGACATTCAGACCTTCCTTGATAGTGTCTCACTACCCAAGCTCTCGGAGGAACAACTTTCCACCCTAAACGCCCCCATCTCCCAGGCGGAGATACAAAAAATCATTAGAACACTGCCATCGGGCAAATCTCCTGGTCCCGATGGTCTTCCGGGCGAATATTATTCCAAATTTAGCGAACTTCTAACCCCAACGTTACAAGAAATTTATTCGCAAGCGGTTACCTCCTCTTCTTTCCCCTCAGAAATGTTAGGTGCCTATGTTGTCACCATCCCTAAACCAGGAAAGTCCCCAGATACCCCAGCCAATTTCCGCCCAATTTCGCTTCTCAATACAGATGTGAAAATTTATGCTAAAATCTTAGCTCATAGACTATTGCGTATTTTGCCTACTCTTGTGGATCCCGATCAAGCGGGGTTTACGATTGGAAGGCAGGCTTCTGATGCAACTAGGCGGGTGATCAATGTTGTCTGCCACGCAAGGGCCTGTCGGACGCCTTCTCTGCTCCTTTCTTTGGATGCGGAGAAGGCGTTCGACAGGATACATTGGGGATACATGAAGTCTGCTTTGAGTAAATTTGGATTTCAGGGCCCCATTCTGTCCGCAATTTTAGCTCTCTACTCTACTCCCTCTGCAAGGGTCTACACCTCTAGCATCCTATCCCAACCTTTTACTATAACGAATGGTACCCGACAGGGGTGCCCACTGTCCCCCTCCATCTTCAACTTGTTGATAGAACCCCTGGCGGAAAAAATTAGAGCCCATCCGGACATCCATGGTTTTGCCTTTAAAGGGAAGACACACAAAATAAACCTATTCGCGGACGATATAATCCTCTTCCTTACATCCCCAATGCTTTCCTTAACGCACACTCAGAACATTCTGGACCAATTTAGTACTATCTCCTACTATAAAGTCAATGACTCTAAGTCCCTTATCCTTCCCCTTGACATCCCATCACAAACTATGCTTAAACTACAAAAATCTTTTCGGTATTCCTGGAAGAAAGACAGCATAACATATCTAGGCCTGCAGATTACGGCAGACCCTAACAGATTAGCTGAGGCCAACTATTCATTACTACTTCAAAAACTAACTTCTGAGACCAGACGCATTTCTAAAACGGAACTAACATGGTCAGGACGCCTAGCCTCCTTCAAAATGTTACTGCTCCCACAGATCCTATATGTATTTCGCACCTTACCAGTACCTATCAAACCCATGTACCTTAGATTACTTAACTCCCTTCTCAATGGGTATATCTGGCAGCAGAAGAAACCTAGGTGCGCTAAAGGCTTACTAATAAAACATAGAAAGGTGGGAGGCATGGGTTATGTGGAGCTCCAGGACTATTTTAAGGCGGCTCTGCTCACCCAACTAGCCACTTGGTTCCACAAAACAGCGTCTATCCCTTGGAGGGATATTGAGCAGTTTATGTCCCCGACAGGAGACCTCCCCTCTTTGCTCTGGCTTGACAGGCTGAGGCCCTTTAATCTGAGACAACTACCACTGACGATCCAGGCCTCCCTATGGGCATGGAGAGACCTCGGGCGGGTCGAGCCGGCGGAGGGGGGAACATTGGAGGTCCCCATAGAGATTGACTTACTTAGTAGAGCCATTCCTGGTCTTACTACTCACACTTGGAAACTCAAAGGTATCAAATTTCTCTCTGACCTGTTCCGTGATGGTCTAATCAAAGACTTCATTGCGCTACAAGATGAATATGGCCTAGAGAGGGGTGAACTATTTAGATATGGTCAGATCTCACACTTTCTTCGTTCCGTGCCCACAGCCCGAATTTCCATACATGCAGATGTCTGGAAGTTTTATTCAAACAAACTTACACTAGTAAAAGGGATTTCGTTATTCTATGGCATCCTCCAGCACAAGAATGTATTTATCAAATCCTCCCCATATTTAAAGTGGGAGGAAGACCTGGGAAAGGTATACTCACTGACACAGTGGCATCAAGCCATCAATTCAATCTACAAGGCATCCCGCTGTGTTAACCACTGGGAATTACACCAAAAAATAGCATTGCGCTGGTACCTTACCCCATATAGGTTGTCTAAATTCTCAGAAGGGATATCTAATCTGTGCTTGAGGGGTTGTGGAGAGGTGGGTTCACTCAAGCATATTCTTTGGTCATGTAGGCACTTGACTAGCTTTTGGCACAGTGTATTTAGACTGTTATCCTCCCTCACAGGGATTATTTCCCCCTCCGATCCTGGTTTAGCCTTATTGAATTTGGGCATTGAGAAATATTCCCCCCAGTATAGAACAATGGTGACACATATTCTACTAGCCTCCAGATCACTTATAACTCGAAAATGGAAAACGGATGTTGTTCCTTGCCTCTCAGAAGTCATTACTATTGTGAAAACTAATTGTATATATGAAACGTTACTACTTTCTAGGTTAAGTAAAAATATAAACCGCATAGATGCCTGGAAAATCAAATACCATTAATCAGGTTCCACACTCATAACCTGTTAGAAACATTGGGTCCACCTCAATCCCAATCCCTCCTATCCCCACTCTGTCCCTTCTCTTTTCCTCTCCCCTTATCTATCCCTTTCCCCAAAGCTACTCTCTGCCTATCTTAGTTTACAGTCTCTCTCTTTTTTTCTTCTTTTCTTTTTTTTCTTTTTTCTCTTCTGCCTGATTCTTTTGTTCTTCTTTGGCTTTTTCTTCTCCACAGTTCTGGATTCTACCTACTTCTACTCGCCCCTTTTTCATTTTCGAACTACTCACAATATGTTTACTCTGAAAGGGCCTAGTTACCTATAAGTCGCAATCTGCTTGTTTTTTTTTTTTTTTTTTTTAGGAACAGGCTGACTAGTTTTATGTTGGTAGGTTACATTATTGCACTTCCTGTTCTTTATACTGTATAAGATCTGTAATCTGTGTATGGTATAGCAAGGTTGTAATTCCTATCATATACGAACTGTCCATAACTGTATTTTTTTTTCTCTATGTATGTGAAAAATTTTTCTAATAAAAACTAAATTGAAAAAAAAGACAGAGTCGCTAGTTCTGATACTCTTCTAGCAGAAGAAATGGCAAGCATAAAGACTATCTTTCTAGTCAAAAGAACTAAGGGAATTGCACATAAAGGTTCAAAAGGCTGTTTCTGCAAAGTCAACAATCCAGGGCCTGCGACAGCACCCTGCCATCAAAAACTGTATGGCCTTACTACCAAAAAGTACTGGATCCCAGGGCCCAGCTCTCAAAGAGAAGCGTTTGCAAGCAAAACCTTGTTTCTTTGGATTACGAGGCCCGGGTACCATTCATTTAGCCCATTACAAAGACATCAGAATGGATCCGGTCAGCATGGCTGGCTCTTATCAAGGATTACTGCCCGTGGAGCTCAGCACAGCACATCTTTACTCCTGCCCATCACCTTAGACACTGGCAAAAGAAAACCGAGGACTCCCAGTAATGGGAGGGGTTATATGGGGGGAAGTACACACCTTAGGGGTGTGCCAGTGTCCAGCACCTGTCGGGTTCGATATATAACCCATGTAGTAATTAGTACGGCTGTGTCCCCTGATGTAAGAAAAGAAAAGGAGCTGTTTATTGTGTTTATTTGTTGCATGTGTATAAACAGTACACTTGTGTGTGTATATGTGTCTATGTTGCTTCTCAATACCGTTTATATACATCAATGGCATCAAGAGCTTTGGAATTTACTGCTGACTGCTTATAGCAGCTGAGGTCTTATGGCTCTTACAAATATTGTCAAGCCACCTGTTGACTTTCAGGTGGAAGTGATACAGCTGGCTATTCACTTCTACAAGCAGCGGAACCCTTCAATAAATGTACCAGGAAGTTGTGTGTACTATATCACTTCCTGGTCTAGATTTGTCATATAAAATGGTCTGGATTTGTCATTTAAAATGGTACGGACTGCTTCTCTGAGCCTACCATCATATGGGAAGAAATTAGAGTACTGTCTTCCATGACAATGACAGGAAGAAATCTTTATTGTATACTTGTTGTTGAGCTGTGCAAAACAGTGGGAACTGTTTCAGAAGACTATTCATAGTTGGTACCTCACACCATATAAAATTTCCAAATTCCACCCCTCCCAGAAGGCCCTTTTTGCTGGAGGAATTGCAGAGAAATTGTTTCTCTATTTCATATTCTATGGACATGCAAATCCCTAAGATCATTCTAGAACAAAAAAATCTGTATAATATATGATATTATAGTATATCCCATAGACCCTGACCCTTCCCTCTCCATCCTCCATCCTCCATTTAAGAATCCATGTTTTGTTTTTTGTTCACAAACATTAGGGCATTGTTTAAACATTTAATCATGGAAGCAAAGCTCACAATCACTAATCCGTGGAATTCATCACAGACACCATCTGTCACTGACACTATTAAAACGCTCAACCACCAATGTGATATGGAAAAACTATTGTCAATTACAGACCTCAAAGTTATGACATTCAGGAAAAAAATGTTCTATGTTGCTGACTAACCCTAGATGAAAATTTAAGGTTTGATAAAGTACCACTATACAGTTCTTGTGGATACTCACCTTTGAACTCTTTCAATTAGCAGTATTATTGCAACTGTCATTTTTCTTGTTAACCACTTCCCGACCAGCCATCGCAGTTTTCCTGCGGCAGAATGGCATGGGTGAGCAAAGCAACGTTATGTTACGGCAGCCGCGATGATCAGATTTGTTTCAGAACCGATCAGTCTCCAGGCCCAGGAGAATGATTTCTGGCCAGGGCCTGCTGATCGGTCCTGACGAATGAAATCCTCCCCTGCCTGTGTAAGTGTAAACACAAACAGGGAAAGTGATGTCATCTCTCCTCGTGGAATTATTTTCCGTTCCAGAGAGAGGACATACAAACGTAAGTTCCACCAACACTACACTGATACAGTACACATAAGGAGATATTTCACCCCTGATCCCCCCCCCCCCCCCAGTCAACCCCTTCATTCCCTGTCACTGTGTCAGTCAGTGCAACGTTCATAGCTTTCTTTGATCACAATACTGGTGTCATTTGGGACACTAATCATCATTAGGGTACTTCGTAGTGGCCCCAGATAGGTTTAGGGACTCCCCCTAATAAAAGTTTAACCCCTTGATCACCCCATCACCAGTGATCACCGTATTAAAGTCATGGTGACACTGGTCGTTCAGTTATTTTTTTTTTATAGCTTCAGGGCACCCCCCATATATTACCTAATAAACGGTTTAACTCCCTGATCACCTAGCAGGTGATATCAGTTAGGTTTCAGTGTCAATAAGGATCTGCGTCACCCCAGGCAGCGCCAGATTAGCGCCAGTAGCGCTAACACCCACACATGTACCATACATCTCCCTTAGTAGTATAGTGTCTGAATGGATCAATATCTGATCAGATCTATACTAGCTTCCCCAGTAGTTTAGGGTTGCCAAAAACGTAGTGTTAGCAGGATCAGCCCAGATAGCTGCTAGCACCTGTGTTTAGCCCCTCTGCCCAGCCCAGCTCACCCAAGTGCAGTATCAATCAATCACTGTCACTTACAAAACACTAAACACCTAACTGCAGCATTCAGTCAGGCCTGATCCCTGCGAACGCTAACAGTATTTTTGGTAGCATTGGAAGCAATCACTGACAGTCAGTGCTCTTTTTTTTTCCTGTGAGTCCCACTAGTGAACCAGTAAATTTAGAGGCCAAAATGTAAAAAAAAATCAAAAGTACACTAGTGAGGAGCCCTACACGTCTCTGAGCATGACAGATGAGATTGAAGAGGAACTCACCCGTCAGATTCAGGGTCAGAATACAAACCCATAGACAGTAGCGGCACCCTGACAGATAACTTTAAACGACAGCAGTCCTTTCCAAGGTCAGGTGTACCCGACCCCGTTCTTGTTGTTGCTGTTGTTGAGGTGCAAGAACCACAGGGCTCTCATATGGAGCAGAGAGCCAGTACTAGTGCCACTCATCCTTCTGGTGAACTGGCAAGCGCCAGTGGCCTAGTACATCCCAGTCGTACATCCAACACTGCAGTATCATGTGGTTATGTGGCAAGTCCCATAAGCGCAGTTCAAGCTGGTGAGGTGGCTAGCACAACTAGTGTCTCACAGCCACCAAGACAAAGACAGGCCTGTCAAGCCCATAGTGCTCTTCCTGCTGCTTTTGCCAATCTGAATTGGGAGCCCACCACTTCTGCAGCACCACTAATTCCCCATTCACTGGCCAACCCGGAATTCAGGTGGAATCATTTTATTTTACGTCACTTGATTTGTATTCAATGTTTTTCGTGGAAGATCTCTATAGATCTATTGTGGAGCAGAGCAATTTGTATGCTGGTCAATTCATTGCCGCTAATCCCCAGTTGACTCTTGCCAGAGATTGGAGACCTATTACTGTCTCTGAATTTAAGACCTTTCTGGGCTTATCCCTCCTCATGGGCATAAATAAAAAAGGTGATTTGCGGTCATATTGGTACACTGACCCAATTCACCATAAGTGTGTGCTCTATGCCTCCATGACCAGGACATGATACGAGCAGATCTTGCTGTTCATGCATTTCAATGACAATTAACTCTTTCGTTCTCGAGGTGACCCTGAATACGATTGTCTCTACAAAATTTGGCCCCTCATAAACCACTTCAACCAGCAGTTTGCAGCCTTGTTTACTCCTGATCAAGTTGGCTGCGTTGATGAGTCCCCGATTACGTTTTCTGCCCACTTGTCATTCACAGAGTATCTTCCTAGCAAGTGTGCCAGATATGGGGTCAAGCTGTATAACCTCTGTGACAGGGCAACAGGCTATACAAATAGTTTTATGGTTTATAAGGGACGGGATAGTTATGTAGAGCTGGAGAATTGCACAGACTACATAAGGAGCGCTGGTAAGATTGTGTGGGACTTGATGTCACCCTTATACAGAAAGGGATACCACCTGTATGTGGACAATTATTAAACTAGTGTGCCCCTTTTTAGTCACTTGTTTGATCATGGAATTGGCGCATGTGGCACCATGTGATCTAATCACCAGTGCTTACCCTAGCGGCTTGAGATGTAATCATTTGCTCGCTGTGAAGTGGAGGGATAATAAGAATGTTTTCGTTTAGTGGCCACTTCATGCATACACGATGGTCCAAATTCCTACGGCGACTGGTGTTGTTGCGAAACCCCTCCGTGTCCACAAATATAACCTTAATATGGGAGGGGTGGACCTCAATGACCAGTTGTTAGCGCTGTACCTAATTGCCCGTAAGGTCAGATGCTGGTATAAAAAAGTGTCTGTATGCTTATTCCATTTCATTATTTATTATTATTTGGCTCTGCTGAATGTTTTCAGCTTTTTTATTTTTTTTCCAATTTTCAAAACTTTGTGACAAAAAGCAAGATCTGCAAAATACTCAACATGCCTCTCAGAAAATAGCTTGGGGTGTCTACTTTCCAAAATGGGGTCATGGGGGGGGGGGGGTGCTATCTGTGCATTTCATGGCTTCCGAAACTGTTTTGACAGTGAGGAGTGAACTCAAAAAGGTATGCCCTTAGAAATCCTGAAGGTGGTGATTGATTTTCGTGGTCCTGTATCCGGTTAGACTGCCAAAAAGTCCCACACATATGGTATCCCCATACTCAGGAGAAGCAGCAGAATGTATTCTGGGGTTAAATTTCACATATACCCATGCCATGTTTGAACAATATATCATTTAGTGACAACTTTGTGTCATTTTTTTTTTTCTCGAAACTTGTGGCAAAATATAAAATATTACATGGACTCAACACAACTCTTTCCAAAATAGGGTCATCTGGGGGGGGGGGGGGGGGGGGTGTTGTGCTAGCTGGGCATTTCATGGCCTCTGAAACTGTGATAGGCAGTGAGGAGTGAAATCAAATATGTACACCCTTAAAAAGCCTAAAGGTGGTGATTGGTTTTTGGGGTTCTGCGGTTAGACTGACAAAAAGTCCCTCAGGAGAAGCAGCAAAATGTATTTTGGGTTGTAATTCCACATATAACCATGGCACGTGTGAGCAATATGTAATTTAGTGACAACTTTGAAAAATGAAAAAAATAAATATATATATACACAATCACATGTGACAAAAAATTATATATTCAATGGGCTCAACATGCCTCTCAGCAATTTCCTTGGGGTGTCTACTTTCCAAAATGGAGTGTTGTACTGCCCTGCCATTTTAGCACCTCAAGAAATGAGACATGCAGTGATAAACTAAAAGCTATGTTAATTACAGAAAATGTACCCTAGTTTGTAGACACTATAACTTTTGTGCAAATCAATAAATATACACTTATTGACATTTTTTTTTTTTTCACCTAAGACATGTAGATGAATACATTTTGGACTAAATGTATAACTACAATTTAGTTTATTGATATACATATATATATATATATATTTTTTTCATATAACAAAAAGTAGAAAATATAATTTGTTTTTCAAAATTTTCGGTCTTTATCTGTTTATTTTGCAAAAAAAAAAAAAAAATTACAGAGGCAACCAAATACCATCAAAAGAAAGCTATATTTGTGGGAAAAAAAGGACGCAAATTTAGTTTGGGTACAACATTGCATGACTGTGCAATTACCAGTTAAAGCTGTGCAGTGCCAAATTGTAAAAAAGTACTCTGGTCATTGAGTAACTAAATTCTCCGGGGCTGAAGTGGTTAATCTTTCTTTTCTCCCTTTGTTTCCTTGCCCTATACCCCCCTCCCCCCCCCCCCCCCCATATGCTTCTTGTTCCTCTTTCCCTGCTATTCCCTACCATCTTGCATTATATATCCTCTCCATTCCCCTTCTTCCAGGTGGAGGGTTCAATGTGTTTAGTACTATGTTGCTGGCTGTAGTAACAATGCATTTGTGTAGCTACTTGTAAGATTTCTCATTATTGATACAGAAGTGCTCTGCTATCTTACGTATTTTCAGATTGTTGTCTCACTTTAAACCTCCAATAATGAACCACTAACAAGAAAAATTACAACTACCACTATTTTATTCTCCAGGGTCTCTGCTTTCAGAAAATATGTTTCTAAAATCAGATGTTTTAAGAGATTTACTAATCTCCATGACTAAAATGTACATTTTACCATGTGTGCAAAAATGAAATAAAAGAAAAAAGGGCTCTAGCTGTTTTCAATATACTTACACAAATTTTGGGCAACTTTTGGCTCCAAGACCTTCAGTTCCTTTATTCTTTTCTTAATAGCAAGAGTATCTTCAATTTCATCATTTTTATTCACTGTTTAATGTCACAATAAAAACACAAAATTAATTTTCTTAATACATGAAAACACAAGATGAAGATTTAAACCAAGAACAAAAAAGAAAACTTAGATAAACAGTTAGAAGACAGTTTTAGTATGTCATACCATGTAGTAATGAATTTAGTGGAAATACTAAAGAAATTCCATTAAATAATTCTGCACTGACTTTTTTTTTATATGTACAGTATCTCACAAAAGTGAGTACACCCATTTTTGTAAATATTTTATTATATCTTTTCATGTGACAAAATTGAAGAAATTAAACTTTGCTACAATATAAAGCAGTGAGTGTACAGCTTGTATAACAGTGTAAATTTGCTGTCCCTTTAAAATAACTCAACACAGGTATTACTGTGTCATGTGACTTGTTAGTGTTACAAGGTCTCAGGTATGAATGGGGAGCAGGTGTGTTCAATTTGATGTTGTCACTCTGAGGCCGCGTACACACGCGGGGACTGTTCGCCCAACTTTGTCCGTCAAACAGTTTCGGCAAACAGTCCGCTCAAAATTAGCATGGACGGACATGGCCACACACGACGGACGAACAGTTTGCTGAAACCGTGCGCGATGACGTGAACGGCACGTACGACGGGACGAAAAATACGACGTCCTATACACTGCATTATAACTTTCGGCGTGTAAATCCTTTCTGAGCATGCGCGGAACTTAGTTTGACGAACAAGCCTACACACGAGCGGACTGTTCGCTGAAACAAGGTTTCAGCGGACAGTTTTTCGGAAATTCCGAAAAACCTTGTTCGTCAAACTGTCCGCTGAAACTGTCCGCTGAAAGCCCACACACGAGCGGACTGTCCGCCCAAACACTGTTCAGCGGACAAAGTTGGGCGAACAGTCCGCCCGTGTGTACGCGGCCTCACTCTCTCGTACTGGTCACTGGAACTTCAACATGGCACATCACGCAAAGAACTCTCTGAAAAAAAGAATTGTTGTTCTACATAAAGATGGCCTAAGCTATAGAAAGATTGCCAAGCCCCTGAAACTGAGATGCAGCATGGTGGTCAAGACCATACAGTTGTTTAACAGGGCAGGTTCCACTCATTACAGGCCCCGTTGTGGTAGACCAATGAAGCTGAGTGTATGTGCTCAGTGTCATATCCAGAAGTTGTCTTTAGGAAATAGACATTTGAGTGCTGCAGAAGTTGAAGGTGTGGGGGGTCAGTCTGTCAGTGCTGAGACCAAATGCCACACACTGCATCAAATTGGTCTGCTTGGCTGGCGTCCCAGAAGGAAGCCTCTTCTAAAGATGATGCTCAAGAAAGCCCCACAAAAAGTTTACTGAAGACAAGCAGACTAAGGACATGGATTACTGGAACAATGTCTTGTGGTCTGATAAGACCAAGATAAACCTATTTGGTTCAGATGGTGTCAAGCATGTTTAGCGGCAACCAGGTGAGGAGTACAAAGACAAGTGTGTCTAGCCTGCAGTCAAGCATGATGGTTGGAGTGTCATGGTCTGGGGCTGCATGAGTGCTGCCGGCACTGGGAAGCTACAGTTCATTGAGGGAACCATGAATGCACACATGTACTGTGACAAACTGAAGCAGAGCATGATCCTCTCCCTTTGGATACTGGGCCACAGGGAAGTATTCCAACATGATAGCAACCCCAAACACACCTCCAAGATTACCACTGCCTTACTAAAGAAGCTGAGGGTAAAGGTGATGGATCGGCAAAGCATGTCTCCAGACCTAAACCCTATTAAGCATCTGTGGGGCATCCTCAAATGGAAGGTGGAGAAGCGCAAGGTCTCTAACATCCATCAGCTTTGTGATGTCATCATGGAGGCGTGGAAGAGGACTTCAGTGGCAACCTGTGAAGCTCTGATGAACTTCATGCCCAAGAGGAGTAAGGCAGTGCTGGAAAATAATAGTGGCCACACAAAATATTGACACTTTAGGCCCAATTTGGACAATTTAGAGGTGTTCTCACTTTTGTTGCAAGCGGTTTAGACATTAATGGCTGAGTTATTTTGAGGGGACAACAAATTTACACTGTTATTCAAGCTGTACACTCACTACTTTACATTGTAGCAAAGTGTAATTTCTTCAGTGTTGTCACATGAAAAGATATAATAAAATATTTACAAAAATGTGAGGGTTGTACTCACTTTTGTGAGATACTGTAACTATATCAAGTGTAGCATTCCTAATTCTTCAAAGAAACCGGTCATCACTGACCCATTATTTTAAGAAACGCTAGCTGTCTGGCTGTAATACTTTGGTTTCAGTTTTTTTTTTTTTTTCCGATTCACCAACTGGGAAAAAGTATTGTGTTAATGAATTACACTGACTATTAATATTGGTTTCTACACCTTTAGGCCAAATATTAACACTCCTGCTTCTAGCTTTCCTAAACACAGGAGAAGGGAAAAATATAAATAAATGACGCCTCCCAGAACTCGGTATCACAAGCTTAGATGTTACAGCTTCAGAGCAGGTATAGCCATGTTTATTTGTGTTTACACCTGTTTAAAGTGTCTAATCAGATCCAGGATGCACAGATTTCTCTAAACACACGTAAACTGACCACACCTAAATACACAGTGTGAATAGCACTATTAAACGTTAATGTAGTTAATATAATCACATGTATTTATATGTGTTTAGAAATGTCCTTCAAATGCATATAAATGCAGGTTAGACACGGTCAGTGTAAATAGGGCCTAAGAGTGTGGAGGGAAAAAACAAGTGCAATTTTAAAAAGATCTTCTCCCTGTACTGCCATCACAGGTGGGGGGAAATTGCATAGCAGCTGCAGCATTAGGTGTGACACGTAACATGTTCCCAAAGGTGAACTTATCCTTTAAGCACAGGTTTATGACCAGATGCTACCATAGTTAGGACTGGGAAGTGTCCCAAGTTGGTCAAGGTAAGTAGTGCAGGTACCAGAATAGTAAAGATTTGAAGGCTAAGTTAGCCTTTTCTAAAAAAAAAAAAATTTATATATATATATATATATACATATATATATATATATATATATATATATATATATATATATATATATATATATATATATATATATATATATCACATCTTTATGCAGGTATAAAAAAAAATGTGCATATTTTTGTTTACCCTGGAGTCTGTAAAGCTTTGCACCCGGTGCATTGTCAGGATCTTGCATACTCTTAATACTGTCTGCACTATGCCACTGATACGAGCATGCAGCTACTGAATTGCAGGAACAATCAATGGACTACAAGTGTGCTCACACAATTCACTGAGAAATATATGCTGTCAGTACTTGTAGTTCACTCATTCACAGAACTATGTGAATGAATGGTGCTGTCATATGGGGAGTCCCGCATGGCTGTGCTGTTTTTGAAGCTGTGACGACAGTGTGTGCTGGTAGAAGATCATCTGCTTGCTGTTACAGGGAGGGTGGCTCAGGGGGAGAGAAGGCAGGCGTATGTTGATTGGGATAATCTATACTACGGGGTATTTCTGACCACTGCATTCTGTATAACAGTATGTACTACTGACCCCTGTGCATTACACACTCATTACCTTTTCATCCTGCATTACACAGGACTAACCCCTGCATTGTGTGCATTACACACTTCTGATCCCCTGTATTCTATGGGTTATGTACTCATCATTGCACTCTCCTCATTTTCGTGTTGCATACTCCATGCCCTATGCACTCCTAAACCCAAAGGCACAGTATTATGGCATATATGTGCATGTATTCTGTGAGTAGGCTCGGGTATCCCTTTTTCAGCTAGGCATTTAGTTGTATGTCTGGAGTTCTACTTGTACAGTTTCTATAACCTATCATACGTAATAAAGTCCTGTAAAAACACTATGTTCCTATGTTCTATTTTCCATAATCATAGCTGTTCAATAACAAAATAGCTGGTCTGTGGCTCCAACTTCCAGCATCACAGACTCTAACTAATTGCCTCTTTCAGACACGTATGAATGTTGCAATATATTCAGTAACATTGTACAATGGGTGCTTCAAAACCGACATTTTTTTTTTTTTATCTACCACACATCTACTTTTATTTTTTAATAATTCAGAATCTGTGCTCAAGCATCCTACGGTACTTTATGGGATGTGCTAAAATTGCAAGTCAAATGAGCTAATGCTACTGCGGCTATAAAGGAACGGAAAGCACACCTCAGAATTTATGTGACCAATATCCAGCTATGGACTAAAAGCAATGTAGTTACGTGTAGAAGCAGGCAACTTATACTAAAGAGGAACAGCACAACTAACACACTGCTCATAACACAGACACTTACTGCTCTCTTTATTTGAAGGTTGTGGTTGTAATTCTTTTAATAAAGAAAACGCAAACACAAATGCAGTAACAAGCATAGTTATTAATAAGGTATGTACAATAGTATAGCAGCAATACATAATAAAGCTTTTGAACAAGTAAAATAAAAAGTTGTATGATGCAGAAAAATTCTTAACTAATATGTCCAAACACTGGAACATTGGATCAGGTTAGACTTGTCTTTTGCCCAATCTAGAAAAGTTTTAAACATCAATTAAGCAATACAGACTTATGTTTTTTTTTTTTTTTTTGTACATCTAGTAGAAGACATGATGCAGTCATGTCTGTATGAAATAATCCTAGAAAAAGGGAAAGGTCTGATGTCCCCAGTAACCCACTTCCATCCCTGTAACATATAATAAAACTAAGGGTTTGCCCCGGGACTGTAAACTTTACTGACAGAAACGGTATCCACTTAATTTTAAGTCCCGGGGCGAACCCTTCAATTTACTATACGAAATAATCCTTAACCACTTCAGCCCTGGAAGATTTTACCCCCTTCCTGACCAGAGCACTTTTCGTTTCAAATAGTTTTATTGAAAAGTCAGGTAGTTCACACTAGAATAAGCAGAACAATTTACAATGGTAGCAGTAACAGAAAGTAATCAGATAGGCTGCCTCTTAAGTTTGCAGAAGTAGATACATTAGAAGATTCTAAGACAGGCCCATGGACCCTTTATACATAAAGTATAGCAGATATACAGTATCCGAGGAGGGGGCCGGGTAGAAGCAAACTTACGGATTCAAAAGAAGGAAAGTCATTTAACAAACATTGTTGTAATAACAACTATTACCGGGGGTAATGGTAGATAGGAGAGTTCCGCTGGTTAAGTTTTACATATAGAGGACAGAGAGTGAGGGAAAAAGAATTTAGGAAAAAGGGAGAGGAATGAGAAGAAAAAGAAATAGGGACACAAAAAGGAAAGGAGGTAATACCAGAGGGTAGGGTAGAAGAGGTAGGAAGGAAAGGTTATGGTCGGAAGGCCCACGCGAACCACGGACAGCACACTTGTGCCCCTTCTGGGCTAAGGAGCCATAAGACGAGTATCAAAATCTTTCGGTAGGAATTGGTCTACCCAAGGTTGCCATATTTTATTAAACAATGGGATCCTATCCAGGATGACTGCCTCTATCTTATCATGAATCATTGCCTGTGTAACTCTATGTTTAGTTTCAGTTATATTCAGGGAAGGTGTCCTCCAGGCTCTCGCAATTGTTTGTTTAGCCGCAGTTGTTACTTGGAGAAAGAGTCAGTTTTGGGCTTTAGTAAGATCTTGGGGTAGCCAATTCAGCAAGGCCATTGCTGGGTTGGGAGCTATGGGGTGTTGCATCAATTTAGTTAGTAGGCGGAAGACCGAGGACCAAAAATTTGCCACGATGGGACAAGTCCACCAAATGTGGACATGAGTGCTCCGGTCTTTGCAACCCCTAAAACAGTCGGGTGAGTAGTTAGACACAAATTTGGAAATAATAGAGGAGACCAAATACCACCGCATCAGGACCTTATAGTTCGCTTCAGATGCCACTACATTCTGTGAAGAATTTTTGGTATTGGTCCATATATCAGTCTATGACTCTGCGTCAAGATTGAGTGATAAGTCTGTAGCCCACGCAGCAGCATAACGTGGAAGGTCTTCAGATACGGTGGGGAGACAGGAATAAAGGCATGAGATAATGCCTGGGGCATGTGGATCAGAGGAGCATATGGATTCAAATGGGGACATAGAGTTAAGATTAGGGCTGAACTCAATGTGCGTCTGAAAGAAATGGACTATCTGCAGGTAGTGGAAACATTCTCTAGGCGGCAGTTGGGCCGGAGTCAGCAGGTCAGGGAATGTTGTGAAAGAATTACCTGAAGACAGGTCACACACTCGAGTAAGATGTGCGCGGGACCAGGCCAAAAAGGCGCTTGGTTCCGCGTAGGCCGGATAGAAATTTGGGTGACCCATAAACGAGAGCAAGGGCAGATGAGGAGATTGCAGTTTAAAAGGGATGCGTACCATGCGCCATATTTTGAGGGAGTGACACGTAACGGGGTTAGTAAGTGATCTGCATGTCTGAGGGGGGAGCCAAAGTATATTGGAAACGGAGATAGGGTGAGCCTCAACTGCTTCCAGACTGACCCATAGCGGGATTTCAGACATAGCGTGGTAGAGGGCCATTTGTGACAGCTGAGCTGCATAGTAATAATTTTTAAAATGTGGTATCCCCAGGCCCCCTTGAAGCTTATGTCGAAAAAGAACAGACTGTGACCAGAGCACTTTTAACAATTTGGCACTGCGTTGTATTAACTGAAAATTGCAGTGTCATGCAATTCTGTACCCAAACAAAATTTGTGTCCTTTTTCCCCATAAATACAGCTTTCTTTTGGTGTTATTGGTTCCCTTCTACGTTTATTTTTTGCGCTATAAACAAACAAAAAAAAAAAAACATGTTTTACTTTTTGCTATAATAAATATCATCCTCAAACATGTTTACAAAAAAACACATTTCTTCATCAGTTTAGGCCAATATTATATATATATATATATATATATATATATATATATATATATACACACACACACACACACACACACACACACACACACACACACAGTGCCTTGCGAAAGTATTCGGCCCCCTTAAACTTTTCAACCTTTTGCCACATTTCAGGCTTCAAACAAAGATATAAAATTTTAATTTTTTGTGAAGAATCACCAACAAGTGGGACACAATTGTGAAGTGGAACCAAATCTATTGGATTTTTGAAACTTTTTTTAACTAATAAAAAAAATTAAAAGTGGTGCGTGCAAAATTATTCAGCCCCTTTACTTTTAGTGCAGCAAACTCACTCCAGAAGTTAAGCGAGGATCTCTGAATGATCCAATGTTGTCCTAAATGACTGATGGTGATAAATAGAATCCACCTGTGTGTAATCAAGTCTCTGTATAAATGCACCTGCTCTGTGATAGTCTCAGGGTTCTGTTGAAAGCACAGAGAGCATCATGAAGACCAAGGAACACACCAGGCAGGTCCGTAATACTGTTGTGGAGAAGTTTCAAGCCGGATTTGGATACAAAAAGATTTCCCAAGCTTTAATCATCCCAAGGAGCACTGTGCAAGCGATCATTTTGAAATGGAAGGAGTATCAGAATACTGCAAATCTACCAAGACCTGGCCATCCCTCTAAACTTTCAGCTCAGACAAGGAGAAGACTGATCAGAGATGCAGCCAAGAGGCCCATGATCACTCTGGATGAACTGCAGAGAACTACAGCTGAGGTGGGAGAGACAATCAGTCCTACACTGCACAAATCTGGCCTTTATGGAAGAGTGGCAAGAAGAAAGCCATTTCTCAAAGATATCCATAAAAAGTCTTGTCTAAAGCTTGCCACAAGCCACCTGGGAGAAACACCAAACATGTGGAAGAAGGTGCTCTGGTCAGATGAAACCAAAATCGAACTTTTTGCCCACAATGCAAAACGATATGTTTTGCGTAAAAGCAACACAGCTCATCACCCTCAACACACCATCCCCACTGTCAAACATGGTGGTGGCAGCAGCATGGTTTGGACCTGCTTTTCTTCAGCAGGGACAGGGAAGATGGTTAAAATTGAGGGGAAGATGGATGCAGCCAAATACAGGACCATTCTGGATGAAAATCGGTTGGAGTCTGCAAAAGACCTGAAACTGGGACAGAGATTTATCTTCCAACAAGACAATGATCCCAAACATACAGCAAAATCTACAAAGGAATGGTTCACAAATAAACGTATCCAGGTGTTAGAATGGCCAAGTTAAAGTCCAGACCCGAATCCAATCGAGAATCTGTGGAAAGAAGGGGAAAACTGCTGTTCACAAACGCTCTCCATCCAACCTCACTGAGCTCAAGCTGTTTTGCAAGGAAGAATGGGCAAGAATTTCAGTCTCTCGATGTGCAAAACTGATAGACATACCCCAAGAGACTTGCAGCTGTAATCGCAGCAAAAGGTGGCTCTACAAAGTATTAACGCAAGGGGGCTGAATAATTTTGCACGCCCCACTTTTCATTTTTTTATTAGTTAAAAAAGTTTCAACAATCCAATAGATTTCGTTCCACTTCACAATTGTGTCCCACTTGTTGGTGATTCTTCACAAAAAATTACAATTTTATATCTTTATGTTTGAAGCCTGAAATGTGGCAAAAGGTTGAAAAGTTCAAGGGGGCTGAATACTTTTGCAAGGCACTGTGTGTGTATATATATATATATATATATATATATATATATATATATATATATATATATATATATATATATATATATATATATTTGTGCTATATGAAACCGGCCTGGGATTAGGTAAATGCGTCCAGGTTGGATTTTTTTGTCTGTTGCTTCTCTGTGATTGGGGGAATTCCTATGGACACCTCCGGTGGCCAGTTATTTTGTTTTTAAACATATTGTGGTGCCCAATGTTTGGGTGGGATATAGGTACGTGTATGGCTGCCCCTCTTTCATTGGTCACTGTGCTCATTGACCTTTTTGGAGTGATGTCATTGATATGCATATATAAAGCCAAGCAATATGGGGGAGCAGTTTGATGCCCCAGTTGAAGTTCAACTTGGATGAAATGCATAGGGTTGCTTCTTATGCTTCCCATATTGCTTTTTAAATTATGTGATCACAATTTTTTATTTTTATTTTTTTATACTTTGTCATTATAACCTTGTTTATTTGCTGGCATTTTTTTGCAAATAAAAACGCCAACTCTTACTCTCAGATTTACACCATTGGGAGCTTGTCTTTTTTTTATGTTTTTACATGTTACTTTCCCCACGTGTGCATTGATTGTTCTGAGGAACATATATTCGGATCCCCTTGGTGCCTGCCCTTTGGTTTACTGGACTTTCCAGATGATTGCTGATGGTGAAGGACCTCATACAGCCGGTTTTCCAAGTGGTTGTCGTTTCATGCCTGTAAGATCTGGTGTCGCTGACATACAGGTCCACCAACTCTGGTAAGAGTGTTTTATCATATCCGTTTGTTTGGATTCCACTACTTCTCAAAGTACAGTCGACTTCTGGTTCCCCCTGTGCAGGATTGATTTCCGAGTTTTGGTGGGCCACCATCCATCTAGATGGACTTCTAGTGGACTCTTTCTTTATTTTCACTATATGTTTTCACACTTTGTAGCGCTACATTTTTTTCCTTTTCCACGATATATGAATTTTTGTCACATTCGTATTTAGCTGCTGTATGTAATTGTATCATCATTGTTTCACTGCATTATAGCGCAGTAATTACCTCTTTTTTCTTAATTCTATAAAATCATCAACATCTTCAAGTTTGAGATTAACTATTATTATAAAATGACAGATTGCCTGGCTGCATATAAGTAGATCTCATGAAGAAAATCAGTCTGTAAAAACTCCCAGTGCTCATCAAGATTGCTACAATACTATTTTGCTGAGAAGGCAACTTTATCTTTTATAGACAAAAAAGGAAATTGCTTTAGGCTCTGTTTACACTGAGGCTTAGCCGCCTGACAAGTCACGCTCCATGCAGTGCAATGAAACTGTTCTAATCGGAGCAACTCAAGTCGCTCCGACTTAGAAAAAGGTTCCTGTACCTTTTGGGGGTTTGCCTTCAGAGCAGCTTGCATTGACTTATATTACAGAAGCCATTTGCAAGCTCCGCTGAAGTCACGCTGTATGGGGTGGCTTCAGAGTCGGGCGACTTTAAGCCGCCCCATTGTGAATCGGTACTAAGAGTCCCGCTGATAATGGTTGTTACAAGCTATACCAAATACAGTGTGATTGCGCCTTCTAAATAACCAGTTTAAAAATTCACTGTTCTACTTGGTATTTACTAAACTGCAAACACAAGAACACCTAAAGTATAAGGTAAAGTGAACCTTTGCCTTGTAAAACAACACATTCAGTTTAAAGTGGTTGTAAAGCCTAAACTTTTTTTTTTTTTTTTTTTAAACCTTATTCTATGCATTCTATGTCACTAGACACACACAGCGAGGCTTAGAAGGGAGCCTGCATGAATGAACCCCCCATAGAAAGCAGTAGAGGGAAAGAGGCAGGAGTGCTGGCAAGAGACCAGAGAAGAGGAGGTTCAGGGCCGCTCTATGCAACGGAAGTGCAAAGAGCAGGTAAGTGTAAACCTGTCATTTATTTAAAGAGCACGTAGCACAGGACATGGATATATATATATATATATATATATATATATATATATGTTTTCTTTTTTCTTTCTTTAATAAAAAGCACATGGTACAACCGACACATATCAGAAATATGAAATGTTAGAGTAATATATTATTTAACCACTTGCCTACAGGGCACGTACACCCCCATTTTTTCAGCCTACAGAGCTGTCACACTTTGAATAACGGTTGTACTACACTGTACCCAAACATTTTTTTATTTTTTTTTGCATTGTCTTCACACACACAGAACTTTCTTTTGGTGGTATTTAATCACTGCTGCATTTTTTTTACAAAAAAAAGACCAAAAATTCTGGGAAAAAAATGTTTTTTTTTTACTTGATGATATTTTATGATCGTGTGTGAGGAGGAGATTTCGGTAACATCTCGTTACAGCTTACAGTGTACACCAACACACACTGATTGCTCCCCCCCCCCAATAAAGAGGGCCTGTCACCACCCATCATAGTACCCCGTCACTCACCTGTCACAGTCCAATCAGAGTACCCGAGTACCTGCCCTAGTCCATCAGAGTACCCGAGTACCCGTCACAGTCCATCAGAGTACCCGAGTACCCGTCACTGTCCATCCGAGTACCCGTCACAGCCAATTAAAGTACCAGAGTACATGTCACAGTCCATCCGAGTACCTGAGTACCTGTCACAGTCCATCCGAGTACCCGAGTATCTGTGACAGTCCGTCAGAGTAGCCGAGGACCTGTCACCAGGCCATCAGAGTACCCGAGTACCTGTCACCAGGCCATCAGAGTACCCGAGTACCTGTCACCAGGCCATCAGAGTACCCAAGTACCTGTCACAGTCCATATGAGTACCTGAGTACCTATCACTGCCCTTCAGAGTACCCAACTACCAGTCACCAGGCCATCAGAGAACCTGTCCCCAGGCCATCAGAGTACCCGAGTACATGTCACCAGGCCACCAGAGTACCCGAGTACCTGTCACCAGCCCATCAGAGAACCTGTCTCCAAGTCATCAGAGTACCCGAGTACATGTCACCAGGCCATGAGAGTACCTGTCACCAGGCCACCAGAGTACCCGAGTACTTGTCACCAGGCCACCAGAGTACCCTCGTACCTGTCACCAGGCCATCAGAGTACCCCAGTATCTGTCGTCACCAGGCCATCAGAGTACCCTCGTACCTGTCACCAGGCCATCAGAGTTCTCAAGTACCTGTCACCAGCCCATCAGAGAACCTGTCTGCAGGCAATCAGAGTACCCGAGTACCTGTCACCAGGCCATCAGAGTACCCGAGTACCTGTCACCAGGCCACCAGAGTACCCGAGTACCTGTCACCAGGCCACCAGAGTACCCGTCACCAGGCCACCAGAGTAACCGAGTACCTGTTACCAGGCCACCAGAGTAACCGAGTACCTGTTACCAGGCCATCAGAGTACCCCAGTACCTGTCACCAGGCCATCAGAGTACCCCCGTACCTGTCACCAGGCCATCTAAGTACCCCCGTACCTGTCACCAGGCCATCAGAGTACCCCCGTACCTGTCACCAGGCCAGAGTACCCGAGTACCTGTCACCAGGCCATCAGAGTACCCGAGTACCTGTCACCAGGCCATCAGAGTACTCAAGTACCTGTCACCAGCCCATCAGAGAACCTGTCTGCAGGCCATCAGAGTACCCAAGTAACATGTCACCAGGCCATCAGAGTACTCGAGTACCTGTCACCAGCCCATCAGAGTACCTATCTGCAGCCCATCAGAGTACCCGAGTACCTATTTGCAGCCCATGCCTCATAGAATATATGTTGGGGTGATTGCTTTCTAAAATGAGGTCATTTTGGGGGTAATTCCATTGTCCTGGTGCTCCAGGACCTTCAAAAGTGTGATAGGTAGGAATGAAATGAGATGTGTCATTTATGCTCCTAGAACGCCTGAAGGTACTACTTCAATGTTTGGCCTCTCTATGTGACCAGGCTGTGTAAAAGTCCTACACATGTGGTATCGCCATACTCAAGAGGAGTAGCAGAATGTGTTTTGGGGTGTAATTTTTGCTATATACATGCTATGTGTTAGAAATATCTTATAAATTGACAACTTTGTGTAAAAAAAAAATGTGGTTTAATTTTTTTTCCACATTTTCCAAGAATGTCTGGAAAAAATGAACCGTTCAGAAGACTCATTATACCTCACAGATTATACGTTGGGGTGTTAGCTTTCCAAAATGGGGTCATTTTATGGGCAATTCCATTGTCCTGGTACTCCAGGGCCTTCAAAAGTGTAATGGTAATGTAAGGTGGCTGTGAAATGAGATATGTAATTTTTGCTCGTAGAACGTCTGAAAGTGCCACTTCAATGTTGGTGCTCTGTATGTGGCCAGGCTGTGTAAAAGTCTCACACTTGTGGTATCGCCATACTCAGGAAGAGTAGCAGAATGTATTTTGGGGTGTAATTTGTTGTATGCATATGCTGTGTGTGAGAAATAACCTGATAATATGACAATTTTGTAAAAAAATCTTAATTTTGCAAAGAAATGTGGGAAAAAATTACAACTTAAAAAAACTCACCATGCTACTTACTTAATACCTTGAAATGTCTACTTTCTAAAAAAAAGGGGTCATTTGGGGGGTATTTGGCCAAAATTTATGAAGAAAAATTACTAATTAGCAAAATTTTATGACAGAAACAAAGAAAAATGATTTTTTTTCACAAAATTTACATTTTTTTTTTTATTTATAGCACAAAAAAAAAAAAAACACTAGTGATTAAATACCACTAAAAGAAAGCTCTATTTGTGTGGAAAAAAGGATGCAAGTTTCATATGGGTACAGTGTTGCATGACTGAGTAATTGTCATTCAAACTGTGACACCGCTGAAAGCTGAAAATTGGTCTGGTCAGAAAGGGGGTGTAAGTGCACTGTATTGAGGTGGTAAAAGAAAAAAGAAAAAAAAAATTGCAAGAAAATCTCTTCTGGAGCTTCTCCTGGATTTGCCAGTTCCAGCACTGTGATTGGCAACGGAGCTGCCCATTCACAGCATGGGCTCAGAAGGCACACGTGGGTTGTTCCTTCAAAGAGCATGTGCCAGTGCCTGGCTGCATGCACTGGAAATATCTCCTAAACTGTATAGGTTTTGGCGATATTTTCAATACCTATAGGTAAGCCTTATTATAGGCTTACCTATAGGCAAAAGTCTGCAGAGGAAGTTTTATAATCCTCTCCTTTTTTCAACTGAAACCTCTCCTGTTGGAGCCATGATTCCTGTCAATCAGGCTGGTACAACAGCTCGCCAAGGTGCGCAAGTACTCTTATTGACTGCAGACTAATTATCACATGTAATCTGATGCAGAGGTGTGTTTAAGAACTGCAAAGTCCATGGTGATTCCATAATATTTTCCTAAGAATATTTTTTTTTCCTTTTTTGTTGATCTGCAAAAATAGTAGCAATTGACTGTAATTGTCTCTCTTTTCTTTTTGTTTTTGTTTCCTAAAGCCAGAAGGTTGGAATGTTAAATGAAAATAGTTGTCAGGCATGCCTTTGATTAGTTTTTTTTTTTCTACACAATTAAACAATTGAATGAACATTTCCCAGGAGTCCATACTTTTTGCTAGGGGTTGTAGATGTAAATATTGGATAAAAAAAAAAGCAGCAAGATGAACACAACATGGGATGTCCAGCTTGTAATTAAAAACCCATAGGCGTATATCTACTGTGCAGCCAGTAATTATAGGGACTCGGCAATAGTCCTGCAAGCGGTACTCAGGTATTGTGGCTGTTATGAGCAATAAATAGAATAGGGCCTCAGAGGATCTAAGCATTACAGCCAGTCAAAAATAGCTCACCAGTGCTCAGCAATCCGCAAGAATATCAGGACCACCAATCACTCCCCTGGATGTATAGAAGTTAATGATCTGTTCATCTGGAGAGCTGAAGTAGTCTGTTGCTAAAGTGTAGTGCCACCCATACCAACAATGGAGCCTAGTGGAGTATGATAAGGTTCACTAACTGGATATGCAAGATGCCAAGTCATGATGTTACAGTCAGACAAAAAGTATTTAAAAGTATGTTCACTATTCATGTGAATCAGATTGGCTCACATTGGGAAAAGGCATATAGCATTGACCGCTGTATTAATGCCAAAAATGTGTCAAAATTGTCCGATGTTTCTGCCATAATGTCGCAGTCATGATAAAAATCGCTGATCACAGTTACATGATTACAATTACATGAAATATATATATATATATATATATATATATATATATATATATATATATATATATATATATATATATATATATATATATATATGAATAAAAATGCCATTTGTAGACGCTATAACTTTTGTGCAATCCAATCAATAAACGCTTATTGCAATCTTTTTTACGAAAAATATGTAGAAGAATAGGTATCGGCCTAAACTGGGGGGAAAAAAAGTTTTTTTTTTTTTAATATATATATTGTTTGGTTTGATATTATAGCAAAAAGTAAATAATATTACTTTTTTTTTTTTTTTTGTTGCTCTTTTTTTGTTTATAGCGGCAAAAAAAAAAAAAAAAAAAAAATGCAGAGTTGATCAAATACCACCAAAAGAAACCCATTTGTGGGAAAAAAAGGACGTCAATTTTGTTTGGGAGCCACGTCACACAATTGTCAGTTAAAGTGACGTAGTGCCGAATCGCAAAAAGTGCTCTTTGGCCAGCCAAATCCTCCAGGGCTGAAGTGGTTAAAGTGTCACAGTGATCATCAATACACATTCAAGAGGTTGTAAACCTCCATGGGGAAGTTGTGCCTATAGGTAAGCCTAGAATAAGGTTTACTTATGGGTACTGTAAATATCTCCTAATATGTGTGCCGTTCCAGAGATATTTACTGTGTACTGTGCCGATGAGGTCATCGGCGCATGTATTCTGAAGGAACGGCAACCCGTTTCTTTGGGCGAGTGTGCCGTGACCAGCGGCTTCCGCAAGCATGCTTTGTTTGCTAACAAGCACATTATGCGTTTACTTTGCAGGGAAGAAGAAAGGAAGAAAAATCCACCAGGGTTTACTTCCTCTTTCAGATGCAATTAGGGCATGCTCTAAAGCAGTCTCTAAATCTGTCTCCAAGTAGCAGCCATGTGGATGAGGTCCATTACTTGAGAATGATCTAGGAGATAAAATACACATAAAAGTGACGGAAGTATAATTTCTTATCTTTGTAAAGTGATCTAAATAAATATACATATGAGATGACTTATTCATCTATTTAATAATGAACACACCACATTATGTTTACCCATTTGAATTCTTATACAGGAGGAAATGCAAGAGGAATAGCTGCTCATAGTTAACCTTTGTCATAGAGTTACAAAGCTTGTTTCCTTGACATTAAGTTCACTTTATGACAGGTATATCGATAATTGGTTGAAACAACTGGAGGCACATTATGTGATGAAACAGAGATTGGAGGGCATGTCAAATGGTAATCTGAGTAATAAGCACAGTAGCACCTTTTTAAACAGATTAGCACAATACAGACTTTTAACCACAGTATGTTTGTGCAATATGCATCACTCATTTGTAAATGTTTAGATTGTATAAAGGACATGACGTGTGATATTTTATGATATTAACGTGCACATTCAGCATTAATGGGAAATTATGCTTTTACCCCCCCCCCCCCCCCGTTTGACAGTATTGAAGATTTATTTGTTTAAGGGGCAGAGCGGGTACCAATTTTGGCAGGTTCCCGGGCCCCACTTCTTCTGGAGTTGCTTAGGCAATTCCATTGGAATTCCCCTCCCCTCACCTGTATGAACTGGCTCAGGTGAAGATGACGCTAGATCCCTGGAATGGTAAGTGTCCCATTATAAAAAAGCCAGCTCTTTTTTTTTTGCTCTGGCATGGATGTCTCCTCTTTCTTGCCACACTCCCGTGACGCTGGGTGGGACACATTGTATCGGCTGGGAGCATTTAAATTTGCCTCACTTGGTGTTTGTCTTTCTGGCAATACCTCATATGCAAGCATTCACCTGTTGATTTTGGTTCCTCATTTCCTTGTGAACCAACAAAGTAAATCACTATAGGTTTCACCTATACTTTTAGCACTTTGTTCTTCATTCTCTTTGGTTCATTCACTATCTCACTCAGGATACAATTTTCTTCTCTGTCATTTCTACACCTTTCTTTCTTTCTCCTTCCTATTTGGTGGTTTTTGAGTATCTGTTTTTTCATCTATGCTCAGTTTCACCCTTCATCTTATCTGGTGTATGAGCTTTTCACACTTGTCATCAAAAAATACCATACATTCAATATACTGTATATTACTGATCTCAATTCACAGACGTTTTGGCTCACCGTCACCCACATTTGCACATTTACCCTAGGACAATCTGCTTGTCCACATGTCTCTACCTCAGCTCTCATTCCAGACATTTTTTACGGCTCTGATCCTCTGTTCACATCTATGCAGTTGACACAAGTATCTATAGGGATTGTTCATCCTGTTCCTTACACATTATTTATTCCTATTAGTCAGTTACAATATTATACCATGTGATTATGTTTCTTTATAGATTATCATTGCATTCACCCCTGAAAAGTTGGTATACCCCAACGAAACATGTCGGTCTTGCATAGATTCATGATGTCCATACAGATGATTTTTTGTCTCTTATTTTGTTTTATTCTAGACTTTCCAACAAGCCCTTCCAGTGGCCCATGCTGTGCAGGACTTGTTTTTACTTTATGAAATGCCAAGCACCATGGCATCAATATTTATATGTGGTTTTCAGCATGCCCTGCATGTATGGGATTCTGTGTATGCATTTTTGTGTTATTCAGTATGTTATACGTGATCTCACACAGTATAATAACATGTTCTTTGCTAAGACTGCTTTTTGGTATACATTTCTCATTCAAAAACTGCCCCTTTTTGTTGGAACCCATAAAAGCAACACAAAAAGCAAATGTGCTTAATATCCCACATGTTTACTTTATATAGTGATTGGCCGCATTTAAAGTCCCGCTGACCACTTTCCCTTTTCTTTGTCAAAAATTTGGGATGGAGGCCAATTACTTTTGGTGCCTTGGACCACATCATTCTTTATCACCAATATAGAAAAGTCAGCAGCTACAGTATTTGTAGCAGTTGATTATCTTTTCCTTCTACAGATTGAGGATTCTCTTTAATACACTGAGGAGAAGGAGTGTTGTGCTATTTAATATCACCCAAATGAAAAGCTATCCTGAGATTCCAACGTACACCTAACTCTCGAGTTGCAATTCATCTTGGTAAGACTGCCTGGCTATTAGACATGAGTCTACAAAAAGAGCTCTGCAAGTCTAGCATGGAAATTCAGCCACAGTGACGCCTGTGGTGGGATGACTATTGCACAATATAACAACCAGAACTTGCAACAGACTTACAGAAAGTTTGCAAAGAAACCTTATCTGGAGTCATGCAATGCGAACTTGCTGCAAATGGGCATCAAACTTGTGAAGCCTGGTCAAGTCTAGCAATAGCATAGCAAGTAATTTTAAAACTTGCAGCACAATTGCTTGCTATCTGGGATATATTGGCTGGTTACATAACTATTGTGTGCTTATACATGTGGGGTGATGCTAAAGTCATTGCCATACACAACCCCAAATATGAGCAATGATGCTGCTGTGGAGGGGTGTGGATTTGTGCAGAGGTAATATAGCTGTGGGTACAGAGGTAGGCTGTAGACATTGGAGAATAGGTAAGCTGTGGACAGGGGGAAGAAGAGGTGATTTGAAGATGGAGGGAAAAAAGGGAACTGTAAAGGAAGGTGTGTGTGTGTGTGTGTGTGTGTGTGTGTGTGTGTGTGTGTGTGTGTGTGTGTGTGTGTGTGTGTGTGTGTGTGTGTGTGTGTGTAGAGCTGTGAAGGGGGGTGGGGCATGTAGAAGAGGTGTAGTTTGTATCCTGGCAGTCTCATTTGTGGAACAGCAACACATATTTCTTCCATTCAACGGGAAGTGCCCCTGGTGTTACTGTTTTATTTTAAATCCCAACACACATTCTCCTGCAGCTGTGAACTTCCAGTGCTTGGGGTTAATAGAGCCAAGGGACCTGTCAAAGGCAGGTGACTTATCACAGGGGACAAAGGACTTCAGATTTCAACTAAAACAGTAGCCAGCAACACATGAGACATCCTGTGTGATATGCACTCCTCAGCACTGTACAATATACACAACTGGACCTTGTGTGTTATTCACTCCTGAGCCTTGTATTTTGTGTGTCACACATTTCTGAACCTTGAGCACACCCGTTATTTGGTGCCTCTTTACTTCTCTCCCTCTGAGAATTATGGTGTTGGTGGCAGGGACTTGGCCAGAGAGTTAGTTCCTACATTTATTCTCTGAAAAGTAATAGGGAGATCATAACAAAAGAGTTACATGAGCAGTGTCCTGTACTATACTCCACAACAAGAATTTTACTGTTGAAGTAAAAAAAAATAGATTTCCCCAATTACACAGTATAAGACACAGGATCTTAGTTATAACAATGAGACATCCAAAATCTGTTCCACTGAGGAGTGAGCAATACAGAAAACAATGCCAAAAGGACCACAAAACAAACAGGTCAAGAAAAGCCTCAACGGAACCCAATTTGTAGCACTTCATGTCCAAAACTGGCATGAAATGAGCCCTTAGCATCATCCACGTTGTAAAACATAATAAACTTGTGAACAGAAGACCCAAGGGCAGCTTTGCAAATCGAAAACATATGAATGCTGCTGAAAAGCCCATGAAGCACTAACAGATCTGGTAGTATGTGCCTTAAATTCTTACATAAGCGCACTGAAGTGGCTAGCCTCTGATTACACACAGTGAAAAATTAAATCATCCTACATAGGTTGTACCTGTTTATCTGTAGCCCTCTCTTCTCTACAGCCTTCTTTAGTACACAGATCAAAGGGTATTTTTCAGCTTTTAGGTGATAGGGAGCGGGGGTCTGATGTCACACACTGCAGAGCAAATAATTGAGTGTAATCTGAGCCCTGAGGGAAGGCTAAAGATACATGCACCTCTTCTTACCCTCACAGAGAAACAGGCATAGCTGAGGCAGTCCATCACATACTGTATGCTGGGGAAGGGGGATGGGGGATGCTATAGATTGAGGAAAGTTTATGTTTTGTTCAGTTTTCATTTTAGGGGAATGACCACTTTAACAAGGGGAGGACCTTATACTTTAGACTATTGGTTTGAATGATGAGTGTTTAATACACCTTCCAATGGTTCAGCAAGAATCAGGATGTCCCCTGTGGAAAAAGGAGGAATCCCATCTCAAAAATAGGCTATAGCTGAGAGGTAAACTCTCACAGTCCACACTAGGGCTGAAACAACGAATCGATTAATCAACTAATTGATTATGAAATGAATCGATTACTATTTTCACAATCGGTTAATTGGCCAGTAACATAATGGGGTTAAAAAAAAAAAACTAAAATAAGCCCTTTATAGTAGAAAAATATAATCACTACTGTAAATATTACTTTCACTGTTCTACAGTAAAAAAAAATGAACCCCTTCCAGTAGTGGTTATCTGCTTTTTTGTACTATAAAGGGCCAATTTTAGTCTTTTTAACCCCATTATGTTACTAAATGTCTTAGGCCTGGTTCACATCTATATTTTTAATGGTGCTTTTTGCAGAAACAAACTACAGTTAATTTACATGGTTTCCTATGGGACACGTTCATATTTGTGCTTTTTCCAGCTGCTGCATATTTAGAAAGGGTCAGGGACTTTTAACGCAAAATGGTGCTTTTTTTGGTTCAATATACTTCAATGGAGAAGCTGCAGAAAAGAATGTAATGTGTTTTTGCAGCAATTTCTGTTTTTTAATCTGCCCAAAAAAAAATTGCAAAAAACGCAAGTAAAATTGCGTGTGCAAAAATCAAAACACACAGCAAAAAGCACTGCAGAAACAGATCAAAAGCAAAAACTGCATAGGTGCGTACCAAGCCTTATGCTGGCCAATTTTCAGGTGAGAATATTCAGATGAAAAATCTTTGTACAATCGCTGAATGAAAGAATTTTGTTTGAAATTTTCACTTAATTTCTGAACAAAAAACGCATACACTGTCTGAAAATTCCTTTGACCAAGAAGTTTTCTATTTCCAAATTTTCCCATCACTGTGGTTGAAAATGAACGTCAATTTGACCCACTTATTTATTTATTTTTTAGGGTTATTAACCAATTAATCGATGAATAGAAACAATAATCGGCCAAATAATTGATTATGAAAATAAACCCATGTCAAGATGGTTAAGAGAAAGTCCTTTCCATTTTTTAAAGCAGGACATAAGAAAAGGAGGACAGAAGGTAAAAGAAAGAAATCAGCTTAGGGAGAAAAAAGGCTTCGGGACAACCTTGTTCTTGTGCAACATAAGGACTGTCTCTTTACAGGATAAGGTTACCAACTCATGTATGTGAGACATTACCAACAAGGGTAATGCATAAACTCCTACAGATTAGTTAAGGGCCAGTGGTATTAGGTCACAATAGACCACTATACAAACTGTGTGAGGTCACACAGCAGAAAAATAAGCCACGGGTTTAAATGTTGATTTCGATGACGGCACCTGCATGACTCTCCAGCTTCTCCCCTTCCTACATTAGAATTTATACAGCAATGTTTAGATGTAGTGTGCTCTACCTTTGCACAAATCCCCAGGCCAGATAAACTACTACAAATCTTTTGTAGACACCCTAGCTCAACAACTTGTATAGTCGGATATTCTGCGGCAAGTGGTATATGATGTAAACAAGAAGCCATCATCAGAGTCATTGGGTGACCTCACATTTCTGACCACAAATTGTTCCCCTGGCAAGAGAGAACCAGTAGCGAAGTTGGTCCAACAGTGTGGCCCGATAGTAAGCCTGAGCATTGGGCAAGCCAACAGTTCCCAAATGCTTATGTGTATATAATATTAATGTAGTACTGACAGGGGATTTTGGATTTGGTCACTTAGCACTTAAATTGCTTTGCAAGTAGTGCCCCAGATTTGTTACTCAGAGTAAAAATTGAGATGCAACCTTTTAACAAACATTCTCAGAAAACGGTGGAAAGTGAGCTTGATTTATTTATTTTTTTTTTGTAGCTTAACTAGGAGAAGGGGATCAAACTTAAAGGGGACGCTACCGGAAGTGACGCAATCGAGCTCGAGGCTCGTTTATACCTTATACTAGAAACCTATCTGTTTGTGAGTATTCAATCCGTTTTTATGAATAAACTTCAATATTGTTGAAAAACTATTACACTATGGGGCTCCCTTCCTTATGTGTTTAACCCCTTACATAAACACCCACTGCTGAGGTACCCCCCCCCCCCCCCACGCTGAAGTACTGCTGAGTGACCACATAAAGAGTCCAGTATGGCAGAATAGGCAGGAGACGGCAGGAGACGCCACGACCCGGGGACATAAGAACAGTACCTCGAGGGATAACGATCACCAGGAACCCTGAGGACATATATATCATACGCTGTTACCTTACAGCCGTAAGGTAAGGGGACACCCATATTTCGATCACACAGGACCACGTGGGATACATTCACCATCACTATCACCACCACCGCTTAAGCTGTTACTTTGTAGTGCACAGATATTTAAAGCACCAGCACTGTATGCGATTACTTCGTTACATGCGATTTTTGAGATAATCGCTATCGGGTGTCGCACAAGTTGAATGGACATTTTTAACAAAGATTATTGCTCAATTTTCTGTATTTACTAAGTTTTAAAACATTGTGCACACCCCCTTCTCTTGTTCGGATTATATTTATTTTTTAGAAGGTTCTTTCCTTTCCCCCAACACCAAGATTAATTTATGTGTTTTTTCTATATTTTTTTCTGCTTTGGATTTAATATTCTGTTGTGTTTGATGATAGTATTTAACTGATACTACTCTTTACCACATAAGACACTTGCACATATTCACCCCCCCCCCCTTTTTTTGCATTTGTCACTTTATGCGATTTCTTCAGTCACAAGTCAACCATTATTTGCACCATTGTTTTATTTAGTTAGTGACTGTTTTTGTACATTATATTTTCATATTTGGATGCAATAGATATTTTCCCAGATCCATTTTCTGTCTGGCACTGGCACTTGTATGCGACTTTGTCAGTTTGAACAAATCGCATTGGGAATCACCATATATCTTGTCGACTGTTTCATATATATTATTTAAATCACTATATGATGTAGTAGTTACCTGCACGGACCTTCTTTATATCCAGCACTGCCACTTTATGCAACTTTGCTAACCTTATAAAATCGCATTGGGAATTATGTTTTAAACTATTGGAATTTTTTTGAACATTCACATGATTTTTACTCAAAATACTATTACGGTATAGCTGTGAGGGCTCCTCACTATTCTTCAAACACATATTGGCTTTTATGTTCTTATATAGCACCTTTTAGGACGAACGATACTATATTTATTACCTAATTATTTGAGAGCCTAGTGTACCTATTAACCTGTTCCGGCCAGATCTTCCATTATAGTACTGCGCATCACTACTTCTCTGCCCCCTTTTTTTTTTATTGGGGTTCTAGTACCCCATCCCAGTGTGTGCAGCGGTACAACAATCAGACTTCTTCCTGATTAGGCGCAGGAATAATTCCCTTTACATTAAACTTAAATTTACTTCAAGATGTGAGGATTCAAATTTGGGAAAGTAGCTGGGTCTTGTTCCATATGCTTTCCCTTTAATGGGCTGAGAGTTTTATAAAAAAAAAAAGAAGAAAAAAGACAACTAATAAAAGGCCTTAGTAGAGTAGGATCTGACATTCTTTAACATCCTTTGAAAAGAGTAGTAGAGTTTCCAAGGCAAAAGTATACTAGCTCTAATTTCAAATTATGAAGTTGGAAGGCAACGGTGTCCCTAATTATAATCATCATACCTTTATGCTTAAAGCCTGTATTAGCAAATAAAGCATGAAGGTATTTAAAATATTGACATCTGGGAACTTTAAAGCTTGGGAAAGTGTCTCTCTTGCACACATAGGACATCACACTTTTAGGATGGGCCTTCTTTCCAAAGCATAGACCTCTAAAAAATATTTGTGGAATAGGAACAAATTCCTTCCTTTTCAGTGACAGTGCAGATGGCTGCATATATTTCAAGTTAATATGGCTTCTGAAAAAGGGATACCTTGTTGGCTGCTTACACAATATCTTCTTTGTCATGAAAGAAATGCATATGGGCTAGCACCTCACATTGGGCAGCCGCTGGAGTGTGCGACAGCTTAATGATGCTATGAGCTCAGTGGATCATACGATCTTGAAAGGATAATGTTTGGACCAAGACCTTAAAAAAACTGTTGCAAGCATGCAAGCCACAAACTGACTCTGGGATGCCTCTAATTTTAATGTTTTTTCCTATGGGTACAATATTCCAGGTCAGCTAACCTAGCAGTGATATGTTGCCTTTCCTCTGATTATGGGGGGGCATCCACAAGCTCACTGTAAGAAGCCAGAAATTCACTAACTGAACCCTCTATTCAGTCGGTATGGTCCCAAACATCATCCACGGGCTTAAATATGAGAGACTGATTTATGAATGTCTCTCTGCAGGTCCCTTTGGAGAGCGAGAAGCATGTGCTTTAGTGTGTGTTTGCTAGTGTTTTCCCCCATCATTATTATTTGTGCTGTGAGAATTGAGATGCTTTTTTGCTTACAAGAGCTCTGTAACTTAGAGGTACAGAAGCAGATGGTGCTGAATATTTTGCCCTGTCCTTAGGCAGTGACTCTGACATAGAGGAGGCTTCCATGCGTATAGGGGGATCTGCACGACAGAGGTGTGAGCCGGCACCATCTTGGGACGCAAGGCTGGGAAAGGGAGAAAGTTAGTGAGTCAACAAGGTATTGTTGGCTTATGTTTTTTTTGCATGAGAGGAAGGCAGACCACTATAGCACTTGGAGAGAAGGTGGCTTTGCTGCATTGCGGCTATTGCTAAAACCACCATTAATTGTTTTGTTTGCTTCTTTTTTTTTTTGGCGTGGGAGATTATTGAAAGCCATGATCATCTACTCATTGCATTTAGTGCAAATTCATCCTCCAGAGAACATTTTACTAATACAATTTTGCACTTGACTTTAGTGGGAGACTTTTAAAAGGCTGAATACAACCTTGTTCATTTCAGAAGGATAATGGCAAAAAAATTTGTTCACCTCGGGGACTCCACTTTTCAAATGTTGTGTTTGTGAGGTCTTGGCGTTTTTTTTTTTTTTATTTTACATGATTTTCAGTTTCAATCATTTATTAGGCAAACTATATAATACCGGATGCTACTGCATCATTTGGAAAGTTTGGAACACTTAAAGAGCTATTAAACTTTTTTTTTTTTTTTTTTTTTTTAATTCTTACCTACAAGTAAGCTTGTAATGAAGCTTACCTGTAAGTAAAATTAATATCTCCTAAGCGCGCACCGTTTAGGAGATATCCTAGTGCGCTCTGAAGGAATGGCATTCCCATGCCGTTCCTTCAGAGCTGTGTGCCACAGGCGAGACTCCCGTACGCATGGAAGTGATGTTATCATGGCTTGTCCAGTAAAACCTCCAGAGTCTCCGACCTCAAAAAGGAAGACTGGGTGAAGATGGAAGCCTTTGCAATGGTGACAGCGTGCCACTGGAGGGCTTTGTTCTAAGGTAAGTCTTTCATAGTATGCAGTCTTTATTTTTTAATGCCATTGCTACCGCTTTAACAACATTCTGTTACAGGTATACAACTCATATTAAGAAGGATGTTGCAGGTTGATCTACTGCTGATAATCCTAGTCAAATATACCTAAAAAGTCATTTCCCATTAAGCGGGGTGATGATGTGTTGGGTATACCCAAGAGATATACATTACAACCAACCTGTCGGATTTTACATGTAATTATTGTTTGTGGCTATTATAGCCACTAGCAGCAATTACTCTTTTCTCCCAGCGGGGATGGGCCCCCTTGTTCCCCTCCTCCGGGAGAACAAAATGGCTGCCCAGTAGGGATTCCCCCATCAACACTGACTGTACTGATGGGAGTATTGAGCAATTTTCTTTCCTGCAAGCCATGGTTTCAGGAAAAAAAAAAAGGCTCCATTTATGGCTGGCTTAAGTGCGCCTCACAGAGACCTGCGGGTTCATCTAAAAATGTAAATGAATTCTGCAGTTTCAAAATGTTTTGTCTACTTGAAGACTGAGGGTAAGAAACAAACTGTGCAATCTTTTGGGGTAGCAACAGCAAATCTGAAATATCTCTGATGAAGAGGGCATGGCAGAATGTGCAGTTAGACCTCCTGTATATTGTTGTTAACTAAGTGGACTGCAGAAAGAAAACAGTTGTGGGCATAAATATACACCCAATAACTCGGAGTCTTTACTGATTTATAATGATTTATGTATTTATTTTTATAAAAAAAAGTGACAATAGTATAACAATTATGAATTGTGCTGTTCTGCAAAAAATGCAACAGGTCCACATTAAAATTAACAGGCAGCCTGTAAAGTAATGCATGTTAAAGCACTGGACTGGATCACAAAGGTGTTAGTGGGCTCTCAAAAATTATATATTAAAATCCATTTACTGTAAGATTTTTTTTTTCTTTATATTATGTTTCTCTTCTGGTCACCTCTGTGTATTTGTGGCTAAATTCAGCTAGAGAGCTGTAGGCTAAAGGGGGAAGATGTTCAGCAAGAGGTCAGTAAAAAAGTACTGGCAGTACTACAATAAAGGAGCCTGCACAGCTGAAGGGATGCCAGGTGTTTGTTCTCATAGATCATCATCATCTGCTCCCTTCCAACCCAGCCCCTCTCTTTGCCTACACAGTTAAAGAGATGCTCTAATAGTAACTGGCTGTGCCCCAAGCTCTTTCTCTGTATAGGAAGTGTGTGTGTGTGTGTGTGTGTGTGTGTGTGTGTGTGTGTGTGTGTGTGTGTGTGTGTGTGTGTGTGTGTGTGTGTGTGTGTGTGTGTGTGTGTGTTGTCCAAGATTAATTGAACAAGCTAAAGTTAGAAGCTGATTGCTGCCATGCACAGCAGCACAAAGTTTTGCACTCTCTAGTGTTAGTAAATAATCCCCATTGTGTCTTGTCACAGACTCTGAGAATATAACAAATACCTGCTCTATATTTAAAGTGGTAGTAAACTCTGTTATACCACTTGTACCTACAGGTAAGTCTATAATAAGGCTTACCTATAGGTACTGTGGCTAACTCCTATACTTGGGTTGTTTAATCGCTTGCCGACCACTTCACGCTGATATATGTCGGCAAAAGGGCTAGTACAGGCAAATTAACGTACCTGTATGTTGCCCTTTAAGAGGCGGGCCACGAGTCGGTCGGGGGCTCGATGTCAGCAAGGATACCCGCGTTCACCTCACGGAGAGGAAGAACGGGGAGATGCTTATGTAAACAAGCATCTCCCCATTCTGCCTAGTGACTATCACTGATCTCTGCTCCCTGTGATGGGGGGCAGAGATCAGTGACATGTCATGCGTAGCCACACCCCCCCCCCCACAGTTAGAATCACTCCTCAGGACATACTTAACCCCTACACTGCCCCCTAGTGGTTAACCCATTCACTGCCAGTGTAATTTACACAGGAATCAGTGCATTTATATAGCACAGATTGTTGTATAAATGACAATGGTCCCGGGGGTGTGTCTGGCATGTGACCATGATGGCTGCTTGAAGAAGGAGCTTCGCACAACAACCCGTGGAACTCAGCGTCCATGAGCTTCCCGTCACCGCTAAACGAGCACCCGTATTCAGTAACAACTACCGAAGCTCCCGGGGGGCATGTCGCTCAAGTGAAAGGAAGATAGATTGCCCCGTAAGCTGACAGCCGACACGTTTCAGCCATCCATAAGGAGCGAAAATGGTGCCGCGGCCGGATCCCTGCATTCACAACTTGAGGCTGCTCTCTCCCCTCACCGTGACAAACCCGCTCTGCAGTAGGAGGATCCGTCAACATCCACAAGCTCTAGGAGGAATCCCTGACTTCACCTCCAGGCACCCCAGCTTCCAGCATCCCAGCAAAGGCAAAAATGTGCCTGGACGATACCGATTCCATTGCCACATTCCCCACAGTAGGATAAGCAGTGATGGACACTACACTTAAGGAAATGCTGATGTCCCTAAGGAGCTCATTACAGTCAGACATACTGTCCCTCATGCAGAGTTTTGGACACAGAATTGGAGTGCTGGAAGACAGGGTCACACACATTGAAGCTAATATAGGTGACATTACCAAACACTGTAACTGATATAATCGACGCTCAAGAGGAGCAGGCTCATGACACTAAATGGATTAAGGACAAAATAGTGGATTTAGAAGACAGATCCAGACGCAATAACTTCAAAATCTGCAGGATCCCTGAATCTGCCAAACCCGCTAACCTGCAAGAGGTCTGATTAAGGCAGTACTTCCTGGCATGAAAAGCATAGAGCTGGTCATCGATCGCATCTATAGACTACCGAATTCCACATTCCCCCCTGATTCAGTGCCCAGAGATGTAATCCTTAGGATTAATTTCGTTTGCGTGAAAGATTAATTCATGCAAAAAGCAAGAGCACTGGGGACTCAACCTGATCCATATGGTTAACTACAGATTTCCACTGACCTGCCTCAGCACACCCTAAGCCGCCGCGGGCAGCTTAACACCATCACTAAAGCACTTTGTAACAACCAAATACAATACCAGTGGGTAGCACACGCCAAAATTTCCATCACTTACAGTGGAACCAAGCATACGATAACTTCAGCACAACATGGGATGAGGCTTCTGCAGGAATGGGGCATTATTCTGGAAACCTCTGATGCAATCCCCATGGATCAAAGCAACATGAGCAATAACCTAGCACAACCTCTACCACCAAGACACCACAGGAATCATCCTCCCACTTAACGGGCTCGGGAAATTCACAGCCCAATGGTCTGTTGTGCCCTTTATCCACGCTTGGTCGCAAAAACGCTTTAATCCCTTCCTTGTGATCCTAGGCACTAGTTGTGCCCAATAAAAGGAAACATTTTCCAGATATTAGCGCACCCTAAATTTCAGCAGCATTTATTTCACCTGCTCAACTTTTCAAATACAGTTACACCCGGCTACTACAAGTTACTATCTAAAGACTCTGTATTTGGATTTCTCTCTCTCTATTGTGTGTGGTTTTTTTTTTTAGATGTAATCCAACCACTAGGTTGACCAGACCATCAACATCTACACCACTGATACCTTCTAGTATCAACGACTTCAGATGCGTCATATACAACATCCAACAAAGACCCAGACCTCGACTCACCGTCATAGTAAGTCATCTTACTCACTGTTCCCTAATATCTTTCGACTATGACAATCAAAATTGTAACTATTAACGGCAAAGGTCTCAACTATCCTGTGAAAAGGGCATCCCTGTGGAACCTAGCCAAACAGACTCAATGTGACATTTTATGTGCGCGAGAGACACACTTCCAAGCACATAATCCACCCACTTGTGCCAACAAGAACTTTAACAACATATTTACAGAAAATGCGCCCACAAAAAAAAGGGGTTTTAATCGCTATTAATTCTCCTACTTCTCAATTTCAACAATGTGTAAAGGATCCTGACGGCCGATATCTCATCCTGACCTGCAACATCAACAACACCTCCTATACAATTGTCACACTATATGCACCTAATAATCACTAAATGCGTTTCTTATGTAAATTGGAAAAAAAAAATGTTAGTGCTATACAAGGAGCAACAATATGGTGTGGGGATTTTAATATTACCCCTGACCCTGCAATAGATTCCTCCTCTCATCCAAAAAGAGGCAGACAATCGCTAAACCCCCTCCTAACTTACACTTATACGATGTGTGGAGATGTCAACACGTACACAAAAGAGACTATACATTATTTTCTCCCTGCCACAACTCATATTTACGCATTGACCTTTTTCTTGTCAGACCAATGGATATTGCAAAAAATATCTTCTTCCACATCCACTTAACTATGTAGTCTGATCACTTCTCAGTGAGCATAGTCATTAAAGATACTTCCAAATCTGCGCCCGCATACCTATGGAGATTGAACACTAAGATCCTGCAAACTGAACCCTACGCTCAAACCCTCCGCAAAATCTGGATCTATTTTTTTTCTCAAAACAAGGACTCCATTTCGGATCCGAGTACATTATGGCATTCATGCGGGGCCTCTTTATCCAAATGGGTGCTAGGGACAAAAGGCAGAGGAAGCAGCACATTGATACTCTCTTATCAGATATTCAAACCACTGACTCCCTTAACAAACAACTAACAAACCATGAACTAAAGTCCAAATGAATCTCGCTTCATTTAGAACTTAGATCCCTTCTATTAGAGAATTTTGACAAATTCCAAAAACGCCTTAAAATGAAATTTAATGCTGCTGGTAATAAAGCAGGTAAACTGCTCCCCCATAAAATCAAGAGACATCAAGCCAAATCCCCTATCCTCTTTATTTACCATCATACCACAAATTCCAAGAAAACCAATCCACAAGATATAGCAAATGCATTTAGCGCATATTATAGTGCCCTTTATAATCTAAAAGATGAAGCTTCTTCTGCCCAATCTGAATCCGCTCAAATCTAATCCTACCTAGACGCGCTTCATCTTCCTTGCCTAACACTGACACAATTAGAAGAACTTAATGTCCCATTCACATCGGTGGAAATTGACAAAGCCATAGAGTCCCTTCCTAACAAGAAAGCACTGACGGTTTTGTGGGGGAGTACTACAAACAATTTAAACACATTCTGGTTGAACATATTACCCTCCTATTCAATGTTGCTGCTTTTTCAGCCTCCTTTGCTCAAGAAATGCTTAAGGCCCTAATTATGACCTTAACGAAGCCAGGGAAGGAACCCAGCTCACTACAAAACTTCTGCCCTATCTCGCTACTTAACCATGTGGTGAAACTTTATGCAAAAGTAATAGCAAACAGATTGATTGATATAATGCCATTACTAATCCACTCCGACCAATCGGGATTTACAAGGGTGTTAAACCTCAGGCGCTACTCGCTGGATGGTCAATATTATCCATCAAGCAGAAACCCGGGGAATACCTTCTCTCCTTCTCTTTCTAGACACAGAGAAGGCATTTGACGTGGCATCTGGTGTTACCTAAAATTTACGTTATGGAAGTTTGGTTTCCAGGGCCACATCCTATTCGCAATACTAGCCTTATATTCTTGTCCCTCAGCCCAAGTATATTGCTCGTAAATGCCAACGACAACTTTTAATATAACCAATGGCACAAGACAGGGCTGCCCTCTCTCAACCCTAATTTTTAATTTGATGTTGGAACCCCTGACGGAAAAAAAATTAGATCCCAACATGACAACCCAGGATTTTGTATCGACTCCGTAGAACACAAAATCAGCCTCTTTGCTGATGATGTCATCCTCATGATAACCAATCCGGTCTCCTCCCTGGCTTCAGTGCAAAGAATACTAGATGAATTTAGTTATGTGTCATACTATAGAGTAAATGCAACTAAGTCACAGATTCTACCTATAGGAATGACAATGCAGCAACAAACCGCCTTAAAAAGCATATACCCGTCCACAGACGCCCTCACCTACCTTGGGGTCACATTAAACAAAACAGCAGCAGATCTTTACCAAGCCAATTTGATTCCCTTCCTAAACAACTTTCCTAAGGAATTAGACAAAATTTCCAAATTGATGCTCTCAAGGTCTGGCAGACTGGCAGCATTCAAAATGCTCAAAACTACCCCAATAACTATACCTCTTCAGGGCACTCCCCATCCCACTCCCTGCATCCTTCTTCACAAAAAATGCAATCCCTTCTAGGGCATTTTATTTGGCAACACAAAAAAAGCTAGCAGGTCTCACAACATCTATGGGTTATATACATTTTAGAGATTATTATAATGCTACAATTTTAACGCAAATCAGAGCATGGTTTAACCCTGACTCCAACTGCCCATGGAGTACTATTGAATCCTTTCAGATTCCCAGACTTAGCCTAAAAAACTGGCTCCTCAGCTCACCTAAATTGAAGAAAAACAATAAAAATATATGCCCAACCATGCATGCATCCTTAGCTGCTTTCAAGTATGTCTTTGCCAATATGCACAAAGGAACAAAGACTTGCAAAATACCCCTCCCAATAGAGACTATCACCTTACTTATTCCTGACATGCAAATAGCATTGTGGCAGAAAAAAGGTATAACGCAAATTGCTGACCTATACACAAACTCTTCAAACCATTCTCCTCATTACAATAAACATTCTCATTTCCCCTGAAAGACTACTTCAAGTTTACCCAAATAACTCTTTGCCTACTACATAACCCCCATCTTCACAAAGACATACCTATAGAAGTGTGTCAATTCCTATCAAACACCAAAACCTCTGCCAAAGGCATTTCACTCTTTTACAACATTCTGAAAGGCAAATCCATTTTTGACAAACTTCCACCTATGAAAAAATGGGAAAGGGACATGGGCCGGTCCTTTACCGCACACCAATGGCAGAAAGCGCTGCTCGTCAACAATAAAGCAATGTTCTTCAACTTATGGGAACTCCCTTATGAATTTAACCTTGGTATATCACTCCATCTCAACTCCACATCTCCGATCCTTCTGCAGAACCTGCATGTTGGAGACAATGCGGTCTCCCTGGAACCTTATATCATATCCTTTGGGAATGCACCAAAATTGTCACATTTTGGAAAGAAGTGTTCCAAATATTGTCAGAGGTCATAGATATTTCCACCCCTTCAACTCCTGAATTAGCCATGCTTAGCATTGGAATTGATAATTTCCCTCACCAACTTCATTGCATAGCTAATCACATTCTGCTAGCAGCGAGACGAACAATAGTCTGCAATTGGAAATCCCTGAATCATATTGCCAGTGATGAAGTTATACGCCTGGTACACACACATGGTTTATACAAATGTATGTATGCTACAGCGGAAGGACACTTATCCTCTGTCATTAATAAATGGGAACCTGGGACCACTTGGTTCCGTAGGACCTACCATACAGAGACCTGAAATCTTGTATTGTATTGTCATTTCTTATGCTACCTGCAATATAGAGGTCTTTATACTACATATCCCGTTGTTTGTAGTTCTTTAATCCTTGTACATATAGTGTATAATTAGGTGGAAAGGATGCATATTTTTACCTTACTTATTTAAAGTATATGCAGAGTACATCATGCAAAATGCCAGGATCGACAAATCACAAGTCGGAATTAAGAAAACTAAGATCATGGCAACGGGTCCCATCACTCCTTGGCAAATGGAGAAGAAATGGAAATGGTGACAGATTTTATCTTCCTATGCTTCAAGATCACGACAAACGGTGACTGTAGCCATGACATTAAGAGACACTTGCTTCTTGGGAGGAAAGCAATGGCAAACCTAGATAACATTATAAAAAGCAAAGTGCTGTATAGTCAAAGCTATGGTATTCCCAGTAGTATCCTATGGTTGTGAAAGCTGGATCATAAGGAAGGCTGAACGCTCAAGAATTGGTACTTTTGAACTATGGTGTTGGAGAAGACTTGTGAAAGTCCCTTGGGCTGCATGAAAAGCAAACCAGTCAATCTTGAAGGAATCATCTTTGAATATTCACTGGAAGGACAGATCCTGAAGCTGAAACTCAAACACTTTGGCAACCTAATGCCAAGAGAGAACTCAACTCAAAAGACCCTGATGCTTGAGAAAATGGAAGGAAAAAGGAGAAGAATATGATGGGGAAAAAATGGATAGATAGCATCATTGAAACAATGAACATGAAGTTAAGCTAGCTCCGGGAGGCAATGGAGGACAGAAAAGCCTGGCAAGCTATAATCTATGAGGTCACAGAGAGTTAGACACGATTAAACGACTGAACACCACCACACACTTACTTGCTCTGTGCAGTGGTTTTGCACCGAGTAGCCCAGATCATCCTCTTCTCAGTTCCCTCATTGGCGCTGCTGGCCCCCATAGAACGCAGCTTTCTATGGGGGCATCAATAAGAGCCACTGCTCTGTGTGTCCATTTAGATACAGAACTGTAGCTCGTCCCTGCCGACTCTCTCCGCATTGGATCAGTGACTGATTGACAGCAGTGGGCACAATGGCTGTTGTGTCTCAGCCAGACAGCCAAGGCTTTTATGCAACATCACTGGATCGTGATGGGGCTCAGGTAAGTATTAAGGGGATGAGGTGAGGCTGCTGCACATTGAAGTTTTTTTATCTTAATGCATAGAATGCATTAAGACAAAACCTCCTGCCTTTAGAACCACTTGAATCTTGACATGCCTAGATTGCTTAGAAGTTACAACCCACCCTACTTTTTTACATAATACTTCGAGCCACATGACAGCTGAGCCAAGTTGTGATGTGGCATCAGTTAAATTTATAGCAGCCATGTCAAGTTTGGGATCAGGGGCAAGTTTTAGAGAAGTCACACTATACAACCCTCAGACCCTGTTCACACATTTGCAATGCATTCGAGCAGTTTGAGTTGGAGCACTAGGAATAGGACTCCTAGCAAAAAGAAAAGGTGAATGCATGTTATTTTGTAAATCAGCATTCTAGAGTGCATAGCAGTGTGTCCTGTGTGTTGTGGTCTGCTGCAATGCAGGTCAATTGGCATTCATAATAAATTGCATCAGATCAATGTGCTTTGATACGTGGTATCATTTAAAAAATAAAAATAAAAAAAATCCACTTGGGGCAAAATAACGTGTGCTATAGTTTTCAGTGTTCTCTCTGACTAGCCTATACTTTTTTCCACTCACACTCAGCTGCCAGCAGTTCAGTTCATTACTTGTGTCAAGTACCACTCCAGTGAAATGTAGCTCACATAAGGCTGCACTTTCACTATATTAGTGTGAACCTGCTTATTTGCCCTTTACGGCAAAGCTAATGGTCACTTCAAAGTAACCCTTTTTTCTTTGCCATTTTTAAAGAAAACTTAAAATGGATGCAAACCCCATTCATGAAATCTGACCTAGGCACATATACGTAAACACTACAGATCTCTCTACAAACTCCTAAGATGCTTGTTTTTCTGTTGCTCCGTTCCTCTGTTATCAGCATAACTTCTGACAAGTTCTCTGACACAGGAGATAAAAGCGGCTAAAAATGTGTGTCAGAGATGGAACTTAAAGACAGATAAGCAGAGAGCTTGTCTAGTCACAGCACAGCTCTGCAAGTTTCTTTGTTCCTCTGCCTATGTGGATGGTGTGCTTTTTATCTAATCAGCTTACACACAGACTCCCTTCCTAATGCTGAAACAGGAAGAAACATTTTGAACACACTGTGCACTTTCTAAAGAATGTAGAAAGCTGAAGACAGCAGATATGCATGTAAAACTTATGTAGGAAGATTTGTTTAATCTCTGTGTATCATCTGAGGCTGTTCACTGCACTGGGTATATGTGATGGTTTGCATCCACTTTAATATGATCAATTTGGATACAACAACTCATCAGCAGGGGTAACAGCACAATTCCAGGTTCAGTGTTGACAAAGGGGAAGAAGCGCATGGTTGTATGCAATTGTTGGACAGTGTGAACACTAATCCAACTTTGCTTCTACTGATGTTAATCTCTTTTTTTAACTGTACAACCACTGTTACTATCACTCTCTGCCAATGCATGAACTGGCTTCCACTCTCCCAATAAACAACATTTAAAATACAGTCAACAATCTCTCATACAGAAGCCCAGTGATGACCCTTCTAGAAGCTGCATATAAAAAAACATTTTATTGTACCCTGAAATTTGTACATATATTGCTACAGTGCCCCCTCCAGTTTGCTGCTAATTAATTAAAACTACAGAGTGGAGATTTAAATTGTTACAAATGCTCATTCCTGATCTTTGAAAATGTGCTTCCTTTTAATGATTTAAACCCAAATTCCACCCCTTGCCCTAGACCAAACATTTACTTTGCGCACAAAGTTCTCTTCATGTCAAAATAAAGTTCTGCTGTAAATGTGTTACAGCTCATACTTCAGAGAGTAAAAGTTTTACATATTCTCCTGACAAGGATTGTAATTATGTGCTCTAAAGTTAAACAAACAAAATTACAAAGAAATGCACAAAATGTGAATGTTTTTTTAAAATGCACGTATTTAAACTAACCAATGATTAGAAACCAACCATACACCGTACCACGTCAAGTTTTTATAGGTCATATGTAACTTTCCACAGAAAGTAATTGATTACTGAGGGCAACGCAAAAACTCTAAATATATTAGTAGCATAAAAGAAAATCAGCAATATACAGCATAAGATATTAAGCTCACAAAGAAAGGTTGAAAAATGTACTAACCTTCTACAGCTGTGATGGAGGCAGACAGAAGCAAGCAGCCAAGTGCAGCACAATAAGTAATAAAAGAAACAAAAAAGTGTTAGTCATGGAGCAGAACAAAAGCGTGCACAGCTTTTTACAATGTCGGAATGACAATTAAAACTAGAAAAATTGTTAACTAAAATTCTATAATACTAGTTAAGAGTTTACCCTGGGAATGGGCAATAAAGGGGAAATATAATAGTTAAAAGAGAAGTCCAGCCAGAGCTCATTTGGCTGGGCTTCCCCTATGGGTCCCAGTAGTGCAATTCCTTTTGCACTCATGTGACTTGTTTTCAGCAGAGAGTGGGTTTAAGTCCACTCTCTGCTGACATCACAGGAATCAGACCAGGCGCCACATCATTCTGACAATAAAATCTGGATCCAGCAGGTGCCTGGACTGACACCTGTCTCAGCTCCAGAAAGCGGGGGGGGGGGGGGGATGTTCGATCGTTCGGTTCTAAGTGTGGAAGTGGTGGGGGACAATGCTGCAACCACCTAAGTAAACAGGATGGGGGGGGGGAAAAAAAAAAAACATTCTTCTCTTTTAAAGTGATTGTAAAGTCTCATGGTTTTTCACCTTAAAGCATTCTATGCATTTGGGGTGAAAAACCTTCTGTGCTGCAGCTCCCCGGAGAGCCCGCCCCCTTTCTTACCTGAGCCCAATCCAGTCCAGTGTATGACCCCAACGGCTCAAGCCGCTGTCTCTCTTCTCAATGGATAGATTGATAGCAGAAGGAGTCATTGTCTCCTGCTGCTTTCAATCAAATCCAGTGACATGGGGGGGGGAGGGTCCTGAGTCTATCCGCCTGTGTCAATGGAAGCAGCAGAGGGACTGGGGAGCGTGCCCATATGGAAAGTGACTTCCTGTGGGTCACCCAAAGAAAGGGAGGAGCGGAGCTGCTCTGTGCAAAACCCAACACCTTTAAGCTCACAGCTTTTTTTAAAGGTAATTCAATAACATGAATGTCATTTTTTAGTTTTTGTTTTTCACCAGAGTACTTTTATAAACAGATATGGCCATTAAAATAGTTAATTTGTTAATTGATGGTAGAGAAGGAATGCAATACTAAATGCTATGACACGAGGTAAAAGTTAGTTCATGCAAAAGTTTTTTGTAGAGATGGAATATGATGGTTGAAATCGACCCCCGATTCCTTAGATGTGTTTGATATGCCAACATTGAGATCTCCTTGCCATAATTCCTGACTTTTCCAGGGCAAAGGAGAGTGGGCAACCCTAAAGCCCTCTAGACATGGGTCGAAGATCAGGTGGTATTGCCCTTTGTGTACAGCAGCTGGACCGGCTTCTGTGAATAAAGCACGACCGTCATTTTTTTTCTACTCACAGTAAAATCTCTTTCTCCGAGATCATTGATGGACACAGCTCCTCTAATCTTGACCTTAGGGTTATATCGCCACATTCAGGAATAGGACTAGGCACAAATAAAAAAAAAAAAAAAAAACACAACAAGCACAGTGCCACCTAGGGGCGGTCTTTACTGGTAGTAACCCCCCACTCTGCTACAAGCAGCTCAGTTTGTTACAAAGCAGTACAAACAAACAGTGGGTGCTGTGTCCGTGAACTCAGAGAAAGGGATTCCACGATGAATAGAAAAAAAAATCCTGTTTTCTCTTTCGTTCATTGACCGACACAGCTCCTCTAATCTTGACCTTAGGGACGTCCCAAAGCAGTGCCACAAAGAGGGGTGGGAACCAAAAACAAAGGAAACAATAACTTCCACCCAGAGCACCCAGTCAAAGGAGTCAAAACCACAGACAGATCTTTGAGGCTGAAACATGCATCCAACGATGTGCCAACATCCATCTTGTAAAACTTGGTGTAAGTGTGTACCGACGACCAGGTAGCCACCTTACGCACTTGAGAAACGGACGCTTGATGCCGGAAGGCCCAGGAAGCACTAACCGCCCTGGTAGAATGCGCTTTGATGGGAAAGGGGGGGCACCTGCCTCTTAATGGCATATGTCTGTACAACAATCTGTCGGTTCCACCAATAAATAGTGGCCGATGAAGCTGCCAGGCCCTTCCTTGGACCATCCACGGTTACAAACAGTGAATGCAACTTATGAAAAGAAGTCGTAACTGACAGATACACACGGAGAGCCCAAATTACAGCCAAAGCGTGCAAAGTGGCCTCCTTGGGGTGAGATGGTTGAGGACACAAGGAAGGAAGCACAATGTCCTAATTTAGGTGAAAGGTAGATACTACCTTAGGAAGAAACAAGGGATGCAGACGCAGCACTGCCTTATCCTTGTGAAGAACCAAATAAGTAGACTTACACGACGAGGCCGTCAGCTCAGAAACTCGCCAAGTGGACGTAATAGCCACTAAAAAGACAAACTTCTGAGGGAGCGTGTGTAAGGGGATCTCCCTATTGTTCTCGAACGGTGGATTCTGAAGTGCTGAGAGAACCAGGTTCAGATCCCATGGAGGCAGCAACGGACATACCGGGGAAGCCACATGACAAACCCCCTGAATAAACGTATGCACCAACGAGCGCCCTCAACATAGTGGAAATCACAGAATCCGGCAACCCCCCCGTCTCTCAGTATCTGGCTTTCAATAACCATGCCGTTAAAGCCAGAGACGGTAAAGCAGGGTGGAATATCAGACCCTGGGACAGAAGGTCCTCCCGCACTGGCGCACCTTCTGCACTGGCAGCCACCAGGGAATGTCCGCCACCATCCACACTACATCTGCGTGCCAAGGATGCCGAGGCCAATCCGGAGCGATTAAAATTAACGGAATTCCCTCAGCCTCTACCCTGCCCAGCAGACGAGAAAGGAGCTTGAGAGGAGGGAAGGCATACATGAGTTGACAATGCCCCCATGGAGCCACCAGCGCATCTGCCAAGGGATCCCTTGTTCTGGCAACAAATCTCTGCACCTTCCAATTGAGATAAGAGGGCAGAAGATCCATGTTCGGCATGCCCCACCGCAGGCAAATGAGACAAAACACTTCCGGATGCAGTGACCACTCCCCCCTGATCCAGCAACTGACAGCTGAGGTAATCCGCTTGCCAGTTTTCTATGCCCGGAATGTAAACTCCAGCACTGCTGCTCAATTCCTCCTCCCCTGGTGATGGACATAAGCCACTGTTGTGGCATTGTCTGACTGGATCCTGACCGGACAACCACACAGCAGCTGTGACCAAGTGGAGAGGCATAACCTGTTTGCACACAACTCCAGAATGTCCAGCGGTGATGGCCCAAACAAAGCCCCAAAACTCCCCCCAACTGGTCAGGCTGGCATCTGTCATGATTGCTGTCCAATGGAGAGGGAGAAACGAATTCCCGTACCGTAGAGCCGGGGACCGTAGCCACAGAAGAAGTGAAGCCCTGGTTAGATGGCCCACACGGATCTCAACCCCAAGTACTCCAGGCGTTGGGTTGGGAGTAACACAGACTTCTGGAAATTCAACACCCAGCCTAACTCTTCAAAGGTCTGCATGATGATGGTCACATTGTCTCTCATTTCTGAGGCTGTTGATCTCAGGAGGAGATCGTCCAGATAGCCCACAATTGCAATTCCCCGCTTTCTCAGCACCTTGATGAAGACCTGTGGTGCCGACGCCAGGCCAAAGGGAAGTGTCACAAATTGATACTGCAGGTAACTGACCGTAATACGCAGAAACTGCTGGTGCCTGACACAGATGGGGACATGCAAGTATGCATCCTTGATGCCAAGGGAAGCCAGGAAATCTCCCTCATGAAGTCCAGCCACAATGGAACAAACAGACTCCATCCTGAACATCCGTACCTTCACAAAACAATTGAGGGCCTTGAGACTCCTTCCTTTTTTGGAACTACAAACAGATTGGAATAGAAACCCTGAAACCTTTCTGAAGCTGGTACAGGATCGCCCCCCGTAGTAGCAAGTCCTGCACCACCCTAAACAAAGCCTGCCGACAAGACGGGAGAAGATGAAGATTGGAGGGCAAAACCTATCTGGCGGACAGGAAAGAAACTATCTAGTAACTGGACACAATTAGTTTGCAGACCTACTGGTCGGAAAGAACAGAAGTCCATCTGTCTGCAAACCAGACAACAACCCCTCACCCATAAGTCGGGCGGCGGTAAACCTTCATGTGGAAGAGGACTTGTTTGCAGGCTTGTTTGGCTTGCGATTCCAAGGACGCTTTTGCCCCTCCGTGGGAGTCTTGGTGGGCTGAGGACGCTTGTCCACAGAACAGGCGGACGAAAGAGACAGTTGTGAGTGGAAAAGGAGGGACCCTGCTTACGACAGGGCTCCTTGCCTTTTTTCGGACTGTGGTACTTTTCCCCAGTAATGTCCTTAATAATGTTGTCCAGAGAGGCTCCTAACAGCCTCCCACCCTAGAAAGGAAAATCCGCCAAAGCCTTCTTAGACTTCTGGTCCACCGACCAGCACTTGAGCCAAAGCAGCTGGCGAAGAACCACGACCAACACAGAGACCTTAGAAAGAAACGGGGCCATGTCCAGGGCCGCATCACAAACATACTTAAGTCCCTGCGCTAACTGGTCTGCCAGTACCACACAGACTGGGGACGTTTGCTAATTACCCAACTTGCGGTGTAATAGCTTAGCCCATTCAGTAAGTGTCTGCGACACCAGAGCCGCGGCTAGCACCGGACAAAGAGCCGACCCCGCCATCCTAAACATAGACCGATCAACTGTCTCAGCCTTTCTGTCGGCAGGATCCTTGAAAGAAGGGGACCCCTCCACCGGAATCATGGTCGCCTTATTTAACCTGGACACTGGAGGATCAACGACCGGAGGGGAAGCCCATTTCTTCAACAGACTCACCTCAAAAGGATAATCCAATCAAAAAATGCCTCGGAACTGAAAATGACTGCTGCGGGCTCTCCCAATCCTTGTAAAAAAACTGGTCAAAATAAGACAGGTAAGGAAACACCTTAGTGGTGCAGACCGGTTTGTGCAAACCAAAATGGACTGACACTTCTCCAGACGCCCCTGCCGGATCCTCGATTTTCAAACTATTGCACACAGCTGTAATGAGTGCATTTACCAGCACTTTCTCATGCGCCGCAACGGACGTGGAGGATTCCTCCTGACTGTCCAAAAGATCAGGGGCCGCATCACCTGAACCGTCCAGGCAGGGGCAGCCTGCCACGGCGGTGCCCGAGTCCAGATCAGAGTCCACCCCAGAAGATGGAGGGGGAAGGGGACATTTTTTACCACCCTTACGCCCCCACACCACCTCAACCCAGGAGAGGAAGGATTTCAGCACTGCCGACAAAGTGTTCAGGGGCACCCAGAGACCTGCTTCAGACGCCTTGGTGTCCCACGCTCGACCGGACACTGCCAGGGAGCAAAGGCCCACTAAGGAGAGAGAAAGATAGACCACCCCTAGCTGCAGCAGACTGAGGGACCCCCCAGAAGGACTCACCATGAGGAGTTCCGCACTCTTGCCTGGCTGTAAATGCAAAGACTAGCGCTAGAGGACCAGCTCAAAACTTCCCACGAGGCGACAAGAAAATGGCCATTGGCCGTGCTTTCACATATAGAGCCCAAATGTCCTGAAACCACAGGGAAATGGCAACCGCGCCTACGGGAGAATGGCCTCTGGCCGCACGTCTGCAGATAGAGCTTGAATGCCCGGAAACCACGAGTAAATGGCCGCCAGGGCTACACTAAAGTGGCTGTGGCACCTGTACCCACTGAATGGCAGCTACTAACACAAGCAAGACGCCAGCCACCCCCCCAGCTCCCCATACAGAGACCACCCGGAGGGGACCCCAATAGCTAGGTAACCCAGCAACCGCCAGTAGCAGAGCGGCGGAGGGCAGGGAAGAGGATGAAATACCCCAAAGCCGATCACCCCAGGGAGTACCCAGCTGCTCCACTGTGCCTGGACCGGGCCAGTGGAGCTCATATGTACCCTCCAGCAAAGATTGTGGGTCTCACTCCCCGGACAGATCCACTTCCTGCCTAAGGAGGAGTGGCTGTCGGCCATAGCGACACTGTGACCCAGATGTCAGGTGCCTGGTCATGTGTGTCCCTATGAAGCATTTAGTCTGCTGGCCACCCCCGTCCAGAATGGGGCTTGTCATGGCCGACCCAGCACACAGCTCAGGTCTGCGCATACTCAGGGGTTAGGCTGGGGAGACTACCAGGATCTATAATATCCAGCCTGTCACCGAGCCCAGCGGTTGATTGCAGATTCTCATGAAAAACAAAAAAACAAAATAAAACAAAAAAGACCACAGGTCCCAGCAGGGAGTCAGGTCCTTCTCCTAGACTAGGCAGAAAAACTGTGCTGTCTGTAGCAGAGTGGGGGGTTACTACCAATAAAGACTGCCCCTAGACAGTGCTGTGCTTGTTTTTTGGTATTTCTGCCTAGTCCTACTCCTGAAGGTGGCAATATAACCCTAACCCTATAACCCTACGGTCAAGATTAAAGGAGCTTTGTCCGTCAATGAACGAAAAATAAAAGGTTTGTCGACTGGCATCCGAATACTGACCGATAGTGTTGTGGTGGGGGTGGGGGTATTGTATACTGTATAGTATACTATACTATTAGTATGCTGTAGTTGCTCCTCCTCAACTCTTCAGTTTTTTTTTGTTTGTTTTTTGTTCAGCTTGCTGGGTTTAACAATAAAAATATAATCACATCTATGTGGGTATTGCAGAAATGCCCATACCAGCATCCAGCTGCAGTTTGTTTGTGGGTGCAGAAACTGCAAGGAAATTACATTGTCAAATGTTGATTTCCCTGTAGGCCACATTTTGAAAAAAGTGCACGTACCTTTTTTCTGTGGCAAATGCAGACACAGCAGCCCATTCAAGTGAATGGGCTGCCGTGTCTGAGCAAACACAGCTCACACAAACACAAAAGTGTAAACCAGGTTCTACAATAAAGCAGGTGGGTACATCCAGGAACGAAAGTGCAAACATTTTCACTAGTAGAGTCTCCAACAAAAACAAATTGTTAGCTGGTTTACCTTTCCAGCATTTGTCATCTAACCAAACACGGTATTGTATGACTGTGTCAAATTAGGACAGGCATGTAAAGGCCCATATGGGTGTAGCTAAATTAAGTATAAAAATGAACATGCATAATCCATTGTATATTTAAATAACTGAACAATCTTGTCTACATCTATTTTATATAAAATTTACAGAAACACTGTTTCTGTAATGAAATGCATGACATACCAATGCACTGTAATCTTCCTTAGCATTACGTTTATTTTATTTTTTTTACACATTGATTGCACAGTTTTGCTTCCTCACAAAATGACCATGAGCAATTTGTATTAGTTGTTGCAAGACCCAAAATCATAGAAAACAGCATTGTGTTATTTTAGACTCAAAGCCATTGTTGTGTAAACTGTGGCATGTGTGAAAGTGTCCATGTGACTTGCAGGTGTGTAATATATACTAGGGCACAGTGCCTGTCCATTAGTCACAAATAGATAACCAAACTGCATCCTATATTTTAATAAATGAGCACATAACAGTAGATACGGTGGCGGAGATGTGGCGTGTATAAAGTACAGCATAGTATGTGCAGTTGAGCAGCTTACAGTGTATAAATATTTATCAGTCCACATAGAATGGTAATGTTAATTACAGTATAATATGTACAATACAGTTGTATTTGCCAGCACACAGATCTTCAGTTCAAATGTTTTTTTTTTTTCATTTCAGCATGATAACATCATGATAACATCACAAGCGGGAGTCCAATCAGGATGAGATAGCCATGCAGAATGACGGCGGGGGGTGTCCATTTTGCATTAACTGCTTGTTACAGTTACTTCCAATATTTTTTTTTTTTTTTTTTTTTTGGGGGGGGGGGGGGTCAGGGGTATTTATAAAGCACAAAAAAGCATTTTACATAATGTGCATTCACACCAGCTCCCACACTCAGGGAGTATACAAACCAGCTGGTGTTTGGAGTATGGGAGGAAACCCATGCAAGCCAGAAGTGCTTACCACTAAACCACTGTGCAGCTCCTGAATGTGTAGTTAATGCATAGGGAATACAATCCCCAATCGCTAAATTACATTGTGCAGTGGCATGATCTATGACCACAATCTATCATGTGACAGGCATGCCTGACAAAGGGGTCCTGCCTGAATCCGAAATATTGCACGCTCTTGCTTGTGATGTGAACATGCTGAAATTAAAAACAAATGTTTTAACTGAAGATCTGTGGTGTGCTGGCAAATAGATTCATCGTGGCTTTCATGATCCAGTCTCCAGCTGGTGATTAATACAGCACCCAGTATCCTAGAGCTTTCCCCAGGAACGTGTGCGATGGGAATATGGACTATTTCTCACCTAAGCACACCCTGCTGCCTGCATGACTAAGAGCAGGTGGATTCCAGGAAATAAATGCTACATGACTCAATTGCCCTTACTCAAGATGGCCACGAATAGAAAAAAATAAATAAAAATAAAAAAAGCTAGGGGGTTGTTTCTCAAACTGTTTTCTATGCAAAATAAAGCATGGAGACATAGATGAATAGGCATTAAAAGTGAATTACATTTTCAGTTTGTGGTGCTTAGATGCAGTTTAGTTCTGGTTTAATGACCAACTCCAGTTTGTGCTAAAAACATTACATTTATTCCCCCAGCTGCGTTTTAAAATAATTAAAGTGGCTCCAGGTGCTATGCACACCACATGTCTGATGCTATCATCTGCAGACTCATATTAACCACTTTCTTATGGCCCTATAGCACTTATACTGCTACAAGATCAAAAACACACACACACACACATATATATATATACACATACATACATACATATATATATATATACATATATATATATATATATATATATATATAATGTATGTATGTGTGTGATTCCGGACTTACGCCTGCATTGGACATGCACGTGCTGCCGGCGGACCGCTTCTGATGTGATATGTGTATATGTATTCACAGCAGAAGTTGATCTGCGGATGTCTGGCATGCAATGTCCCCCTGTGCCCGCCAAGCATCGGGAAGACAGAGAGACCTGAGATGTGCCTATGTAAACAAGGCATATCTATGATCTGACATGAGGGAAGTGATTGATCCAGAGCAAAGCTGGGACTAGAATCAATCGCTTGCCCAAGTGAAAGCAGCACGCATTGTACACAAAAAATCTGTCTAGGTACAGAGTTAAACCTTTGCTCGCCCTAGATGTTTAACTCCCTGCGACTAGTACAGTGACAGTGCATATTGTTAGCACTTATCACTGTATTAACATCACTGGTTCCAGCAAAGTGTCAAAAGTGTCAGTTACTGTCCAATTGTCTGCTGCAATATCACAGTCCCACGATAAGTTGCTGATCCCCACCATTACTAGTATAAATAAATAACATTTCCATAAATATATCCCATAGTTTGTAGACGCTAGAAAGTTTGTGTAAACCAATAAATATATGCTTATTGGGATTTTTTTTTTTTTTTATACCAAAAACATGTAGCAGAAAACATTTTGGCATAAATTTATGAAGAAATTTGACATCTACATTTTTTTTTTCATTGGATATGTTTTATAGCAGAAAGTAAAGTTTATAGCAGAAAGAAAGTTTTCTTCAAAATTGTCTGATTTTTTTATTCAATGTCTTGCTTTATGTAAGCTTTCTTGGAAATTTTAATAAAAAATTAAAACTAAAATTGTCAGATTTTTTTTTTGTTTATAGCGCAAAAAATAAAAAATGCAGTGGTGATCAAATACCACCTTAAGAAAGCTCTATTTGTGGGGAAAGCATTACAAACATTTGTATTTTTTATTTGGGTACAGTGTTGCACGTCCGTGCAATTGACAGTTAAAATAATGCAGTGCCGTATCACAAAAAATGGACTGGTCATGGGGGGGATACATCTTCATGCGGTCAAGTGGTTAATTCAAAAATGTACTGTTCATCAGCAGGTGCATGGGGGTGCCAATAAATCTTATTGGAAAACACAGTGCAGCTACCCTGTGGATGAATTTTGGGCCTGGGCACGCAACACGTGCAGAGGTGTGAACCTAGCCTAAGCAAGTGTAGGTTTATAGGGTTTATAGAACAGCCTTCAATGTTGATAAAAAAAACAATAGGATGTTACATTTTCTCATTAAGATTTTATCAGGTATAAAGCAGTTTGCAAATGGAACAAATATTATGAAAAAAGTAAACTACCTTAAAGTTGGACTTAATTGTATCTGAGCACCACAAACTGTCGAACTGAACTTAGTTATTGGGAATATTTAAAGTAAACTCGCCCATCAGCAGTCATAGGGGGCTTCTCATTAACTATAATTATTGAGAACACAAAGGGAATCCTATCCCCAAAGCTTCCCATACAGAACCAATGTGTCTTACAGATGTACTGCAATGTTAGATTTCCCAAGATGATGTTGGAAATTACAGCTTTGAATCAAGGTAAAAGTCCTAATCTATATGAAAAGCTGATTTAGCAAAGTTAAAAGAGTTGTAAAGGCAGAATTTTTTTTTTTTTTTTTTTTTTTTTTTTAATCCTAATGCATTCTATGCATTAAGATAAAAAAAACCTTCTGTGTGCAGCAGCCCCCCTCATACTTACAAGAGCCCCATCTCTTTACAGTGATGTCCACGAGTGTCTAAGCCATCTGGGACTTTCCTCCGGATTGGCTGAGACACAGCAGTGGTGCCATTAGCTCCAATGGCTGTCAAAGTCAACTAGCCAATCAGGGGAGAGAGGGGGCGTGACCGGGTAAGGGCTCCGTATCTGAATGGACACAGGGAGCTGTGGCTCGGCTCGGTGCCCCCATAGCAAGTTGCAAGCTGTTGGGGCACTCGACAGGAGGGAGGGGCCAGGAGCAGCGAAGAAGGTCCCGCGTAGAGGAGGATCAATACTGTTTTGTACAAAATTAACTGCACGGAGTAGGTAAGTGTAACAGGTTTGTTAAAGAAAAAAATAAACTTTACAATCACTTTAATAGATAAAGTCACAAATAAATACACTCCATTTCCTTAATTCCAGGCAAGCTACTACTCCACGCCCACAAATAATGCCAATATTTATGTATTTATTTATTTTGTGAAACAAAACTTGAAATTAAAACCTTGTGTAATGTTAACAATATTTGTATGGCCCAAATTATTGCCACCTCGCATCTTAACCAAATATAAAGAAAAATACATGAAGGAGAATTTACTAAGTTTGGAGCAAACTTAAACTGGAGCACAAAGCTCAAAGCTCAACTAAACAAGTTTAAAATAGAAGCTCATTGGCTACTATGCACAATGCTCCATATTCTATATGTTCCAGTTTTAGTAAATTGCCCACATTCTTTTTTTTTTTTTTCATGCAGCATTTACCTATCACCACAGCACATTTGATTTATAAAAGATAAAGACGTGCTGGATTGCAGGCCTTGAGCTATATATGGATAGGATTTTTTTTTAGCTAATAGATGAGCTGCTGCTGTTCCATGAATGGTAATTTTATGAAGGCAAGTATATTTATGAGCAGCAGGGCTCAGACTCTATATTGTATTATACAATACTAAGAGAACATGCACCAATATTTTTTTTTTTTAAGTGAATTCAAAAAATTTATTAAATTCCAATTTCTGAAGGAGAGATGGTTTGGCAATAGTAAAGCAGGCTGTGGCTCTTCAATATAGGGGGAAGAAAGCAATATCACACAATGACTGATCTAAGGTCAACATGTGTGTCATTGTGGCACTGAACTACTTAAGAGAATGAACTAAAGATATAAAACATAGTACACAGAAATTGTTCCTGACAGGAGATGAGAAAAACTTTTTTTCTTCCCCCAACAGCAAGAACAAGAGTGACATCTTGTGACATTTCTATAAAGCATACACAAATGTTAATGCAGAACTGTCATTCCGTGTACTAGTTTTTCAACTGCCGAGCTGTAGGAACAAAAGAAAAAAGAAATATGAAGGATGTATCATTGCACAAACAACTAACGCTCCTGATGGTGGTACAAACACAGGGAGAATATAAAGGGAAAAAAAAAATGTATGTGTGTGTAATAATAATTATATATATATATATATATATATATATATATATATTATGATTTATCCTCTGAATTTATTGCCAGAAAATAGCAGCTAACCTATATACTTCCAGTAAAGATGCAGGCAAAAAAGGAAACAAGCGTGTGAATTATAACCTGGTAAAGTGCAGAAAGAGCTAAGCAACCATTTAGTTTTACATTATGTTGTAACATGGATTGTAAAGAATGTGCATAATAGAGAGACAAAACACTTAGAGGAGAGTGAGAAGAAAGTGCCGTGGAAATATATTTTCTTTACAAAATCGGTAACCATTACCCTGAAAAGTAAACTAAAAAAAAGGGCACACAAAACGTGGTATGTCGTCAATGCAGTGGTTTTGCATGGCATCATTTACACTATAACAATTTACATACAGCAATAAAAAGGCACAAATGTTTCCCCAGGTAGTGTGATACAAATTAGTCTGGATGGCAAATAGTATGTTGTTGGCATTGGCAGAAAACTGTGGCACAGAAAAAAAAAAAAAAAAAAAAGCGGGTGCCACCTTCAGCAACACAGTGCAGGACACACACAAGTTACAATATAAAAACAAAAGTTTGACTGTCACAGATAACATGCCTGTGTCTTCCACAGGTTAGCCCCTTTCACTTTCATCAATTCAAAGCTTTCATGCACAGAAACAAATGGAGCATTAAAGAGGACGTAAACTTCATTTACTGACTTAGGTAAGCCTATAATATGGCTTACCTATAAATAGTGTAAATATTTCCTAAACATGCACCGTTTAGGGGATCTTTACATTACATGCAGCCAGTGAAATCACTGATGCATGCACTCTGAAGGAACGCCCACCCGTGCCATTCCTCCAGAACCCTGTTCCACGAACGGCGGCTCCCGTGCGGTAGTGATGTCATTGCGGCTCCAGCCAGTCACAGAGGCGGAGTCCGTGAACGCAGAAGCAAGACGGATGAAGATGAGAGCCCTGTAACATTGCAACGCTGGAACAGCTTTGTTTTAAGGTTTCACATAATGTGCTAGTTGGCGATGCATACTAGCACATTATGCCTTTACCTTGCAGGGAAGAAGAAAAAATAAATAAAAATCCAGCTTCATTTTCAAAAAGACTTGCTCGTCTTCCAGGGACATGAATATCAACTATTTGCTGACCTTGCTTCCCTTACTATAGCTAAATGCTGAGCAATGAAACTTCAGCACATGATCCAGCACAGGAGTATGTTTCATGCTAAAATTTAAGTGGTTCTGCAGGATAGAGTTGATCAAAACACCAAACTATGGCAATCGTGGACTCAGCATTTTCTACTCCCTCATTTTGATGATTCTTTGCCACTACCCTATCATTCCCACTAGATCCCTGCTTAGCCTAACTTCTTGACCACCTTTGAGTCTGTTTCCCCATCCAACCCCTGGACTCCCCCTACCCTCCCCCCTCACTTTGTTCTTTTTCTTACAAACACTCATTCTACAGGCTTGGACTCTCACTGCCTAGTAGGCAACACTGCTTGATGTACTGTATATTCTTAGTCAGTAACATTGTGCTGAAGTCTTGATTTTGAAACACAATTTTGATCATAATATAGCATGTCTTTCCTTGCTATTTAACATCATTGATAAGGACTTATTATGTGATTGTCCTGTATCCTGAGACCTTATGTTTTCACATTTTTGTACTTTTGAAAACCAGGTCTACACCAAATTAACAACATAAAAATATTGAACAAGAAATTACTCTTCTTGTCAACTGCATACATTTATCTGAGCCTCCCTCACTTGGGTGTACTACAGCGTACACATGTGTGAGGGCCTTGTTTGCCCGCACGGGGATGCACCGGTGTTCCATACATCCCTGTGTAATATAGATGGATTTCAGTGTATGTATTCTGTTTATGTCTGTTCTGATTATGCCAATTGTTAGGCAAATATGATGAACATAGCTAAGCTGAGCTGAAGTGCAAACCAATGTAAACTGAACTGGATGAAGATGGATGTGCAAACTGGGTACGACTTGAATCCGTATTTCTTCAGTTTTTCTTAGCAAAAAACAGGATTGAACGGATGATGCCCATGTGAAAGAATCCTTAGGCTAGGTTCACAACTTGTGTCTTTTGAGAAAGTGCCCAAAATTGTACGCTTTCCTGACACACAAAGAAATACACTGCCCTTTAGCAGACGTGAGGCAATGCCATTAATACAAAAAAGTAACAATGACTTAGCTTTATTTTTTAAAATTACCTTTTCTTTGACACGAGAAGGCATTCTCAAGTTCACAAAATAACTCTTTATCTTCATATTTTTCATCCCTTACATTCAACCAAAAACAGTTCTCTGTCATTTCATGAGGCTTAATCTGGAAATTAAACAGAAATAAGCATAATCATTTGCATAATATCAAAATGAATGCCCATTTTCAGAAATCTGAAAATTACATATGCGTTATACATTTCATCCAAAAAGAAATCTATTTGTGGAGAAATAGTTATTAAAATTCCAAACAACATTCACCTGCAATCTCCTGTATGCATCCCATTTTCCGATATTTAAAGAATCTTCTGTAGTTAGTGATTTTCGAAGCTAGTAGACTTTTGACTTTTTAAAACAACATTGCTTATGACAAATGTCTGTTGTCAAAGAAAAATTCCAATCTGCTTAAGGCAGAGCTGATAAAAGACTTTGTTCGTTAAAAGAGAAAAAAAAAAGTGAATGTGTGTGTGTGCAGAATAAAAATGCAGAAAACCCATCTCAACATGTTTTCTTTCAGATGGATTGATCATCTTTCCAATTTGCATGTGAGTATCCAGTTTGCAAAATAGTTTTTTTCTTCTCTTTCTTAATTAAAAATGTATGTAGTTGTGTGATGTACATTACTGTTCAATTACATACAATTATTCAGCATTTATATGGACATGAATTCCTGGTATACACACATAACAAATATAAGGAATTGTGTTGTTAGCTCTACACGCCAGCAAATAATTTCATGGTTCAGCTCAATAGAAGTGAGCATGCTGCAACAGTGCATATTATATAAAGCTTGATATAGTGGAAAAAAGGGCATTTGTGCATACAGCCTTACATTGGATAACCGCAAGGTAGTTCAGAGGGTAGAAACCTTAAAGGCTTAGAACAACTAAAGAGATGTTTGTTCTTTGTAGATGGTGGATGCTTGTTTTAGTCTAAGGTTAGTTTAAATGCAGTTTTAGTTACTTAAATCTTTGCTTCCTTTTCTCCCTATGACTAGTCCCCCAAATCCACTTGTCTTCCATGCTCTGTCAGTCAGTTGCAGACATCCAAGTGTAACCCACATCACAATGCAAGATCAGCATTATGAGGATGCCAAGGGCCCAAACATAACATGGAGCATTGGAAAAAGACGTAGAGCCCCAGCTGCCAGAGGAGTGAAAGATAAAGTATGCAAAGTTTTTTTTTTTTTTTTTTTTTTTTTTTTAATGGTACCTTAAAGAAATATGAACCCTACTGCAAGGGTAGTTTTGAATTTTACCCCGAGTTCAGCATTAAAATACCTAATATTTTCTAGTGTACTTGGGTGTTGAAATAATTTGTGAGGGGGCCAACTACTTATTAATATTATAATACATATGATGGACCAGGAGAAATTAGACCAGATTGTGCATATATTTTAACTAAAACACTGCGTAGACAAAGTGACTTAAAACCTGATACATGAAAATTGAGCTGGGCATATATATCTGTAGTGTTTTTTTCTCTCTCTTCAAAGCCATGAGTCTGATGTCTTTCTGCTGTTTGTTGCTCTGTTCTCAGCATAACTTCTGACAAGTTCTCTGTCAACTGTGATAAAACCAGCCTGAAATTTGATGTTGAGGGAGGTTGCTATAGATTAGCAGAGAGCTTGTCTTGTAACAGCACAGCTCTGCAAGTCTCTGTGGAGAGGGGTGTGTGCCTTTCTGCCAATCAGCTGTCCGTGCCGTATGCAAAGAATCCACTCCCAGTGCTGAACAGGAAGAGAACATTTCTAACACGATGAACACTTTCTAAAGAATATATAAAGCTAAAAGACAGCAGCTATACATATAAAAGTCATGTAGGGAGATTATGTCTGTGTATCATCTGAGGCTGTTCACTTCACTGGGTATATGTGAAGGTTTACATCCACTTTAATAGTTTCCAAACATGCATATGACTGTATATAGAACTTTACACAAATGATAAAAAATGAAATGTTGTGTCCAGCAGATGACCACATGATCTGGAGCTCTACTTGCCCTGCACTTAACTCCACCGCAACTTGCTGTACAGAGCAGAACCGTACATCCCAGCACCTCCGTCAGCCACCCACCACACAGGGGATAATGTCCAGTCAGCTCAAGGCTGTAAGAGCACCACAGAATCTCACAGACTTTTACCAGATCGTAGAGAGACCAAGATGGTGCTAATCCTCAGCTCAGTAGCAAGCTTTGCCATCACTCTGCAATACATGGTTCATTATGCACCGGAGGCTCTGCTTTTCAAAAAACAGGTGAGTCATCCTCACCATTTATTCCCACTAAACATAACCTATTAAAATCTAGGAAGATTATAGCTGAAGAGATATCTAGCCCTCTACTCAGTCCTATTGATTCTGAGGGTCCACTAACAGACCAGCCATCTCAGTCCTCTATTGAAGCCTTTGCTGTGGCTGGTCAAATTATCTCAGGGGACACAATGAAAAATATGCTTTGTTTCCTGAAGCACATGACCCATAATGTAACAACTTCAAAATGTATATTATCAAATATGATTCACACTGTTCAAAAAGCAAGCAGAGAGGCTTAACCATATAGAAACTAAAATGGAGAAGTCGTATGTCTTGCATAATGATATTGTTGATGTATATACCGATCATTCTGCTGAAATGCAATGGATGAAAACAAGACTTGCTTATATGATTCCATATGATTTCAATGTCCCATTCTAGATGGAACAATAACAAATGTTGATGTATTCCTGAGTCAGTACATCTGACAGACCTTCTAGTCATTATTCAGCAACCAATGAAAGCTCTACTACCTACTCTGAATGATCAGGAGCTATGTATTAAAAGGGTATGCGGGATCCCTAAACAAACATTTAGGCCAGACATCAAGACTAGGGATGTTATGGCTCGCATACATTTATTTCATGTTAAGGAATACCTAATGTCAGGGCTAGGTTCTACCAGATACATTTGGCAGATAAAAGAATCTCTTTATACACAGACCCATCTCAGATAATGTATGTACAAAAATAAAAAAATAAAAATAACCCACATGGGAAACCACATTGCCTACATGAAGCTCCTAGTGTCCTGACAAGGCAAAAAAGTCCTGATTTACAGCACTGACAAAGGAATCTCTTTATCTCTCATCCTACAACCTCCGGGATGCCTAGTCAGTTTACTATGATGGTGAGCCCTTGTAGAAGGCCAGTTGGGGGGTTCCCCAGGGCACAGAGTCTAAGCCCCAGCCTACTTATTTACCAGGGCCCAAATGGTGAGGGTAGACTTGGAGCAGACTGGTACAAGATGGCAGCCTCCAGAAAAACCAAGCCATAGATGCAGAGACCACTTAAGTATGCAGAGTACAGATTGCAGGAGATAAAAGAGGATGCAGGAAATAAGCTGGGGTCAGGGCACGCAGCGAGCAGGCAAACAGGATACTAAGCCGGGGCCGGTACACATGAAGTCAGGAACGGAATTCAAGTAATATGCAGGAGCACGGAGAAACTAGGAATTTGCAAAGGCAATGCAAGTGGCACTGAGCATGTCTATATTATTATTTATTAAATTTAAAAATAAAGCAGACTTGGAGGAGGACAAGGAAGTGATAGATGAGAAAGGGATATGAATCCACAGTAGAGCAGGCGATGTACAGAAGCCAGCAACACATGAATAAAACCACAGTTCAAGCAGAAGCACTGCAGAAAGGAGGTAAGGATTTCACAAGCAGGAAACTGCAGGCTAAACCTTGACAGAGTGGACTTGATTTGCTATACCACTTTCGCTTACTATATACAGGTGTTCTTCCCTGTCAATATAGTATTGTTCTTAAGGCTTCCAAGATAGCACACATTGCACTAATGTACTCCCTCCTCTTGAGAAATGTTTTTTGGTAGCCCCTGTGGTATGTGTAGCAGCAGTTGCTGTCTATTGTTCCTGCAATGCTCACAGGATGCTATTAACTTTTTATTATGTTTTACATTTTTCTTTTTCAGCAGTCCCAGCCACCTACTATCTTCAACTGAACGGACTACTCCCAATCATGAGGACTCCTATTTCTTCACGCTGAAACCTTGGAATGTTGCAGAGTTTCTTCTTACTACCCGCTGGCTCTTTTGAGAAGGAATATACTTTTATTTAAGAAACAAATTTCGCCTCAAAACTCCTCTCTTTTTCAGCTTTGCTCTCATGTGTTTAATGGTGAACACAACTAAAAAGAAATGTTGTGTTTTAACTGTAGTCAGAAACTCTGTTGCATCAAGCACATCTAAGAGTTCTCCGACTCCCAGGGCAGATGCATTTCTAAACTGTGACCTTAATCATACACGCTAGTTAACTTCTACAACCCAATTACCAAGCAAATGTGATTTTCAATCTTTATACAACTTACAAAAAGATAGCTCCAACCCGCAACCAACCACCTCTCTAATTGAGGCTGCTCTCAGCTCCTCTAACCTGTCATCTTTATCTTCTGCTTAGCTACACAACATCTCTCAACCTTTTTCCCTGCAAAAATTATAGACTACTATTGAATCACTGTCAAACCATAAATCCTCAGGAAATTAATATTATAAGGAACTATAATTGGTGTCTTTATTATTTTCAATGTTACTGTGTCCTCTGCTTCTAAACCCATGAAATAGAAGCAGAGTACGTCACTTCACTGTCGGAAGAAGTCACTGGACGAAACGTTTTGGGGTGGGAACACAGTCAACCGGAAGTGACATCAGGCTTGGCATCAAATGCGATGCAGCACTAGTCACAGATATTAAACATACCTCAAGGGGATTATAGCGTGTTTATACATTATAGAGTGAGTTTTACATGCAATATATGGCTTCTGTTGAGAAAGTGGGTTATGTTAATCTGATAAGCAGATACCTCATCACACCAGGATGTTGGTGACACAGATCAGGTATTACATTTATCTTAAGAGCACTTGAACACAAATTCACTGGATTTAATTATTGGCACTTTTTGTGGGCTTTATAACACTTTTTTTGATTTTTCAATACTTGATTTTGTATAAGAGATTTGTTCTGTCACAATTCACAGTAGTGTATTTTGTAGCACAACACATATTTTTACATACATGGTATATGAGAGGGATATTTTTGTTTTCAGTTTTAAATTGTGTCTCTCTGGCATGGGTGTGCGTTTATTTATTTATTTTTGATTCTTTTGTTGCATAGTATTGTTTAAGGTTTAAGAAGTCAGCAGTGACACTTTATAGTTCACTGTTCACATTGTTATTACAATTCACAAATTTAGAGGGCATTATATTTAGATCACAGAGTAAGATTGAGTGCCAGCTCCTGTGCAGTGTGTGGGAATAGAAAAAAGGCATACACATGCTAATATTACCCACACAAAATGTATGGCTTGAATCTCACTGCAGATATTGCATGTGATTTGCACAGGGATGAGGTGTGATTCCTGTGTGAATAGCATTCGGTGTTTAGCATGCACCAGTGTAAACTTAGGCTCAAAGAGAAGTACTGTATTTGCTGGCGTATAAGACTACCTTTTACACTTAAAAAAAATGCCCAAAAATCAGGGGTCGTCTTATACGCCGGGTATACAGGTATACAATGCTGCCCGATGGATGTCAGCCCCCAAATGTCTGCTAATACTGTATGTGGCTTCAGCTACAAACAGTATACGCCATTGAGCCAATCCCGGCGAGCGATGTATTCTATTAATGAATACAGAGCCTGCTTGGATTGGAGTAACAACCTCTGCCAATCCGAGCAGGCTACATAGAGTAGCCTGCTCGGATTGGCTTTGAGAGAGAGAGAGAGAGAGAGAGAGAGAGGCAAGGGCTGATGATGCTACAGCCTCTGCCAATCCAAGCAGGTGTTGTATTCATTAAAATAAGACACCGCTCACCATACTTCCCTGGGTAAATCCATTCACTGATCTCCTACTACTATACATTCTGCTATTTGCCTTTGAGGTCCCAGGCACCCAAGAGGGACAGGTAAATCTGGGACATATGACAGGGGGTTTATTAAATGCATTTTGGTGGACAATTCCCATAGAATGTAACCCAAAAGTGGTATAGGTTTGGTTAGTGAAAAATTCTACTTTCCAGAGTTGTGGCATTCAATAGATCTCTGTTTGTGTTATTATTGTTTGATTTACTTTATGACATAACACAGCATGGCAGATGAGTAGTTGGCATTCTTGCTTTGTATTTTTTAATCGTTCTAATGTTTTTTTTAAATAGTGTTGCCTCAGAAGGGGGGTAGTCTTATATCGCGAGTATTGCCCAAAACCTATGTTTTCACTTGAAAAATAGGGGGTCGTCTTATACGCCCAGTCGTCTTATACGCCGGCAAATACGGTATACAGTGCCTACAGTCAACTTGGTGGAGGTTTCACTGATGTTTTGGGGTTGCTTTGCTGCTTCAGGCACTGGATTTATTGAATGTGTGCATGACATTATGAAATCTGAAGACTACCAAATAATTTTGGGGTACAGTGTAGGTGTCAGAAAGTTGGGTCTCAGTCAGAGGTCATGGGTCTTAAAGCATGACAATGATTCAATACACATGTCAAAAAACACCCAGAAATGGTTTAAGAAAAAGCGCCGGAGAGTACTGAACTTTCCAGCAACACGTCCAGATCTAAATCAGATAGAGAAGAAAGATCAAAGCAGCATTTGGAAAAGGGAACCCTTCAAATCTGAGAGACCTGGAGTAGTTGGTGAAATAAGAGTGTTCCAAAATGTCAAGGTGTGCGTGGCGGTCGAAACCCCCGTGAGTTACCCCCGTGACTCGATCGCCGCAGAGATACCCGCGATCGCCTCATGGGGAGGCTGAACGGGGGGATGCGGAAGTAAACAGCATCTCCCCGTTCTGCCTAGCAACATGTGACACTGATCTCTGCTCCCTGTTATTGGAGCAGAGATCAGCATTCACTAACACACAGCTACACCCCCCCCCAGTTAGTAACACGACCCTAGGACACACTTAACCCCTACACTGACACCCCCTGGTTAACCCCTTCACTGCCAGTGTCATTAACACAGGAATCAGTGCATTTGTATAGCACTGATTGCTGTATAAATGACAATGGTCCCAAAAATGTGTCAAAAATGTCCGATGTCTCCGCCATAATGTCGCAGTCACAATAAAATAAAAAAAAAAAAATCAAATCGCTGATCGCCACCATTACTAGTAAAAAAAAATTATTAATAAAAATGCCATAAAACTGTCCCCTATTTTGTAAACATTATAAATTTTAGGCAAACCAATCAATCACTTTTGCGTTTTTTTTTTTTACCAAAAATATGTAGTAGAATACGTATCGGCCTAAACTGAGGAAAAAAAATGTTTTTATATATTTTTTGGGGGATATTTATTATAGCAAAAAGTAAAAAATAATGTTTTTTTTTAAAAAAATTGTCGCTCTTTTTTTTGTTTATAGCGCAAAAAATAAAAACTGCAGGGGTGATCAAATACCACCAAAAGAAAGCTCTATTTGTGGGGAAAAAGGACGTCAATTTTGTTCGGGAGCCACTCCGCACGATCGCACAATTGTCAGTTAAATCGACGCAGTGCCGAATCGCAAAAAGTGGTCTGGTCTTAAGCGGTTAACAAACTGAAGCCTGAATTTAAAAGCTTCAGACATATATGTATATGTAAAAACACCTAAACAAGCCAATAGTAGTGCAAAAAATAAAAAAAGAACACAACAACAAACAACAATATTTAGTCACTAAAAACATGAAATGATGTGGAAGCAGAAACATTTTTTTATTTTTTTTTACTAGAAATATTCACACTAGATTTGAGGTATGAACAAGCGTGCAGCTGTGTCACATAAATGAGGACATCAGCTAGGCAGAGGGGTTTATCAATGCTTCACTATAATAGGTGATTGTGTCCTTGGACTAAGAAGGGTTGTCAAGTCATGTGATCATTATTCAGCTCATGAAAAGCACTAGAGTGCTTGCATGCATATGTAATTTCACCTCTTAGAAATTAACAAGGCTGTTGAGTCCACAAGGGTTTTCTTCATAAATTATGAATGAATATTAAAGAATTTCAGCACATATCTAAACTGCTTGATGTTGTTAGCACAGTTATAATCCATTTTCAAATATGTTATACCTACACTGCTAAAAATGGTCACAAAATGATGTTGGTAAGCCAACTAACGTGCCTTACTTTTTGCCAGTTAAGCCTCTTCATGCTGACTTCTGGTTTAAATTCTTTCTTGGGCTTTAGGCCAAATGGAAGATTCTTCATTGGAGGGGATCTTTGGGCTCCTAAAAAGAAAGGTAGTGGTGGGGCACCAGGTGGAGCACATGCCATTGAAGGTAAAGGTGGTGGCGGTGGTGGTGGTGGGGGTGGTACACATCCGCTTGAAAGTACAGGTGGTGGTATAGGTGGTGGGGGAACACCAGAAGGTGGAAAACTGTCAGACCCCTTAGGAGGCACACTTCCAGACGGAACAGCAATACCATACTAAAAGAAAAAATATGCAATTATAAAATACATTTTAAATCTGAAATCCTAGTGTGACCATAATAGGAAAACGTACAATTAGTAATGCATGAAGTATACCAAGAAGCCAATGCAACTAGATAGGCTAAATAGAATTCAGAATTATAATGCTGCCTTTTTATGACCTACAAAATGCAGTGGAAGAAATTGTCATAGTACAGAAAAGGAAATTTGTGGCATTTACTCTAAAAAACTGACACATTTATTATTAGCCTTTAGCTTTATTTGCAAATAAAATGTAAAATAGTGCAGAGATGATGATAAATACTTCTTCCCAGAAATAAAGTTAAATGCTTCCCTAATCTTTAGTTTTGTGACCCTGTAGCATTAGCCCTGTGGCATCTAAACAAATTATAAGGTAAACAAAAGCTAAAATGTACACTTAGTGGGCATTTGGATTTGGCTTGTCTACAGTGTTGAAATGTATTACACATGTTAAATTGAAGTGGTTGGAAATCAGCATGAATAACTTCTGACAAGTGTTCCCGACACCAAGAGAAAAATGATGACAGGGAGTGGCCTCCAGTCGATTGACAGCTTCAGCTCTGTCCCTGTGTGCTGTATGAGGGGGGGTGGTATCCCTTCCCTCCAATCAGCTGTTAGAGCTCTCTTCACTGAGCTCTGTAGAGTGTAACTTCAGTGCTACACACCCATTTTTTCTCCCAGCTCTGAGACGCTTTCAAAATTGTGGACATTGAACAGATGTAGAGAAGAGAAGACTGCAGATAAACAAGTACAACTTACTATACATAGGAGGATCTGTTTAATCCCCGTGTATCACCTGAGGCTAGTCATTTCACTGGGTAAATGTGAGAGTTTACAATCACTCTAATGTACAGACTACTTTTTTGTAACCCGGAATAAAACAAACTGATAATAAGCTGAGTGCATCCAACACAATGCAGCAACATAATTGTGATGTCTACATTGAGCAACAAGTAGAAACCTTGTAAAGATGGTTGTAGCTAGTAGAACAATGCTGTGCTGAATTGTAAAATCATTATTTTTAACTGCCACAGACAGTGTCATTTTCTAACATGCACCTGTAGAACAACCCCCATATCTGTACGTTAAACTAAAGCTATTATTTGCGTATGTTATTTGTTACCACTGTGACACACCTATCAGACAATCAAAGCAAGTAGTTATATAAAATATACTGTATTATGACAGCTAAGATGTTTTTTTCATCGGCATACAGGTTTTATATAAATGGGTTTTTAATTAACTACTGTACATTGTTGTCAGTGATAGAGTAAATAATTAACATTCTCAATGTGACAAGCTATAAAATAGATCTCTACAACCACATTTTCCTCCAAAGGGGCTTTAAGGGTAACCACAATTTCTTTGAGTAAAAAATATGTTTTCATTCACATTTCAATAAAACATACACTGCCCTAAAAGTCTCAGAGGAAAATATGGTTGTAGTTTTGTGCAACAAAAAGGGAAGGTAGCAACTCCCACCAATTGCTGAACCGACAAACAATTTAGCTATAAAAATAGATCTCTTATGCAAGTAACCCAACACACTACTAGGTGCTCTAACTATATAAAATGACACCAAATATGAAGTGAAGGATAAGAATAAAGTGATTTCATAGGTACAACATAGCGTTTCATGCAACTTCCCCGCTAACGAAATCTAAAGGAGTATCTATCATCTTCCACAAAAATTGCCCATTTGTACTTACTGACCAGCTCATAGATCCCAATGGTAGGTTCATTTTTCTTAAAGGTACATACGCTGGCACCACTATCACCCTGGTAAATTTATACGCCCCCAATACCCAGCAAGTCACTTTTTTTTAGAGAATTAACATCTTCTTTGATCTCTTTTCAAGAAGGGATAGTAATTTTTGGGGGGGACTTCAATGTTCCCCTTAACCCCGTCCTTGACACATCCTCAGGCACATCCTCAATTCCCTACAGAGCCTTGAAATCTATTAACTCTTCACTGACGACCGTCTTATTACACGACACATGGCAAACATTATTCCCAGACTGCAAAGACTTTACATACTATTCAGCCCCCCATGACAGATATTCCCGTATCGACTTCTTCTTCCTTTCGCAGAAGGATCTCCCAATGTTACAATCCGCTACTATTGACCCAATGGTTCTTTCGGATCACCATCAGATTTCCGTGACACTGCAGTTCCCAACGACTAAATCGGCAGCTCCTATATGGAGACTAGACCCTTCGCTGCTCACAGACCCTGTCATGTTAACAGAAATCTCTACCCAGTTAAAAAATTACTTCAAGGAAAATCATGAGACAGACACCTCCCCACTTAACAATTGGGCGGCTCATAAATGTGTGATACGGGGAACCCTTATAGCCTTAGCAGCCAAACGGAAACGGGAAAAAAAGAAAACATACGTTGATCTCCTAACTACCATTAAGAAACTAGAGTTAGTACACAAACGCACACAAGCACTAGCGACGCTCCAGGATCTCACGAAAGCACGTGTACAACTTTTGGAAATATTAGATAGACAAGTCAAACGTAGATACATTCTGTCCAAAAAAACATTTTACGAATATGGCAACAAATCCAGCAGAATGTTAGCCAAAGCGCTCCAAGCCAAAAGAACATCCACTACTGTCCACTCGATAACAGATCCTGCAGGAAGACGGCTTCATAAATCCACCGATATAGCCAATCATTTTGTCCAATACTACACTAAACTCTACAACCTTTCCCCAACGGACCCGCCCTCAAGCTTACCGTCAAAACTGGACCGCATCAAAGATTTCTTACACCAATACAGTCCTACCCCCATCTCAGACGATACGGCTCGAGACCTGGATTCTCCCCTGACGGTAGAAGAAATAGCGAAAGCTTTGAAGCAACTTAAACCAGGCAAGAGTCCAGGCCCCGATGGCCTCACTGTAGTATATTACAAGACCTTTGCAGATATTTTACAGCCTCATTTTCTCTCGGCCTTTTAATCCCTCTCGGAACCTATATCCCCACCAGCTGATTTATTGCAAGCTCACATAACGGTAATTCCAAAACCAGGCAAAGATCCCTCTGTTGTGACCAATTATAGACCTATCTCCCTTTTAAATGTTGACCTAAAATGGTATGCAAAAACTTTGGCCAATAGAATACTACCGCTTCTCCCACAACTTATCGGCCTAGACCAAGTAGGATTTGTCCCTGGTAGGGAAGCTAGGGACAACACCCTGAAAGCAATAAACATTAATCATTGGATAACTACATCTCAGAAGCCTGGTTTTATGCTGTCGTTGGACGCGGAGAAGGCATTCGACAGGGTGGCCTGGGACTACATGTCAGAAGTTCTCAAGGCGATACATCTACCCCCAAAAATGCTAAATCTAATACAAGCCCTTTATTCAAACCCTACGGCAAAGGTTAGGGTTAACGGTCACCTGTCGGATGCCTTCTCCGTGTCAAACGGTACGCGTCAGGGATGCCCTTTGTCCCCTCTTATCTTTATTCTGACCCTAGAACCTCTCTTGCGAAGACTTAGAGCTAACCCCGACATTCGAGGAATAGATGTAAAAGGCCACACGTATAAGGTAGCTGCATTTGCAGATGACATTCTCCTCTTTCTCTCCTCCCCACTTACCACCATTCCCAATCTATTACAGGACTTTGCTCATTTCAAGACCATATCTAACTTGCAGATCAACTTCAATAAATCTAGTGCCTTGAATATCTCCCTACCTGAATCTGTATGTGCCCTCTGTCGTACTAATTTTCCTTTTCTATGGAAATCTAAATCCATCACTTACCTAGGCATCCAACTTCCTGCCTCCCTAGCAGACCTCTATGCTCTTAACTACACCCCCCTGTTGAAGAAGATAGCATCTGACTTTCTGAAGTGGTCCCCAGAACGTTTTTCTTGGTTTGGACGGATTGCCATAATCAAGATGAACATTCTTCCACGTATCCTCTACCTACTCCAGACGATCCCGATAAGACTTCCCCTAAACTTTTTTTCCACGTTCCGTACCTTATGCGCACGTTTTATCTGGAACAAGGGCCGTCCCCGTCTTAGTTTCTCAAAATTGACTTCTCCAAAGCTTAGGGGCGGAGTAGGTCTACCCGACATTCACAAATACCAGGTGGCCTGCCAACTTACCAGACTGATTGATTGGCATAATCACGCACCGCTTAAAGATTGGGTCAATCTTGAACAAGTCTTTTCCCCCATTCCTTTGACTTCCCTTCCGTGGATTGACTACAAACTCCAAATTAAAATGCATAAGACTCATCCTTTGATAGCCCCAACATTAAATGCCATGCAATGGGCGAGTGTCCATTACGGCATCTCATCAGCTAATGGGCCCCTGACCCCCCTTAGGGGTAATCCAGATTTTAGGCCCGGGCTACACCCTTCATTTCTAGAACCAGATTGGCCTCACACCACAGTCGGAGCAATGCACTTCATTCGCAATGACTCAATTTGTTCTAGAAGCGACGTAGCAAACATGACAGCCCAGGATACTTTCCCATTTTGGACATACCTACAGATCCGACATTTTTTACTTAATAAACGTCCCAGCCCACAATGGTCCAGAGCACTGACTCCATTCGAAGATTTATGCTATGTCACAGAACCCCGCCGCCATTTGATTGCGCTAACTTATTCCCGTCTCTTTAAAGAAAGTGATAAATCAGATCTGCGAATAAGGCAGAAGTGGGCCTCAGATCTACAGATACACATTCCTGAGACAGACTGGGAAGATATTTTCAGATTTGTCCATAAATGCACATACACAGGAAAATGCTTTTAAAATAGCATCCAGGTGGTACAACACACCTTATAAATTACATATTATAAACCCGGCTAACTCACAGATGTGTTGGAGATGCAAGACGGAAATTGGTACATTTATTCACATCTGGTGGACCTGTCCCCAAATTGTGCCGTTCTGGACAGAGGTTCACAAGTTGATAACCGATATCTCAACCTATCGATTAGACATTTCCCCTGCTCAATTCTTACTACATTATTCCAACAAACCTTCCCGTTCTTATTTTCGATCTTTGGCTATGCACATGGTCAACGCTGCTAGATTGTGCATTCCTTGCAAATGGCGCACGCCCAACCCTCCATCACTGATTGACTGGTTCCATCGAATTGATACGATCATGTCAATGGAGGATCTTATCCACCAAGCACATGATACACCTACAAAATTCACGACCATTTGGACATGTTGGATTCATTTTAAAACAACAGACCAATACAAAAGTATTATTCAAAATAACCCTTCATGACCACTAGTATATGCACTACTTTCATTCTCATTTTCATGACGTTATCTTACTGTATTGTGAGAAGCGCTTTACTTTACATGTGTTTCCCGATTTTATATTATATATTATTTGGACGGGTTTTTAGACATAGCACTATACTACCTTACTGGTATCACGCTTAGCTATAGAGGCTATTGTTATACCTACGCTAGAGGACTTACCCACACTCACTGACTCAAAACGCCATAGAAGATTCCACGTGTTCTAGCAACTTACTGGCATATCTACGGATGCCTTTACGGAAGCTGAAAGGTGACAGGTTAATATCAATGACAAGGGAGGAGAGGCGAGGAAACCCACGCACTGATGTTTAGGCTGCGTTATATCCTGTCCTAGTAGGAGACAATTTGAACTATCTTTATACTACGGGGCCATGCGGACCCTGTTCCTTCTGTTCTTTAGATATGTTCACTGATTTACTAGTTTACATATGTTTGTACATTGCAATAATTACCTATCCAACAGCGGCTGTGTCCGCTGATATACTATGGTATTTCTTGACCTGATCATCTGCTGTTCTGTATAAGTTGTTTAACCCGCTTGTACTGACTTGTATTCTTCAATAAAAATTGTTTTTAAAAAAAAAAAAAAAAAAAAAGAATAAAGTGATGATGTTTGCTGCTATACGCAAATATGTATTTCCACATAGAACAAAATAAAAAAAAAATAGGATGAGTGAAGATCTAACCCCCCTGTTAAATGGTTATATAAGTAATCACGTGGTGGTGATAATGCACAAAAAACTCCTACTACTGATAATAAGGAGGCATACAACAGAAAAATGTAGAGCATAGCGAGAATATACAACAGTTGTGGAACCCCCCTTCCCCCCTTTAAAGTCTACATAACTCACTCAAGTAAGCCTGCAAATTATTATAAAAATCTCAAAAAAAAAAAAAAAATAAATAAATAAACCTATCAGTGACAAATGCAATATATTGAATAAAAAAGTGATGGTGACACCCCTCTAGTAATAAAACCGGGTGTATCAAAATGCTCCTATATTAATGCAATGAAGGTGAACAATGTCCTTAGAAATAATTTTTCTCCTGTAAATGCTCGTTCTTAGTGCGAAAGCACCACCAGCCAATATATGCACTCGCCTTAAAATAAACAAAAATGTGCAAGGAAGATATGGGTTTTTGGGATTTGCAAATCATTACATTCTGCTTTTATGTACAGTAGATTTTGCACAGTGGTGAATTATTAAACTAGTAAATTAGTAACAATGAATACAAACAAAAAATAAAACCAGCATGTGTCATCCACATAAAATGTCTCACTTAGTGTCCATATTGTTCATTTTCAAAATCTCATAGACAATATGATATATCAACATAAATGTCCAAAAATGAATAAAAATCAATTGTGTCCAAACGATTAAAAAAAATAAAAAAAGACAAACAGATGAGTAAATTAAATGAAGCGCTGCTGTGTTCCACTAGTGCTCAAAAATAGAAAAAATGGCCTCTTACCAAATCTCCATGATCTACAGATTGTAAGAGACCTTGGACAGCATGAATTGCAAAGCTTCCTTCAACCTCCCAAAGTTCAGCTGTACAGCTGTAAATCGACACTGTGTGGAAGTGGATCATATGTTCAACCATAGATGCCTCAATCTCCACACCAGATCATCAGATTATGAGCCTCAAGTCAGCTATTCTTAGTATTGGGCCATGTTGTATATATAAAAAGGAAGACTCCCCTCTTACAATAATTGTAACATAGAACCATTAAAAAACGGGATACAAAAAAAAAAAAATACAAATATAAACACACACACATTATATTATATATATATATATATATATATATATATATATATATATATATATATATATATATATATATATATATATATATATATATATATATATATATATATACACACACACACACATTAAAAAAATAAAAATAAACTAAAAAGGATAAAAAATAAAAGGCTGTATCCACTATCCAGCATGCGTATTCAAAAAAAGAGATCGCTAATAAGTGGCCTACATGCTGGAAAATAAATACACTAGGTGGCATGGTTTACAGGGATAATGTGTAAAATACATGACAATATGTATAAAGACTATTGATAAACTTACACTAAAAGATGTACAAAAATCGGTCACAAAAAATAAATAAAACATACACGACAGGAAAAATATTTGCAAAGTTATGTAATACTCAGCAATGTATTGGTATTAAAAAAAAAATTACATAGTTGGCAAGGTTGAAAAAAGATACAAGTCCCAGACCCCCCTAAGATTCAACAGATTGCATAAAATGGTCTAAAATCTATATTAATAACCATATAGTTATACTTTTTTTTTGTTTTTCCCCCAAAAGAAAAGTTATTTATGTTCCAATAGTTATGGTTGTTCATTATACACAACTACAGTTTCAAGAGTTAATTTCTAAGGTCAAAGAACACAAATTTAAATACTAAATATATATTCCCCAGCACTCCCGGATACTAGTGATCCCAGACAAGATTATTGTTACCTACTGTCACTTGTATTACCCCTTACCCGTCCACTAATGCACCTCGCACTTACCCCCCATAGTAACAACTGGTGATTCGTAATACAACAGCAGCTTGCTCAACACCTCTGGGGTGTACAACAGAGCAAATATATGCATATGGCTCTACTGAGCCAACCTCTTTCCTTGAGCAACTCTTAGCACTTGTACACACGGTCGGAAATCCTGACCACAAAATCTGTCAGACTGGTGTTGCATACACCCTGTCGGATAAAGTTGTCGGAAAATCCGATCGTTCGGAATGTGATGATGTTCGTTCGTTCTGACGGCACTGCGTTCAGCCTAGTAGCCAATAGCTTTGCTCTGGTACTTTGATCTGAGCATGCATGGCACTTTGTCCGATCGGAATTCTCTACAAACGATCAGAAAAAGTCAGATTGGATTTTGTTGTCTGAAAATTTGAGATCCTGCTCTCAAATTTTTTGTCGGAATCTCTGACGGAAAAAGTCCAATAGAGCCCATGCACGATCGGATTTTCCGACAATATAATCCAATCGGACCTTTTCCATCGGAATTTCCAACCGTGTGTACAAGGGCTTAGCCCCCTGAAACCACAAGATACATCCTCAGGTTACACACATGTCACATACAGGATACTAAAATGCATCAAGACATTAGATTCTTGGAGATCCACACATCCCTCTGACAAGGTCTTCACTTTCTCCCCCCCCCCCCCCCCCACAAAAGATACTCAAGAATTTAAATAATCTTCATCTGCCAAAGAGATTTGATCAATGTCACTGAAGCAGAAATTAGAATATCCATATCAGAACATGCACCTACTGCCATCACTTTTAAACTACACTCACCAAAACCTACAACTTTTAATTGGAGATTGAACATGGCCCTTCTAACTGACCAAACCATACAAGATGACATACATGATTCCATTAAAAAGTATTTTGAAACCAACCTAGAATCAGACACCAACCCCCTAAACTGGGAGGCTCACAAAATTGTAATCAGAGGAGAACTAAAAGTGGGGAGCTAGAAGAAAAAGGGAAAGAGAAAAAGAAATAACTACCCTAACAAAATTGCTAAACTTGAAAGTCAACACAAAACAATCCCTCGCCATTAAATTAGAAGAGGAACTCACAAAATGCAGACACTCCCTTAAACAGATACTAGACCTCAAAACTAGAAAAGCACTTTTTTTTGGCCAAAGAACATCTTTTATAAACATGGACACAAAACCGGGAAATACTTAGCTAGAACATTAAATGATGCTAGCATGGGGAGACACATACATGCCATACGTAATAAAACAGGAACTTTGGTCCCAGGGCAGAACCCTGAGGGACCTCACTTAACACATTTGACCATTCTGAGTACTCCCAATATATCACTACCCTCTGAACTCACCCTTGTAGCCAGTTTTCAATCTAGGTATGCGCCCTTTGGTCCATGCCGACAGACCTTAGCGTGTACAGTAAACGTTTGCGGGGAACTGTATCAAATGCCTTTTCAAAATACAGATACACTTAGCCTACGGGCCTTCCTTCATCTAGATGACAGCTCACCTCCTCAAAGGAGGTTAATAGATTTTTTGGGGAAAAATGATTTTTCACAAATCCATGCTGATAAGTGCTAATGATACCATTTTGATTACTAAAATCTTGTATATATTCCCTTACCATCCCTTCCAAGAGCTTGCATACTATTGATGTTAAGCTAACTGGTCTGTAGTTCCCAGGGATGTATCTTTGGTCCTTTTTTTAAAGATTTGTGCTACATTGGCTTTTCTCCAATCAGCTGGTATCATACCAGTCAGTAGACTGTTCGTAAAAATTAGGAACAATGGTCTGGCAATTACTTGACTGAGTTCCTTAAGGACCTTCAGGTGCAAGCCGTCTGGTCCCTGTGACTTATTTATGTTAAGTTTTTCAGGTCTGTTTCTAAATGTATCCTCTGTTAACCATGAGGGTGCTTCCTGGGACGAGTCATGAGGATAAACATTGCAGTTTTGGTTACTGAGGTCCCCCATTTCCCTCATGAAGACGGAGGAGAATACATTCAAAACCTTTGCCATCTCACCATCCTTAGTGACAAGCTTCCTTTCATCATTGTTTATGGGGCCAATATGATCTGTCCTCCCTCTTTTACTATTTATGTACTTAAAGAATTTCTTGGGATTTTTTTTTTTACTTTACCATCAATAAAGGGCTCAACTGTTAATTAACAAATTAATGTCCCACTCCACATTGAGCCCCAACATCCAGTGAGTTTCTCTTCTGGATATTTGCCTTTTCAAGTGACTTTCCAATGTGGAGTGTACTTCTCAATTCCTATCACTTCTAATGAGGAGGAATTCCTGTTGTGACACTGAGAAAAATATTTAGATACACTGTGCGTGTCAAATCCTATACGTATGTGGGCCAGATGTTCACCTACATGGACATTCAAAGCCTGTGTAGTTCTGCCAACATATTGGTAACCATGTGTGCCTAAGGAGGTAAGCAACCCCCTTGGTGCTGCATGTAATGAAATCCTTAATTGTGTGTGTGTGTGTGTGTGTGTGTGTATATATATATATATATATATATATATATTTTTTTTTTTTTGTGGCAATGGATGTAAACAATGTGGTGTGAAGGGTTTTGAAATTCCTACAGATCTTGCACCTCCGTCGGGGGAAGAAGCCTAATAAATAGGCAAACATTTTGGGTTTAGCGGGCTGTTCAACTATATTAGGAGCCAACACATGTCTGAGAGTTTGGTGTTTCCTAAATTAACTCTGATGATCAGGAAGAACCATGCCCAAACTCTTATCCTCTTTTAGGATGTTACTATGTCTGTTAAAAATCGTATTTACCCAATGATAGTGACTGGAGAAGGTAGTTAAAAAGGGCCACTTGTGGGGTCCCCCCACCCTATCAAGTCTAGTATTGGGTGCCAAGAGGGCTTGTTTGTGCAGGTCCTACACTTCAAAAAATTCCTGGTCGAGCCCTTCTCGAGGATATCCCTTTTGAATATATCTGCTTGAACCTAGTAGTCCTCTTTTTTGCAACAATTCCGACGAATCCTTCTGAACTGTCCCTTGGGGATCGCTCTTAGCCAAGTGGGATGGTGACAGCTAGCGTGGGGTATATAGCCATTTTCGTCAGTATACTTAAAATGGGTCCTAGTGAGAAGTTCCTTCCCTATAGATCCACAGATCCAGAAAGTTGATAGCTTTATCACTCTATTCATATGTGAAATTGATATCCCATGCATTGGAGTTAAGGTGAGCCATGAAGGGGTGCATGAAGAATTGCTTCACCTCTTCCATATGAAGAAAGCATCCTCAATGAAACACCACCAAAATGTTAATTCCTCAATTGTGTTATTGTACAAAGTTTGTTCCTCCCACAGTGCCATGAACAAATTAGCACATTTTGCACCCATAGCCACACCAGTGGGCTGTAGGTAGAAGTTGCCTGCATAGAAGAAATAATTATGCTCCATACTGAACTGTAACATTTCCAGTATAAACTTTCCCTGTGCAGGGGGATTTTTCCATCTGCGTCCAAAAAATGTTTAGCAGCCCCATACCCTTTATAAAGTGGTATAATAGTGTAAAGCAGGGATAAGCAATTACTGGACCTCCATCATGCCTCTGCCTCTGGGTGTCATGATTGTGGCTGTCAGAGTCTTGCTATGCCTCATGGGACTTGTAGTTTTGCAACAACTGGAGGTCCGCTAATTGCATATGCCTGGTGTAAAGGGATGAACCATCTGCAGTCACAAACAGAGCTTCTCCCTCCAATACCATTTGGGATAGATTATTAATCATATGTGTGGTGTACCTCAAATAGGCTGGTGTTTTACTAACAAGAGGTTGCAGAAAAATGATCAACATATTTACCAATATGTGACGACAGGAAAAATCCCGATTATTCACTCACATGTATTTTTTGTTGCCACTGATATTTAGTACATTTTTCAGTGCGTTTATCAATATGTTTTTAATACAATTTTTTTTTATGTATTTTACACATTATCTCTGTAAACCATGTGACCTAGTGTATTTATTTTGCAGCATGCAGACCGCTTATTAGGCAACTCTTATTTTGAATATGCATGCTGGGTAGTGGATACATTTCAGCCTTTATTTTTATTCTTTATATATATATATTTTTTTTTTTTTTTAAAGTTTTAATTGGCTGTTTTTTTTTTTAAATATATGTATGTTTGACCCTCACATTTATGTTAATATTTTATTATATCTTTTCATTTGACAACACTGAAGAAATCACATTTTGCTACAATGTAAAGTAGTGAATGTACAGCTTATACAACACATTTGCTATACCCTCAAAATAACTCAACACACAACCATTAATGTCTAAACCGCTGGCAACAAACGAGTACACCCCTAAGTGAAAATATCCAAATTGGGCCCAGAGTGTCAATATTTTGTGTGGCCACCAGAGCCACCTTTACCCTCTTGGGCACGGAGTTTACCAAAGGTTGCAACTGGCGTCTTTTCTTCCACTCCTCCATGATGACATCACTGAGCTGGGGGATGTTAGAGACCTTGCGCTCCTCCATCTTCCGTTTGAGGATGCCCCACAGATGCTCAATAGGGTTTAGGTCTGGGGACATGTTTGGCCAGTCCTTAACCTTTACCCTCAGCTTCTTTAGCAAGTCAGTGGCCGTCTTGGAGGTGTGGTTGGGGTCCTTATTTTGGAATACTGCCCTGCGGCCCAGTCTCCGAAGGGAGGGGGGATCATGCTCTGCTTCAGTAGGTCACAGTACATGTTGGCATCCCTGGTTCACTCAATGAACATATGATCCACTTCCACACAGTGCCGATGTACAGCTAAACCTAGGAGTTTGAATGAAGCTCTGCAATTCACGCTGTTTATGATCTCTTATCTGTAGATCATGGAGATTTGGTAAGACGCTATTTTTTTTTAAATATATTTTTAAGCACTGGTGGAACACAGAAGCACTTCATCGGATGTCATTATTAGGGAAATCTGGGAACAGTGAACCTTTACTTATCTTTTTGTCAAAAATCGTTTGGACATAATTTTTTTTTTTTTTTTTTTTTTATTTGTTTTTGGACACTTATGTTGATATATCACATTGGTGACTTTGAGACATATTGCACAGTACCGTATATACTCGAGTATAAGCCGAGATTTTCAGCCTCTTTTTTGAGGCTGAAAGTGCCCCCCTCGGCTTATACTCGAGTCATCGCTGTCTGCCCGCTCGATCAGCGTGTCGAGCAGACAGACAGCGGCCATTCTATAATTCAAAAGCCGCGCCTCCGGCTCCGCCTTCGCCTGTGATAGGCGGAACACTGAATTTCCCAGCAGCCTGTGTTCCGCCTATCACGGACATCGTATCATCCTCGTACTACGGACGAGGATGATACGATGTCCGTGATAGGCGGAACACAGGCTGCTGGGAAATTCAGTGTTCCGCCTATCACAGGCGAAGGCGGCGGCGCAGCTTTTGAATTTTACAATGGCCGCCGAGGCGCCGACGAAGAGGGCACGGGACGGAGGCAAGGCAAGGCACGGCACGGGACGGGACGGAGGCAAGGCACGGCGGCAAGGCACGGCACGGGACGGAGGCAAGGAGGCAAGGCACGGGACGGAGGCTCGGGACAAAGGCTCGGGACAAAGGCTCGGGACACAGGTAGGCTGGACACACACACACACACACACACACACACACACACACACACACACACACACACACACGGATGGAGACACACACACACACAGGGATGGATGGATGGAGACACACACACACACAGGGATGGATGGATGGATGGATGGAGACACACACACACAGGGATGGATGGATGGATGGACACACACACACACAGGGATGGATGGACGGACACACAGGGATGGACGGACACACAGGGATGGACGGACACACAGGGATGGACGGACACACACACAGGGATGGACAGGCATGTCTCACCCTCGGCTTCTACACGAGTCAATAAGTTTGCCAGTTTTTTTGGGGGTAAATTGGGGGCCTCGGCTTATATTCGGGTCGGCCTATACTCGAGTATATACGGTAGTTTATGAGTAATGAATACTATGGAAACTAAGTGATACATTTAATGTGGATGACATGTTTGTTTTATTTTTTGTTTGTATTTACTGTTACCAATTTGCTAGTTTGAGCAAGATATTTCACCACGTTGATTTGACTATCACTGTGGTCCCTATTGATAGGCTCCGATATCCTTTAACCACTTCAATACAGGGCACTTTTCAACCAATTTTCAGCTTTCAGCGCTGTCGCACACTTTGAATGACAGTTGCGCAGTCATGCTACATTGTACCCAAATGACATTTTTATCATTTTTTCCCCCACAAATAGAGCTTTCTTTTGGTGGTATTTGATCACCTCTATGGTTTTTATTTTTTGCTAAACGAATAAAAAAATACTGAAAAAAAAAAAAAAAAAAATGTTTTTTTTTTTTTTTTTGTTTCAGTTTCAAAACTTTGTAAATAAGTACGTTTTCTCCTTCACTGATGGGCACTGATAAGGCAGCACTGATAAGGTGACACTGATGGGCACTGATGAGGTGGCTTTGATAGACACTGATATGTGTCACTGATGGGCGACATGGATGGGCACAGATAGGTAGCACGGATTGGCATGGATAGTTGGTACGGATGGGCATGGATAGGCAGCACAGATGGGCATGGATAGGCGGCACAGATGGGCATGGATAGGCGGCACAGATGGGCATGGATAGGCGGCACAGATGGGCATGGATAGGCGGCACAGATGGGCATGGATAGGCGGCACAGATGGGCATGGATAGGCGGCACAGATGGGCATGGATAGGCGGCACATATGGGCATGGATAGGCGGCACATATGGGCATGGATAGGCGGCACAGATGGGCATGGATAAGCGGCACAGATGGGCATGGATAAGCGGCACAGATGGGCATGGATAAGCGGCACAGATGGGCATGGATAGGCGGCACAGATGGGCATGGATAGGCGGCACAGATGGGCATGGATAGGCGGCACAGATGGGCATGGATAGGCGGCACAGATGGGCATGGATAGGCGGCACGGATGGGCAATGATAGACGGCATCGTATTGTTTTATACTGTACTAATGGATGCCAATCAATGCATGCCCATCAGTGATGCCCATTGTAGGCACTGATTGGCATCCATTGTGGGGACTGACTGGAATCTCTGGTGGTCTAGGGTGGCATACCTTGTGCTGGGTATCCCTGGTGGCATCTCTGGTGGTCCAGTGTGGGCATCCTCGGGGGGGCTGTGCTGATAATCGATCAGCACAGACCCCCTGTCAGAGGAGCAGCCGATTGGCTCTCCTCTACTTGCGTCTGACAGACGCGAGTGAGGAAAAGCCGATCACCGGCTCTTCCTATTTACACTGTGATCAGCTGTGATTGGACGGCTGATCACGTGGTAAAGACTCTCCGTGATGCGCACCCCCTGACATCCGGTCAGGATTTTGAAACCACTTTGCCACCGTGCTTTTGTTATAGGGCGGGCGGCAAGTGGTTAAATGACAGCGCACTTTTATTTTATTTTGTCTGCTTTCCAGTTTTCGGGGAATATTTAGGTGCAGCAGTCGGATATAAATTATTTTAGCGCAGGGTTGTTTTTATAAATACTTTGATTTTACACAGTGTCCCACCTTTTTGGGAATTGGATTTATATGTACACAGTCCCAGGTTTATTAGTTGACATCTTGACAAACAGTGCAGTACAACATTTGATTATGTAACATTGCATACGCGCCCTCCCTATAAAAATAGATTTAAATAAAAGAAAAAAAACAAGAAAAAACAAAATCAGGGTAAGCCCAAGTGATGATGAAGGTACAGCTGCCACAGCACCTAGCAATGCACAAATTTAAATTTTCCTGGAAAAGTCAAGACTAGCTCCCATTTATTACAGGCTTACTTAACCCCTTCCTGACTTGCTGCTGCAGTTATACTGCGACAGGTTGGCACTGCTGCACGAGCCGTCGTAGCTGCACGTCAGCTCTTTAAGATGCTGTGGCAGGCGCGTGCCCGCAGTGGATCCCTGGGGCTGATGTGCCCGCCGGGCTCCCGCGATCATTCGTGACAGAGCGAGAGCTGGAATCTGTGTGTGTAAACACACAAATCCTGGTTCTGTCATGGGAGAGGAGAGAGATTGTGTGTTCCTACTAAGTAGGAACAACTATCTCTTTCCTCTAGTCAGCCACAATACCCCCAGTTAGAACACACATAGGGAACACATTTAACCCCTTGATCGCCCCCCTAGTGTTAACCCATTCCCTGCCAGTGACATTTATACAGTAATCAGTGGCTATTTATAGCACTGATCGCTGTATAGATGTCAATGGTTCCAAAAAAGTGTGAAAAGTGTCCGCTTTGTCCACTGCAATGTCTGTCCTGATAAAAATCGTAGATCGCCACCATTACTAGTAAAAAAAAATTAAAAAATAATACAAAAAAAAAATCTAGCCCCTACTTTGTAGGGGCTATAACTTTTACGCAGACCGATCAATATAAGCTTATTGACTTTTTTCCCCCAAAAACATGTAGAAGAATACACATTGCCCTAAACTGATGGAAGAAATGTATTTTTTTGTTTATAGAGCAAAATCATAAAACCGCAGAGGTGGTCAAATACCACCAAAAGAAAGCTCTATTTGTGGGGAAAAAAAGGGCATACATTTTGTTTGGGTACAACGTTGCACAACCACACAATTGTCAGTTAATGTGACGCAGTGCCTATAGCAAAAAATGGCTCAGGAAGGGGGCAAATCCTTTTGGGGCTGAAGTGGTTAAAGAGGAATAAACCCTGATGGGTTTTACTTCCTTTTTTTGCCCTGCAAAGTAAAAGCATAATGGGCTAGTATGCATAGCATACTAGCCCATTATGTTGCAATTACCTGCAAATCAAGCCTTCACTGTCGTTGGTGGCTACATCCATCTTCACCTCTTTTCCTTCCGGGGGCCTTGGATTCCAGCTCTGTGACTGGCCGGAGTCATGTGATGTCACTCCAGCGCTTGTGCATGGGGGGCGGCCGGTCATGGTACGTGGCCCTTCTTCAGTGTGCATGCGCTGATGACATCGGCGCAAGCGTATATGGTAAATGTCTCCTGAACCATGCAGGTTTAGCTGATATTTCCAGTACTTACAGGTAAGCCTTTTTATAGTCTTACCTGTAGGTCAAAGTGGTGTAAGTAAGTTTACAATTCTCCTCCGCATAGACTATGCAAGTTTAAACCAAATATTCAATGAAACTGGAAATCCTCTTTAAAAAAAAAACAAAAAAAAACGTCCTTTTATGGCCTACCTGGTTTCTGCTATAAAGGTGTGCAGACAAACTAAGCCGTGTATGCTTGTATAACACTTTTTTTTTTTTTTTTTTTACATAAGAGGCTGGAGGCATATTTGGAGTTATACATTATAAATAACCTTTTAGGATTGCATTAAACATAGTATATACTAAAATTTTAACAAACTAGTCCCAGGCACTATTGTCTGCTCTGATCACCTGCCAAAGCAGTAAGTATTTGCTGTAAGGACTGCCCGGGGCAAGCCACAGCACCTGCATATTTCTTGGTATTGAACGTGTATGCAATGCATCCTATATGAATAACAAATATAACAAAAAAAAATAAAAAATCTCCGCTTAACACAACATTTAACTTGTGCAGTTTAGTCACAGCTAATGCATTTTGTCACAAACATTTTAAGCAGTAAAGTATACAAAACAGCCATCTTTCTAACTATTCTCTTGCCTATACTAATCGCACAGTACAGTTTTAAATTAATAATATGGTGTACTACAAACCAAATTTGCTAATACATAGCCTATTTACTTTATTGCACAAAAAAAAAAGCCTGACTGTTCCCAATCCAGAAAAGTCTACTGATGACTTTGGCCTGAAAGTCATCAGTGAGTCAAATAAGCTGGCCATAAAGAGTGAAATATCTGCAAAAGCTAAACCAGATTTAAAGTGGACCTCCACCGTAAAGTGGAAGGTCCGCTCATTGGAACCCCCCCTTCCCTCCGGGGCCACAATTGGCACCTTTCAGGGGGGAGGGGGGTGCAGATACCTGTATAATCCAGGTATGTGCACCCACTTCCGGGACAAGCTAGCTGCAGATGCCCGCCCCCCCCCCCCCCCCCCCATTGTGTTCTGGTAAACACACAGTTCCCAGGACACAGTGGGGACCAGTGGAGACGTGCAGCACGACTCGAGCATGTGCAGTAGGGAACAGGGCAGTGCAGCTGCAATGCTTTACTTCCCGATTCCCTGATAGAGGATGGTGTTGGGGGCAGCCGAGCGATTGCTCATCATCTGCTGCCGACATCGCTGGATGCTGGGACAGGTAAGTGTCCATTTATTAAAAGTCAGCAGCTGCAGTATTTGTAGCTGCTGACTTTTAATATATTTTTTAAAGGTGCAGCTCCTCTTTAAACTTCAAACCACAAAGCCTGCGTCACAATGGGTATGATTTAAAGGCGGACTTCAACCACAATTTAATACTACTTCTGTGAGATTTGTAATGATTTGATATGGCTTCACTGCTACTTCAGTGAGAGGGTCTATCCATGTCACAGGGAGGAACTGTGATGGTATTTACAAAAATTTAACTAGCAAAGTAATATTTAACTTCTTTCAGGCTCAAGTAGTGCTGATATGGACACGGGTACAATTTGCAGCGCGATTTACATTTTAGTCTATAGCAGTGAAATTGTCCTGAAAAAGTAAGACGTGACCTACATCTCAAACTTCTTGAAATTGTACACTGCCATAGAAACACATCAGATGTTACTTCAGGTACGATTTGTAAATAGCATGTCGTACCTGTAGTTGTACCGGTGGGACCGGAGGCAAAGACTTCATGCTCTAGCTCTGTTAACCTGTTTATTAGGAAGCAATGACGCTGTATATGTAAAAATAAAGGTTGGGCTGGTACCACATCAGTATTTTCATTTGGAAAGGAAAATCTGTCTGTACAACAAAATTGTACATATGAATAACAAGGACACATTTTTATAAACATAGGTTAAACTGTTCATAAATGGTCAAATAAAGCCAAACTTTTTTTTCAGTTTAGGATAGCATAGAAAAAAACTGGAACCCCTGTTACCCTCTATTACTGTCCTGATGTCAACACAAAACTTGGGATTTTCTTTTACTTTCCCTTTTTAATGGTAATGGTAAACAGGACAAATAAAGAGGGTGTAACTCCTTAAAGAGGAAGTAAAAAAAATGCAACCTGCAAGGCAAAGGCATAATGAGCTAGTATGCATAGCATTCTAGCTCATTATGAATAACTTACCTGAGAACGAAGCCCCCGAAGTGGTCCTCCTCTATCTTCGCCGCTGCCATGTGTTCCCCGGAGTGACTTCTGGGTCACACTGCTCTGGCGCTCTGATTCACCGGAGCTGCAATGCCGTCACTCCCACGCATGCGCTCGGGAGCCGACACGAGCGGCACATCGCCGTGATCTGCGGCATTCTCCGTGCACCTGCGCGCCGCTGTCTATGGCGCATCTGCCGTAGACAGCGGTGCCTGTCTTTTTGTAAATATCTCCTAAACCATATACATTTAGGAGATATTTCTTGGACATACAGGTAAGCCTTAATCTAGGCTTACCTGTAGGTCAAAGTGGTTTGTAAGGGTTTACAACCACTTTAACAGGGGCACAGCAGCAATAAGCAGGCAGAGATGAGGGTGTGTAAGGCTTTGACTCAGCATTCCTCTAGGGGTTGCGGGAATAGTTCTTGCCATTAAGAAAGGTTGCTTTCTGTCGAATAGAGGTGGTGTAGATTCAAACTTTAACAGTACCCAAAATGGCTTGCACGGACACATAAGCAATTTGATTCTAAGGACTTGTTTTCTATCTTGGTTTCTTGGCCAGTGTTTACTCCATTTGCTCCTTTGTCTGTCTGTGGCAGTAGTTTTATTGGTTCTGATTTGATACAAATATATGCAATACAAGAAACCCCGTGACGACATCCTGTTAGTGACGAAACGCGTAGGGAGGAGGAGCGACGTACTGACATCACCGCTACACGTGCTTGTCCCGGAAGTATCGGGCGTTTTTTCGAGACCGGCCGGCTCGAGTATTACATGCTATTGATTCATTGGTGCTATGTAAGTGCGCAATTTGATTTAATTTATTTTGTTAAAGTGTTTGGTTTTACACTATTGCGAGCCTTATCTTTTTATATGTTCGCTGACGTGAGGGATTGTTGCTGAGTTTGAACTACGAGAGGGTGTTCTCACCACCTTATCTGTCCAAAGATCCCTGGCTGGGGAAAATTAGCCATCTGCGATCTGTGGTTCTCTGTAATAAAGAACCATGTGTTTCTGGTAAGCGGCATTGTTAACCGTGGTGGAGGTCTTCACAGTCTTCACTGTTTTGGATCTCTTGTCACTGTTTCTTCACTGTGGAAGCTACTATCACCATTTCATGATTTGGGACTTTTCGTATGGAATTCTCAATATAATTACGGATTATTTTGAACATCTTTACTGTTATTTTATTTGACTTAATTATGTTTACTATTGGATTGGATAACTATTAGATGTCCAAAACCTCGTCCTTGTTTTCCTTTTTTTCATTATACAGGAGAAATTATTTTTTATTCATATTCACATGTATTTTGCTGTAATTAGGCACTTATTTTTTGTACACAATTGGTGGTTATACTCATTTATTTTCACAGATTTAATATTTCTTTTTTTAGCACAACCCACTCTCTTTTTTCCTTTTTTTGTTAATGTAGTATAACATTTGGGTTTTGCAGCTTGTTCTTTTTTGTGACCTAGGCAAGCGTGTTTTTTTCTCTTTCTATTCATGTGGTGGTGGACAAACACTTTGTATGTCAGTGTGATTCACTATCATCATGAGGAGGATTATTATTTAATGAATATATGCACCTTTGTCTGCATGGGTGGCGTGATGTTTCTATTTGCTACCCGCTAAGGATCATTTTCCCCCAGCCTATACCATCCCATGTACTAATATTTTTATTATATAGATTCATTCATCATTGGTTTATATCAGGGGTCTCAAAATGCTGGCCCTCCAGCTGTTGTGAAACTACAAGTCCCATCATGCCTCTGCCTTTGGGAGTCATGCTTGTAATAGTCAGCCTTGCAATGCCTCATGGGACTTGTTTTACAACAGCTGGAGGGCTGCCAGTTTGAGACGCCTGGTTTATATGCTATGAGTATGTAATGGGCTGCCATTATTACCATATATAGATTCACTTATTACTGGCTTATATGTTATGATCATATTAATTGTTTCTTTTTTTTTTGTCACATATTGCCATCATATTAGTTGAGAGAGTGCAGCTCTATTTATTACCACATATTTCTTTGTGTATATCTCACAGCAGAGTTGCTGCTTTTTAGGAATCATTAGATCACAGCACAGTTTTTCTTTTTATATGTTGCTATTGGGGGCACTCGGCAGGGGGGAGGAGCCAGGACCACAGGCGGGAGACCCAACAAAAGGAGGAGCAGGGCTTCTCCGTGCAAAACCATTGCAGGTAAGTATTTTTTTTATTTTTTTTTATTATTCTTTCCTTTAGAAACACCTTAAGAACCTTTTTACATTTTGTGTTGGGAAATACAGGTATATGTTGGTAATAACAGGTATCCTTTGTATTCATATATGCAACTTTTGGAAGGTCCTACTAAAGTATGATTAAGCATTCTAAATGTTGTGTTAGGATGTGAGAGAAAGTGAAGAAGAATTTCCCAAAGAAAGACAAAGACAGCTATCAAAACAAAACAGATGGTCCAACATAACCCTAGTTCAAAAAATTACAAAATAATATATATATATATATATATATATATATATATATATATATATATATATATATATATATATATATAAATAAAAGACCTTTCTGCCCCTGTGTGGTTTCTGTAAAAGGAATTAATGGGGACTTTTACAACAGGGACATAATCAGCAAAAGAAACTGAGAGAAGGGCTTAAACCTTCACAACTTAACCAAAAAGTTAATAGGTAAAAAATCTAATAAAATCCTTATGGAATCTCATTATACCACGCGCCGACCAGTCACTGTATATCAGATATACAGCGGCAGGGTGGCTCTGTTGTGCGAATTGCCGTACTGAATGGCACTCCATGCAATAGCTATAGCAGAGCAGGCACACACGTCACCAGAGCTGATGCACGTAACCGGTGGCCGCAATGTCTGCCAGCCACCCGGGATCTCTCCACAGAGAGCCCGAATGGGGATCTGCCAGTGCAAACAAGGTAGATCCCCATTCTGACAGGGGAGTAGAGAGAGATAGTCTCCTAGTGATCAGAAACAGGGAACACTTAATCCTTTATTGTCCCCTAGTGTTAGTCCTTCCCTGCCAGTGTCAGTTACACAGTTATCAGTGGCTATATCTAGCTCTGATCACTGTAATGTCACTGGTCCCAAAAAAGTGTCAAGTGTCCGATCGTCTGCCGCATTGTCGCAGTCCTGCTAAAAATCGCTGATTCCCGCCATTACTAGTAAAGAAAAAAAATAAGGGCTTGGCCACTGATGAAGATGGCTGCCCGAGATCTCTGCTCCTCTCCTCCACATCGCAGCCAAGCACATCCAGCCACCAACCACCCGACAGACACCCTCCCGAACAGAGGACCGCACACAGGGCATCTGCGGACTATGTCCCAGAAGAAACCCAAACTCAAGGGACCTCATGGACTCCTTGATTTCTACATGAAGCCCAAACAGCAGGGACAGCAAGATGGTGCCGCCCAGGAACAGGGAAGCCAAGAGGGGCCGCCAAACAGCCACGTTGCGGCTCCCTTTCCATACCCTGAGGCGGCGGACGCCATGGACCAGACAAATTAGTAATCCACCTCCCCGGGAGACAGAGATAAGAGGCTAGCAGACTTCCCTGCACAATCCCCCAAAAAACAGCCTACCACTAAAAAGCAGCATGGCACCGAGACCTGTAGTCCCACAACAGGCCAGACTGCCTCACAACCCTTGACAGCATAGCCCACAACAGGCAACCCGGCCTCTGAGCACTCCCTTAAGGCCATGCTGATGTCCCTAAAGACAGAGTTGCACAGAGAGCTTAAAATCTCAATAAACCAGATACAAGACAAGGTTAACTCCTTAGAGCACAGCACTGAATATATTGAGCAACACCTCTCTGAAGTCACTAAAGCACACAATGCCATGGTAGATATTCAAGATGAACAAGCGTCTGGGGGTTCATCAGTTTTGCTTAAAAATTGTAGATCTTGAAGAGTGCTCGCAAAGGAACAATATCAAGATAAGAGGGGTCTCTGAATCCCTAGCAGCCACGGAAATAATACCGTACCTACACCAACTTTTCCGCAAGCATAAGACCCACAAACCGCAAACACCCCCCAGCCTCTGTCCCCAGAGAAATACTGGCAAGGGTACACTTTTTTCATGTCAAGGAAGAAATTATGTGCACAGCAAGACCCTTGCGCTCACTTTGAGATCCCTTTAATAAAGTGCCACTCTATAATGACATATAAGCTGCTACCTCCCAAGCGTGCAGAGCCTTCGTTCTGGTCACTTCAATAATAAGTGGACGCAAGACTATCTACAAATGGGGTCACCCCACAAAATTGCTTGTAACCCATGGCAAGCAGCAAGTTGTCATTATGACAAGGAAGGTCTCAAACAGCTCCATAATTGCGGTATAATCACATAAGCACTGCCTCCTAGCCCCAATACAAGGCCATCCTCCAAAGTCTCCAACCCTTGGGACTCACACGCTTTGACTTAACTATAATGCATACGATCCAACATTACCCTAAAAACCAAATCATAATTTTTGGTGATTTAAATTAAGTTTTAGACAACCAGGTGTATTCATCCAACACAAAATGCAGGAAGTCCACGGCTCTATCCTCAATAGTCTCCCTGGAAGATCTCCATGACCCATGGAGATGTGAACACGGTACTGAGAGAGATTACTCTTTCTATTCAAATACCCAAAAATCATACTCTCAGATTGACCTGTTTTTAACCTCCAAGACACTACTCCAAAAATAAAAAATAAAATCACTAGATCCACGATTGGCCTTATTACATGGTCAGATCATGCCCCAGTATCCATTACCATATCCCTGCGACCCACGACCAGACACACCCTATGGCACTTGAAGGCCATACTCCTAAGTGTACCAGAGACCCGAGAACAGATTTGATCTGAGATATCCTCTTTCTTTGCCACCAACACTGGCTCTGTTTCCAATGAAACTACACTCAGGAATGCCCACAAGTCTGTCATATGGTGAATTTGCCTACAGTTGGGTGCCCAGGAAAACTCTTACAATGTACTCCTTCCTCCAACACATTCAGATGATTGAATCCCTAAATAAACAAAACCCCACCCTAGCTAATGCAAAAGAGCTCAGTAAATTAAGAAACGATCTTAGCTCCCTCCTCCAAAAAAGGTCATGATTTTTATCTCAAGTGCCTCCGCCTCACTTGGTACCCCCAGAGCAATAAAGCTGGGAAACACCTAGACCAGCAATATAAAAAAAGAGCAGCGCAAAATAGAATACCATTCCTTCTAAACCAAAGGGTCAGAAATTGACAAACCCAAAAGACAGAGCGAACAAATTTAGCACCTTTTACTCAAAACTATACAACCTCTCACTCTCTACATCGGAACTACATCCCACCCCTTAACTAATACAAGACTTCCTTACCCCTCTCCAAATCCCCTTGTTATCTCCATTGCAGCTCAATTCGCTATCCCCGCCATTCTACCACCAAGAGATCATCAAAGCTATAAATGAATTCCCCCCACAAAAGGCTCCAGGTTCGCATGGTTACATAAATGAATACTACAAATCATATGCAGACCAAATTATACCCCACCTATGCAACACCTTTAACATGTTTTTTAACCACTGGAGAGATCCCAGCAGAGTCCCTTGAAGCGGTGATAACTACTATACACAAATCTGGCAAACCTCCCAACGACCCAGCCAATTATTGCCCCATATCTCTGCTCAACACCGACCTCAAACTCTATGCAAAATTGTTAGCGCCCATTTAGCGACATATATGCCCAATCTAATACACCCAGATCAGACAGGCCTCAGGTGGCACTCATAGATACATTGATATGATCCTCTGCGCAGAGCACCACCAAATGCTTTCTCTGCTGATGCCGATTTGGACGCACAGAAGGCACTTTGATAGGGTCAACTGGTTATACCTGAATTTAGTCCTACAGAAGTTTGGCATACATGGCCCATTTCGACAAGCCATCCTAGGTCTCTACTCTGCTTCAAGTGCAAAAGTCCTAACATCTGGCATATTATCCTCCCCTTTCCCTATCACTAACGGGACCTGTCAGGGCTGCCCCTTGTCCCCACTATTTTTTGCACTAGTGATTGAACCACTAGCACAAGTAATTAGAGCCCATACGGATATAGCTAGTCTCACGGTCGACCAAGTTGCCCACAAGATCGACCTCTATGCCAATGATATTATCATTTGGCTCACCGACCCTCTACAAACCCTACCCCTGCTCTGCGACCTCTTACAATGATTCAGTCGGGTATCCATGTATAAACTAAATCATTCTAAATTGGCTATGCTAGGGGTATCCCCATCCCCACAGCTCAGAACAAGCATTACCTCATCATCCCCTTTTTCCTGGGCCCCCAACTCATCCATGACATACTTGGGTACCACCCCACCCTGCTTCTGCATACTAACATTTCCTTGCTAAGTCAGAAATTACAGGATATTGCCAAATCACTCCTCTCCACAAATGCCTCTTAGGCAGGTCGAATAGCCCTGGCCAAAATGTTCCTCTTACCACATGTCATATATATCTTCAGGACTCTGCCAGTGCCAATACTGCATCCAGATACAGCCTTACTTGAACGGATCATCAATAACTGCATATGGGCAATTCGTAAACCATGCATTAAAGACTTTCTGCTCAATACACCTATCAAGTATGCTGGACTAGGAGTCCATAGCTTCTGATCATATTATAATGCTATATATAGTTACATAGTAAGGTTGAATAAAGACACCAGCCCATCCAGTTCAACCTGAGTGTCTACAATTGTCCCTATCCCTGTACATTGCACACTCACATCAGTCCCTACCCTCAAGGAGCCCACAATCCAAGGTCCCCATTCATATACTAGGGCCAATTTTGGACAGAAGCCAATTAACCTACCTGCATGTCTTTGGAGAGTGGGAGGAAACCTGAGTACCCAGAGGAAACCCACACAGGCACAGGGAGAACATGCAAACTGCAGGAAGGTAGTGTTGTGGTTGGGATTCGAACTAGCAACCCTTTTTACTGCTAGGCGAGAGTGCTAACCACGACAACACTGTGCCACCCAAATATAAATATAAATATAAATATGCCGCCATAATACTGGATCAAAAAAAAAGCTATGAGATATGTCTCACTACAACCCTGGACTCTGATTGAAGCCACAAATCTAGCCCATACCCCCTTGCACTTCTTAGCAGCCATTTGGATGGGACACCACCCTCCACACTCCTTCCTTCCAACAGTCAATGCGGCCATAACCACCTGGAAACGGAGTCTGCAAATCTCAGGCAGCATACACATCCAAGCTCTTTATCAACTTCCATTTCCAGCTATACCACTTCTCTCTCCGGACTTACCATTACAGAGATGGTTCTCACAGGGTCTCTGAACGATAGGGGACTTGTTCCAACACAACCAACCTCTCTTTCCATCAACTTTCAGACCAATATGCCATACCTAACAAGGACTTTTATATATACTTGAGAATCCACCATATTATTGCCTCTAACCTTGCATAACACTTGGACCAATGCCCTTATACAGTTCTTCAATCAACCCAACAACAGTCTGTAGCATATCCTATCTCTATGGACTGCTAACAAAACCAGCTCAAGAGGAAAGTCCCCCAGCTATAACCTACTGGGAATCTAAACTACGAACTCAAATCCCCCTTCCGCTCTGCTACCGAGCTATTTAGGATAAGGACCAATGCTATACATACTGGTTTACAACTAATGTTAAACAACATTACTCTAATATTGATATACTTAAGCAATGTTTTCCACAATTCTTGTACATCAAACTAGACTTTTGAAACTAGAACATTTTTCAAACGGAAAAAAATTAAAAATAAAATAATAATAATAATAATACAAATGCCATAAATCTATCTCCTATTTTTCAGACGCTATAACTTTTGTGCAAACCAATCAATATATGCTTATTGCTATTTTATTACAAAAAATATGTAGAAGAGTACATATTGACCTAAGCTGATGGATAGATTATTTATTTTTATTTTTTTAATTTGGGGATATTTATTATAGAAAAAAGTAAAAAAAAAAAAAAAGTGTTTTTTGTGTTTTTCTTTCAAAATTGCCTGCCTTTTTTTGTTGATAGTGCAAAAATAAAAACTGCAGAGGTGATCAAATACCACCAAAAGAAAGCTCTGTTTGTGAGGGGGGGAAAAAATCAATTTTGTTTGGGTATGTTGCACAATCGTGCAATTATCACTTAAAGTGACGCAGTGCCATATAACAACAAATGGCCTGGTCATTAAGGGGGGGGGGGTAAATCCTCCAAGGGCTGAAGTGGTTAAAATGTATAAAAATAGTTTCAAGGACAATATTTTTATAAATGATCTACAGCAAAAGAAGATATGGAAGTTCCTTTTTAAAATCCACCATACAAGGGGAAAAAAGAAACCATACCTTTAATCTCAAAATCACATTTGTCACACCATCAAATTACAAGCCTACATAGGAAATCACAGGTTTTTGTCATGTTTCAATCTGTTTACTTTATGAAATTGAAAAATTATCAGAAAATATTCTTTTCTACCTGTCAAGTTATCTTTCCCTGCAGGTTACCAAAAGCCGAAGGTTCAACAAAATAGATTGCTGGGGGACTAATTTCCTGTACTGAGACAAAGATCTGTGATGAATGCCAGCTCTGAAAGCTGAAGAGTTTCTACCTTTAGTGGTTAATTACTTACAACAAATGTGACACTGGGAGCAGAACCCAAATGAAACACTTTTAATTAACAAAGGGACTTAAAAATGTAAAAACTGATCAATTTAGGTTCACACACAGCTAATTAATAACTTTCTCTAATACTTCAGAACCAATAAGAGGCAACTATGAATAAGAAAACTGATAGTAAACAATTCCAACACAGTAATCTAAAATCTTGTGTCTGTTTGAGAGGTATTAAGTGGAATTTGTTTCAACAGTCATGTTCTTGTATTTAACAGATTCATTTAACATGGTCCATTACCTGGGATTTAAAAGTCTGTAATGCTGCTTGAAGCTCATTGATTTTTTCTTCATTTTTCTGCAGTTGGGACTGGGTCTCTTGGCGAATTGTAAATTCTTCTTCATACTGAAATTCACAGAATTAACTATTGTCATTTTCCAAATTCAGACATACTGAACAGTCCCATTTGAGAAATGATACACACACATATATATATACATATATATATATAGTTCTCAGGCAACTACAATAGAGGGAGGGGGAGGAGGGAGGGAGGAAGGTAAGAAAGAGGAGGGTGGGAGGGAGAGAGGTGGGAGGGAGAGAGGAGGGTGGGAGGGAGAGAGGAGGGTGGGAGGGAGGAAGGGAGGGAGGGAGGGAGGGAGGGAGGAGGGAGGGAGGGAGGGAGGGAGGGAGGAGGGAGGGAGGGAGGGTGGGAGGGAGGGAGGGAGGGAGAGAGAGAGAGAGAGAGAGAGGAGGGTGGGAGGGAGAGAGAGAGAGAGGAGGGTGGGAGGGAGAGAGAGAGAGGAGGGTGGGAGGGAGAGAGAGAGAGGAGGGTGGGAGGGAGAGAGAGAGAGAGGAGGGTGGGAGAGAGAGAGAGAGAGAGAGAGAGGAGGGAGGGAGAGAGAGAGAGAGAGAGAGAAGAGAGAGGAGGGAGGGAGAGAGAGAGAGAGAGAGGAGGGAGGGAGAGAGAGAGAGAGAGGGAGGAGGGTGGGAGAGAGAGGGAGGAGGGTGGGAGAGAGAGGGAGGAGGGTGGGAGAGAGAGGGAGGAGGGTGGGAGGGAGAGAGAGGAGGGTGGGAGGGAGAGAGGGGAGGGAGAGAGGGGAGGGTGGGAGGGAGAGAGGGAGGGTGGGAGGGAGGGAGAGGAGGGTGGGAGGGAGGGAGAGAGAGGAGGGAGGGAGAGAGAGGAGGGTGGGAGGGAGGGAGAGAGAGGAGGGTGGGAGGGAGGGAGAGAGAGGAGGGAGGGAGAGAGAGGGAGGAGGGAGAGAGAGGAGGGAGGGAGAGAGAGGAGGGTGGGAGGGAGAGAGAGAGGGTGGGAGGGAGAGAGAGGAGGGTGGGAGGGAGAGAGAGGAGGGTGGGAGGGAGAGAGAGGAGGGTGGGAGGGAGAGAGAGGAGGGTGGAGGGAGAGAGAGGAGGGTGGGAGGGAGGGAGAGAGAGGAGGGTGGGAGGGAGAGAGAGGAGGGAGGGAGGGAGAGAGAGGAGGGTGGGAGGGAGGGAGAGAGAGGAGGGTGGGAGGGAGGGAGAGAGAGGAGGGTGGGAGGGAGGGAGAGAAAGGAGGGTGGGAGGGAGGGAGAGAGAGGAGGGTGGGAGGGAGGGAGAGAGAGGAGGGTGGGAGGGAGAGAGAGAGAGGAGGGTGGGAGGGAGGGGAGAGAGAGAGAGGAGGGTGGGAGGGATGGAGAGAGAGAGAGGAGGGTGTGAGGGAGGGAGAGAGAGAGAGGAGGGAGAGAGAGGAGGGTGGGAGGGAGGGAGAGAGAGGAGGGTGGGAGGGAGGGAGAGAGAGGAGGTGGGAGGGAGGGAGAGAGAGGAGGGTGGGAGGGAGAGAGAGGAGGGTGGGAGGGAGGGAGAGAGAGAGGAGGGTGGGAGAGAGAGAGGAGGGTGGGGAGGGAGAGAGAGAGGAGGGTGGGAGGGAGGGAGAGAGAGAGGAGGGTGGGAGAGAGAGAGGAGGGTGGGAGAGAGAGAGAGGGTGGGAGGGAGGGAGGGAGAGAGAGAGGAGGGAGAGAGAGAGGAGGGAGAGAGAGGAGGGTGGGAGGGAGGGAGAGAGAGAGGAGGGTGGGAGGGAGGGAGAGAGAGAGGAGGGTGGGAGGGAGGGAGAGAGAGAGGAGGGTGGGAGGGAGGGAGAGAGAGAGGAGGGTGGGAGGGAGGGAGAGAGAGAGGAGGGTGGGAGGGAGGGAGAGAGAGGAGGGTGGGAGGGAGGGAGAGAGAGGAGGGTGGGAGGGAGGGAGGAGGGTGGGAGAGAGAGAGAGAGAGGAGGGTGGGAGAGGAGAGGAGGGTGGGAGAGAAAGAGAGAGGAGGGTGGGGAGGAGAGAGAAAGAGAGAGGGAGGTGGAGAGAGAGAGAGAGAGGGGTGGGAGAGAGAGGAGGGTGGGAGAGAGAGGAGGGAGGGAGAGAGAGGAGGGTGGGAGGGAGGGAGAGAGAGGAGGGTGGGAGGGAGGGAGAGGAGAGAGGGAGGGTGGGAGAGAGAGAGAGAGAGGAGGGTGGGAGAGAGAGAGAGGAGGGTGGGAGAGAGAGAGGAGGGTGGGAGAGAAAGAGAGAGGAGGGTGGGAGAGAGAGAGAAAGAGAGGAGGGTGGGAGAGAGAGAGAGAGAGGAGGGTGGGAGAGAGAGGAGGGTGGGAGAGAGAGGAGGGAGGGAGAGAGAGGAGGGTGGGAGGAGAGAGAGGAGGGTGGGAGGGAGAGAGAGGAGGGGAGGGAGGAGGGAGAGAGAGGAGGGGAGGGAGGAGGGAGAGAGAGAGGGGAGGGAGGAGGGAGAGGAGGAGGGGAGGGAGAGAGAGGAGGGGAGGGAGGAGGGAGAGAGAGGAGGGGGGGAAGGGAGGGGGAGAGAGGAGGGGGGGGAGGGAGAGAGAGGAGGGGAGGGAGGAAGAGAGAGGAGGGTGGGGGGAGAGAGGAGGGTGGGGGGAGAGAGGAGGGTGGGGGGGGAGGGAGACAGAGGAGGGTGGGGGGGAGGGAGAGAGACAGAGGAGGGGTGGGGGGGAGGGAGAGGAGGGTGGGGGGAGGGGAGAGAGACAGAGGAGGGTGGGGGGGAGGGAGAGAGACAGAGGAGGGTGGGGGGGAGGGAGAGAGACAGAGGAGGGTGGGGGGAGGGAGAGAGACAGAGGAGGGTGGGGGGGAGGGAGAGAGACAGAGGAGGGTTGGGGAGGGGGAGAGAGACAGAGGAGGGTGGGGGAGAGGGAGAGAGACAGAGGAGGGTGGGGGAGGGAGAGAGACAGGAGGAGGGTGGGGGGGAGGTAGAGCGACAGAGGAGGGTGGGGGGGAGGGAGAGCGACAGAGGAGGGTGGGGGGGAGGGAGAGCGACAGAGGAGGGTGGGGGGGAGGGAGAGAGACTAGGAGGGTGGGGGAGAGAGACAGAGGAGGGTGGGAGGGAGGGAGACAGAGGAAGGTGGGAGACAGAGGAGGGTGGGAGACAGAGGAGGGTGGGAGGGAGGGAGACAGAGGAGGGTGGGGGGGAGGGCGACAGAGGAGGGTGGGGGGGAGGGCGACAGAGGAGGGTGGGGGGAGGGCGACAGAGGAGGGTGGGGGGGAGGGAGACAGAGGAGGGTGGGGGGGAGGGAGAGAGGCAGAGGAGGGTGGGGGGGAGGGAGAGAGACAGAGGAGGGTAGGGGGGAGGGAGAGAGACAGATGAGGGTGGGAGGGAGAGAGACATAGGAGGGTGGGAGGGAGGGAGGGAGGGAGAGAGACAGAGGGGGGTGGGAGGGAGGGAGAGAGGGGAGGGTGGGAGGGAGAGAGAGGAGGGTGGGGGGAGAGAGAGGAGGGTGGGGGGAGAGAGAGGGAGGAGGGAGAGAGAGGAGGGTGGGAGACAGAGGAGGGTGGGAGGGAGGGAGACAGAGGAGGGTGGGAGGGAGGGAGACAGAGGAGGGTGGGAGGGAGGGAGACAGAGGAGGGTGGGGGGGAGGGAGACAGAGGAGGGTGGGGGGGAGGGAGACAGAGGAGGGTGGGGGGGAGGGAGACAGAGGAGGTGGGGGGAGGGAGACAGAGGAGGGTGGGGGGGAGGGAGACAGAGGAGGGTGGGGGGAGGGAGACAGAGGAGGGTGGGGGGGAGGGGAGACAGAGGAGGGTGGGGGGAGGGAGACAGAGGAGGGTGGGGGGGGGAGACAGAGGAGGGTGGGGGGGGGAGACAGAGGAGGGTGGGGGGGAGGGGAGAGAGGCAGAGGAGGGTGGGGGGAGGGAGAGAGACAGAGGAGGGTAGGGGGAGGGAGAGAGACAGATGATGGTGGGGGGGAGAGAGACATAGGAGGGTGGGAGGGAGGGAGAGAGACAGAGGGGGGTGGGAGGGAGGGAGAGAGGGGAGGGTGGGGAGGGAGAGAGAGAGAGGAGGGTGGGGGGAGAGAGAGTGAGGAGGGAGAGAGAGGAGGGTGGAGGGAGAGAGAGGAGGGTGGGAGGGAGAGAGAGGAGGGTGGGAGGGAGAGAGAGGAGGGTGGGAGGGAGGGAGAGAGAGGAGGGGGGTGGAGAGAGAGAGAGGAGGGTGGTGGAGAGAGAGAGAGGAGGGTGGGAGGGAGAGAGAGGAGGGCGGGAGGGATAGAGAGGAGGGCGGGAGGAGATAGAGAGGAGGGCGGGAGAGAGAGGAGGGAGAGAGACGAGGGTGGGGGGAGATAGAGGAGGGTGGGGGAGGAGGAGGGAGGAGGGAGAGAGAGGAGGGACAGAGAGGAGGGAGAGAGAGGAGGGTGGGAGGGAGAGAGAGGAGGGTGGGAGGGAGAGAGAGGAGGGTGGGAGGGAGGGAGAGAGGAGGGTGGGAGGGAGGGAGAGAGAGGAGGGTGGGAGGGAGGGAGAGAGAGGAGGGTGGGAGGGAGGGAGAGAGAGGAGGGTGGGAGGGAGGGAGAGAGAGGAGGGTGGGAGGGAGGGAGAGAGAGGAGGGTGGGAGGGAGGGAGAGAGAGAGAGGTGGGTGGGAGGGAGGGAGGAGAGAGAGAGAGAGTGGGAGGGAGGGAGAGAGAGAGAGGAGGGAGAGAGAGGAGGGTGGGAGGGAGGGAGAGAGAGGAGGGTGGGAGGGAGGGAGAGAGAGGAGGGTGGGAGGGAGGGAGAGAGAGGAGGGTGGGAGGGAGGGAGAGAGAGGAGGGTGGGAGAGAGAGGAGGGTGGGAGGGAGAGAGAGGAGGGTGGGAGGGAGGGAGAGAGAGGAGGGAGAGAGAGGAGGGTGGGAGGGAGGGAGAGAGAGGAGGGTGGGAGGGAGGGAGAGAGAGGAGGGTGGGAGGGAGGGAGAGAGAGGAGGGTGGGGGGGGGAGAGAGAGGAGGGAGAGAGAGGAGGGTGGGAGGGAGGGAGAGAGAGGAGGGTGGGAGGGAGGGAGAGAGAGGAGGGTGGGAGGGAGGGAGAGAGAGGAGGGTGGGAGGGAGGGAGAGAGAGGAGGGTGGGAGGGAGGGAGAGAGAGGAGGGTGGGAGAGAGAGGAGGGTGGGAGAGAGAGGAGGGTGGGAGGGAGGGAGAAAGAGGAGGGTGGGAGGGAGGGAGACAGAGGAGGGTGGGAGGGAGGGAGACAGAGGAGGGTGGGAGGGAGACAGAGGGAGGGTGGGAGGGAGGGAGACAGAGGAGGGTGACAGAGGGAGGGTGGGATGGAGGGAGACAGAGGAGGGTAGGAGGGAGGGAGACAGAGGAGGGTAGGAGGGGGGGAAGAGGGAGGGAGACAGAGGAGGGTTGGGAGGGAGACAGAGGAGGGTGGGAGAGAGACAGAGGAGGGTGGGAGAGAGACAGAGGAGGGTGGGGGGGAGGGAGAGAGACAGAGGAGGGTGGGGGGGGAGAGAGGAGGGAAGGAGGGGGACAGAGGAGGGTGGGGGGAGAGAGAGAGGGAGGAGGGAGACAGAGGATGGTGGGGGGAGGGAGGCGGGGGAGGGAGACAGAGGGGGGAGGGAGACAGAGGAGGGTGGGGGGGAAGACAGAGGAGGGTGGGGGGGGTTAGACAGAGGAGGGTGGGGGGGTAGACAGAGGAGGGTGGGGGGGGGAGACAGAGGAGGGTGGGGGGGAGGGAGACAGAGGAGGGTGGGGGGTAGACAGAGGAGGGTGGGGGGGTAGACAGAGGAGGGTGGGGGGGGAGAAAGAGGAGGGTGGGGGGGGGAGACAGAGGAGGGTGGGGGGGGGGGGAGACAGAGGAGGGTGGGGGGGGGGGAGATAGAGGAGGGTGGGAGGGGAGGGAGACAGAGGAGGGTGGTGGGGAGGGAGACAGAGGAGGGTGGGGGGCAGGGAGACAGAGGAGGGTGGGGGGAGGGAGAGAGACAGAAGGAGGGTGGTGGAGAGAGAGAGAGAGGAGGGTGGGAGGGAGAGAGAGGAGGGCGGGAGAGAGAGGAGGGAGAGAGACGAGGGTGGGGGGAGATAGAGGGAGGAGGGAGAGAGAGGAGGGGTGGGGGGAGAGGGAGGGAGGGAGAGAGAGGAGGGAGGGAGGGAGGGAGAGAGAGGAGGGTGGGAGGGAGGGAGAGAGAGGGGGGAGGGAGGGAGAGAGAGGAGGGAGGGGGAGGGAGAGAGAGGGGGGAGGGAGGGAGAGAGAGGAGGGTGGGTGGGGAGGGAGAGAGAGGAGGGTGGGTGGGGCGGAGAGAGAGACGTTTTTGTATTAATTCATTAAAGTGTCCCCCCCCCAAAAAAATAATTGAATGTAGAGGGTGTACCTGAATTCC